>NC_063018.1:0-669542 GCF_020509005.1 Fulvia fulva | reverse complement strand
TCCAGCTGACAGTGTCGTGCTCCAGCGACCGGCTTCGCAAGCTCTGGCGTTTGCAGAGCCACGGCCAGCTGCTTCTGCCAAACGTAGAAGCTGCGCTTGGCTTCGTCTGTTGCGCACTGGCTGTGTAAAAGTTCTATGGCTCGACGCATTCGAGCGCAGTTGGCATCTGGGGTGTGAATCTTGTCGGTATGAGATTTGGGAACCCAATCTTCGGAAGAGCGCGATGGTGTTAGGATGTTGCACTCGAGGAGCTCTTCGTTACGGTAGCGGTCGTTGAGAGTGGAGAAGCGGCCGGTCCAGTAGGCGGGTGGTTCGTAGACGCGAACCTAAAAAGTATTAGCAACGTTTATGGCTACACAGGAAGCGAGACTTACTGCTCGGGGGTTGTCGACAACTGAGTCTCTCCTCGACGACGTGCCTGGCAATTCGTTCTCGCTCGCGATGACTTGCTCCATCACAGGAAGAAGATGTGTTGAAGAGCTGCTAGTAGTCCTGGACTTCGCCTGATTGAGCACTTGCGTTCCGAGTGGTGTCTTTGGTGGAGGTGGAGTAGGAGCACCGCGAGTCGACATCAATCTCGCTTGCTTGATCTCTCCATGTGAAGAGCGACGACTCGACTTTGCACCAAGCACTGGCTGCGAGTTCCACCTCTGCACTGCCTGCCCTGGTGTGGGAACCCTCTCTTTGGCGCTGCGATATGCTGGACAGCTGTCATACTTTTGCGACAGCCGCTTGTACGCTCCCTCGGGCAGTGCTCTATACTTTGTCAAGGAGAGGGTGGAGCTGGAGAACGAGTTCGTCAAGCCCAGGCTCGGACTTGGCAATGGATCTGTCAGATCGCCGATGTTGGACCAGTTCTGCGCGCTGACATATGTCGGCGATTGGCTGTAGAAGTCCTTCGTGTCGACCATATCGAGGCTTGGCAGAGGCTTGATCGGACTGAGCGTGATATTCTCCTTGAAGGCAGTCGAGCGAGCCACGTGGGGGCCTCGATAGTCATGGCTGGCTTGTAGCAATGGTTCGGTATCTGATCTTGGGAGCGCCTTCCTTGCTGATGCGGGTATGTTCTCGATGCCAGCCAAGCGTGTGATGGAGTGTTTGCGGCTGGACCTAGGTGGAGACGGAAGTCGAGGTGGCTGCACGGTCGACGGGAGACGTGCATGTGATTTGGACTGTGCAAGCGGATTGCTGGTCTTCTTCAATCGTGTCGGAATCGGCAGATTGCTGAAAGTCCTGCTTCGAGGCATGCCACCGATCGGATCGTCCGGCAGACAGATGTAGCTGCTTCTTCTAGACGGCAAATGAGGCTGTGCTGGCTGCGGTGGTTTGGCGTTGACATGGGCGGTTTCGTGTTCGGCAAAGATCAGGTCTTTTGGACATTCGGGAGCATTCACCACTGTGCTGATCAAGGACAAGTTGCTGGTCGAGGTTGCGGGTGTGTCTGCGAGGGTGTTGTTGTTAGAACGGCGGCGATGGAAGGGATTCAGCGAATGCAACGAGGCGATGGAGCTCAGGCGGCGTAAAGAAGTGCGGCGGATGTCTGACTTGGTGGCACTCGACTCGCTGTCAGCTTTGCGAGAAGGCATAGCGATGGCGAAGTGGAGGCCACACGCAGCAAATGTGTGAAAAGGCAGTGCAAGATGGCTACATGTGAAGGACGTGGACTCGATCGATCTGTAACGGCGGGCAAGCGCGACCTCGCTTCGACGGGAAGGAAACGGTCGGAGCTACTGGCATGACTGCTCGCTCCATCACTTGAAGGGCAACAACGACCGCCATCATTCCCTCATCATCGACACCGCGCTGTTGCTTTCGCAGCCGGACTCCACACGAGTTGTGTATTCCTGCAACGCCGACCGATCCGTCGCACGGCGCGCCACTGACTCCGACCGAACAGACTGTTCCAGACTACCGCCTCACCTCACCTCACACGCCTTCTATCACCCCCGGGCCGCCTTCGAAGCGAAGCAACAACATGCAGTCTTCTCCGCCGCCGGCGGACAACAGCATTGCGAAGCTTTCTGCCTCGCTGCAACTGCTCTCCGCCAAGTCAGAGGCGGCCGCCAAAGCACTTGGCACATTCGAGCTGGTCGAGATGATCGTCACCTACCTTCCACCAAAAGGTGTTGTCGCTGTGCAACGTGTCGGCCACATCTGGAACAACGTCAGCAAAGACATCATCAAGCGCTCGCCATACCTCACCGAAACACTCTCCACCATACCGGTCTCGAGTGTCTCTCGGCTAGAAAAAAGCAAGTCCAGGCCAGATACCCAGGTGTGCCTGCCCAATTCGTCCTTCAGATACACCAGTTCGACTCGCTCTCGGCAAAATCGCAAGACCCCAACGTGGTGGATAGTATGATCATATGCAAGATTCATCCAGCATTCACGATACGGAATACGGGCGACAAGTTGCATCAGAGTCTGCAGCTCTCCATCGGCTCGAAAGAGCTGTTGTCTTGGCGTCCAGGTCCGTGGCGAGCTATGTTTGTCACTCAGCCACCAATCACCTTCGACCTACTCTACGCCGTGAACGGACCCGCGGATTCCATTCGAACGCAGAAAGACGCAGCTCGGTTTGGTGAGTGAATGTGAAGGAGTGAAAGCATCGTCTGTCCGAAATGCGTGCTTCATCTCCATCTCAGCAGCAGTCGCTGAGGTACTGACAAGCGGTTTTCGAGTATGGCTAACACACTTCTGTTCAGGTGAGACCGCGGTGACTCTGGGAGGCGAGGGCGCGGTGACTCTGGGGGCGGTTCAAGATGTAGTACGGAAATCATTGGGAGGCCGTGCGCTGCCCGATACCAAGTACGTCTTCCCGACGAGGATCGTGTTCGACAAGGAGAGTCGTGATCGCTTCTTCATACATGAAGAAAGCGGATGGGTGAAATTTGCACGCGAGCATCCGGAGCGTCGTCTCAGCGAGTACTTCTTCGGTTTGAGGGTCAACTGGCAAGCAGTGGCTTAGAATGTGGTAGAGTGTGCGAGATAATCTGTACGTGGGGCACTTCGCGATCACATGTAACTACTCCTGTCAGTAGAAAGAACTCCTCTTTACCACGTGACCACGGTCACGTACCACAAATTCTGGGCTTGGCTCCAGATACCAAGGCTACCCGCTAGACGACAAGAGGTGGACACGCCTATAACGAACCATTCGACATTATCACTCACAGTAAAACCGACTGATGGCCGACCTCAATGGACCGCAAGCGGCGACAGCAGCAGCGACTGTCTTCAACATACCCGAGTTGCTCGAGAACGTCCTCCTTCACGTCGACCCCTTCCAGCTATACGTGCTACAAGCAGTCAACAGCACTTTCAGAAGCGTGATCGTCAATACCAAACCTATCCGAAAGCGCATGCACCTCGAGCAAAGCAAACCGTATCACCAAAGCAGAGACTTACGACACTTTCTGCGAGACAAGCGCATCACTGCCATCACTCAGCCTTTCACCATCACATGGCACCCTGCCTGCCACGAGGACCTCGACGTCGAGTTAAGCTGCAAGTGGAGCCAGGATCAAGAATCGCGATACCGGTGGAACAGGTTCTGGAGGAAGGAGATGGCATGTATGCAACCTGGTTCATGGCGTGGTATTCGAATCGGTCAGCCGGAGGTCTTTCCGATTGATGAATGGGACTGTGTCAAGACTGTAGACATCTGCGGATTTTCCGCCAAGGTGCATGGGGAGACTTTGGGCGAGGTTATGGGAGAGGCGGTGGGGGTTTTGCGGAGGAAGCCGGGAAAGTGTGCTTGCAGCTTCTCTAAGTGGACTGGTAGGTCTTCTCGTGATAGTGGACTTGATTGGAAGATATCGAGTGAGAGGGGTTGGGGGTGTGGTGTTATGTGAAGGTGCGGTTGCTAGTGCGAATAATGAGCCGATCAACTTGAATCACAACCTTGGAAATTTCTGCTCTACTTTTCTTGCTTACCCATGAGCTTTTCCTAACTTTGCCACCACACACACATTCATCACTTCCAGACAGCTTTTTAATCACACCATTTGACAACAAGAACACACTTACATTGACACACAAACTCATGAACCTCAACATCAGACTCAGCACTCGAACACATAACACCACATCCCATAATGGCAACCACTGAAGAGTCCTCCGCCGCCGCTCGAGTCTGCGCCATACCAGAGTTACTCATCAACATCCTCGAGCATGTGCAAGACACGCTGCAGCTCTTCGTCCTTCAGTCAGTCAACAGCACATTCCAAGATGTCATCCGCGGCACCAAGTCCCTCCGCCAGCGCATGTGCCTCGAGCATGGCGCGGACTGCAACAGCATCGCTCACATTGTCGAACGTCTCAGGGTCAACAAAGCGACGTACCCCTTCTGCTTCAGCTTCATCGCAAGCAAACGCCAGAAGAAGCATTTCGTGGACTTCGAGCTAGCTTGCGAGTGGATCCAAGGCTTGAGACACGAGCTACCGGCAGGGCCTACCATCGAGGACTTTGCATGTGCGAATGAGGGCTCATGGCGCGAACTCATCTTGGGGGATTCTAGCTTCCCGAGCAACATTATGATATCGTGTGATATAATGGGCTGGCTGGAGCCTGGCGAGATAAGCCCAGGTGAGCCTCTGGGCGCCGTGACGGACAGAGTCACGAGTGCAGTGCATGCGGAGTGGAAGGACGTTCGGTGTGAGGATGGTATACATTGAAGTAGGCTATGAAAGGCCCTTCCATAGCTCTGTGTGCTATGGACAGAATTTGGGAGGCGCTCGGAAGGCGGCGCAACGGTCTTGTGGCACAGCGAGCAGTATGCCGCCTGAGAGCATCACTGCCATTGACTCAATCAAGAATGATGGTGTATATCTGATAGTACTCTCTATAATTCAGTAGTACCAATACCGTGTGCTTGAGATTGACAACGTCAAAAGCGCCCCTTAAGCCGTTCTTCTTGGCATCACATGCTCACAACACTATTAACTCTGGTCGATAACAACGACCACTCGTCAGCAAGCAACACTTTTCGGGGCGACACTATCACACATATAGAGCCTCGGGCGGTCATCGATGACATGGACTTGTGCCGTTTCGGCCTTCGCTTGCACACTAACACATCACGCCAATGCGCCGGACCCTGATAGTGACGCTGCGACTGCGGATCCTTGAGATTTGGTCTAGGCGAGGTAGTGACTGTATACGGCCAGGAGTACGCAAATTGAGCAGCGAGTGAGGTTGTCCTGCGCTTAGCTCATGATCGCTCGAGAAGTGCGGCTCGGCTGCTTCAGTGCAGTGACTGGATTTTGGTCAATCCACAGCTGGAGCCCGGGTGAAGCAAGCAGAACTTTGGGCAGGCCATTATTTCTGCCATAAAATGGACTAGTAGACGATACGTACGGCACGATGGCAGAAAGGATCTGAGTAGCCGCTCGGGTTGGATGGCGAGAGCCAGAACGAGACGACTACTCTGGCCATCCAGTCAGACAGACCAAGTCGTCTTCACTCAAGCAGCCTCGTCCTCGCCCTCGTCGTTGGATTCCCTCATCAGCTCCCGTTTCCTTTGCATCGTACCCAGCGTCGTCTGCATCCAGACCGTAATCCTCTGAACCCATTGCGTCCCCTAGACTTCACAACCGACCCGACCTTTGGCACAGCCGCCTAGCAGCACTATCTACAAAACGTCCTAGCGTGAAACCGTATCCGAGTACTCGTGTATTCCAGAGGAAGTGCCCGTTATAGTCGAAGACCACGCAATAGGAGTTCATATTCGGCCGGATCTTCCTCCACCACGCAGGTCGCGTGCACGGCATTTTGTGAACGCTGAGCCCAGGCTCGTTATCAATGAGCCAATTTGTCGACGTGTGGAAGAAATATCGTCCGTCCCATTTCCGCACAGCGACGCAACTGAATGGATAGGTGGCTCTTCTCATGACGGGATGTTCGAGGAAATCGGAGAAGTCATCGAGATCGGCAGCGCCTTCCTTGAACATTCGCTTCCGGAGAGCTCGCGACCCAGCCATGACGCCTTTGAAAGCCTTGATGGTGTGTTCGAGCAAGTACAGATTGACGGCGTCGACATGAAGAAGGATATTCTCAAGCAACTCCGGTATTGCGAAGACCTGTGGTGCAGCCGTTGGTACGCTTGGCCTGGTGGTCTGTGTACATCAGAATCAGTCTATCAGTCTGTAGCATATCACTTTAGCACACGCTTGTTTACCGGAACCATGTTCGCTGAGATGGTGCCAGTCATGCTGAGACGGTGTGAGATCCTCTGTGTGAGGTTGATGTTTATGCAAAGGTGCTGATGAACGCGGCAAGATGAAGGCTTATTGCAGGGCCAAGGAGCTTGTGCCCATGACGTCTAAAGCGAGTCACTCATATGCAGCTCATTTGAGTCCAGTATCACATGCTTGCACCGGTCTCATTGGCGAATTGAGGCAATCGCGCGCCGGCAGGTTCTGATAACAGCGTTTGCAGCGGAGACGACGACGATCCGCTGAACGATAACGGACAGTGTCCATACTCCTTACTGCTTCCGCTCGGCAATCCGTAAAGGTACCTGTTTGGAGAAAGCTCGGAGAGGGGGCCGCAGAGTGAAGGTCGCAAGCGACCAGGAGTACCTATCTACGAAGCCTAAATACATCATTGGCTTCAGGCCTGTACAAAGCAGGCTCATGTTCAAAGCAGACTGCCCTGCCCTGGCTTCCGCGAGCAATCGTTGAAGCGCTTTCAGGTGACACTGCATAGAGCCAGTCCTTTCCTCCCATACCACCAGCGCCAAAGCCAAACCGCTCCAGATAGTGATGAGCACCAGAACCTCTTTTGTACCCCCATGTCGTAAGCGTGAGCAGTCCAACAAGCCTGTACGCCAACGTTGAGGTATCTCAGAAATCCACGACCGCTCCCTGTTCGCTCCAATCCCAAACGCCATCGCTCGCTATGCAGTAAAATGTCTCATCTCACATGTCATAGTCCGGGAAAGAACCTGTATTGAGAACGAACGCATCCCATGAAAGAAAAAGTTCACCACCGTCGTGTTGCCATCATGCCAGACACCACACGGTGGTGAAGTAAGGGCAAGCTGCAATTGGCAGCCTCGGAAATGCGTACGAAGTCAAGTTTACAACGCTTTATCCGACTCGTTCGAGCTGGGAGGCGTGTTGATACCGCGGCGTCTCCGGGTAAGACGAAATCCGGCCTTGTTCTGGCGGTAAGGCTCCACCAGCTCCTCCCAGTACAGTATGTCAATGACGGCAGTCCGAGTCTGAAGTAAGGCCTTCTGGCGGCGAGCTTCACGCTCGCCCACGACTTGTCGCATGATACTGCTGACCGTGTCAGGTCCAAGACGATCGGTGAGAATTGGGTGTTCCAGCAGGAATTTCAGTAGTGGAAACGGCAAAGACAGCAGGATGCTGGAGATGTTCGTTGTTCCATGGGACGGTCGCTGATGATGGTCCTCTGCGGCCGAGATGTCTCCAAACCGGATGCTGCTCAGTCTTGGATCTGACCGTGACGGCTTGCTTTCGTGGGTAGGGGGCTGGGTCGGTAATCGAGGTGTCGAAGCAAGCTGGGGCGCCGACTGATCCAGGTAAAAGTTTGGCGGGAACTGATGTACCATGTAGTCAAGTGCACGGTGCAGTAGTGCGGACGAGTACGGGTCGTGTCGTGGCGCGCCACCGGCTTCAGGCTGCCTGAAGGAGTCGTCACTAGAGCATGTGCTGTTCTTTTCCTCGTTGCCGTCCTCTGGGCCGTCTTTGGTCGGCCACATCTGGCCAAGCCCTCCGTCAAGGGTGAATGCAAGAGTAGAGGGGATCGTCTCCCAGTGTAGCAGGCTCGAGCATATCTCCACACCACGATGAGCGAAGGCTGTGAGGTCGAGCCACGCACCCGTAGCAATGTACTTGAAGGCCAGATCCAGGCGCTTGTCGACGGGGATGTCGACACCCGTGTTGCGGAATGGATCAAAGTCTGGCAATGGGCCACCATACAGAAATCGTAAAGCCTCGAAGAACGGTCCTACAGCCACATGTTGGCCCTGTAACGGAACGGTGACCTGGGTCTTCAATGCACCAGACGTTGGCGCGGCACTCCCACGGATAAGTGAGAGTAGTGTAGGAGAGCGAGCCAAAATAATCTTGTGGCCATCGAAGTACCGTCTGCCGCTAGTCTCATCTGAAATTTGTAGATGACAATCGGCGAGCTCCGGGCTTTCGAAGTGAGAGTAGAGGTGGTCACGCATGGCTAAAGCATTGTGGTCGTTGGCGAAGGCTGGATGCGTAAGGGTTGGAGGTGGCGGGGGGCCCATGTGCTGTCGAGGAGCAGGGAGGTGACCAGGACCGGAGAACGCAGCTTTCTGATCCGGGTGCATCCCTCTGCCGTCGGTTTGCTGCTCGATAGCAATGGGTGATTGGAGGTCTCCGCCGGAACGTTGCACATCGTAAGCAATGGAAGAGGCTTGAGAGGCTGAGCGCGACTGCAGAGGGTAGCCGTGGCCGTTGGTGAATGGCGGCCCAGCTTGTCGACCAGGATCACGAGGAGTGTGCGGACGTGGCATGTGTGCATGAGGATGATATGGCTGTGCTGGTCCAGGTACAAACCCTTGCCGCGTGCCTCTCTGCATCGGCGACTGGTGGTGCATGAAACCATTGGGCGGGCCCATACGTGGTGGATCTGATGGGTGATGGGCATGGGCGAAGAAAGGTGGCTGGGCTGCTTGCGGAGGCGGCGCGTATGCTGAGCCAGCCGACAATGGTGGGGCAGGAGACGAGCTTGCAGAGTCTTGACCGCCCCCAAAGACGATGCTGCTGGCGCTGGGATGGGTTGGGTGGCCGTGGGCCAGACCCGGTGGTGGGTATGGCCGTGTGAAGGAGGACGAAGCAGAGTGCGGTGTGTGCTGCCCAGCGGATGGCACAAAAACGGGTGGTAGTCCAGTCATTATCTGCCGCATGTCGAATCTGTCTGATGTCTTGCGTCGAGACACAGGACTCGCAATAATGGTTGGGCTGGACGCTTCCGTCTGGCCATTCACCAAATCTGGCTCCTGGGCAGCAGCTTCACCGGGTGTCGACTGTGGAGTGGCGCCATTTGACGTTTCCATGGCTGCGCTACCTCGTGAGACTGGAGTGTCGGTTGAGGGCTTATTGGTGGCCTGGTCCTGCTCGTGCTCGTGCTCCTCTTTCTCGCTGTGCACACCATGGACGACAGCCGCCTGAGCCAAGTCTGGCTGTAGCTGGATCACGCCCTCATCCGCCTTTGGTACAGCTTCCGCCAGCGCATTGCTATCCTTGTCTACATGCTCTACATGCTCCGCCGGCTTCGCATTTGTTTCCACAGCTTTTGTAGCGATCTCCGGCTTCGGTTGCGGCCTAGCGGAGCGTTTGCTCAAGGCAAGAGGGATTGCTGGCACCACTTTGCCGGCAGCAGGACGCTTTGAGCCATTGACGTGTGATGCGCTCGAAACAATGCCGTTGGAGGGCGCCATGTTGTCGCCGGCGGTGGTCGAGTGACTTCGGCTTAGCAATCGGAATATATCTTTCTGCTGACCGAGCGATGTTTCGAAGTCGGGCGGAAGGCGATCGAGCGTCCCCAGGAGTGGTGAGGAGGAGAGTTGGCGGTGAGACTCCTGGGTGCCTTGGACGAGAGGTCGTCGGCGGCGGCGAGGTGGTGATGTGCTGCGCAGGAAACGAAAGGCGACAGTGTTTGGAGAGTGCTGGCTGCTGGTGAGTGTGGAGAGTGGGGCGGCAACCTGGAAAGCTCTGCCGAAAAGGACCTACATGTACTTTCTTCACATCGACATGCAAACGCCGTCAGTCCGTGCTCTCACGGACCAGGCCAAACGTCTCCCATCAATCTCATCAATATCTACGTAGAGCTCGACGGCAACGCGTTTGATGACCATGTGGCAGGCAATGGCTCTTACAGCCTCCAGAAGTGCCCGGTGGATGAGAGCGATGACGGAGAGCGCGTGTCGATATACCTCTTGCTGATCCCTGGCATCGATCGCGCGAGATCTGCTCACATAACCCAGATGTTGCTGTGAAAGTACATGTATCTGACCGAACAGGCAACTCCATTCCAGGACATCGCCGCGACCACAATGCCATATCACTGCACAGTCTCAGATCATCGCCACTGAGTGCCGGGCATTGCTAACATGTGGCAGTCACGACCCAGCTCCGATGCCTCACATTGACCACTAAGCTACATCTATCTCAGTCGCCGCTTCTGAACATATACTGGTCCGACGCGGCCAGCCACACTCCATCGACAGCAGTACCTACCTCATCATGGCTCCTGCAACGGACCCAATCGTCCTTGCTACGACAATACTGGCCCTCGAAGTTGATGCTTCCATCTTCTGTCTTTCCATTCCCCGCCATTCTTACACAACTCCTAGTCTTTTCATTCTTCCACACCAACATCACATCTCCTCCGCGTACCTCTCACATCCACCATCCCTATCACCTGAAAACAGCAGATCCTCCTCCCCATTCATCTCTTCTCAATGTTCCGCAACCTCTCCTCGCCAGCTGCGCAGCCGCTATCCCTACGCCGGCGCCATCGAGCTCGTCAAGAGAGAGGCTTCGAACGTGGCTCTCGATGGGCGGGAGCATCTCCAGACTTCGATGAGTTCCATGGCGATCTTGACCTGAGCATCCATCACACCACTTCGCCATTCAGTATGTGACATAACCCGAAGCTGAAAGGTCGCTGCTGACTGCAGCAGACAACCGGTCCAGAGGCTTGGCTCCTCCACCGCCTGCTCATCTCCGAGACAGAGAGCGTGAAAGCCCTATCACCCGCCGTCGACCACGCAACAGTCGAGGTACAAAGGAGGCAAAGAAGCGACGAGATGCCAGGAGGCACGAGAGAAAGCATGCTGCTCAGATGCTGGACGAGCAGCTGTCGAAGGATATCGACGAGATCCTGGCCAATGCCAATATCCCTGCAACACAAGCAAGTCAGCAACTGCCAACGCCAATTTGCCCGACGACTTCCCTGTCGCAACCGCTGTTGGACTTCTCTTCACTGCCACCTTTACCGCCATCACCTCCGAAGCTGCCTCCGCTCAACTTCGGCCATTGGAACGTGAACGACTTTCCGCCTATGACCTGGCAGCACCCGAGCTTCGCGCATCCTCCTCCTCAGCTGTCGTCTGTTGTTCCAGACTGGTGCCCGTACATTTCATCCCTCATGTCGAACAGGATTTGGTCAGGCAAAGTTCCAAGTTTTACTGATCTGTCCCACCTTTCGGACCAGAAGCCGGCCACGCCTAAAGCTGAAGTTCAGCAGGAATTACGACCGTGGACAACCGACCTGATACTGAGGCCAAAGAGGCAATCAAGGTTCTTTCCAACTTCGCGCCTTCCACAGCCAATAGTAAAGCTGCCACCAACCGCATGCAAGCTCCATCGCTCCGAACAGGCACTACAGGATCCACTCACCACAGCCTGGAACCTGTCGCCCAGATCCACACAACACGACGTCAATACCAGAGGAGCTGGACATGTCAAGACGCCCGCTCAAGATCCTCCAAGGAACACTGATCTGACTGATGTACCCTCAGCTGCCAATCTGTGGCACATCCTCATCAGCGAGAAGCTAGAGTCTCTCAGGCCTCAAGTCAGAGGCTGCGAGTCATGCTGGGAGACCGAGTACGATGAGGAAGGTGGCGTTGCACTGCCTGTGACCAATGACGAGCAACCACCACCTTTTGAGCTTGACGGCAAGGAGGTTCCATACGTCCACACCAACAGCTTGACTGGCCACGCCAACGATACTGCCAGATATCACTCAGACTGTACTGGCAACGACAATGTGGCCGATTCTGCCATTCATCTCGCCGAGACCTTCATGTCCGAAAATTATGGTCTCAACTACGACCTTGAAGCCATGCCATGGCCACTCTTTCCTCGCCAACCAACGCCAGATGTTGTTCGTGCCAAGACACCCGAGATGCAGTTCATCGACAATGCCGAGAACGTACACACCAACACCGATGCCGACGATCTGTCTCGCTCGACCGAGCATTACAAAAGCGAGCAAGCGCTGTTCGACACGAAGCCGCTGCCCTCGAACAGCAACGAAGAGAGCACATGCGACCTCGCGATATTCCTCAAGATGGGCCACGTGGAGAACTGCTGGTGCAACGAGTGTTACGAGGAGCCGGAGCTCATCAACGAGGAACCTGCGTCGCCAATCAAGCTCACCGAAGAAGAAGGCTGGATGACATGGGACAGCACAGAGGACGAGACCGGTTCGGTCAGCACTGCTCCACCTACCCAAATCAACCAAACCGCCGAAGAGGAGAAGGACACCACGCGCCACGCTTGGGCTCGTGCTCCTGAGTGGGATGATATGTTCCCGAGTGTACCCAAGCGACTACGTGTCGAGTCGGTGGTGGAAAGTGAGCCGCCGCAGGAAGAGGGGGAGTTTCTTGGGTACTATGATGATGGTGTGGCTTTTGCGAGGGAGAATGATTATGATTGGCTTTGGAATTTGTGAAATGGAAGAAAAAAAAAGAGATACTGGTGGCTGTGAGTTCTTGCTGTGGGTCGGTGGCGTTGGTTTGGAAGCAAGACGTGTGAAGTTGCGCAATGCTTGTGAGGGGAGGACGGTGAATGCTGCTGGTCTTCTTGCCTGAGAAAATTGTCAATGGCACTGCAATGTTGTTGATATCGATATTGATCACATTCTGCGTTGACTACACATACTAACGATATGTCAATCGCGCTACTGACATCTGTAGGGATCATCCAGAACAGCCACATCATCGCCTCTGATCGATCGCGCCCACTGCATCGCGTTCATGAGCAAACAGCTCTACACATATATTACGCTTGGCCATGATGCTCGCAACAGTTCGCCTCGCCTCACCCATGGCAGCTATACCATATACTACGTCATCCTTGCCCCATGCTACTGGGAATGTCCCTTTGACCACATGATCCTGATACCGGTCAGTCACCTCCTGGCTCACCTCACCGTCAATCCCTCACAACGCCCACGAGCAACCAGGTTTCTCACAATATCTCACAACGCACACGAACGAACGACGATCAGCTCGCAGCTTATACCTCAGTAACCGGTCGCACAATGCCTCCAACGATGGCACATGCAGCACCTGCCGGGGCCGCAGAGACTAGTTACTGTCCGACACATTACGAGAATGGAGTTTGTGTTGGAGGGTCATTGACGGGGTGCGGCGTGGCGGGGATTTCTTGTGGAAGGGAAGGGGATGGAGATGATAACGATGGCGGTAGTCCTAGACGGCAAGCGCTGGAGAGGCGCCGTGCCTCCAGATCTTCTGGGGCTCCCAACATGGGAAGGCCCTCCATGCTGTTGGTAGTTTGCCTTATTTTGGGACATGTCGTTGTGCATGTTTGGTGATGAGCGAGAGTTTGGGTTCCTCTTTCGTTCGTGCGATGGGTGTTTCGGCGTTGGGTTGGGTTTCGATGAGGATTTGTGTACTTGGGTGTAGGTATCGGGGGTGTATCTGGCGTTGTCGGGGCGATTTGAGATTCTGTGTGGCTGAAAGGTTGTCCCGATGCAATTGATCGTGCCCACTGCATCGCGATCATGAGCAAACACCCCGACACATACATGGAATCTTGCGATCAACCACAATGCTCGCCGAATACGCAGAATGCATCAACCTCGCCACTGATGGCAGCAATGCACTCTACTATGCTGTTCTTGCCATATGCTATTGGGAACATATCCTTCAACACGACCTACTGATACCGATGAGCTTCTGACATTGGACTCTCCATCAAGCTCTCACAGCGCCCTCAAACAACTTCTCACAACGCCCACGAACACCTCCTCACAACACCATCGAAACTAACCCTCTGTTCGACCAACAACCACTTTCACCACCCTTCGACACCGAATCACCATCACCTCCAACACAACAATGGCCCTCGTAGCAGCCGCCGCAGCAGCAGGCCCGCCCTTCCCATACTGCCCTACCCATTTGGTCGACGGCGTCTGCCTAGGTGGAACTCTCACAGATTGTGGCGTGCCGGGAATTTCCTGCGCGAAGGACGGGGAGGAGAACAGCGCAGTCGCAGCCCGTGCTGGTGGAGACCCATTTCCCCCCTACTGCCCTGGCGAATGGGTCGATGGGGTCTGCGTAGTTGGAGATGGATTCACGGATTGTGGCGTGCCGGGAATTTCCTGCGGGAAGAACGACGAGGAGAATCACGACGACGGCGCAGAAGGGCTGCAGAAGCGCCACGAATCCTCCGCTGGGGGCGACCCATTTTCCCCCTACTGCCCTGGCGAATGGGTCGATGGGGTCTGCCACGTGGGAGGTGGATTCACGGATTGTGGCGTGCCGGGTATTTCATGTGGGAAGGACGATGAGACCGGCAGTGGACAAGCACTCGAGAATCGGCACCCCGGACATATCTCCTCTGCTTCCACTGGTGCCAGGGTTCCCGTTAAGCTCGTGCTGGGATTACTGGTATGCTATGTCGTCTTCCAGATGGCATAGTCGAGCATTTTAGCAGAGCGCAGGGCAATGGTGGCCAAGCTCTTTCTACGGACACATTGAGCCACTTAGTGGCATGGCGCTTTTGGGTAGTGGTTACTTGTGCTTCTATGTAGAGTTTTGCGACCGGGGTAGTTACGTTTGTGGTTGTATATAGTTCTGCTTGTTATTCTACAAGGTTGCATCGTGGTACGTTCAGACTCCGAAGCATCGTAGTGTTTATTAGTATGTGATCCTTGCTTTCCTCATATCCCGGCACTCAACGATGCAGATGTGCGTGTCCGTGCCCGTGACCATGTCCTGTCTTCACTCTTGATGGCTGTGGCTGCGCTGGGTCAGGCTGAGTCGTCGCCGGCGTCTCATCTTCGTCCTCATTCTCGTCTTCATCTACAGCATCATCCTCCCCTTCTATGTCGGAGTCAATATCGTCATTATCAAGCTCTCCGTCCTCCTGGGCATCTTCTTCGGCTTCGAGTCGATCAACGTCGTTGAATCTACTTTCCAGGAACGGGTCTTCGGGTTCGAGGTCATCTGGGTCAGCATCTTCTTCCTCACCATCCAGATCTCTTTCGTAGTGGCCTTCTACATCCTCGACCAGATTATCATAACGATCATACACCAGTTCGCGGTCGTCCAGGTCCCTTTCGTAGTTGCCCTCCACATCCTCAACAAGATCATCATATCGATCATACACCAGCTCCCGTGGGTGATTAACCTTGACCCTCTTCGCCGGCCCCCAAGCCTCAGCCTCCCGCTTCACCTCCTCAGCCTGCGCCTGAGCCCGTTCAACAGCATCACTAGCCCTCATCTGCACAGCCTCCGTCACAGAAGCCCACCGACCTTGCAACCCAGACACAGCCTGACCCAGAACCTCCGTAACCGAAGGCCAAGCCTCAGTATCCAGCGGTGTCTCCCTAGATCGCCAGTAGTCTTCCGTCTCCGTGGGATCAGCCTTGAATGGCGCACCCGCACTGAGTGCCGCCGTGGCATCTCGAGCGACTCTGTCGGCGTAGTATTTCACGTTCTCCAGGGCTTGTTTGGTGAGATGACCTCGGCGGTTCCAGCCTGGTCGTTGAGCTGCGTCGGCGTGGCGAGCGGCGTGATCGTGGTATTTAAATGCTTCTTCTACCTGCTCTCGGGATGGTCGAGGTCCGCTCCATAGAGGTCGTAGTTCTGGCTTGCGGCCTCCTGCTACGCCAGCTGCGGCGCAGGTAGCGAAGAGGACGAATGAGGTGAAGTACATGTTGATGATTTGCGCCAATGCTGCATTTTGTTGTTGTTTGCAATGGCATGTCGCTCGATATGCATCACGATCGTTTATTAAGGGATCGAATAGGTAGGACCTTCCGTTTGCAGAGTTACTGCTCGAATGTTGTACAGTCAGCCGAAAGGGAGGGCGAATGCCGACTTGTAACAAAGGAAACATTGACCATGCGCAAACATTGTTCAACACTTGCAGGTTGCAAGCTGTTGGTGGTGTACGTCTGGCTATAATATGCCAGCATGAACAGCAGATCAATCTGAAGAAGCACGTGCCATGACATTGACATTGACAATTGTGAGTCGCGCCTGCTGTCGTTATGTAGAAAGGCACGAGTGCACTTTACTTCCACCTCACCTCATCATGCTCAGCTTCACGCGCACCCACTCGCGGTCCTAATTGGTAACATCGTCAAATCGCATTAGTCTGCCAAAGCACTGCCGCGAGTGCAAAGGCCGTCAAGGTGATCGATCTGCTCGGTGACGTCTGGAGAAATGCTTTGTCGCGTTGACAGCTGATAGCACACCACGCTTCGTTGAGATATTCTCGTTTCGCCTCCTGCCAAATGTGGCAATTGACAAGCAGGGGCATTGGGTGATCGACACCACAATCCAGGTGACGTATGGCGGTCAACATACATGTATTGTAGTCTGCTGCAGAAGATGTTCAGTCAACACAATTGATAGCGATGTCGACCATCGTATTCCTGATGGTAGGCACCGGAACGGAATGCTGCAGTATGAGGTTGACGAGTCTTTGCCGACATGGCGGCGCGACTGAACCTTCGAAAGTGTGCCTGAGAGTGGTGCTCCCATCGCACTGCAGATCCGGCCAGCTCTCCGCAGACGCGCCAGCTTTAATCAGGCGACAGTGGGGATCAAGAGAGGAAGCAGTGGAAGCCTGCTGCTCGCGTGAGACATGCGGTGACGTTCCTGGCCGCTTCTGAAGTTTTGGCATCGAAACCTTGTGCTGCACGGCGTCGATGCGGCGCTCCGATAGGCTGCTGCTCTGCGCCGGCCGCTGCTTCCCTCGTGGCGGCACCCCTTCCCCGGCACTATTTAGGCAGACTGCTGTCGCTAGCCATGGGCAAACCGGCGGCGCGGTCTCTTTGATGAGCTGTGATCGAGCATCTCGTGTCGCCGCCGTGCAAACGCATCCGCAAACAAAGACGAGCACAGAAGCGGCGCACCGAGGATGAGTGCAGGGAGCGAGTGGTGGTCCACCGCCTATATAGCTGACAGACGGGGTCCTTTGCAGCAGGTGGCAGCAGAAGGTTGGTCAACGATAGCCGGCCTGCGGGCGTGTGCGTGAAATCCTTACTCGGCGCTAGGTCGAGCTTAGTGTGCCCGCAGAAGGAGGTTGTGACGAGCAACACTTTCGTTGCGCACTCCTCGAAACGACAACCACCACCTGCTGACCTCTGCCATCTTACTTGACTACACTGCATTGCATGTCAAGTTGTACCTTGTATCATTTTCAATCCTCCATCGCCGCTGCCCACTGCACCACTGTTGCCTCGTGGACGCCGTTTTGATCAAAGCGCCACACGGTCCGGCCCAACCGTTGTGCTGCACATCGATCGCAAGAAGCCGAGCCCTCAACAGCAACTCTCCTGAGTCTTGAGTTCTGAGAGTGCGAATACACGCAACCCGATATCAGCCGTCCTTGCATCACCGCGACATCCTACAACAACCACCTCGATACATCGACACGCAGGCTGACCGGCGCCTCGTTGCTGCAATCCACTTGCCACCCTCGTCCTTGCGTTAGCACTTGCATAGCTGCATGCAAGGTCGTTGACTCAGGCCCAATAGCCATCCCGCACCTAGCTCCCAGCAGCCAGCATTCTTGCCTACACAACACTACGAGCTGTCACTTTTTTTGGTTGCGCGGAGAGACACTGTCTTGCACATTCCGCATTGACGACAACATCCATACCACACTCTGCTGGCGACACCATCGATACAATGCAAACGCGACGAAAGAGTCTGAATTTGGGAGACCTTGGCGTCGTCGCCCCGAAACGATCGCGAACCACCATCTCGCACCCGTCACCGCCAGAAACCGTCTACGAAGGCGAAGAGCGTCCCGCAAAGAAGTCCAAGCAGTCGCATGGCTCAATGTCACCGCCTCCGGGCCTCATGAGCCCGCCGCGATCGACTGTTATCCGTCTGAAGGAAGAGAAGCCGAAACGAGCGACTGAGCTGTCGCCTCCACCGTCGCCTGTCGCAGAAGGGAGCGCGAGCAAGATAGACTTCGAAGGAATCAATGATGACATCGTCATTGGGACGTTAGAACAAATCGAGAAGACTGGAAACAGACCGCATCTGGTCAAGGAACTAGCTGCTGTCCTCGCGACCAAGCTTCTTTGTGTGGAGAAGTATGACAATCGCAACGAGCGCATTCGTTACCACAACACAGCTGACCTTCTAAACAGATCCGCGAACCCGTCGGCCCTCATCTCGTCGCGACTGACAGCTTATCTCAACCGCACATGGCCTCCAGTCAGCCCATGTCCATTGGCCAAGGATCTTTCTCCTGTGCACCCCCGCCGACTCTATTTCTACCTGACGACCACGCCTTACCAGCCAATCCCAGCAACCGTGACAGAACCCATCCCGAAAGCAAATCGCATCATATCGCCATCACTGTCTTCCGCATCGGCTGCTGACGAGGAGAACGAATACCTACGACGGCGAGAAGCTCTGTCGCCTTCCCCCGAGGTCGACCTATCCTCTCCTGAGCTCGAAGAAGATCATGGCGATGCTCCGCCAACACCCGGCGGTTCTTTCCCGGCCCGCAACTCCATATCACGGGACAGGTCGGCAAGCTATACTCACCCGAGACGCAATGCCAGTCCACCGCTAGAGACCGAGGAGCAGGACTTCAAGCAGACTGCAAGCGCATTATACGAAGAGGCACAGAAACGACGGAATAGTCAACACAGCCAGCAGGATGTCAACATGGACGGAGATGCTGCAGGTGGTGCAGATCAGGACGCAGACAGCGTAACCATGTCAATTGAGCCAGAGGAGACAGAGGAGAGTGCAGCCTTGAAGAACAGCGAAGCGGCAGCTGCGTTATTTGGCCCCAGTGATCACGTACATGTGACTTCAACACAACAGATGGAATTCAGCAGTCCTTACCTGCAGCCACATAAGGTGGACTTGCAGGACGAGACAGACCACATGACACTTAGCTTCGGAAAAGACGACCACCACATTTCGCTGCCCGAAGCAGCTCTGGGCTGGGACAGCTTACAAAGCCCTGAAGACATCGAGGTCGGAGACCTGGACGATATGTTCGATGCGTACTAGGAGGCGCAGCGACATTTGGACGCCCTTGAGACGCCAATCGATTGGAGGACATGGAATATTTTGAGTAGTGTGCTATTAGCTTTGGCGAGGGTGGCCCGAAGGTCAGATGTGTGGGATTATATGTTTTGGTGCGGGAGGAAAGCGGAAGCGAGCGCGAGCTCTATACTCAAAAGCTTTGATGCAACGGCCATTGACGACACAGCTTGTACTATTACTATATTTTGCTTCTTCCTTCTGCGGGAGAACGGGAGAATTGAAACTGGGTCTGCTGGCTGGACTGTCAGTTGTTGTAGACATGATGTGTGGCGAGAATACATGCAAGAATTTGAACGAATCTCGACTTGATCGCCCATCTCATTGGGGCAATAGCCTTGAATGGTAGAGGGTTATCTTTACCACGCCTGGATCATCTTTCGTATCTCTTGGTCGGCGCGACAGCCGCATTGGAGTTTGGCTAATACTAACACAAGGCAGGGGGAGGAGCACAACGTGAGCGCTTCGTCTCGTCTTCAAGACACAACCCCTGTCGGTGGTGGCGTACGGTGCCTGACCTCACATGCAAGTCAAACGGCGCACTAGGCTAGTGGTATAATGAGCTTCCTTCTTCACTTCACCACCACCGCCGCGTTTCATGGTACAACACGTCTTGGTGGTGGTCTCACCTTCGATAGGACATACAGCACACCACGCACCACCGCAAAAAATGGCCTTGCCCCAGCCACGACGACTATACACGCCTTCCGGCCTTGAGCTGCCAGGTCAGCTCCGTACAGAACGTCGCAAGTCAATCCCAGTACCACTCAACTTCACCACGATGGAGGATGCTATAGCACGCTGGGAGCAGGCCCTGCAGGCGACGACCAGTAACCGCCAGCGGGTTCGAGAGGCATTACGCGTGGCGGTGAATGTACATGCGAAGATCTGCGAGGAGATTGGCCCCCTAGCACGGAGAGAGAGGGTGATGATGAAGTTGCGAATGAAAAAGGACGCCGACAGACCGCTCCACATCCTTCACCTCGAAGTCGCCAGGAAGGACCTATCCCGCCTCACCACCGAACAACACCTCGTCGAAACCCAAGTCAGCGCCGTAATCCGAGGCTTCTACGCCTTCACCACCAAAAGCTTCTCCCACTTCGACCGTCAAGACACAACCGCCCTCGACCCCCAAACACGCCTGGAATACGACCTCGACCTGGCGCGGCTGAGGCTGAATATTACGAATATCCTGTGTACCTACGACTTCAGCGAGCGGACTTATACAGGCGATAGCGCGAGGCTGATGGGTTGCATTTGGGAGGCTGAGAGGGGTGTTAGTAAGAGGTCTAAGTTCGCGTATGAAGCGCAGAAGGCTGTGCAGCACGCGGAGACGGAGCTGGCGGCTGCGGAGGGGCGATATATCAAAGCCTTTGACGTGCAACGCGATGCGGTCGAGAACCTCGCGGGAGCTATGAGTGCAGCGAATGCAGGGCGGAAGGCTCAGCTCACGCACCTGCACGCCGAAGCAGTGCGGCGCTGGGTCGCGCTCTGTAAGAGCCTTTTCACCGATTACCCCAACCTGGAAACATTCCCAAAGCCACCACCCTACCACACCTGCCAGAGCAGAACCTGCGAGGCTCAGAAGACGCACAGGGCGTTGGGGGTGTGTGAGTGCAGTGTGAGAGCGGCGGTGGAGATGTTGGGGAGGGATGAGTTGAAGTGGATGCGGATTTGGAGCCATCCGGATAAGTTCTCGGCGTGTGAGAGGGGGAGGGTGGAGGGGTTTAAGGGGATGGCGCATGAGGTTCATGTTGTTGTTAATGAGGTTTATAGGGAGTTGGGGTAGTGTTGGGTTGGGGCGGTGAATGATGGTAGGATGGATGGGTGAGCATGGACATTCGATGCATGTGATGAAGTGGCGGTTGGCTTGGGGTGGTGAATGAGCAGGGAGCTGAGCGTCTGTGGTCATTGTGAACATAAGAACAGGAGTCTGAAAACTGTGCTTCATAAAGCTCTGAGCAGGCCTCGAGCAAACATACTTCAACTCCTACAAACTCCCAAATCCTCCTCCTCCGCACGAACGGACATCCCCTGTCTGTGGCACAGTACCACCGACACCACGGTATCGCAAACACACAACGCCCTCGACAAGGGCCACCACAGACCAACAGCACGTAAGTCCTCCGCCCTCACCACATCTCAACAATCACATGCTGACCGACTCATCCAGACACTCGACTACATTCACCCACGCACCCGCTCACTAGCCGGCATGGACGACTGGCGCCCAGCAACTAAGCATCTCAAGCATAAGCCGATGCCGCTTGTGACGTTTGGGATCTTTAGTATGGGTAAGTCAAGCAAGCCATCGCCACATAGTTGTCACATGCTGATAGCGCTTCACAGCACTCTGCTCGATCGCTGCGTCGATCAAGAGAGGTAGCACCAAGCCGCAGCGCAGCCATGCCGGGGTCAAGGAGGGAGAGGCGCGCTCGAGGTGGAAAGAATAAAAGTCTGCGCTTCATGGACAAGGAGATATCAAAGAGAGCTGTGCGACAGCTTAGACAGTGCCCAGCTTCAGAGCATGAGCGTGAAGCCTGGTCCACGCATCGCACTGCATCGCGTTCGACATTCTCAACGACATCAAACACACCATGCCATATGCTAAGCCTCCATCCATAAAACAACGCTACTTTTCCCCGACACAAGCCTCCCAGGTTCCAGGGTATCCAGGACACTATAATGACAGATCTCCTCCCAACCCCTATCACTCATCCCACCCATCGCCAACCCACATCAGTTCATCATATCATATCATTCGTTTCCTTTTGCCTATCCCAGGTCCATCTTCATCCTCGCCCTCCCGCTCCGCCGTATCAGCCGGGTTTAATAGCGAGTGCACATTGCTCGCCATACTACTCCTTCTGGTCGGCGGTCCAGGGGTCTCCAGGGCCTTAAAAGGGAACCTCGCGCCAGGAATTTGCCAGCCAGCGTCGTTGGTGTTGGCGTAGCTTGGCGGGCCGCCGAAGCTGTTGGTGTTGAAAGACGGTGGGCCGGAATCGTGTTGCGCTGGCGAGTGCGGTCTCGAGCCAGCGTGGACACGTGGCAGCTCGTATTGTGCCAGGGCATCTCTGATTTGCTGATCACCGGGGTTGGCTGATGCTCGTGGCGATGAAGGCCAAGCGGAAGATGACTGGCCAGATGCGTAAGGAGAAGTACCCTGGCCATACCCGCCTGGTGGCTGTCCACCTTCCCACCCTTCGAGACGAATATCGGCTGATGTATGCCTTCGAGGTAAGCTGGTCGGTGGCGATGTCATTGTAGCAAGAGGGTGTTGTTGTTGCGGTTGTTGGGGCTGAGGAGGTGGTGGCGGTGGCGGTGGCGCATAGCTTGGTCGTGATGGTGAGTACGAACCGCTTACGCTGCCAGTACCGATCGAACCATAACGGCGGGGAGATGATTGCAGATAGGAAGGTACTGGGGCTCGGACACCAGTAGGCCTCGGTAGGCCTGGCAGACCCTGTAGGGACGGCCGACGAGATTCGTCGAATGGTCTTTGTCGAGGCGACATTGGCATGGAAGGTTCCATAGGCATATGGTTAGGCTGGAAGAAAGACGGCCTGTGTTGAAACATTGGCTCACGATTCTCCTCGGGCTTCAGTAGCTGCTCCATATGGCGAGCAATGTCCTGGCGCATAGTTTCGACGTCGCGGTGTATAGGATTCTGGGGGTCAGGAACCATTGTCAACAAATGAGATGACAGCTCGTTGTTCCAGTGATGGCATCTAGCAAGTCCGTCGAGCAACGTCTGGCACTTTGAGGTTACAGCGGCATACGCTTCTTCAGTCCGTGAGAGACGTGCATAAAGATCTTGTGTGTTGTACTCCAGCATGCTTAGCCTATTGTCCACTGGATCAGGCATCGGCTCCATGGGTGTACCCGGTGGCTGAGGTGTAGGCATCTTTGGTGCGCTTGAGAAAGAGTCACGATGGATCAGCGCGTGCCGCGATGCTCGTCGCTTGATCTCGCGTAGTCCGACAAGGTCACCTCGCTTGAAGTTCCCTGCCCCATGCTTGAACTCCCAAAGAGGTGAATCCGGAGAGCCGGTGTGGAAGACATCGCTGACTGCGCGGCGTGAGTAGGCAGCACGATTTCTTGACACGAAGGCGAACTAACCTTTGTGAAAGCCATACATGTTGAGCTGCCTGACAAATGAGGAAATGTTGGTATGTTTGAAGTATTGCCTGCCAAGATTAGCAACACCTTCCACGTGGAATAAGGTTCGGCATACCTACGCTAAGACTTTCGAGAACTCGGAGGAAGGAGACATGACGAAGCTTTCGTTGGTGTTTGACCACGAGATGAGATGCTGGATGCTCTGGTCTTCGAGCATACTGTGCAGAGTTAGTGACTGATACTCTTGGAATGCACGTCGAGACACAGGGTAAACATACTTATAGAGCTTATGGATGAAGGCAGTCTGCACGACCTTGGGCTGTTGAGCAGCGGCCGCAGCGCCTACGGGGTGCGATGGTCTGCCATTTGCTGGAGCTTGGTGCTCGTTGTGTTGTCCACCTTGCTGCTGCTGCTGCTGATCTTGCATTCTGCCGCCATTGGGGCTGCTTAAGGGCGGGCCCATAGACGACTGCGCCTGGGTGTTCACCTCCATCTTGTCTTCTCCTCCGCCAGCTACCGAAGCTGAAGGTAGTATGGGTATTGTCTTGGGGACGGTATTAGGGTTGTAGGGTCTGTGGTCGCTCGCGAACGGATCTCTCCTCAGATGTTCCCCAACCGATGCCATTGATGCCAGCCAGTGTTGCAGCGGGACACTCTGTCGGCAGCAGAGTGTTTACTTGCTGGTCGGTCGCCGCGGATGCAGCGCCGAGGTATTTGTAGCTGTCGCGCGTCCTTTTCGATTGCGGATCCAGCTCCTGGGGAATCAGTTCGTGCGTTCCCGGTTTAGTCCTCGAGCCAGCCCGTCCCAAGCAGGAAGTCAAGCCTTGGCCATGTTTGGAAATGCCAACAAGCCGACGCCGGGTCGTGTACTGAACAACGACGCGTGTGGCGATGGAAGAGAGCTTCGCGCAGAGTGCGGTGAAGAGTGTTTGGCGTGTTGCAAGTGGTGGCTATATATGCCACCTTCGAAGACCGGGTAGGCCTATCACCAGCTCTGCGAAGGTTGTGGGAAGTCCGGGGGTTCGTCTCGGGCGGATCTGCGTTCGAGGAGGGTGTCGGGTGTGTCTCTGGTGTATGCAGGTACCAGATAGACTGCGTGCAGAGAATCTCAAGGCGCGCCTCGTGCGGGAGATGTGTGTGTGTGTGTGTGGGGGGGGGGGGTGTGGGTGTGTGTGAGGTGTCGGGAGGTGGAAGAGGAGAGATGGACAGCAGCGTAGCACAGCGGAGCTCCCGTCTTCCTTCAGATGACCTCCTTTCGAGGTCAGCGCCCCTGTCTGCGACATGCTGCAACTTGCAAGCCTGCAAATACTCTGCCCCGAACCACACCCACCACCCCGCCGCACTCCCTCCAACACGAGCTGCGCACTGCACGGTACTGTTCGCGGGTGCTGGAACGCTGCCGACCTCATATCAAAGGCGAGGCCGACCTTGCGACACAGAAACGCCGCTGCTGGTCAATCATCTGCAACCGCTGCACCTTCGCGCGTGGCCATAGCAGCTCTCCGTGTCGCTGGGACGGTGGCTGCATCGTGCCACCACCCACCGCCGCCACAGCGCACACGACTTCTGCACGCACATGTCATGCTGTAAATGAAGCCTCCACTGCTCGATGCTCGACCTGCACTCGCTTCCGCGTCTTCGGGTGGCACGCAGCACTCCCCTCCCCTCGCAACACGTGCATCCAGGGGCCACTTTTCGAGCCCGGAACAAGACATTGCACATCCTTGACACCTACCGCGGAAAAGCCTAGCTTGCTAGAGCTGCAAGACAGACAGCCTCGTGTTTATGCTGTGCCTCTTGCGGCAGTGCCAGGAACACTTCTTCGACCACGCCCACCAACCTCCGGACCACGTTTCCTCTCGCCACACAAGCATGGAGCAAGTCCAGAAGCTGGCGAAGACCCAAAATGAGACAGATCGGCTAGCATTGTACGCCTGCGATGCGATGCTACCAATGCCGGCATGCTTACCGTGAATGTGTAGGCTACACCAACTGGTCGATCAGTTGAACTCAAAGGAGAGACATGCTCTCGCTCGCATCATCAGCGTCAAGAACGATCGACTGGCCGCCCTACCTGTCGAGCTGGTCATTCAAATACTGAGCAACCTTGACTTCCTCTACACCTGGAAGCTGCAGCTGGTCTGCCAGCAATGGCGCGACATCCTCTCTTCCGAACAGATCGTCGACGCAGCCTTGAAACGCTGGGATACTCACAGGCCCGAAGATCGTGTCAAGTCATCTCCGACCGTTGAAGCGTCCAAAGACATTCTTCGCCGGCTGCAGTCTTGGAGACTCGGGCGCCCATTCACGAGATGCGCAAAGCATATCGACATTCGCGATACGGGCGGTGATCACCCGCACCGCTACCAAGCAAGTAGAACTTCTGCACTATCCGGTCACTACTTTGCCTACTTTGAGATTTCGCCAAGAAGTGATCAGGCCGTCGTGGTGTTGAATCTCGTCACGGGCACCAGAACCAGGTACCACGGTACTGCGCGAGAGCCCATCTTGAGGTTCGCTCTGTCCAACGACATCATTGCATACACCAACTTCCACGGCAAGCTCTATACTTGCAAGCATGATGACATACAGCTAGGTAGCGTCCAACTATCATCGGCTATCTACCAAGCCTTCAGCGCGGAGCGAGATATCGTTGGAATCGTTATGCAGGCTAGAAGCTCTCGTCCCGCTACGGTTATCCTCTACAACTGCAGCAATTGCACCATGCGCAATTTCGAAATCGAACCAGTCAAAGTCCCAGCCGAGGCGCTGCCTGACCTGGCATTTGACCCAGGGTGTTCGATCAGGACGCTGCTAATCAGTGTAGACGCCCGAACAGTAGACATCTTCGGGCAGCAAGATCTGACTACCGATGAATCCGGTAAGTCGCAAAACGTCTACGTCGAACACAGACGCTATGCCTTCGACGGCAAGTATCTCAGCTCCTCTTCCTGGAGACGGACTGGGACACGGGCTAAGGCCCCATGGCCATATGACTATGACCGCTTCGAACTCACTGATCTCCACCACACTGGTATCGGCGGACACTACGTCTTCCGATCACCTGTGCAGCAGTCAGCGGATCAGCTTCCGTCTCTTTCGACCAGGACGCCCCCACGCCAGATGCTTCTCTGCTTCGATGCCGAAGCCGCAAGGTTGAAAGAGTACGCCCTACCTATTGATTACCAGCAATCGCGAGGTCAAGGTCACGATGACGGCGGTCGAGCGAATCGCTCACGTCCTATGTTGTGGAAGAATCTGGAGATCCGCGCGGCTGAGTCCCTGTACTTCAGTACAATGAGTGACACAGACCGGTAAGCGTACTGTATTTCCCATCGATCGGAATATCTCACTGACGATAGGATCACTGTAGGCATAGAATACAAAACAGGCTGCAGCTCAGGTCCCGAGGCAATGAACGACAAAGCCAAGTGCTGGTCAACGAGTCTTTTGTCGTCGCAACATCTTGGCTGAGCCAGGCAAAAGAGTGGCATGCCGACATATTTTGCTTCGAAGAGAACCTTGACTGGGCAGTCCATGGCTCCGAAGTCATTCCCACAAACTTCTGGAATGCCGCTCCAAGCACGAACGAAACAGGTCATGGAGAATAACCATGCATACATCACTACCCTCCTGGCGGTTGCCATCTACTCGCTAACCTCAACACCAGCGTCCCTCAACACACCCGCCAACTTCCTCCTCTGCTCTCCCTTCAACAAATCAAACGGCTTCCTCAACCCACCGGTCTTCCATCCCCTCAACTCCATCCCCGTCTTAATCGCACCCGCGTAATTACCCTCCTCGGGCGTCCTACAAACCGGAAATACCTTGGTCCAAATCTCCCGTCCCTTTTTCAAATCCCCCTCAACCGCAACAGCATTCCACAACGCCACGCTCAACTCCGGGATAATGTTCGTCGCTCCCCATACTGACCCTTTTGCCCCAGCCGCCAGACCGTAGAACGTCAGGGTATCCCAGCCGTTAAACGTCGTGATCGACTCATGCTTGGTAAAGAGCACATCCGTCAAATCTGGAGCATTGCCGGATGTGTCTTTCATATACTTTACTCTCGCCTTCGACAGCCCCGCAATCTACTCCGGGTCAACCTCACCCCACTAGCAGACGGAATGTTGTAATACATAATCGGCAATCCCGACTCTCTATGCACCTCCCCCAAAAACTCCTGCAACTGCTCATAATCCAACGCATCATAAGACGGCGGGACCACCATCGCTGCCGCAGCCCCCGCTTGCGCGGCATGCTTTGCAAGATCCACCGTCGACTCGGTCGACAAGTCGCCGATCCCTGCGACGACGGGGACGCGGCCGGCTGCTGACTTGACGCATTGTTCGATGAGTTGCTTCCGCTCTGCGATGGAGAGGACTGTGAATTCTCCGGTACTGCCACCTGGGACGAGGCCGTGGACGCCTGCGGACATGAAGCGGTTGATGTGGTGGCTTAGTGAGGCTGTGTCGATGGATTTATTGCCTGGGGTGAAGGGGGTGATTATGGCGACGTGGATGCCGGTTAGAGCTTGGGTTGGGGGAGACATTTTGGGAGTGGGTTGCGAGGAGGGTATGGTTGTTGTCGCTAGCGGGATGATGGGGTGGTTGTGGTTGTGGTTGTATTAATGGATGCGATCGAACGGGAATCAATACTGACGAGATGGCAGAGCACTTTGTATTACTTCCCCATCAACGATCCTGGCTGGAGAGCTCTGAGGTGACCTTCCTCCTCCAACAGCTCTCCGTTCGGCGACAGGAGCCGACCCATATTGAGGTACTCGGACTGTTTCGAGCAGCAGCTCTGGTGAGGTGCATGAGCGACCGAATCTGGAAGGGTTCCCCGATTGGGAAAGACATGACGATGGCGAGCCGTGACGGCCTGTTTCGTCTTCACGCAGCTGGCTCGGCTGGGTACCAGCTCTCCTTGTCGACCACATGGCAGCGCCCATTCGAAGGTGTCATCAACCTGGAGTTCTGAGCCGGGATGGAAGTCCTGGCACGAAAGCTCTCGAGCTCGTGGTTGAGAAGCGCACGCGTTGGAGTACGGGCGACTTGGAGCTAACCAGATGAGGCAATTGTGGTAGCACGGCGGTATGACGGAGCTGGTGAGACGCTGTCAAATGCTGTGAATGATTCCGCCATGCTATCGCTAATGCTATAATTCCCTTTCAGCTTACAGCTTGGCCAGGATGCCATCAGAATTCAGATATGTTACATGATTCCTCGAAATGTCCTTGATCGACCGACATCCAGCAAGGCCCATCGTCAACTTCAGTCCCTGCATCAGGATCCTCAAACCGAGCTCAACACCTTCTTGTCCATTGCACTATAATCAAAATCAGCAAACGTCCAGTCGCGATCCAGTAGTCGAGCGATACTCACAGCAAGCCCCCAAATCGGTATCCTCCCCACAAAACAAAAACTCGCCCCCAGCGCAAGCGCCTTAAAAATATCACTCCCCCTCCTATTACCTCCATCAACAGGGGCAGTCGTAACACACTCCCCTCTCCGTCGACGTGCCCATGCTTGGACGCTGCCTGAATGAATACCGCAACCAATTCGTCCTACCCGAGGGATGGAATGGCCTAACCTCCTGCTGTCAGGCCGCGAACAGCTCGAAGACAATCTACCACCGAACCGAAAAGCTTCGATTATGATCCGAGCTTGAATTGGGACTCTGCCATTCAGTGGTTGAGGAGTCAGACGAAAATGCAGCTGTGGTTGAAGGGCGTTACGTCCGGGGAGGATGTGGCCTTGGCGATTGAGCATGGGATTGATGGGTTTATTGTGTCGAATCATGGGGGGATGCAGTTGGATGGACAGGCTGCGACGTTGGATGCGTTGAGAAGAAGGCTTTGCAGCCTGCACTTTTGGCACGTTTGAGGATTTGGCGGGTGATTTTGCGGTCGCGGAGGACGCACATTTGCATCGCGTAGGGGTTACCTTTTCCTTGTGCTGCGACCGTTCCGATGGGTTCGGTGGCGTAGGAGGAGAGACACATTGGGATGTTGAAGTTTGCTGCTGCGCGTGATGTGCCTAGTTCGCCGTCCGGGTGTGCGAGTCGTTGCATTGCTGAGGGACTGAAGCCTAGGGGCATTGAGACTTTGCAGCCGAAGAGTTCGTGGGAGATGTCGATGTTGTCGACGTTGACGAGGATTCGGGGTTTGATCTTGTAGCGGTTGTAGGCTTCTTCGTTGTCGCGTAGGGTGATGAGGTCCATTGCTCCTTCGTTGTAGTAGTCGCGGTACATCTTGGGGGTAGTCTTGCGCTGCCTAGTTCTTTGAGGTCTGCAATTGAGTGGACTTGGGGATCCTATGTTTCGCCCCTGTTTGCCATGCTGCTGGAGTACTGTCGATGTCACTTGAGCAACTATCGGCTGGAATTAAATGCAAACTCAAGGACAGCTTCGAAGTAATGCCTGATGTCCAAAAATGCTTGCTGGTAGATGAGCATCGACGCGAAGCGTGCCTGTCAGCCGCCTATAGCTATACAGAAGTAGATCGTGAGAGGTTCTGGTTCAAGATACGGTTTCGGCCAGCTGCATGGTCGGAGGGTCGGGGGGTGACCTGCCTGTTCGGAATACAAGCTCCAATGCGCAAGGCAAGCGACCCCAGTAGGCACGAGCATGTCATCCGTCGCGAAGTGCGAGACCACCTCATGCACTTGTGATAGATACCGGACAAGTGCGAGCAGATATTCCGAAGTTGTGCGAACAGCTTTAACCGGGCGTGGTGTGTTATTGCTAAGCGGGGGACGTTATGAATGCGTCTCGAGATAACCTTCCTGATGTGTACAACCGACATTGCCCGGAGCTCGATGGCGCCGAGCAATAGTACATTGATGACCAACTCTTCGATGCCAGCAATGAGTACGGAGGCTGAACGACTAAAGAGGCCGAATTGTACTGCTCAATGAATATCACAAGCCTTGTAGAACAACAATTACCGATCGACCTGTATAGCGTAGCGAACACCACTTTTACCAGCACAATGACCAAGATCTTTCTGTAAACATGAACGGACGAACAAAGCTTGTATCATGCAGAGCTAACAGCTATTATAGTACCGGGGCGACCGGCTTCGTGGGTGGGCAGGCTCTGCACGAGATCTACCACGCGGCACGTGCGCATTTCGAGATAGCTGTGCTGAACCGGCACGTGGAGAGCGAGGCGAAGATACTGAAAGCATTCCCGAAAGTCCGCATAGTACGAGGTGACCTCGACGCTGTTGAGCTCATCGAGTCGGAAGCTCAGAACGCTGATGTCGTCTTTCGTGAGAGCAGAGCAGTGTCCTGCTGATCGCACGTCCTTTCATTGACCTTGAGGCAGATCTGGCAAGCACTAAGCACCTTCGAAGCGCCCAAGCCATAGCAAATGGCCTGTCCGACATCAGGCGCAGCAAACCTGGCTACTGGGTGCAGATGTCTGGCGCATCCATGTTCTCCGTCCCAGATATTGCCAAAGGCACATATGGCGAGCCTCCATCGGTATTCCATGACGACCTGAAGGATACTGACAAGATACTCTCCATCATTCGGAACAACCCAGCGCGGAACGTTGACCACCTTGTCCTTGATCGAGACTCGTCCAAGGTCAAGACTGCATTGATCGTTGGCCCGCTGATCTATGGCACCGGCCAGGGGCCAGGCAACACTCGCAGTATTCAGGTCCCCGAGATGACCCGTGTGACGCTCGAGAAGGGCGAGGGCTTCCGTGTCGGCGCTGGGAAGAGTGTCTGGAGCACGATCCATGTTCGCGATCTGGGCGCAGTATTCGGGAAGCTGGCACTTGCGGCAGACGAAAAGCAAGCAGATGCTTGTAATGAGAATGGCGTGTACTGCATTGAAAGCGGCAAGAAGGTAGGTCGCCACTCATTCTCATCAGACCACAGTTCGTGCTGACTTGAAGTAGGCATTTGGCGACATTGCCGAACTCATAGCCAAAGAAGCCCACGCGCAAAGCTTGATCAAGTCGGCTGAAGTAAAGACCAGCTTGAGCGCAGATGAGGCAAATGCAGCGATGCCCGCCGGCGCTGTCTTCTGGGCGACGAACGCTGTGTCAGTGGGTGAGCGTGCAAGAAAGCAGCTCTCATGGCAGCCTGTACACGAAAGCCTCGAGGACACAATACCTGATGCTGTGAAACTTGAGGCTCATAGAAGAACAGCTTCATCAATGGTGTAGCTGTAGTATTCGACATGCCGAACTTCCATCAGCTAGTGATCGTTAAATGCCTTGTTGTTATGAGCTTCCAAGATGTCGTCCACCAGTGACGCTGGTCTTGTGGAGTGCCACGCATCGGCGACCCTGAAACCCTCAGGGTATGGATCTGCCGAATCGAGGACTTCCTGCTTGAAGCCAGTTACCCATGCTCGGCCCTTTACGGCGGGCACGATGGCATCGTATTTGCCTACTCGAGTCTTCTGTACGATACGGCTATCGAACTTCGAGTTAGTCAAGCTGTTGTAGTTGACGAGCTCCTCGCCAACGTCTAGCTCTCCTCTGGCATGAAGAAGCGCAAGTCTAGCACAGGTGCCTGTGCCACAAGGGCTGCGATCGAACCGTCCCGGCATTACCACAGTGACGCATCTGGTCTCCTTTTCCCCTTCCGTGTAAGTGACGGGGTCTGTGAAAACCAAATTCGTGATGCCGCGGATTGCTGGATTCTCAGGATGGACCGGTGTAATCTTTGCTCGCAATATCTTTTCAAAGCTCCATGAGGTGTGCTGCTTTATCGTGATCGCAGATGTCTACGCCGATCGAGGCTGCATCGACCATGGCGAAGATCATGCCACCATAGACGATGTCCACCTGGATAACACCAATCCCAGGCACTTCCACCTCATGGTCCAATTCGAAGACGAACGATGGCGCATTTTCAAACTCCACACTTTTGCACTTGCCACTCTCACACTCTGCAGTGACTGCGACCAGTCCAGCGGCTGTGTCCAGGTTCAGCTTGGTGATCGGCTCGCGCGTTGGCAGCATTCCCGTCTCAAGCAACACTGTTGTGACACACATCGTGTCTTCAAAACTACCACGTCAGCAAGTATCGTCGACCGACGAGAGCCCCTCGTATATGGAACGCTTCCTTGACCCTGACATTGCAACCCACTCCTCACTCTCCATGATCAAGAAGCCAGCATCGGCGAGAGGGTTACATGGTGGCAAAACGATGTTGGCACACTTCGCTGCTCGGCCTCTTGGCTCGTTGAGCAGCAACTGGCGTATACCGTCGTTATTGGTCCAGAAGTGCATCATCTTGTCATGCATGTTAGCTCCTGGCACGTCCAGAACTCCGCCAGTCACCACGTTTCCTACTTCGCCTTCTGCATGGCAGCCCACGACATTGAGTGGCCGCGAGAATGGCATGCTTCTAGCTTTCGTCGCGTTGTAAAGACAGGCTTGGGTCCGGGCGTCCTAGTCAAATCCGTGCTTCGTCCTGATGTGATTGTGTATCGGTACGGCGACGTGATGGCTACTCTTCCACTGTTCGCTTGCCTGATGTCACAACCATTCCGTTGCCACGCATAGAGTCCTCTCCCCAAGGCATGGGCGGAGGATCCTCGGGCCGAATTGCTTGCTGGAGAAGTTGCTCACACCAAAGGGTCCAAGAGTGGTATCCTCATTGTTTGAGTTGTCCTTGCATTTGTTATCGATCTCAGTCAGAGAGACGCATCGACGGTGCCTAGCGGGAAGCTGGCAACCAATGAAGCGCTCATTTGCTCCCGATTGCTCTCTGTTGTGGCCTCATCAGCTCGGTCACTGTACAGAAACTATCAACCACAAGAACGTGCCTGTATACAGGTGACGACGGCTCACGCCTGGCTGTGAAGGCGTTGGCTCTTTATCGGCTCCTTCCTTCTTCGAAGACATCCATCGAATCTCGGCAGAGGAGCCTTCGCATGTCGCGCCAACAGCTTTGCAGGTGAGGCATTCTGGACGGACCTGGTCGCATTTTGCGTGACGACGACGGCAGGTGCCACAGCCTCCGAATGAACGTGAACGTCGCGAGTTGGACCTAGCGGATGCCTTCGGCATCACAGTAAAGGTACGAAGATTGAAGAAGGAGAGTGTCCCGAGCTGAGGGTGGAAAGTCAAGCTAAAGTTCCCCGCTAATCATTGGCGGGCGCAGGCAATGGATGCGCCCGACTGCTACTGCGTACAACGCATGTCTTGGGGCAACAGCAGGTCACTTCCAGACTGCGCTCAATTATCTGCTCTTGTTGCTATCGTAGTATTCAGGATACGTTGGCTGGTATCCAAGCCCGTACATTCCGAAATATGCCACCGCTATCAACAACAGCCTGCTGAGATACACGCCTAACATCTCCATGAAGGGCAAGTTGGGAAGTGGTATGGCCAATGGTGTATCCGCAGAATGCAAGAATACAAACAGCTGAAATATGCTCGGAGCTTGTTTTGTTCTCTTGCAGTCATCCAGATACCCGAAGAAGTTTCGGAAGAATCGCTGCTCATTCTCGTAGTCTTCAGGATCAAGCTGGATATCCATCTTCAGGACCTCACTAGGGCTAGCGTTCTCGAATCTGTGGTATCGACAAGGTCCGAGGACCGCTGAGCTCTTGCCTCCCTTCGAGCTCAGAACAGCGCTTGGCTTTGCGTTCAGGCCGAAATACATGTTTGCTGTGCCCTGTTGCACATGGAACTTCTCGGTCTGATAGATGTGATAGTGGAACGGTGGCTGGATGATCGAAGGTCCTTCCTTTGGATGTGTTGGAGGGATTGTGTGTGTCATCATGTAGTTGTTGTGTCCCTTGTCGTGGTAATGTACTGAAGACGTGCCATTCTCGTAGATGACCAGGTCTTTGCTGGCGTTATTTGTTCGCTGAGGATGGGGTGCTCGGAGGAAGGACAACATCGTGGGCTGGCTGCAGTCGTTATGCGTGTCTGAGGCCTCGTGCTATGGAGTCGAGCTTCGGTCATCCCGCTTGGCTGGAATTCAATGGCTCTTCACTTGCTGTGTCACAGGTAGATGCTCAATGGTTTCTTGAGCAACGAGAGGGGTTGGGGCTACATTCAAAGTGAGTGCGCGGGCCGATGCTTTCAACACTTACATCATTGCCGAACGATTACACTGCACTGGATTACTGGCAGCGGCATCACTGCCATGATCGTCCTCTAGGACACTACAGGTTCGTAGGGATGCTGTCCAGGCGATAGGAGGTAGGCACGCCTCTGTGCGCCAATCCGGCGTGCCGAGAGAGAGCTATCCATCGTGCTCGGCCAGATGCTTGTATCTCACAAGCCCCCAGGCACACGCCCCATCGTGATCGCTCGTAGTCAGGCGCACTTCAAAAGCTGCCATTGCTCTGCGAAGGGTTTGAAGAAGCTGCAGCGGGTCACGTGAAAGGAGTTGTCGCTGGAGAATGTCAGCATCACTTATCGAAGGATGAACCGAAAGTGGCATGTCCAGCCGAGGCTTTTCGTGAGGAAGGCGTCTGCGAGTCTCCACCAGAGCTCGACCTTGACTGCATCCATCACCATGTATCAAGCACGTGAGCATCCTCATGGGACGCCTCCTCATCAATGTCCTCGCAAGACATTGCTCCAAAGCGTTTCAGCAACACGAGACATACTCTCGCAGCCTGTGCTCCCTCTCGCAGCGGAAAACACTGAACTCTCTCCCTTCAGTTAGACGGGGATACAGCTCGAGCAACATGTCTAGCCTATCTGTTGAGCTTGAAGCTCCAAATGGCAGGAAGTGGACACAGCCAACAGGACTGTTCATCAACAACGAGTTCGTTGCGGCCAAGAGTGGCAAGACCATAACGTCCATTGACCCAGCGTGAGTATGCCTTATTGCAGCTTATCTCGTCAACGTAGAAGCTAACAACATCAAGCACGGAGAAAGAAATTGCTACCGTCCACGCAGCAGGGCCTGACGACGTCGATGTCGCGGTCCAAGCTGCCCACAAGGCCTTCAAAGACCCTTCGTGGAAGCAAATGGACGTCACGGAGCGAGGCAAGCTCATGACCCGTCTAGCAGACCTTATCGAGGAGAACAAGGAACTTCTTGCCACCATAGATGCGTGGGACAATGGTATGTTGCTACGAACCCATTCGAGGTCTCTACTGATAATCATCAGGCAAGAGCTATTCCGAAGCGTTGAACACTGATCTGCCTGAATCCGTCTTGACAATCCGATACTATGGCGGCTGGGCTGATAAGACGTATGGCCAGACCATAAGCACTACGCCTCAGAAGTTCGCATACACTCTCCGTCAGCCGATAGGCGTTGTTGCGCAGATCATACCTTGGAACTATCCTCTGTCCATGGCCACTTGGAAGCTTGGCCCTGCTCTGGCATGTGGTAATACCGTGGTGCTCAAGTCTGCTGAGCAGACTCCGCTGAGTATCTTGATTCTTGGTAAGCTGGTGAAGGAGGCTGGCTTCCCTCCCGGTGTCATCAACTTCATCAATGGATACGGTGCCGAAGCAGGCCCAAGTCTGGTCGGTCATCCACTCGTGGACAAGGTCGCCTTCACTGGATCGACTGCCACCGCAAGACAAATCATGAAGACGGCTTCGGCGACACTCAAAAACATAACCTTAGAGACTGGAGGCAAGTCTCCTCTTGTTGTCTTTGCCGACGCAGACCTCGAGCAAGCCGTCAAGTGGAGCCACATGGGCATCATGTCGAACCAAGGCCAGATTTGTACCGCCACATCACGAATTCTCGTACAAGATGAGATCTACGACAAATTCATCGAGCAGTATGTGGCGACTGTAAAGGAAGTAAGTGTTGTTGGTGACCAGTGGTCTGAGTCGACATACCAAGGGCCCCAAGTCACCAAGCAGCAGTACGACCGCATATTGGAATTCATCGAAGCTGGAAAGTCTGAAGGCGCTAAGGTAGCCATTGGTGGAGAGCCTCACAAGCATGGCGATGGCAAGGGTTTCTTCATTGCTCCGACTGTCTTCACAGATGTTCAGGACTCGATGAAGATCTACCGGGAAGAGGTGAGTGGAGCTTTGTCGTGCATGAAATGCACAGCTAATATTTCTTGCTAGATCTTCGGACCTGTCGTTGTCATCTCGCGATTCAAAGACGAAGAGGAAGCAATCCGCCGCGCCAACGACACTACTTACGGTCTCGGCTCCTCTGTGTTCACCCAAGATCTTGTTCGGGCGCACAGAGTGGCAGCAGAGATTGAAGCTGGCATGGTATGGATCAACAGCAGCCAAGACTGTGATCCTCGGATTCCATTTGGAGGTAAGTCAAACACACAGGCAATCGAGATTTTCGACTGACAAGTATTGCAGGCGTCAAGCAGAGTGGCATTGGCAGAGAGCTCGGCGAGGCTGGTCTTGAAGCATACTCGCAAGTGAAAGCTGTGCATGTCAACATGGGCACGAGGCTGTAGATTATTATACGTGCTCCTGCCGCGACATGAAGCTGGCAAGCCAGATATGGACTGAACCGTTGATGGACTTCCTCCGTTCCGATTGTGTGTTCTACTAACACACTCTCAAGCAGCCCCGAGTCTCGATCGTCCCGGCGAGGGTTGCGGCAATTCGCAATGGAGCGAAGTCCTTGATAGCTCGCGCGCGCATGCCGCGGCATGGTACAGTACGTGGTCAGATCTCTGATCTATGAATAGAGTTCCGTCTTGAAACGCAACGTTTCAAGCTGACTGTGGAGACCAAACGAATATCGCCAATGTGAGCTTGAGACTCGATGTACACAATGCCGTTTCACAGCTGCTGTTGAGTTCGGCACTGCAGTGGTATTCACGTGGTATTGAAGCCGTGTCATCGGCGTCTCGGGATGTCTCCGAGGACGTCGGTTTCGGCGTCCCAGTTTAGAGTCGGCAAGCCGCGAAGCAAACGTTTCATCCCACGGGCGTCAAAGTAAATCGCCTCATCAACGTGCCCGGGTGCCCGGGTGTTTGAGTCTGGACCTCAAAGATGTCGATGGGCAGGATCTTGCCTGTCTGGCGGCTCTCGGGAGTCATCTGCCGGCCCGGCACTTCTCGGCATCTTCCCACTTCCCAGAGACCGGATCACGACTTGGCGAGAATGTCTGGTGTCGCAACGTGCAGAGGCATCGTCTTGCAGTTCGAATGCCCAAATGTGCTACTTCCTTCCATGTTATACAACAGCTCGACGTCTCATTACTGCTATATAAGGCTCTGGGCACGCTGGGGTAGTAAACGTTAAGTAAGTGAAGTATTACATGAGTCACGGGGTACACGAAAGCGGATTCTTTTTCGCCACGTTCTTCGATGCACTAAACCCCTTGTGTATAGCGAATCCAGGTACCGTGCGTGCCGTTCAGGTACACACGTAACTGTCTCCATTCCGGGCATCAGATCCTGGTATACGGAGAAGGTTTGTATCACTGTTTCGTACTGCAGTTTGCTACATGTATAAGCCTGTCAGTAGCTCATCATCATGGCCTTGCCACGGAAACATCAACACTTGCTCCTTCACTTTGCGCGTTCCTGCCATCGACACATATCCACACAATGGACGGACCATCGCAATCATCAAATCCGGGCGAACAGGACGACGATCCGGACGTGAAGAAGCCAAATGAGCCTGAGGCTAAGCAGCGAAGAGCGCGTGTAAGAGTCACGTCGAGAGCAACAGAAGTACCGCCATTGCCACATAGTCCACCTCGAACACGGCCTCAACATCGAACCAGCTTGTCCCCAAGGCCACCATCTATCCTTCGAGGACCATCTCGGGAGCCATCGCCATCTGGACGACCAGAAGACGATCCCAACTGTCCACGAGACCGTGCTGCAGCCGCTGCACAAAGTCGAGGTCATGCCTTGGCTAACACTGTTTGGCGCGACACACCTAGCATTTCTGCAAGGTCATCGTTTGAGTCGATCTCATCATCATCATCATCTGGAGACAGCGATTACAACCTTCTAGGTAACCAGCAAGATATCGCCCTGCAGCCACTCGGGGAGCAAACACAGGCTTCGGACGAGCAGTATGGAACTGCACAAACCGCGATTTCCTTTCAAGATGGAGCCTCTGTCGAAGTGGAGGCACAGAAACCTACAGCTGAGGCTGGTGAAGCATTAGGCACGTCTGATTCTACAGACACCACTAAGCCTGAGGAGAAGCCGAAGACCGATTCCAACGAGATTTACAACACCTCTGTCGATGGCTTGTACCACGTGCCAGCACCTGAGCGCTATCGTGGAGGTGTGCTAGGGCAGATGCTGAAGTTGTACAAGCAGCCAGACTTCCAATCAATACGAGAAGGACTGGCGTCCTCATCCAAACATGCAAGCCCGAAACATCGGCGCTCTCCTTCCGATGTCGAGACTGTATCGACGACACCGGAACGCAGGAAATGGTACGACCAGAACGCCTCCCAGGATACATTGGCGACCCTGATCGGAGCTTCTACCAACCTTGCTAAGCCTGCTCAACCACAAGATGGTATTAAGAAGCCTCGCCATCATAAGCGGGATCATAGCTTGGCTAGTCGCTTTAGCCAATTCTTTAACCAAGAAGAAGCACATGTGAAACAACACATAGCAGGGATCGTGGCCAGGCGAGAGTTCATCCTCAAGTGTTGCCGCGCGTTGATGCTCTACGGCGCGCCGACCCACCGGTTAGAGGAGTACCTCACCATGACCGCACGAGCGCTGCAGATCGAAGCTCAGTTCCTCTACATCCCTGGATGCATGATCATATCTTTCGACGACGCCGAAACACATACCACCGAGGTGAAGCTGGTACGACTAACACAAGGTATCGACCTGGGCAGGCTGAAAGACGTCCATCGGATCTACAAAGAAGTGATTCACGATGTCATTGGCGTCGAAGATGCCACTGCCCAACTTGAGGACCTCATGGTGAAGAAGGCCAAGTTCCATCCTTGGCTTCGTGTGCTCGTCTTCGGCCTCACGAGTGTCACCGCAGCGCCCTTTTCCTTCGACGCAAGACTTATCGATCTACCGCTATCTTTCTGTTTTGGATGCGTAGTCGGAGCACTGCAGCTAATCGTTGCGCCGATGTCACCGCTTTACAGCAATGTCTTTGAAGTGAGCGCGACGGTGTTGATCAGCTTTTTGGCAAGAGCGTTTGGAAGCATACGAGGCGGTGATCTGTTCTGTTTCTCGGCTTTGGCACAGGCTGGTATTGTCATGCTGCTGCCAGGGTACATGTTCTGTAAGTCACTCCCCATCTCGCGACTGTCACCTTCAAAGCTAATGCAACCCATTAGTGTCTTCCTCGCTTGAGCTCCAAGCCAAGTCGATCGTCGCTGGCTCCATCAGAATCGTCTACGGCGTAATCTACTCCCTCCTTCTTGGCTTTGGCATTACCTTGGGCGCAGCACTTTACGGCATGATCGACAACAATGCAACCTCCGAACTCACCTGCAAAGCACCAATGCCTGGAACATATGGCTTCATCTTCGTCCCCTTCTTCGTGCTATGCATCAGCATGCTGTACCAGGCTAAGTGGAGGCAAATGCCAGTCATGGTCTTGGTAGCATTTGCCGGCTACGTCGTGAACTCCTACAGCAGCAAACGCTTCAACTCCAGCCCTCAGATCGCCAGCACGCTTGGTGCGTTTGCTGTCGGTGCTTTGGCCAACCTTTACTCCAGGTTTCGACATGGAGTCGCTGCAGCGATCTTGATCCCGGCAATTTTCACGCAGGTGCCTGGAGGCCTGGCGAGTACTGGAGGACTTTTGAGTGGGTTACAGGTTGCGAACGAGATTAACAACGTCACATCCGCAGTTAACACCACCACTGCTGACCCGATGGGCTTGGGAACAGGTTCAAGCTATATTGTTTTTGGGGTCGCGAGCAGCATGATACAGATTGCTATTGGCATTACTGTTGGATTGTTTTTGAGCGCTTTGGTGGTGTATCCACTTGGCAAGAGGAGGAGTGGGTTGTTCAGCTTCTAAAGATGTATTTTGGGAAATCATGCATCAATGGGACTGGACTCTGGAATTGGCGATGCATGATGAGATTATAGAGCTGTTGAGAAGCGACAGGAGGCACGCCTTGGACGGCTATTGCCGCTTCTGGGCTCTGCAGAGAGGGTGTCAGGCAACCTGCGATCATTCATTCTCTTGGCACGGCACGGCAGGAACAGTAATGTTCCGCCAATGAGTGTGGCGTTATCCCGACACAATGTCTCCACTTCTCCACTACCTCCGCATCTTGCACAGGAACACGAACGCTAATGTCAAACATACTTGATGCTAAGAGCACGACGGAGGTTCCATGACACTTTTGCTGGCCATTAACCGGCATGCCAGAAAACTATAAGATCACGGCCAACCATCGTGCAGCTGTGATGCTGGACGTAGGACCACAACTTCAAGATGGCATCAATTACCACGTTGGCTAGTCTGATTGCTGTAGGTGCTGGAGGAGCACTTGCTCTCGACAATGGCTTCGGGAGGACGCCTGTCATGGGCTTCAACACCTACAACGACGTGGGCTGTTCACCGAACGAGGGCTACATGAACAGCACCATGCAATCCTTTGCAGACCGAGGCTTTCCAGCACTGGGGTACAGATACTTCCAGGTATGAGCACCCATGACCAGCACCTTAGCAATAATATCTGACAGCCATATTTAGCTCGACTGTGGCTGGCAAGGCTTCAATCGACAGTCTAACGGATCGCTCACCTACGATGCAAGCGTCTTTCCCAATGGCATTGCTCCCCTGAGCAAGAAAGCCAGAAGTCTTGGCATGCGGTGGAGCATGTACACCGACCAGGGGAAGTTCTCTTGTGATACCAGGTCGGCAGCGGATGGGCTTCGTCCAGGCTCGCTTGGGTTTGAGAGGCAGGACGCTTTGCAGTTCGCGGGGTGGAATGTCGATTATATGAAGGTCGACAACTGCTATATCGAGGGCAGTGATAACAACGCGCCTAAGGATGCACGATCCGATTTCCCTGCACGATTCGGTGCCTGGTCCAAGGCTCAGCAGGATGTGGGCATCAAGGGTATGCTCATCTGTCAATGGGGTACTCCTTACAGCAGTCCGACTGGTCTGCATGGACCAGCTGAGTGGATACCACCTATTGCCAATTCTTTCCGTGTGTCCGATGACATTGCTCAGGGCTGGGCAAATGTCATGCGAATCCTGAACGAGGACATCAACGTCAATCTCAGAGGCCTCAATGGACCTGGTCGTTTCTCTGATATGGATCTCCTCGAAGTCGGTAACCCTGGCATGTCCGATGCCGAGCAGGCCAGCCACTTCGCAGTGTGGGCTATGTTCAAGAGCGCCCTCATGATCTCCACCGCCGTGCCTACAATGTCCGCCAGGACCGCTGAGATCCTCTCAAACAAGGACCTGATCGCCATCAACCAAGATTCCCTCGGCAAACCAGCCGTCCTCATCCAACGCTTCACCAACGACCGCGACGTCTACGCCGGTCCCCTCGCCAACGGCGACCGCGCAGTCCTCCTCCTCGACCAATCAAACACAGCCCGCTCCCTCTCCATCGACTTCAGCACCCTCGGCATCGACACCGCAACCGTCAAAAACCTCTGGACGGGCCGCACAACCGCCAACGTCAAATCCTTCTCCGCCCAAGTCGGCGCTCACGGCTCCCTCCCACTCCGTCTCAGCCAGATCAAGACTCTCACCACCGCCGCCCCAAAACTCACCTGGATCGAAGCCGAGTCCGGCACCCTCGTCGGCGGCGCAAACACCCAACCTTGTTCCGGCTGCTCCGGCTCCACCAAAGTCGGCTTCATCACCAATACCGGTGGCAGCCTGACTCTCAGCGGGATTAGGACGAGTCAGGCTACGCAAGATGTGCGATTTGATTATCTTGACTGTGAGGTTGGGTATTTGTTCGATCCTACGGGTAGCCAGAGCAATGGGTTGAACGTCAGGGGGGCGAGCATTAGTGTGAATGGTGGTGCGGGACAGAGCGTGCTGTTCCCGTTGACGGGGTATAATTGGGATAAGGATGTGGCGAAGAACCATCTGGTGAGGTTGAGTGGGTTCAGTACGACGGGGACGAATACGATTAGGATTAGTGGGTTGAGTGGGAGTACGCAGTATGCGCCTGATTTTGATCGGGTTGGGGTTATTGCTTGAGGGGATCTAGCTACTGTGGGTAGAAGTTACAGCTGGTATTAGGCTTGAGGCGGGAATGTTTGCTTGACCATGCCTGTGACTCCACGTGCTCACCATGACTGGAGTGTCTGTCATGCTTAGAACAGCATTGAGTCATATATCGAGTCACATCCGCCGTCCATGTGTTCGCAAAACTGATGCTCGTTGCGGTCCCATTCTTGCCAAATCGCGCTCTCGGCTAGATCCATGACTCCGCCCAACGTGATCTCCTCACACAACGCACCGTCCCATTTAGCCAGTGTCCTAAATGGGCACTTCAACGTGACGGCATTCTCGGAAGCTTTGCCGACACATATGCGCCGCCAGGAGGCGCATCTTGGGTGTTTGCTGAATAGATGCGTCGGGGGCGACTCTCTGTTGGCTTCGAACCACTCACACTCGAACTCTAGGTAGATGATGATGAGTGACCCACCGCTCAGGGACGTCCGTTTGTAGATGCTGAAGTTAGAGAAGGGAGGAAGAGCGCGCAAGACAGCTTTGTCGCGGAGGAGCGTCATGGCTGTGGACATGTCGTTCTTGGTATGCTCTAGTATCATCCGGCGGCGTATGAGCTTCGAGTCGGCAATGACATCCTTGGAGGCTGTGTTGACGCGTTGGAGGGCGAAGAGCTGGACAGGATTGGCGTTCTTCAGGATCAACTCGAGTAGTTCTGGTATTGCGAAAACTCGAGCGGCGGCCATCTATGTTATAGGTTAGCCCGCGAATGCTCAAATGCAATTATGTATGGCGTACCTTGGATGTCGTTGGTATCGGGTAGCGGTGGACTTCTCCCTGTAGCTATCTTTGATGGTGGTGTTAGACTTCTGCTATTGTAGCTAGAAGTGAAGAGGTGATGTTGCTGAAGTCAGGGGCCAGGAGCTTGGAACAAGCAAACGGCGCAACCTTGTCACTCGGATGATCATGATCATGTGCTAATGATGATCGTTGTTGGTCCAGCCTGAGAGCATAGCAATCTTAGTGTCGTCATATCTTCGATTGGACCGGGTCGCCGCATTAATATAGAAGCGGGTAAGAGGTACTGACAACAAGCCATCCATCCTGCTATGTTACAAACCATCGCTGCGTACCTCTTTGGCCCTGTCTCCGGGGCCAAGTACTGCGCCATGATTCTCATGTCGCGCTCCTATCTCCGAAACCCGAAACCGCCATTGAAGCCATCACCAAAGTCATCACCGGAGGCGCTCCTACGTTGTCCGTCCCCACCGAGATTACACCACTTGTGGACATAGCCATCATTGCGGAGGATAATGAACTCAGCCTGGTCCAGAGCTGTTCCCAAAGCAATACCTCCTTTGCCATGGACAGAGCTGCGGCCCACTTCAGACCCGTTAGGGCAGTGCAGCACGATCAGATCGTCGGATCCCGAGCTAATCTTGATCTGCCTCCAGGATGCTCTCATTGTAGTATACCTCAGCATAGACCTGTGATGCTTGGTCCTATACGCCTTGATCTCGGGGCACGGACATTTCAACATGATTCTCCGAGAGAACCACCGCGACCTGATCTCGAAGCGTGCGATGGCGCGCTTGACTCGAGGATTGTTCAGAATCTCGTTCACCGCGGCGTCATTCACGGCGTTGGGCGTTTCGAGTAGCATGCGCCGCCGGACTCGCTTCGAGTTGAGGATCATAGCGTGGAAGGTCCTATCAACGCGCTGCAATGCGAATAGCTGGATCGGATCGGCCTTCTCGAGTATCATTTCCAGCAGTTCTGGTATCGCAAGGACTTTTGCGGCGGCCATCTAAGGTTTGTGTTAGCTAGCACTGACGGTAGGCCATGTCGTTGGACGTACGACGAGAAGAGGGTGTTGGAGTTGTCAATGAAGATTTGGTGTGGAACTGTCGTGTGTTGCTAGATAATGTTTCAGAGACGAGATTCAAAACTCGAGGCCAGCCAACGGCGCTTGTGCTTCCAAGCTGAAGAACACATGCTCGTTGTGATCCTCATTCACTGAGTCAGCCGCGAGTCAATACCACAGATATTCGGCGACCCATCAAACCAGTTCTATCTGCTGTCTTCGAAGCCGATGTGTACTCGATGTTTTCGAAGAGTCGCCGCATCTGCAGGAATCGACCAGTTGATACTTCTGATCAATGCACAATGCGTCTGCCCATAATCTGACGGGCTTTCAGGGCTAGCACGCTGCTCCGATGGCCTCAGAGAGACTCGGCAAGATCTGAACGAAGCTGTCCTCGGTCTGTATGGGGAGCGTCGTCTTGGAGGCAACACAGGTGTATGACATGGTATCGGGTGACTGCTTCCAAACCAGCGAGACTGTCTCCAACCTGCATGGTATGTGAGATCCTTAGCAGCTGGCTGTACATGCAGGACACGGTCCCAGGCTTCGAGCTACCTAGCTGTTGGTATATGCATCGATTGCTTCAGCTTGCTAGGTGTCGCGTCTGGACCATAGCCACAAACAGTGGGTGGAAGCATGGCATCCGCATGCAACCAGCGAGGCCAGAGTGTATTGTGTCCTAGCCGAAGCATGCTGAAGTCATATTGCAATATCGTCTGACGAACAGAGGATCGTTACATAGGAATAGATCAGTGAGTCCCTCACGCGATTGTTTGTCCGCTATCCTCGCATCTTCCTGTTCGCTCCATTGACGTGAACGTAACCGACGAACGAAGCATCTCTGCCACATTCACTTGGTCCAGCAAAGCCCCGTGACTTGCAAGTGAAGGAGCAGAGAAGGAGCAAAGCCGAAGTGAAGACGTTGGTGGCGCTTTCTCGTCTGCGGCAACAGCCGATGGCGCGCCTTCTGATTGGTCCGCGAGGCAGGCAGAAAAAAGTGCAAGCGCGATTCTTGCGACAGCCCTTTCTTCCCTCAAAACTCCCACGCAGCACCCTCCTCTCTTCTCCATCAACAACCTCACAACTTCTCTCTCTCCACACCCTCGACAGCGACATCAACACGCGCTGCTCATAGAATAACTCCCACGACACCAAAATCTCGCTCATTCTCGACCACAAACAAAACACAGTCACTACAGACTCACCGCACAACATGTCTTACGGCGGTGGTGGCTACGGAGGTCGCGGCGGCGGCGGCGGAGGTGGCGGATACGGCGGCGGAGGAGGCTACGGCGGCTCCAACGGGTATGACTCGAATTATGGAGGCTACGACTACGGCTCTCGCGGCGGCTATGATGATCGATCCTACTCGAATGGGTATGCACATTATCAAGGCACCATGAGGGCCTCACGTAACTACCAACATCCCATCAGCACACAGTCGTCACACGACACGCGACAGCGCACTGACTTTTTCTCACACAGATACAGCAACGGCGGTTCAAACGGCTACGGCGGAGGCGGTGGTGGCTACTCCAACGGCGGTGGCTACGGAGGAGGTGGAGGTGGTTACGGCGGCGGTGGAGGTGGCTACGGTGGTGGCGGTGACAAAATGTCTCAACTTGGTGCTGGTCTCAAGCAGCAGAACTGGGACATGGATACACTTCCAAAGTTTGAGAAGTCCTTCTACAAGGAGGCTCCAACAGTTGCCGCTCGCACACCAGCCGAGGTCGACGAGTTCCGTCGCGTCAACCAGATCACAATCCAAGGTCGCGATGTGCCGAAGCCAGTCGAGACCTTCGACGAGGCTGGTTTCCCGAACTATGTCATGAGCGAGGTCAAGGCACAAGGCTTCCCCAAGCCAACTGCCATCCAATCGCAAGGTTGGCCCATGGCCCTCTCAGGTCGCGACGTTGTCGGTGTCGCAGAGACTGGTTCCGGAAAGACGCTCACCTACACGCTTCCCGCCATCGTCCACATCAATGCACAGCCGCTCCTCGCACAGGGCGACGGTCCAATCGTCCTCATTCTCGCTCCCACCCGTGAGCTCGCAGTCCAGATTCAAGAGGAAGTCAGCAAGTTCGGAAAGTCATCTCGGATACGAAACACCTGTGTGTACGGTGGTGTGCCCAAGGGTGGACAGATCAGAGACCTCGCTAGGGGCGTGGAAGTCTGCATCGCCACTCCCGGCCGTCTCATCGACATGCTCGAGTCTGGCAAGACCAACTTGCGCCGTGTGACTTACCTCGTTCTCGACGAGGCTGATCGCATGTTGGACATGGGTTTCGAGCCACAGATCCGCAAGATCATCGGTCAGATTCGCCCAGATCGTCAGACATGCATGTGGTCTGCAACTTGGCCAAAGGAAGTCCGCCAGCTCGCTTCCGACTACCAGAACAACTTCATCCAGGTCAACATCGGTTCGCACGACCTGGCCGCTAACCACCGTATCACCCAGATCGTCGAGGTCGTCTCCGACTTCGAGAAGCGCGACAAGATGATCAAGCACCTCGAGAAGATTATGGAGGACAAGGCTAACAAGATCCTCATCTTCACCGGCACCAAGCGCATTGCCGACGACATCACCCGCTTCCTTCGTCAGGACGGCTGGCCGGCCCTTTCCATTCACGGTGACAAGCAGCAGAACGAGCGTGACTGGGTGCTCAACGAGTTCAAGACCGGAAAGAGCCCCATCATGGTTGCCACCGACGTGGCTTCGCGTGGTATCGGTATGATTGCCTCCCAACATATCCCCTCCCCTTCCCTTCCATCCTTCCTTCACGCTGGCAAGCGTGAGATCTGTTGTCCCGACGCTGCACTCTGTGCGCTCGGCGTGCACACATAACCATAACGTCTAGGGCTATCAGTGTTCCTTTGTTCTTCACAAAGGGTCCTTGGAGACTTTATCGGTGAAGCTCGTCTTCGCCGTGCCTTTCCGTTTCTCTGCTCCTGTGTTTTTGACCAGTGGAGAAGCGGACTATGAGTCTTTCAATGTTGCGTTGGTCTCAACAGCTGCGCGCGTCCAAGGATCCTGTTCGGAGATATGTTCACGGCCCGTGACCTTGTGTTTGTAATTGTGCGCGCAAAGAGCGTCATGCACCTTGATCTCTACGACAAGGTTGCCTCGAGTGCCGCATGTTGCGCCTCAGACAGATCTCGCATCCGGCAAAGGATTGCTATTGCTCGCTCCGACTTACCCTTACACCTACAGCGTTGTACTAACATTTTGCGTGCAAAGACGTCAAGGACATCACTCATGTCTTCAACTACGACTACCCAAACAACTCAGAGGACTACGTGCACCGTATCGGTCGTACTGGTCGTGCTGGCCGCTTGGGTACCGCCATTACCCTCTTCACCACTGACAGTGAGTCAACCCACACCACCTTAATTCTTCGAAACAGCACTAACATCCTCGCAGACTCCAAGCAGGCACGCGAGCTCGTTGGCATCCTGAGCGAAGCCAAGCAGAACGTCGACCCACGCCTTGCCGAGATGGCTCGCTACGGTGGCGGCGGAGGTGGCGGTGGCCGCGGCTGGGGTGGAGGTCGTGGTCGAGGTGGAGGCCGTGGAGGCCGTGGCGGATGGACCGGCTCGAATAACGCTCCTCTCGGTGGCGAACGTCAGCGCTGGTAGATGCCTCAGGGTGTCGACCTTCCTCCAACGGCTGCTTTTTGATTCATGCATTGCGTTAACGGCCTGGCGTTCTGCGTAGACGGACTCAGGTATTTGGGCAGTTGCGCTTGTGACACTGCCAGGCGATGGCGTTTGACAAAAAGGCTTTCACTGATTGATGTCAACAGTATGGGAATGCATCAGCTCCGGCGTGAGCAATTGAAAGCTGCACGCGCAGCGACATAGACTGCTGTGTGAAGATAGAAACGGAATGAGATTGTTTTGTGTTGACTCTGCATCTTCCCTTCTCTGCGTTCTAACTATGATGCCGGCAATGCTGACCTGTGGGTAGGAAGTATCATTGTGTCGACTGGCGCAAGTGTCAGATATCTGAGTCAGCTAGTACTGAGGTTTGTGTGCTAAAACTATCACTGGGATGATACTAACATCCAGTTCGGACCAGCTGACAGCTTACACACGAGGCCTAGGTATTATGAGTACGGACAGATATGTTGGGACCACTCGCGAATCGCTGGGAACTCCTCGAGACGTTCCTCGTCCAACCTCATTCTTCACATGTTCATCTACCAATGATGGCGATTGATAAACATGCAAAACCGTACAGACGCGATCTACGGCGATCATCGATGGCTATCAACGAGAGCAGCAAACATGAGCGAGGCCATATGTCCCACGATCCGTGCCACGGTGGGCTTCTGTCGAGACGATGAGATCTTGTGTTTACAGAAGCCCACCATGTCCAATCACCTCACTAGAGAACAGGAAGAAGCTTACGATAGAAGACAAGTCCGCATGCAGGGCAAAAATGCCAAACGACGTTCAGAAGCTCCAGATGCTAACATTCTTGATCCCTCGAGTTTTGTCTTCCGGGCTCGGTGGCATAACGTGAACGCATGAGGAAACGTCGAAATTAGGCAGCTTGATGGGTCTGAAAGCGATCTTGTACGTGGTGCATTGGAGAGGGTCGAGCCAGCGGGACTAGAGAAGGTATGGTATGTTCATAATGATGGTGCAGGGAATCCACCAATGGAGAGTTTTGAGGCTATTATGGAGTGGATCGAGAGGAAGAGTGTGCTGGCTGGCGGAAGTATGAGGCACATGAATGTGGTCATTCATGACGAGGATCCAGGAGATCAGAAGGAAGGAGAGAGGTTCGAACTGAAGGAGGAACAGAAGAAGGAGAAAGGAAAATGGAGGGAAAAGGTGACGAAGGTGTGTGGTATTCAATAGCTGGGAGTGTCAGTTGAGCGTTCCGTGAAGAGTTTAGAATCAGAAGATCCAAGGAGCATTTGGGAGAACGCGTTATGGCTCGCCTTCGTACTGTCCTCGTGCTGGAGAGGTATTGAGACATTCACCTGTCAGCGACAATACCACCAATGACTTATTTGCCTTTGCAAGGTCCCTCAAAGCAGAGCTGTGATCATGGAGGTTCTTTGGACAACTTCCTAGCAAGCAACGATGCTGCTCCTGGTGGACGCCTCCTTTGACCAGAGCCTTTATCCTTCCCAAGCAGACCGAATGCTCGCGAATGTGGCCACAATGCATTCAGAGTCCATGCTGCACGGTAAGCAAACGGGCGGAGGGCATTTATGATGTGCCGTACCTCACGCTGATATGGCTACCACAAACGTCACACGACAGCATTATGGTCGAGAAGTTCCCAGAAGCACCGGGCATAGAGTCCTCTTCAAAAGAGACAGGTATCAGAAAGTTCACAGAAGCACCAGGCATAGAGTACTCTCCAACAGAGACAGGTATCAGAAAGTTCACAGAAGCACCAGGCATAGACACCTCTTCCCAAGGCACAGGCTCAGCTCCTCAACTCAACTTCCGCTACAACCATCACAGCAGCACCCAAGTTCAAAGCCGCACTCTCTTTCCTTCTACCCCGAATGTCCAGGGCATAATCCAGGGAGACCTTGACACCGTCACACCAGGAGGAGCATCAGGAAGAGGAAATGTCTATTACCAGGTTGATCAGCCTCCCGGCCACGGCGGTATGACTATCAACCAGATCATGACCTTCATCAATACTCGCACAGCGCTGGGAAATGGGGGTGTTACACAGATGGACGTTGTCGTGTACGACTTGCGTCGTACTCAGCAGTCTGAGCCAGTCCATCGAGAGGAGCATTCAGGGTCGAAGAGGCCTCCGGCAGAAGGAAAGAAGTAGACGAAGTGGTGGCGGCGCCTGTTCAGTAAAAGGTCATGATGTTGTCGGTTCGCGTTGATATTGGGCATTGCTTGTATTAGATTATGTTGCTTTGCTTGAGCTGACGAGGACCCGACATAGGCAATGTAGAACTGGAAAAGATCCGAGGCGTGATGCACTGTCATACCTGTTCTGACCTTTCACACGTGCGTGCTGAGTGATGTACATCTCTACGAAGTACACTAGAGCCCATTGACTCCTCTGGCGTCGCTGCTGTACATTCGTGCTTCATCTCCTGGTGAGCTCGACAGACTGGACGGTAACAATATATAACGGGCAGCCAGCCTCGTTCTCAGCCTCATTGTGAAGGCGGCCAGTATGCCATGATGCGAGGAGCGCAGCGTGACTCCCATAAAGCACATCTGACAAGTAAGGCCTGGGGCACATGCACGAGGTTTGTCTCGCCTCAACATATCGTGATTCCACCCGTCCTCACCTCGGGTTGGCCAGATACGACCTCGAAGATCTGCGTCGACCTGGAGGGTGCGAAGCTCTGCTGGAACGGGGGCATCCAGGCAGTCTACTGAACAACACTCCAGAGCTTGCGCAGCTGTACGAGCGAGGCCGGGGCTTCTTGATGTCTTCAATTCAACAGACTCTGCTATGAGGCTGTTTGGAGCGTTGTGGACCTCACTTTTGGTATGTCTCTCTGGGGCGCATTTCTTCTTCCAACACATTTCGGCTGCTATCTTGGCCATGCCGTCAAACGACGATAGTCGACAGTCGACATGTCGTGATGCCAGGAAGAGATCATTGTTTCTACTGCGGTGAATCGGCGCCTCGGTCCTGCAGAGTTGAGCCTGTGATGGTCCTTCGCACACTTCCCCATCCGTTCTTCACCCTTGACGCTGATCATCTCTTGCATTGCATTCAACAATGCTGTCCTCGGCTCGTGAGTCGTGACACGGCGTACGTTGGCTGTGATTCACATTTGAGCGTGTTGAAGCACACAACACTTCGTGTGCGCTCCGGCAGTGCTAGCAGCCAGGGTTTGTCGAATCTGTCATACTAGTTGTGTGGGAAGGATATCGACTGAAACATCCTTCTCCTTCTCCTTGAAAACGCTACAGAAGGCCTTCGTTTTTAGTCGCACAGAAAGCCTACGTCCTTCAGCTGCGTTGGTGAGTCTCTCTTTATTGGCTCAAAGAACAAAAGCAAACGTCCAAACATGCGTGGGATGACCACGGACTGTTGATCGAGCTACAGCGTGATAGCGATATAATCCCTCGAAAGTTGCAAAGTGCATCCTAGCGTTGCATTGCTGGTGCAGGACGAGGCGTTGGTCCTGCATTAGAACATCATGATCCACTTCAGCTCCCGTTAATGCAGACGTTGAGGAGACGAGAACAAGCGGATGTCCCGGTCGACTTGTCATGGAGCTGAGCTGGACGATCTCGTTGCTGATGTTGAAAGAAGAATAAGCATCAGCGGCACAATGCGGTCAGGTCAGTTGAGCTCGAATGTGGGAGATTCATCAGAACCATGGCATTTGCGACAAGAGGAGGGCGAGCTGGGCTGGTCCATTGTACCGCCTGGCTGGATACTCAATTATGACCCGAAATTCGATGCCTCCATAGAGCTTGTGGGCACTTTTGGCTCATCCAAAGAAGATCTCGTCATGATGCTCCTGAGACGCACCATGGGAAGGTTCTCAGTGTGGGCATCAATTTGGATGACTGATGCCACGAATGAGCTCCTGTAGCTGACCCTCTCCTGTAGGAGGCAAGAAAGACTTTGTGCTCAGCTGCACGCTTGCTGTAGTATTGTTGGCAAAGTCTCTCTCGCATCATTCACATGGCGATCATCTCTAGTGCAATCTTCCCCAGGCTCGACTTGCTTCAAGCGAACGGCGTCTGCCGTGCTTTGCTTGTGCCTGTTTCTTCACGTGCCGTAGTAGTGAAGATGCTAATGACACAGACTTCGAGTAGTGAGCTTCGCCATTTCGCGTGCTGCAGGGATGAGTGCCAGCATCACACGAGCCTGGCAATTTTTGATGCTGTCATCATTGCTCCAGAGGACTTCCTTTGTGCATGCTGTTGACCATTGGCACGAAGATCTTACTGAGCATTGAGCAAAGCTCGATTCACCAACGCAATGCGGAATTGGTGATTGCATTCGTGGAAGAATTGGAATTGCCAGCGGGCACGGTCAACTCAGAGTCCAGACTTCAATTCGAATCCTGCGGGTCGCGGTATGATCTGGGCGTCACATGTGTTGCATCACAGACCGCAGATGGCACTCTTCGCTATCCTTTGCAACAGCTCATGTGACGCGTCCTTATTACGAGGCGCACAGCTGTCGTATCAGTGGAAGCTGCCGAGCATGTCATCTGGCGAAGAAAGCTCGTGGTCGACGCGCAAGATAGCACCTGCTTGTGTGTACTTGGTCCTCCAGGAGGCTCCATTCTGGCGCTGTCATACCCACCGGACCTCCAACAGCTGCTGCACCTTTCTGTCGGCATGCAAAAATCCAACAACGGAGTTGTGATATCGTGCTGCAGGATCTCCTCTATGCCTGAAGCAGTATGCCCTTGCTGTAAGCAGCTAGTCCAGTTGGCTCGGCGCTTAGCAAAGCATCGTGCCCACGAAATTCTCCAGTCCTGGCGGTGCTGCAAAGCTCGAGAGGATTGCCGACGTCTCGTCGGCTTCCAGAGGGTTGTTGTTACCAAAGCGAAATCAAGAGGAGGAGTAATGCATTCACATGCAATACTCGGAGGAGCAAAAAGCTACCGACGTTCCAAATAGTCATCCAGGAGTAGCCCCCGAACGCAGCGCGCATCAAGATCTACTTGCGCGGCATGTCATGGTTTCGAGAAATGCTCTTTCTCGAGAGGGCAGAGCAGTTGTAGCCGGGCGAGCATGCAGCTCTCAGGGACCTTGTTGAACACTTGCCACGGGCCACGGCTGGGTGTGTCCTCTTGGCGTCGTTCTTGAGTCATGCTCGTGGTAATGCTTGTTCATCCTGCAAATAGGACGGACGCTATTGCTAGCTGTGAAGTCTGAAAAGCAACCACGTCCAACACCTCACTTCCCGGTAGGCTGGAGTGTTTAACGTGCTTCACGCCGTGCTCGTTCTAGCGGCAGCGAGGTCCAATCCTCGACGCCACTGTGTGTACTGCGTGGTCGAGGGTCTGAGACAGCAGTGAGATGTCGGCCATGTCTCATAAGCATCCTGAGGGTCCTCACGGCCTCGGCGCGGTCGCAGACGCCTACCTTCCTCATTCAGTGCTTGGCTTTCTCTCCATGCAGCCAGCTTGCGACAAGAATAATCATGCTGTCTCGAGACTCTTGGCGTGGCTTCCACGAACCAGAGGCGCAGTGAGCGTCATCTCTCTTCGACCCAGCAGTTTGGAAGGGCCGAAGAGTGTTTCTCCGCCTGGCACTTACCGTGGCACTCGTTCCCAGCACATCCGCGCTTCAGGCTCAGCGACCATGGTTCTGGAGTCGTAGCCAACTACTCGCCCTCAATGGCTGAACCAGGCACTCCAGGCAATGGTAACTAGCTTTCGCACACTGTCAAGGCGTTGCTTCGCAGGACCGGATCGGAACAACGCTCTCCTGCAAGCCACCACTGCAACCATCCCACGAGAAATGCAGCTACGGCCAACAGCCCTTGGATCCTTCGAATCTTCGATGTTGCTCCTGCACGGCGGGAAACAACTCACAACGTTTATCGAAAAGCTGCTGAGTTCGAAGGAGGCGTTTGTGAAGTTGATTGCACGTGTAGGTCCAGCCTCAATTTCCGCGGCGCCATGCTTTCGGAACGTGTGATTCGTGTTCGGCGAGCCAATCACTTCTCGAGAACCAAGGAGCAACAACCGTGCTTCTTTGCCTGGCTCAACCAATTAAGGCTCCAAGCAAGGCCGCGAGATTTTTCTCGTCAATATGCATACCTCTAATGCCGGCTGCTGAGTGCGGAGAACGAGAAGTGGATCACGTCAGGCACGAATGCATTGGAACACACTCCGTGCGTGCAGGAAACGAGATGCAACATGTCGTCGTGTCTACGAGCGACCTCGTCAACGACACGCGCGTGGGTGGAGATTAGGCAGGCAGTCCGATGCAGGAGGTGTGCGATCGCCTTCTTGGATCCTGCCATCCTCGTATTGCCCGCATGGCAAAAATCCTCCGTGGAAAGCAGGAAGAATCCTTCTCGCTGTACGGTATCCTCCGGAGGCTCACATGAAAGGAACGCGGATTCGCGGAAAAGCCCTCAACTCACAGCATGCCCCACCAAAGAGAGGACGTCGACATAAGAAACCGCGCGATCTGCGGCCATGCGGCGCTATGAGACGGCCGGGCTGAGTTTGGGTCGCGATGTGCAAAGAAAGTATCAAGTTTGTGCCACCGTTCACAAGCTCCCGCCATCCTTACGTGGCCAATCTGGACACCGATATGCCTTGCCTCTCAGTCATGGGACTTTGAACCGTGAGAGCGTGGCAGTCAACAACCACGGAACCACCGCGATGCACAAAGCCGCATGGTTCCAGCGGGTTCATGTCGTGTCATGCCTCCCGATGCACATCTGAGACTTCTTGACATGCACAAGTGGTGCCAAGCTATGTGCCATCTTGACAGCAGCAGCGAAGTAGACACGTCCAGGGACGATTGACAATCGCGATGTGGAGGGATGCTGCGAGTGAACGGCGAGCGAGATCTTTTCGGAGTCCTACAAACAGCGGCCGTCCGTCTTCGATCGTGACAGCTGACCAACCTCCTGTCTCACAGTGAGAACAGCACGACCGGCGTAATCTCGATCAATCGCAGAGGCGAAATGTCGCGTCGTCGACTTGATGCGCCTCTTGGAGTCATGCGGATGGCAGGGAGCAGGCTTGCCGATACTCACACGACACGGAAGAAGTCGCAACGTGGAGGCGACCAGGGACCAATAGCGAATGGCTGCAGGTTGGATACAGAGATTGTAATTACGTAGAGTCACCCACACATCTGCTTCTCGGCGAATCTCATGCTCTCTGTCCGCCCCGGAAGAGGTGCCTATGCGGGCAATGGGAGCGTGCGATTTCTTCTATTTGCGAAGTTGCTATGCGGCCTCGTATGACCATTGGCTGTGCCGCCGCCAGATTCACGGGCTTTCAAGTGATTGGAGTGCTGCGGCAAGCACCCCTGGCGTTGTGCATGCCTGCTTGACCCGCAGTGCAGCTCTGGCAACACGTGAAGCAGTACCGGTAGTCTTGGAGCGACCTCGTCGCGACATGTCGCCCGCCGCTCAACCGAAGGCTGCAGGATTGTGTGTGAATGCAATGCGACGCTGCGTCGACAATGAGGGATGGTGGGTGCCGCGGGTCGATGCAGGTCAGTGAATCGTCGAGTGAACTGAGTTTGTAGATGCGTTCATCATCCCGTTCTTGCAAAAACACTCGGACCAGGTGCGGGGCGCAGGACTATTCAAGGTTGAGTTCGCTCGGTCACACCTCCTTCCACTTTGCACCAGACCACTCTCAGCATAGCTTGATCTCAAATCGCATTTGTGCTCGAGACCCAGCACGCCAGTGCCAGAGGCCACCACCACCGCCAGCACCCTCGCCGCCGCCACACCACTGTCATCGCGCAGTGCGACAGCGCGCGGCGCGTCTGCAGACTCTTTGCGCAGCAGCGTGCGCGGGACTGCGACTGCACCTCCCATCACCGCGACGCGTGCCCACCTCTCGACAGCTGCAGGAGGCTGTTTCCACGCCCAGCCAGTCCTGTCAAGAACTGCCGTTTGGGACCTAGCGACCACAGACAGCTGCACAGTTGCTAGCGCTCCCGCGCCCGAGGCACCACCAGGAGTACTCCGCCACGCCACGAGAAACCACATCGCAAATCCAAAACACAGCAACCAGCAGCAGCAGCAGCAGACGCGCAGCCAGCGACAAACTCCCTTTGCAACCCGGACCGTGCACTCTTCGTCCTCAGCTCCGTCATTACAGGATTCAGCCGGCCATTCACCGCTGCCGCAGGGCCGTCATTTGTTGGCCACGGGCGTTGACGGCAGATTACTCGCTGGTGACCGCCAAGCTCCCTGAGCAACCGTGCGTCGCCGTCTCCATCCACGCACCGCTCTCGTAGGGAGTGCAACGAAACCTTAATTTGCTCGTGTGTGTGAGCAGCGCTGCCGACGCTCCAACCGAGACAGCACACGCAACAGCGCGAGGCAACCTTCGTCCGAGCTGCTGCGACCTCGCGAAAGCTCTTTCGTATCTTCTGCGTCTGACCCTGTGTTGGCTCGTGATCCCGGCTCGCTGTCACCCACAGCACCACTTTTCTCTATCACCACCACCACGCACCCTGCAGGCTTGTGAAAGCCTCTCGCGAGCTTGCCTGACATCGACTCCCGCCCGGCAACTAAGGACGATCGACAAGGCCGGCACAATTACCTCACCACAGGTGCTTGTACCAGCCGTATCGAGCGCCGTGCGAACTGCATTTCTGCGCTACTTTCAGGGCAGCCGCCACGATACGCTGCTGCAAAGTGCACTATCCTCCTTCCTTCTAGCACCCTCTGCTTTGTGCTCCAAACACGCCGGCCGTTCCGCTACTTGTCTAGGCTGCATCTCGTCGAAATCTGCTGCGCCGGAAATTCGGTTCGGGCAAAGCTTCTCCCAGACCTGGCCCGCGCCTGTGTTGACTTGGATCTGGACACGCTAGAACCATCGGTGGAGCTTGCCATTCCACCAGCTGCAAGACATCCGCGCTCGACTTACCGAGGACCACGCTACTATCGCTTGTGCAAAACAACAGCGTTTCTCCGGCCCTCCTTCAGCGGGCACTTGTACTCGACGGCGCGCTGTCAGCGTGCTTTGTTTGGACCCATCGGCACTGCAACGCAGGCACATTGCTCGTGGGCGTATCGCTTGTGGCATAGCATGTCCAGAGGCTACAACACGCCATCGACTAAGACCAACGCGAATACCAACGACAGCTCTCTAAACGCGTTACTCACGTCGCACCTACAGCCAGGCCCGCCTCGACAGTCAATGGATGGTAGACAGCCGAACTACCCGCAGTCAGGTTTGGATTCACCATACGCGTCTTACAACGAACATCAGTCTGAAGGATCATCTGCAGATCAAGCGTCTGCTGTGCAATACCAGCAACCCCAAGACTACAAGTCCTCCAACTACTCCGCGTCGGCAACTCCGGACTCGAGCTACGGCTTGCCGCAATCAGCGCGTTCAGGCAGCTTTCCAGAGTACATACAACGCTCTTACGCGGACGGCCAGCAGCAGGAACGATACCCTGCAGGCGCGCAGCAGAGCGGTATGGCGCAAACATCAAGTCCGTCCCTACCAATGGCCAATGGCCAAAACGCCAACAACGCGTCCAAGAACGCAGACTCTGACGATGAAGTACCAATAGATCCCTCCATTGCTCAATCGAGCCCGAGCTACCCTCACAACTACTCGCCCTACCCACAACAACAACAACAGCAGCAGCAACACGACATGCCTCAGTATGCCGGCCAGCCGAATATGCAATACCAGCGCCCAGAGTGGGCAGGTCAGTACCCACAAGCCATGAGCTACGGCCACTCTCCAGCAACGACAGGCGGCGCGGCGCCTAACATGGTCGCGCACGCGATCCCAAGACCACCTGCGGTGGGTACCTACTATGGTGCGCCTCCTGTAGTGTATCCTAACGTTTCACAGGGCGGCCATCCGCTCTCTACTGTGTACTCGTTTGTGCCCATCCCAGGTGCGCAACAACATAAGCGTCCTCGGAGAAGGTATGAAGAGATCGAACGCATGTACAAGTGCGGATGGAATGGCTGCGAGAAGGCGTATGGTACCCTCAACCATTTGAACGCACATGTGACGATGCAGTCGCATGGCACGAAGCGAACTCCAGAAGGTACGTACACGCGCGTTTCATTCATCTGAAGTCGTTTTAAGCTTGTTCACAAGCTCAATTGATGTCCTTGTCGCGTTGTTTTGCTGGTGTGACTACCGAACGCTTGGTCGACGCGCTTCGTGCGCGGGCGCTAAGCGGAAGGCTTATCCATGCTCCGACATCTAGCGCAGATTAGACTTACCACACACTTGGATTCGCCCTGCATGCGCTGACTAGTTGTGACAAACAGAGTTCAAAGAAATCCGCAAAGAATGGAAGGCGAAGAAGAAGGAGGAAGAAAACCAGCGCAAAGCTGAAGAAGAACGCCAACGCCAAGAAGCTCAACGCACCGGACAAGACACCTCGCAGTCTCAAGGCCAACCTGGCCAGTACGGGCAGCACATGATGCAACCTCAGATGGGCGGCCCACAGCTTCCACCCATCGGGTACCAGCCTGCCGGCGGTCAGCCAAGCCAGTACGCTCAAGCGCAGCAAGTCGACGGTGCCCAACAGTACAGCAATAACAGCCAGATGTACGGCGCTCAAGGCTACCCTCAAAGCCCATACGGACAAGGTGGTCTCCCATATCAACAGCAACGTGCGTAAGGGTTTGCATCGTTTGCGTGTCATGGGTATTGACTATCGTGTAGAGCACGAAGGCCAGAGTCAACAACAGTATCAGCAGCAATAATCAATCAACTCACGATATGATAAGAGTCGCATGGACAATGCGTCCATCTAATGGTACCCTGCAGAGGATTTCGTATCAGCGCAATGGTTACTATGGCATTTGCATCTGCATCGCTGAGCGGCAAGCGATACTATTTCCAGGCGGAACTCGGTGTTTGAGGTGTACAGACGCGTGTGGAACGAAGCACATGCACGAACCTGATTTCATGGCTGGGGCCTTTGGCAGGTCTTTCCTAACGGCCGGTGATGCCAAATGAAGGTCCTCTTGCCTTTGTGGCAGAGGCAGAAAGTTGAAGTGTTGAGGGGAGTCCTTTCTCGCTTTGCTCGGAGGTTTCTTCGCATGTGGAAATCTCTTCGAGACTCCCTTTCAGCATATGCATTTGTCGAGAGCATGAGGCAGTTTTTTGTTGTAGCACAGAAGGCAAGGTAGAGGAATGAGCGACACTGCATGTACTTGTATCGAGGCCATAAGAACACAATATGATAGCGAGCAAACATCTCATCTACTTCGAACTGACCATCGCAAGCTACAATTGTCCATCTCGCACTACTTGAGTTCGTTGGAGTGCGGCTGCTGTGAAACAGTGGTTCGGCATTAAATTCGTTCGAATGAGCTCCAATCACTATCCGTCCCAGGAACCACGAACTTGTATCATACCAGTCTGCACGCCAGCTCCACGCGGTGGGTGGCACCATGGACCGCTCCTTAGCGGGATCTGTCAAAGAACTGCAAAGGCAAACGGCCACTAATGTAGGCGCTATAACGAAACTTCCGTGAGATAGAGTCTGCATGGTGCTTACGATCGGGTTGCACGACGCAAGCCTCTGCAAACGAGGGAGCGATGTGGCACAGCAGGCGACAAGGCTTGATCGCTATATGGATTGAAGCTAGTGGGAGCAGTGGCATCCTTGGGCGGAGCTGGAGGCACTACTGCTGCCAGACGACGCCAACGGCTCGCGGAGTTTGCGCTCGCTTGTCGCAGGTACATCACTCTTGTTACACAGCGTCTTTCCGGAAGTTTACGGCATGAGGTAAGATGGCCGCCGTGCGAGGTCGTCACACGTGCATGCAAACATCATCCTCCACCATGAGGTCATCGATGAAGCCCTGCTATATCATACATGTATGTACATGTATACACCGACAACAAACCCACCATCGCATGACCAGGTAAGTACACATGTACATCGAGCACCGGACACACGGCACCCGAAATCTGCCTCGTATGATACTGCGAAGCATCTTTATCCCAGTCCACAAAGCGTCATCCTCGTGGGATGGTAACTTCGACCGGTCCCGTCTCCTCGCAAGGTACTCTGCCTGACCACCTGCAGCGCGCTTGCATCCAAACTCTGGCGGCAAGGCCAGCAGAAGTTTCCTGACTCCCATGTCAGACACGCTACTACTACCGCAGGCTCGGCAAGCGCGCGAGTCGTCAAAGGTAGTCGTAGGCTTTTTAAGCAAGGCAAGGATGCCACGATGAGAGCCATCGTCTACTGCGCTGCACCTACTAGACTCGAGATCTTGAATTGAGGGTTTCCGGGTTTCTGTTCCAGCAGCGTGGTACGCTCACTAGTTCTATACTACTAGATACGCCACGAGCACGCGAACCCTACTTTAGGGGAATCCGCTAGGGAGAGCCCGCTTGCGAAGTGCGAAGCTCGCGATCCGGTTTTGGGGGTCGTTCGTGGTTGTTCGCGTCTCGCTTCGTCTGCGTCGGTGCCGGATGGTGACTTGCAGCTGTTCCTGCCTTGCGCCATCCACGCGAGGGCCCCGTCGATGCGACGGCGTGCTGGTCGACTTGCGAGGCGAAACATAGCTTGAGGTGCCGCCACACGGGTTCGGCGGAGTTGATACCGTTGCTGGCTCTTCCTTCTTATTGACAGCATTTACCATTTGGGTGTTAGGTGCAGGTTGAGTACACATATCATGCTTCGTGCCATCTTTTGAGATTTTGAAAGCTGGACGGACTACTAGGACTGCTGGACTTGCGACAGCCATACCGCTGGAGCCATCTCTCACAACGAGCAGCATGGCATACCAGGCTCGCCCTTCTATTGGAAGACTGAAAAACTCAAGCCATCTCACTCCAAGGGACTAACTCACTGATACCAGGAGCTCCTACAGTGTAGCACTCCTGAGCTTACTCCCAGCTCTCACGAACAGATTACAGATCACCATCGTCCCCGCCATCCACGAGATCCCACGCACGCTCGCCTTATTCCACGTATTACCCAAAATGTACGCGACATTCTACACGATCCTGATCGCCAGGAACCCAAAAGCAGTCCCATTCAGCATTGTCGGACTCAGCCCAGCGACAGTCCCTGCTACAATCGCTGCAGCATACGGACCAACTTGCTCGATGTTGTTCGCAACAGCGGCTTCAGCTCTTTGTAAGCGGCCTTTGGTTCGGGCATCGAGGCGTGAGTCGGCATCGATTTGGGCATGCCAGGTGCGAGGGGCTCGGACGTCCATCATGCCTTTGCCTTGTGTCTTGCTGCTGTAGTAGGAGCCTGCCCAGAAGCGTGGGAGCACGGAGCCGAGCTGGGATGAATCAGCATGGGGAGTGTTACACAGGCTTTGCTGTGTACTATTTGGTAGGAGACTCACCCAGATGACTGGGATAGTGTACATTGAGATGTTGTCTTTCGACAGATCTGGGAGTGAGAACGGCATGGCTGCTGCTATCGATCAAGTGAGTGATATTTCGCGATTGTTACATCTGGTCATCGTGGCATTCTTGAAGACTTCTGTTGGGAGTTTTATATAACCATAGCTCCTGGTCAGCAGGATTGAGTCTTCGGTAGTACATGACTTTGTGCGATGAAGGGCTAGGTAGGATGAAGATCTGCTGAACTGAAGTTCGGGCGCGAAATGCTGAAATGTTGGTTCACTTGAAACCTTGAAAGTCAACGTCGCTTTCGGCTCAAACGCGTGCTCCAACACGCGCCATTGACACGAACTTCTTAATCACCTTCACTTCCACTCCATACCACAACCACAACCACCTCATATACACGTACACACCACAACCATGTCCGACCCCGATCACGACATCCCCACCTCTCACTACAACGACACACACCGCGCATACCTCCAATCCCTCAACGCCTGCCAGACAACGACCTTCGAGAAATCCAAGCCCATCCTCGCCGCAATCTTCTCCGCCCACGACCGCCCCACCGCCCCCGAAGACATCACCCAAGAAGACTTCGAATCCTACATCTCCACCCTCACCGACGCGCTCTCCCCCTTCGACCTCGAAATCCGCTCAAGTCTGCACCAACGCTCCAAGGAAAGGATTTACGCCCTCGTCAATGTCGAGTCCGATGCAATGACGCAGATGGCGACGGTGCATACGCCGGATGAGATTGCGTTTGTGAAGAGGGTGCTGGATGCGATGTTTGAGAGGTATAATACGGAGAGGGCGGAGGTTATGGCTGTTACGAGTTTGCAGGCGTTGAAGTGTGCGAAAGTTGGGGCCGCGGAGAGTGGGAATGCTACGCAAGGTGCGAAAGCTGCGGATCTTACTATGTCGCAGGCTGAACGGATGCTGGAGGCGATGGTGGAGGAAGGGTGGTTTGATCTTTCGCAGAAGGGATTCTATTCGCTGAGCCAGAGGGGGATTATGGAGCTTCGAAGCTGGTTGGTGGAGATGTACAACGATGAAGGTGACGAGGAGCAGGATGATGATGAGGTTCAGCATATCAGGATCAAGGACTGCGCGGCGTGTCGGGATATTGTGACGGTGGGACAGAGGTGTCCGAATCTGCCTTGCAATACCAGAGTGCATAATGGGTGTTTGAGGAACTTTCTGAGGATCCATAGGGACGAGAAGTGTCCGGGTTGTGGGACGTTATGGAAAGATGCGCCGCCGGTTGGAGAGAAGGCAGCGAGGAATGTGCCTGGTGGAGGTGGGAGGAGATCGACGAATGGGACCGCTGCTGGGAGGAGCAGTGTCGTGACGAATGGACATGAAGATGGCGAGGAAGATGACGAAAGTGATGATGAATGATAAGGCACGGCGTGGTCTGTACATGATTTCACACGAAGCGAGGCGTCAGGTGTAAGACAGCTTGAGCAGGTTAGCTCGCTGGAAAAGGGTCATAGGGTAGCTGTACAGTGAGGGTATCTGGGACGAGAATTGATTGATTTGCTGGACTCAATCTGATGAGCCCAGTGAAATGGCTACGCCATATGCACACAACTTGAACACTCCAGCCTCTGTATGAACGCCGAGAGCCATGCCGCAAACCAGTACCCTGTCCTGCTCCATGCTTTTGATCGTGAAGAAGTGGCGGTCCTTGCCAGCACACATCTATCTGTAAGACTGTCACGACGTTAGCCAACACGTCCCATACTTCCATCATTCCACTGTAATATCTCACCTTCTGGTACCTGGCACGGGCACCTGGACCACCAAACTTCTTTGGCTCGCAGCGTCTGTTGTCGGCAACAAGCAGGGTACGGTCGTACGCGACCAGAGCCTGCTTGAGCTGGTTCTTGCTGTGCTCGTCGACGTACTTCTGGTAGTAGGCGATCTGCATGCAAAGTGTATGGTTAGACAACCGTAATTATTGCTTAAGAGCAGGATTCCAACCGCGAGCTACATTTTGAGAGTATAGTGTCCTCTTCAATGTGATGCTCCGGGATCTGCAGAGTGTGCATGTGGTATGCGAGTGTGGTATTCAGGGAGGACGTACGATGCTCTTGGCGATGGCTTGACGGATGGCGTAGACTTGGGAAGTGTGTCCACCACCACGGACGCGGACGCGGATGTCGACACCGGCTGGAGGAAGAGGTGTGTTAGCTGTTGTTCGTGGTATGCTCATTGCGCTGTTGCTCTGATCCCATGCCGCCTGTCCTCCAATGCGCGCAAGTTCCCCCATCCTCCTCGTTTCCATCCACTCCCATCTCCACTCACCAAACTTGTCAGTTCCGAGAAGCAGAACTGGCTCGTAGACCTTGAATCGCAAGATCTGTGGCTCGACGAGCGAAAGAGGCTTGCCGTTGACCTTGATCAGGCCCTTGCCCTGCTTGCAGTGTGCGACGGCAGTGGCAGTCTTCTTCTTGCCGAAACACTGGACGCTCTGGACGGTCGACATCTTGGAGGTGTTGGGGGAGATGCAGTCGACTCGGGTGGCGGAAGTTGTCGTGTGTCGTGTCGTGCGCAAATCTGCTGTTGCTGGAGGCTCAATTTTCGGGGTCGCGCCTGCCAATTCGAGGTTCGAGGTGGGCCTTGGCATGGCAATCGCGACATGAGGGGTCTGCCGTTAGCGGCCGAGGGGGGCGAGCGTATCACAATCGAGAGGCTTGCTAATGTTCGTACTCATTCGAGATGCTTCACTTCTTCAATACGTACAGTACAAGTGACGCTTCTTCCTGTGATGTTGGCTCTGCAAACATGATCGACTGAGAAAACATCGCCAAGACTGCTTGAAGCGGATTCATATGGCACTGTGAATGGCTGGCGAGATGGCCTCGAACAAGCACAACGACATCAAGATCTACGCATTTGGCTCGAATGGTTCTGGTCAATTAGGCATCGGACACAGTGATGACGTCTCGAAATCTGAGCCAGTGGTCTATGCCTTCCACTCGAATGTCACGACCACAGGTGAAACAGATGCCAATGTACAAACGATAGCATGCGGTGGCAATCACAGCGTAATGCTTCTCTCAGATGGCAGTCTGTGGACTTCAGGAGACAACAGCAACGGACGATGCATGATGCAGGTCGATGGGAATGGTACTGCCTGGCATAGGCAGGTTGATCTTCGCCCTGTCAAACACATTGCGGCCACATGGAATGCTACATTCTTCGTTCATACTGATGACGCGACCCAAGTCTTCGTTGCTGGATCAGGGAACACAGGCGAGCTGGGCCTTGGCCAAGGCATCACTATTACCTCAACTGTGGCGTCCATGCGTCTTCCGCCTGGACAGAATATCGTGAAGATGACTGCAGGCATGGGTCATATCGTAGTGGTCACTGAACAAGGCGAAGTCTGGGGTTGGGGCAAAGGTCGAAATGGTCAACTCGGAAAGCCTGCGGAGAATGTCTGGGTGCCACGAAAGATTGAAGGGGTACCTTGGCCAGCTGTCGACGTTGTCTGCGGCAAGGATTTCACTTGCGTCTTCAGCGATACCTCTACGCAAGAGTGCCTAGTCCTCGGTGTTGATCGCAACGATCGATTCGGTGTCAAAGCGACCGCGCCTGTAAAAGTTCCTCGCTGGAAGCAGGTCGGTGCCTCCTGGGGCAGCATCTTCGTCCTGTCAGAATCTGGCCAGCTTACAGGCTGGGGCAGGAACGACCATGGACAACTGCCGCCTCCTGATCTGCCACCCTTGCAATCATTCGCAGCTGGTAGCGAGCACTGCCTCGGTCGGACCGTCGACGGTAAGGTGTTAGCATGGGGATGGGGTGAACATGGGAATTGCGGCGACCGTACCGATCCTAATGGTGATGTGAAAGGACGGTACAACGAAGTCCACATGCCACAGTCGGCATGCGCCGTATTCGCAGGATGCGCAACGTCGTTCCCGGTCACGGAGAAGCAGGAGACGTCCGCAGTGAAGTGAAACCGGTACCACCGTTCGGCGTAATGGTTCTCGGTACGCCACCGTCTCTACTCAGTCGAACATGCCTTGCAGCTGCATGAAAGTCGGGTCAGTGATCCGAGGAGAATGTACGAAGAGACAAACGCCACATGTAAAAATACTCACCTGAGACAGACGTTGTGTGGGTGGCATGTTCGCAAGATCTGGACTCTTCCCAAATTCTCGGTCTTGGCGTGTGTCTCGGTTGGTTCGCGCGGGCGGTGCTGTCTTCAAATCGCGGATCGTCGGTCGCTGAGAACGCATGCTTGCGCCAAGATCATTGTTGCTCGCATCCCATCCGAGCATCTCGTCCTCTTCGTCACGCTCGTAATTGGGAGGTTCCCATGCTTGGTCGTCGTCGCCACCACCGTCATTTGGAATGAACAGGCTGTCCGGATCGGGCTCTTCATCCATGGCGGCAGTTGGTCGGACCTGCTCTCGAAGCGATGAGCGCTGGCTCTGGCTTCCAAGAGGCGGTCGACCAGCGTTCGGACGTGCAGGAGGTAGCATCTCAGAAGGAGCTCTGCTGAAACTTTGTGGTGGAACAACGGAAGGTTGGCGTGATGAACTCCTGGTAGACACGAACCGTGGGGTGGGAGTTGCGGATGCGCCGCGATAGTCGCCTGTAGTCATGAGAGTGAACTCTGAATGTATGCCAAAGTTCTGGTAGCTGAACTGCAGAGGCCTGGTTGGGTAGGAGAAGTGCGTCGAGATAGGACACTTCATGGTCTCGGCATGCGTGACGATAGCACGGAAGTCCTTGACACTGATAATAATGTGCACGTTCTCCTGCATGTGAAAGTCTTCAAACTCTCTGGCGTCAAGACCAATGGCCGTCTCCAGTGGTTGCTTCAGCACTTCTGCATCATCATTAGCATGACCTTGCATAGACAGGTCGCAACCCACCTTTGCCATCTTGTATTTTTTCAGTGAAGCTGGTAAAGATAATCTTCCGTTCGCCCTCCTGCGCTAGCATGTCAAGTTGTTCAGTCTTGGGACCGAAGTACTCGATATACTCTCGCAGGACTTTCGATGAGATACGCCAGCCTTGGGTCGCTGCAGTCTTGTCGAACAAGGCATGCATGACTTCGACGGCTTCATACGTAAGTCGGTATGTCTTGGTCATGCCATGCTTCGAAACCATCTTCACGACGAGACGGCATTCTGCCTCATCTGGTCGGTCCTGAAGCGTGACGTCGCACTGCTCGATGGTCGTCTCTCGTCCTCGAGCATCAGCCGTGCGACCTTTGAAGACGGCTTGCAGAGCCTGTATATCATTAGCGAATATACTTCAATGACCTGGAGGCTGCATACTCTGTTGTATAGCTGGCAGGTGAATCGGTCGCCGCCACTGCCGGCATTATTGGACTTGAAGTCATAATCGAGGAAGAATGCCCTTGCATGCAAGGCAAAGGAAGCATAAGCAGTTCGGGAAGAGTTCAGGGCGGTAAGTGTGAGCTGTTGCGTGGTCAGTACTGCTGATCCTGGTGGTGTTGTCCTTGCCGGCTTCAGCACACCTTCTCACTTCTTGCCTCGAGGGAGACGGCATCGCCAAACTTGGCCAGACACGTCAACAGTTCATATACACGTCCAGTGGCCTCTGGCGTAAGCGAGAAGCTGAGAGTGGCCATTCTTCTGATGATATCATTTTGTTGTTGATGGTCCAGAAGAGAAAGTCTCCGCGTCAGAAGCCAAACACCTCGACGCGACTTTGACGCGACCGCATCTCATCGACCACTTTACATCAACAGCATCGTCTCATCAAGTTTTGATTGCGATTATCGACTACCAACTCGCACCAACAGACAATCAAGACTCCAGCTAGCATAGTGATGGCAGAAGACAGTCTCCAGGCATTGCCGGCCGACCTCTTCCATCTCCTCTCAACTGAGTTGTCCGACCGGCTCGACTTCCCGACACTCTACCATGTCTCGATAAGCAGTAAACAACTCGCTAGCTATGGAGCGATATCTGCTTTATACCGGTATGCCAAATGGGGAGGTAGAGCAATCATGAAGCTAATGTTTAGCAGCATCAGCCATCAAGCACCTGTGAAAGGTGGCGGCGAGGGTCTCCCACTAGCAGAACAAGAGTTGACCGTGCAACGTTGGTCAATACTCTGGCGTACGACCATCCTGTCTGCGTTCGGCAAGACCATATACCCATACTGCCGTCACTTGCGGTCACTCGATCTCCGTGACCTGGCAGACCTACTCGACGACGACAAGTTCAGAGGCAAGGTTGCGAAACACTTCTTCACTGGTGAGCTCGCGAAATTCCACTTCGTACAGCAGGCATCGGGAAGGGGTCGCCAGAGCCGACTGGAAATTAAGAGGATTATCACGGCAATAGGCGACGAGATCACCAAACATGCGCCACAACTCGAGTCGCTTTCAGAACCCGCCAATACGGACATACTATCGAGCGCACTGCTCGAATGGGCACCACGCCTTACGAACCTGATGTCGCTGGATCTCTGGGACGGGAAGGCCCTCGCTAACGAAACAATACGCAACTTATTACACGCTCATTGTCCCAACCTGAGCAGCTTGAGGGTCTACACCTCAGCCAACGAAGATGCCGACCATCATATGGCTGCGTTCATCAGTGGAATGCAAGACAACTCTCTGGTGTATTTTGAGAACATCAGTGGGTGTGGCATCGGAGCTGAGACCTGCCTTGCACTGAACGGCCACGGCAAAAGCCTCCACTCGTTGAAGCTCCATCTTGACAATGAAGGAATTCAAGGTTTGGCATTGTTACAAGGCTGTACTGCCTTGGAATTGCTCGCAGTCACAGCTTCTACCACCTCCACAGACCTGAAGAGCACGCAGCATGACGTCTTTCTCGAGATTGTGGCGTGGCTCAAGAATTGTCACATGTTGACAGACGTCAGCTTCAACAACGTGCTGTCTGCTCCGGATCTACTCCTTCCAGTGTTGCTGAACCAGGACATCAAGCTAGAGAGTCTCCAAATCAATGCCACGGAAGGTACGCAGTACGTTGTCAAGGATCATCAAGATTTCCACCAAGCGCTCAGCCAACAGCCAAGTCTAAGGAGCCTTCTGCTTCGCGCAGATCCTGATCCCGCTGCGAGAGACGACATCGAGACTTTAATGAATGCCTTCTGCTCTCTCAAGGGTCTCCGCGAATTGCGTCTCACACGCATCTCGGACTACTTCACGGACGAGCACATCGCCTTACTTGCCCAGCATCTGCACAACCTGGAAGATTTGTACATCGGCGGATACGGCATATCCGATGCTGTGTGGTCGGCTCTGGCAAAGCTGCCCAGCTTGAAGGCGGTAACCTTTATCGGCATCACATCATTTACTGAGACTGGAATCCTGGATTTCATCAATCAGCTTGACGATACCCATCACGGCTTCAGTGTGACTGTCGACAACGCGGACCCGGACAATGCCATCTCAACAGAGAGCCAAGAACTGATCAGAGAGGTCATTGCCAAGAAACTTGATGGTAAGTCCCTTCAGAAATCCAACAGCAGGGCACGCGCTTCAATAGCGCCGTAAATTGGAGCATGTCAGATTGCACTTCACTGACACATCTTCACAGGTCGTTTCGAGTACACACTTCTGCGTGGTGAGTTCCACGATTCGATGTTTGCCTTCCGACTCGCTCTGGTCACCGAGAGAGGCCTACGCACGATAGCTCGGGTTCAGTTCGACAGGCAAGCTATTGTTGACAACTTTGCTAACGTGTCTACCTAGATAATAACATGTCAGACTTCGGCTCGGACGATTCAGATTGACGATGCTATGCCTTAGAATGGTGAGATCATGCAGCTTCACATGCCTGGTACATCGCACTACGGCGGTCTACACCCTACACCACGCGACAACCGCGTGTTTCCACACTTGTCCGAGTCATTCTATCTGGACAGAACTTCGCGAAGCATTAAGACCTTTGTTTGACGGTCTGCTGACACTCTGCCATGACAGGTTACGTGCTTCGAGTGACACTCACGCCTCGTGGCACTTTGTTGAGCTGGACAGAATGTCGCGTCAAGCTTGAGCTATACAATCCGACTAGCCGCTACTGGAGCGTACATTGGGCGAACCCGTTGGTGCTCCTGTGGTATTGCGCGATCGAGAGTCGATGAAAGAATGTACCACTCCCATAGCTCCTGCCATGATTGTCAGGGCGTTTGCTGCCTGAAACACGCCACTGCGTACATTGCAGCACAGCCCGCTTTGCAGAGCCAAAACATTGGGATCGTTTGAACATCGTTTGAATATCACCATCAACAAGACAACACCGACCATGAAGAGGATTCTGGTCGTCGCAGGCTCGGATAGCTCGGGTGGAGCTGGCCTGGAGGCTGATCAGAAAGTCATTGCAGGTGAGTCAGACTGAGTAACAGCAATTCAGTTCTTCCATCCATATCTAACCCTTGCCACTAGCTCATGGATGCTATGCAATGACAGCGACGGCTGCATTGACAGCACAAAACACACATGGTGTTTATGGTATTCACGAAACACCTTCGGACTTCGTACAGAAGCAGATAGTTGCTTGTATAGAAGACATTGGTGTAGATGTGCTCAAGACAGGTACATCTCATAAGATCGTTCAATGCCAGCGATGATCATGCCCAGAGCAGGCAATACTGACATGTGCAAGGCATGCTCGCTTCGGCGCAGACTGTCAAGGTTGTTGCCAATGCCATTCGCCAGCACTATGTGGCGATCTCTGTGGTCGATCCTGTATGAAGTCGAATGCCGTTCTTGACGAACCTTGCTAATGTGTGAACCAGGTCATGGTCTCAACGAGTGGCGCACAACTACTTCCAGAGAGAGCCGTCAGAATATTGTGCTCCGATCTGCTTCCTGTTACCACAGTCCTTACACCGAACATCCCTGAAGCCAACCTCATGCTCAGAGAAGCTGGCGTGCAGACTGACGAGATCAAGGACCTCCACGGCATGAAACGACTCGCCGCAGCAGTCCAAGCGCTCGGACCTAAGTATGTCCTTCTCAAAGGCGGCCACCTCCCTCTCACATCAGAATACAAGGTGGCTCGGACTGAAGATCAGAAGGCTATCATCGCCAACATTCTCTTCGACGGCACTTCCTTCAACGTCCTCGAGTTCCCCTACCAGAAAACTTCCAACACCCACGGGACAGGCTGCTCCCTCGCTTCCGCCCTCGCATGCAACCTCGCCGAAGGCCATGACGTTCTCCAATCCGTCATCTCCGCATCCCGCTACGTCGACGCCGGCATCAAGACAGCCGTCAAGCTAGGCACCGGCTCTGGTCCCATCAACCACTTCCACTCCCTCCAGATCATGCCCTTCCCACCCGCCGGGTTCGTCGACTACATTCTCTCCCATCCCCTCGTTATCGATCCTTGGCATGAATACACCCACCACCCCTTCGTCGAGAAGATGGGCGACGGCACCCTCGACCCGGAGGCGTTCAAGTACTACATGATACAGGATTATCTCTACCTCACGCACTTCGCGCGCGCGAATGCGTTGGCGGGGTATAAGGCGAAGAAGATTGAAGATATCGCGGCGAGTGCGCAGATTGTGAGCCATATCCACACGGAGATGAGCCTGCATCTGGGGGAATGCAGGGAGTTTGGGTTGACGAGGGAGATGATTGAAAGTTATGAGGAGAGTCAGGCTTGTACGGCGTATAGTCGGTATGTCCTCGATGTGGGGCAGAGTGAGGATTGGTTGGCGTTACAGATCGCGCTATTGCCGTGTTTGTTGGGGTATGGGATGATTGGGAGGAGGTTGAAGAAGGTATGTATGGCCCTAGACGAAGGCAGTTGAGGTCGAGGAGCAAGGGCTCTCGCTGACGTTGGGTACAGTTACAGAAGACACATCCGCCGAAGGGAATGAATCGTTACGCGACCTGGATTGACAACTATACTGCTGCCGACTACACCGAAGCTGTCAAGAAGGGATGCGAGTTGGTGGAGAAGCATGCGTTCAAGCAGAGTCCGGGCAGGATTGAGGAGTTGGTCAAGATCTTTGTGCATGCTACGATGGTGAGTCGAAAAACAAGGGGATGGAGAGGCACTGTATACTGACAGTGTCTGCAGATGGAGACGGGCTTCTGGGAGATGGCGTCTACACCGGAGAAGTCCAGCGCAAGCAAGAGAGAACTACCGATCCGATGAAGAATCAGACGGCAAGACGAGGCGTGGGCCGTCGAAAGTATCAAAGGAGCAGATCATGCATATCGTGGCTCTAATATGAAGGTGTCCATGGCCCATAATCTCAAATACTCAGCGAGCCTTCACTCCCATTCCATCTTGACCTCCCAAACTCCTTTGTACGCCCGTTGATACCTCTAATCTCATCTCCTGCAAGGCCTTTACATGATCGTGCAGCAGCTGTTCTGCTTCTTGGCCTGCGTGTAGAACATCTTCGATTGTGCGCTAAGACCATCCGACTTCGCGACCAGACTATCAATCTTCTCTCCACGCTCGAGGACCGACTCAATAGTCTTGTGCAGCACAATCTTCGTCTCATCAAGTTCCTTCTGGATCTGTAGTGCAGCCAACATATCAGTATCCCAACCTCATCACAACTCCCCCATGTTGCATGACAATGACATACCTTCATAATCCCATCCGCCTGCCCCGGATCCTGATACTTGACAATATACTCCTTCAACGCCGGAAACGGCACCTCCCCACTACTATTCTCCCACGTGCTCTTCGGATACCGACTTATAAACTCGTCCAGCACCTTTGAGAGCAACTGATGCGCGACCATCTTGGGGTACTCATGGTCTGTTATTATTATGCCGCAGAGGCCTTCGGAGCGCGAGTAGGCGTGGAAGGTGTAGGATTGCTCCTCGACGTCTTGACGTTGGCCGGGGGTTGTGCGCTCGGCGACGGTTTTGGCGAAGACGGTGAGGAATTCGCCGACGTTGCTGCGGGTGAAGCGCGAGAAGGAGGTGAGGTCGCGTTCGGCGGAGAGTTCGATGGCGGGTTTGGATTCGTTTTTGAGGATCTGGGGGGATGGGTGTTAGAGGTTGGTGGGGGGGAGTGGTGGTGGTGGTGGTGAGGGAGGGTGCGTACGCCGATGTAGAGGATCTTCATGGTTGCGGGTGTGGGGCAAGCGGTTGAGGAGGAGTTTGTGGTGTGGTGGAGGGTGTTGTTGTTGTGGTTGACTGGTAGGATTAAAGGTGCGTATACTGTAAGACTACTTGAATGTCCTCGCATCACACAGGGTCCAGTTAGAACTAGTCTTAGCGGCGCGGAATCCGGCTGACTGGTTGCTAGCATCACGGTTCATAACAAGCTCCATGTGCTCCATCTTGTGAACAACCTTGAACGACATCCATATCGACGACACCGATTCAATACAGCCATCATGGCGCCCATCACGACGCACTCCAACGAGGAGACGCACGCCGCACTCCTCGACCAGCTCGATCTACACAAGATGCAGAAGCCCTTCCGCAATCCGAACTGGAAGCCACCGCAGCGGAGAAACAAGAACTTGAAGCAGATACTGTCGGAGGCTCAGCGTGCACAACAGAGCATGCTCAACACGCAGCAGAATTCCGGTGCAAGCACGCCGATGCCCGCGACAGATGACACCAATACACCCTCCCTCAACCCCAACCCAGAGAAAGCTAGCCAGGACCTGGGGAGGATTGTTCTGGAGATGAATGCGAAGCAGAGCAATGGTATTGCGACACCTCTGGCCGGTGCCAACTTTGGCGGTCCAAGTGTGACATATACGAGCATTGCAGCAGCACCAAGTCTGAAGCCTAGGAAGAAGTACTGCGACATCACAGGACTTCCAGCCAAGTACAAAGATCCCAAGACTGGCCTGTACTACTTCAACGCGGAAATCTATGCAGTCGTCAAAAGCCTGAGCACAACACAAGTGCAAGAGTATCTCGCTGCGAGAGGCGCAAACACCGTGCTCAAATGAGAGGATGACTCGAGGATGATCAATTGTCTTGGATGTTTGGCAACGTCTTCCGGACCACAGTTCTACCACCTTTCGGCTTTCGAAGGGTTATGCTATCACGTGGGCCTATGTCGATGCGGTGTGGGAACATCGCGAAGAGCGAAACCGCATTACGGCAACTAAACCACAGGCGCAACCGAGCACCGAAGAGTGGCCTTGCCGAACAACCACCGAGCTGTTCAGAAGAAACAGCAGGCTCTGTTCAAGTGGACAAGGAAAAGGCCTATCACGACCCACAGCCCACCTCCTGGAACGGCCCTCGAGCGATCCTACCACATTTGGCAAAATGGCAAACAACAAGCGAGCTATAACTTCCACAGTGCACATTGCAGATCGAGATCCTCACATCCTATATTCGATCATCGTGTCCTTACACTCCTAGTGGCATCATCAACGATCATATACTCGCGATATGGCTACCACTATACCAGCAAGACCCTCTTGCATCAGAAACGACTCCGCTGTATGGTTCCTGACTTGGCATCGAAGCGGCTGTGCTAATGAACCTTGAAGTTGTGTCTTCCAGACGAGCCTAAAAAGACATCAGCCGTCGAGCAGGTCTTCGCCGTGCCAGAACTCCTGGAATGTGTCCTTGTACAGCTTGGCGACTTGGACAAGTCGTCATGGACGCGACTCTTCGAGGTTCGGAGAGTCAGCAAGATGTTCCAGGCTGTGATCAAGTCCTCGCCAACATTACGACAAAGAATGCTCCTGGAAGCGCCGAAGACCACGATCATAGCACCTGAGCTACCGAACATCCTTGATGCATACAGAGCATTTTTCGCAGCGATACAATGCGTGCTCTTTCCCTTCTGGTGCCACTTGCGACCGAGCACGGGACCGGAAGCGCTTGTTCTGGCAATGAACGTTTCCCTCTCCTGGAACGAGGAGTCTCCGGGCGTTATGGTCGGCCGGGCACCTTGCACATTGGACGGCAGCAAAGCGATTGAGCAGAGCGATTCGTGGAGGAATATTCTTGTGCCTTACTTTCCGCAGTATGCGATGGAGCTACAGTGCTGCGGGTATCCGGTTGATGGTAGTATTACGGAGGGGCAGACGCTTGGAGAGCTGGCGGACAAGGCGATTGATGCTGGCAAGGAGCATCTTGTGAACTTGACGCCGGTGATGTACTATGGGTAGAGCAGTGGTGGCTGTTGATTGCGATGGTAGATGCGAGTGACAGTACGTAGCCCTTACAAGGGCTCCCAGAATGAGCGATCTAGGACATTGTCAAACAGCGAACAATAGCGCGAGCACGTGTGCTCCTCGGCTTAGTTTAGTAGTGTCGCGAGTCATTACAACCACCACAAAGTTCTACCACTCGACCTCACTACACTACGAATGACAAAGTTCCATTGTCAGGAAAGCGGTCAATTGAGCGAGCACGGACTCTGCTCAGCTTGTTGTCAGCAGTCGCCCTCATCACTTCCAGCACCGTCCACAACTTCAACCGCCATAAACAGATCAGCACCATGGGTACCAACATGAGCAAGACAGCGCGCAAGACAACCACCTCAAGACAACTGAGCAACACTGGAAAGGGAGATACAATAGCAACAAAATCTCAAGTACGACTTGCCGTACTCAATCACCACATCTCGGAATTAACATGCTTTCAAGACTGCAGGAGCAGGACACTCGAGCGCCGCGGCGCGTACCTTCGCTATACCGGAGTTACTCGAGAACATCCTCCTCAACCTCGACCCGAACGAAATATTGTCGACTCAGCGCGTTGACAAGACCTTCTATGGCTTCGTCCACTACCCTCAAGAAGACTCGCAAGACCTTCGACTGGAAGAAGCTCAGGGGCATTCTTCAAAGTGATGAAATCGCAAAAGCGATCTACCCCTTCAGTATAGATCAGGTCGGCCTGGTGAGATCGCGGGGTGAGACGAAGCAGTGGCATTTCGCGATCGTGCAGAAAGTTTCGAGGGAGTGATTTTGCAGTATGCGCGAGGCGAAGTCGCGCTTGATAGGGGAGTTCCATGCATGAAGATGGGGAAGGTCGGGGGCATGAGGATCGGGCATCCGTTGTGGACGTTCCACACCCGGGTTATGGCTGGGGGGTCGGAGTGGGAGGGACAGGATGAGTTGCGGAAGGTTGTTCAGGAGGCGGTGGCTTGGAATAAGGGGAGTTGGCCGATGGAGTACAGTCCTGGGCATAATTTTTACAACCCCTGTATTTACGCTAACCCTTTCTGGCTACCCATGTCCATCTCAGAAGGTGTTGCTACCTTCAATCTCATTATCCACACACTCACACACGCGCTATCTATCGCCACCATGCCGAAGGGACGCGTCTTCACCGAATTCGAGAAGGGCGAGATGTGGTCTCTTCACAGACACGCCCACTGGCCGCTGCAGCAGATTGCAGACGCCCTTCACACCAACAAAGGCTCTGTCTCTTCAGTAATTTCACGGCTTGAAAGAGTGCCACCTTCCACACCGAAGAAGAGAGGCCCACCACCTGTAATCAACACCTCCAAGCGTCAGCGACTTGTCCATCGAGCCACCACTGATGCCAACAGCCGCTGCCTGCGATACGAACAGATTGCCGCGATAGAGGGCATCTTCAGCGACGTCCGGACAGTAAGAGCTGCGTTTGAGAAGGAGGGCTTCTCACGATATTTCGCAACACGCAAGCCGTTGTTGACTGAGAAACACAAGGAGGCACGGCTTGGATGGGCAAGGGCTCATATTAAACGGACGGTGGAACAGTGGGCTCAGGTCCTTTGGACAGATGAAGCTTCATTCAGGTGTGGAATATTCGGACAGTTCTATGTGACATGCAGGGCAGATGAGGCTTATCACGAACACTGTCTTACAGCACGCTTCCGCAAGTTCTCAGCCTGTATGATATGGGGCTGTATCTCTGCAGATGGACCTATGGAAGTCCATATATTCGAGAAGGACTCTGTCGACGGTGAGGTGTATCGCAGCCAGATTGTCCCTCTTATCCACACGGCAATTGAGAAGCAGCGAGTGTCAACAGGCTCGCAGGACTGCATTGTTATGCAAGACAACGCCTCAATCCACAAGGCGAAGGCAACGGTGAGTCTATTTAAGGAGAAGGGCCTACATCTTATGGAATGGCCAGCCAATTCACCAGATCTCAACCCTATTGACAATCTATGGGCTCTTCTTAAGCATAGGGTAGGTGCTCATTTTCCTACAACACGAGATGAGGTAATAGCTGCTATCAAGATTGAATGGGCCAAGCTCACACCTGAGGACATACAACGTATGTGCAAGAGTATGCGAGAACGCTGCAAGGCAGTAATAGCCAACAATGGAGGACACACCAGGGGGTGAGCTACGCCAAGCAGTGGATACATCCTTTCTAATGAGGAAAGGTGGAAGAACAGGGGTTGTAAAAACTATGCCCAGGACTGTAGCATGTGATCGCGCCGCGGAATCTGAAACGCCGTAGGTTGAGCTCCCCTTCACGTGTAGAATTTATTCTTCTCACTTGCACCAAGTTCCTGTGACTCGACATAACAACACTCTTCTCAAAGACAACCAAAACTGACCACGCCATCATCGGAAGTGTTCTAGCTCGTTCACAACAGGTTCTGTAGACTAACGACTGATCACAGATGGCCGCTCAAGGCGAACCTCGCGCGGCAGGCAATGTCTCCGCCATTCCAGAACTCCTCGGAATGATTTTGCTCGAGACGGATGAGGTCACACTCTTCGTCCTGCAATCCGTCAACAGTACCTTCAACGCCATCATCACCACTTCGACAGCAATCCAGAAGCGCATGTGCCTCGTGTCGACCAGACTCCGAACACCAGTCACGTTTCCTCGCAGACAACCGCATCATCCGTGCCACGCACCCGTATAGAATCGCCTTCGATGCGATCCAAGACTGGGACGAGTTCGAGGCCGAGCTGCCCTGCAAGTGGCTCCGGTCCCACGTTGATCATGATCCAGCTCAGCTCAGTGCGGACTTGAATAGCTCGTTGCGAACTGGCTTCTGGCGTCACATCAAGATCGGTATTGTAAATGAGCACAGGAACATGTTCCTTAGCTGCGAAGACCAAGTCTTTGTAAATACAGAGATGGCAGTGGAGGCTCATCATACCTTGGGGGAATTGGTGGACTTGGCAACTAAAAGGGTCGAGCAACACATTGAGAAACACGTGGCTCTCCGTTACACTTTTGGCTCACACCACGAGACAGCCTGAGCCAGATAGCGGAGACGTACGATCGAGTAAGGTGGTGAGGACAGCGGTTGGAAGGCCACTGGAGAGGACAGTAGAGTGGAGGCATAGGAAGCTATCTGGATTCCGTAGCCAGCATGTCATTTCCTCGTGGCGTTCTGTATTGTGCGTGGAATGCAAAGGCGACCGCGTTGAGCCGGGACAGTTCGAATGGTTCACCAGTGGGTGCGAGTCTCGAGAGTGACAGAGTAGATGATAAAGAGCACACCTAAGACAAATTTGACATGATGACAGCAGGTACGAATCTGAACAGCCAGTCTGTGCCAGAGCAGGACTGGTGGCTACTCATACTAGAAGGTGCGATCATAGCCTTGAGTAAAGTTGTACCACGCACTCTTCCTGCAGCCCGCTTGTTCTTCCTGAACGTACAGTCGAGATCCGAAGTTCTGTCGCGCATCAACTCGAGCTGGTTACCCTTACCATTTTTGGCATCTTGTCCTAATTCTTCACAGCTTCACCACGATATTCTTGACTTCATGCTCCTGAACCTTCTGCCACCTTCAAAGCCCATGCCCGGGCCCACGCGACTACAGCCTCCGATGTCTCGGCGGAGACCGGCCTCGAGTCATGTTCTCTGAGACTGTCATATAGCCTGCCCAGAGTGACGCCGCCCCTGGGCGGCATCGTGATCTCCACCCAGATCTCGCGAAGAGCCTCGTCTGAGTATGTGGATACCAGTATCTCGGTCTCACTTGCTGGCGGGCTTGTGGCAAGCATCGTGCGCCACTCGAGTCCTGGCAAAGTCGAGAGCTTGACAATGTCGATGTCGAACTCAAATGAAATCGAGTCGCAACCGAAGTGAAGCTTCGCAGCGTCGGCCAGGAGTGGGTGAACCTGAACGAATGTCTTCTTGAGTGTGAAGATTTGGGTGATTGGGCTCGGGTCGAGGAAGACGTGGCGCCGACGTGGAGGCGAACCGTTGATGGCGGCCTGCCAGATGCTGTGGACACGCCTATAGCGCACGACGTCGGTGGTTGGCAAGTAGATCAAGATGTTCTCGAGAAGTTCAACCGTGCCCAGAACTCTGGCGCAAGCGCTGTCGGTGTTGGTCTCCGCCATTGTTCGAAGTCGCGAGGTCTGCGGGTGGTGTGACGCGTGTGTTGCTGCAGAGTGAGTTGGGAGTGAGTTGGAGATGAGTTTGGGGTGTCTAGCTCTGTTTGTTGGAACTCGAGAATGATCGCAGAACTCTTTCTCACGCCGCCAGAAAGTGCAAAGCGGGCTTGGCGGCACATGTTTGCCCCGCCCCAACTCAACGAGCCACACCATCGTGAAGCTGCTTTCGCGCTCTCTGCTCAAAACAGTACCACAGTCTAGTATCCTTCGGTGTACTCATCGTAGTAGCCATCATCCTCGAGATCAAAGCTTCCGAATTCGTCTGCTTCAAACTCGTCGACACCGAACTCTTCCACCCCAAAAGCCTCCCATTCGCCACCACCCTGAAGCGACACAGCTGACGGAGCGTTCTCTGAGGTCCTCGAGGAGTCGTATTTCTCAGCTCTTGCTGCCTTCCTTGCTTGGATCACCCACCCACTGTCATCCGATACGCATTGCGGCACCTCTCCCCAAATCCTCGTGGAGTACCTCAACAGCCCATCATCAAGCTCCATAACCTTGTCGAAGAGATCGCCCATGGTGACACCCTCCCTAGTGCTAACGATGTACACCGGCTCCCCTCCCACAGCGACAATGACGCGCGGGACAAGAGGGTTCGTCGCGGACATGTGACGCCACTCGCCGGGAGCTGATTTGTAAAGTCGCCTCAGGTCGAGAGAGAAGCTGACTGACTTGTGCGTAGAATCGAAGCAACTGAGGCCGACAGCGTCGATCTTTTCCAGTGCTGGATGGAGCGATATGACTCGGTGACCGCCCTCCGAGAGGTCTTTCAGATTGTGGGATAGTCGACAGCTTCCGCTGCTAAAAGACCCTGGCTCCCCATCGAAGAAAATGAGCTCCTTCAGGGGCTTCGGGTCGAGGAAGATGTGCTGACGGAGGACTGGTGAGGCAGCAATAGCTTCTTTCCAAATACTGTGCACCTGGCGACTTCGCACGACATCTGCAGGCGGGAGATGTAGAAGGATGTTTTCGAGGAGTTCGGCGGTATTGATGACGCTCGCAAGGGCGCTTTCGGACGATGCGCTGGCCATGGTAGTTGTCGAGAGCAGATTGGTGATGCGGTGGGTGGTGCGGTGTGAACTCGAGAGAGAAGTGAAAAATGGATCCAAGAACAAACGCCGCACGCGCAGCTGAAACGCACCAGCCCAGATCCCTGCTGAAAGCCCGTGCGCCATCTCACAGACTCACATTCCCATTCGGCTCTGCGCCTTGCGAACACCTGGCAGTCACGGCGGTAGATAAGTCCTAGCGGTTCTCGATCAGCAAGCTCCAGCTCATCACAACAAACTCGACGCATTGAAAGGCAAACACATGGCAGCCGACGTCTCCATACATCATTACCTACACACTACTATACCATCCAACATTCCCCTCCACAAGACATCAAACCCAGCGTCGTGCCAGTCTGGTTTTCCCACGCTCCCAGAGCGTGCTTCGCCGCGACTCGGTCTAGCCGAACCAACGGCGGAATTGGTGAGTCATTCTGTGAGTGTAGTGCCAAACAACAAACAAAAACAGAGGAGAATAGACAAAAGGAACCGCGACGCACTAAAGAATGTCCCTTCTTAATCCCATCGCATTGCCCAAGACCCCGAAACCAAATGAAACCTTCTCCTTTCCTGCTGTATTCGCAAACAGCCGTGAAACTACCCTGCTGCTATCCGATGATGTCGTCCAGTTCAAAAAGATTGTGCTTGGTGTAATGATGCCGGTGAGAAGCGAAGACTCCTGCGCCGTGTGAGGTGAGAGCTATGAGCAGCTCGAAGCCCAAACGCCCGTTGCAATCTTTCGAAAAGGATCGAGTCGTCGAACAGGCAATTTCGTTTTCGCTTGTGAGATGAGGTGAGTGAGTCCGTTACTGTTTTTGGTGTTTTGTGCTTGCTTTGAGCTGCATTGACTTGAGCGTTGGTTCGCTGTGTACGATCACTTGTTGAGGGCGGGAGATTGACCTTGGCTGTTAGTAGAACGAGTTAGTATGTGGCCGATTGACAGCCTGAACAAGATGATGCCAACCGCAACAACACGTCCCCTTACGAAACCTAAGCAGGCGATGATATCAGCGATATGATTTATGAGAAGGCGAGACTTGCCCAAGCTCCACGACATCGTCAATGTGATTGCACATGGCGACGAACAAGTCAAAGAACATTTGTGTGCCGCCCTTTTCCATCTCCATCTGCATCGTTCCGCTACGCTTGAAGGTCTTGCGGCTGCGGATGATGAGTGCGAGGTAGTGGGCGCGGAGGCGCGAGTCGCTGGGCGGCGTGTTTGCATATGCAAAACGTGCACTGCGCAGGATGGTGGCCACGTCAATACCAGACTGCAAACCCTGCTTGCGAAGAGCAAGACGCTGCAGTTCCGGGAGTTGAAGTTTCAGAGCAGTGCAGTAGACGACAGTATCCCGGAGGATGTAGTCACCTACGCCGTGATGATAGACTGAGGCGATCTCGTTGAGGCTGCCGATTTTCTTTTCGGCATCCACGCGGGGAGACATGGACGTAGAGGTTGTCAGATCATTGCAATCCTCGAGCGCCCACGTGTTCCGCTTGCGATCGTGAAGAAGGCGCGGATAGTAGTCGCCCTTGTAAAGGTATTCGAGAACTGCTGACATGATCTCCGGCTCCTCGTCTGGTAGAGAAATGACTCGCTGGCCAGGAGACTCGAAGAATTGTGCACGGCACGCCTCGGCGAACCAAGGCGATTTCGAGAGCACATCTTCGTGCGCGGCAAACAGACGCCGATCCTTGCCAACTGCTATCGTAACGATGGCAGAGTTGAGCTTGGGTGAACACATGCTGCCTATCGAAGGCGACGTGTCGGGACTGGCGTTGTTCAACTGCTCGCGTAGCCTCTGTTTCGCGTCATCTCTGAAGGATCGCTTCGATATCTTCCTCGCCTTGCCGGCGCGGTCGCCCTTCGAGATGAAGGATCGCTTGAACATGGTGAGGACTATCTCGACGATTCGCTTCCCAAACGAGTGATGGATGGTGGCGATAAATGAGCGTTTCGAGTAGGAGGTGAGGGTGAGGTGGTTAAAGGATCGACGCGCGTTGCATGGACAAGAGTCGCGACGCTTCGAACGACGAAGTGCACGCGGCCTTGTGGGTGTTGACTGCAGCCGTGACGAGCAGAAGAGAATGCGCGTGGGCTTTGCGTATTTATACCCCAGCCAAAACACGAGCTCACGTGGACACTTCCATTGTGGGGCTGTGCAATGGGGTCGCCCTGTTGTGTTATCGAATGAGATGGCGAAACAAGTTCTTGAATTAACTATTGATTTGATTTTGGCCGCTAGTTCTATGGGTACCTGCCGACGCTGCCGTTCCTGTTTCGGCCAATGTCGGCTAAATATTCACCAAGGTTGACCTCATTGCGTCACTGAAACTCATACGGCCTTTCGACCTCACTCTCGATCTCACCACCACTCTTTGGAACGGCTTGCGACGTGTACATAATATAGACATACCCTCGACCACTACAAGCGCCGCTATACGCCTGACACAATGTCCTCCAACAAACGCTTGCAGAAGGTGCGACCCCTCGGAGGAGCTATTCTTCAGATGGTTGGGACTAACACTTGCGCAGGAGCTACAAGAGAATGCCGCGAACCCTCTACCAGGATGCACCATCGAGCCGAACGAGAGCGACATGAACATCTGGAACGTCTACATGGAGGGTCCCGCCGATTCTGTCTATGTTGTAAGTCGATTGCTCCCCCTCACCCTCGCACATACCTAACATGTGACAACAGGGTGGCCGCTTCCACATTCAAGTCACACTACCTAAAGAGTACCCCTTCAAACCACCGGTCGTCGCCTTCCGCACCAAGATCTACCACCCCAACGTTAGCAACGATGACAAGGGCGCGATGTGTCTAGGCATGCTGAAGGCAGAAGAGTGGAAGCCACCGAACAAGATCGCCGACGTTCTGAAGTTGGTCAAGGCCGTTCTCTCAGCGCCGCAGCCGGACGACGCCATCGAGACCACCATCGCAGAGCAGTACAAGAACGACTTCAAGGGCTTTGAGAAGGAGGCAAAGATGTGGACAAGCAAGTACGCGAATTAAGGGAAGACGTGGATGATAGATGAGGCTGGAGTGCGCGAGCGCTTCAAGACATACGACATACGACATACTGGCTGCGCTGCGAAATTGTGGCTGCATGCCTGCTTACATGAAGACGCGCGCAAAGCGCTGCATATTGAGTTCTACGACAGCATAGCGATGGCGTCCGGCGCCGGATAGAAGGACGGCAGACTGAAAATCAATGAATACGACTTTTTGAGACTGCATCCGTCCATGCTGCGGAATTACGGATTGCAGCCCAAGTCTAGCACCTCCGGTCTCTCAAAGTGATGTAGCAATGCACGACGCGAGTTTATGATGGCGTTCGGATCACTCGCTGTTGCATCAGCTGCGCAGATCTGGACATCATGCCGTCCTTCAAGTAGATCAGTTACATGTATACCATATTATGCCTGCGCGCAGGGGCTAGGTTGACGCCAGACGCACGCTTTACCACTCTCGGTAATGGAACAGCCGGACCACTCGCCGATGATGATCGCCTCGCTACCATGGGAAACAACCAGTTCGGACGGTTTGACTTGCTCCATGCCCAAAGAACTGGGCAGATCCCCTGCAGAGCGCAGGCCAACGTGTAGAAACACAACAAACACGTTGTCCCGTCGTTGTTTGTTGACATTCGCATCGCATCGGGTCATCACGATACGACGGGCCTCGCTGACACTGCACCGTCGCACGGCTGCAGTGCTAAGATTACTCGACCAGGAAGACGGACAGGTCGCGGCAGATTGATGAGTGCGACATGACTAAGGGAGATTCGAGGTGCAGACAAGCAGAGGACGTCCTTGGGAGCATCATCACGCAGCAGCACGAAATGAGAGGTACCTCGTAGTCGAGGCGCGCATCCTCGTTGACATCACCGCGGCCTGCGTCGATCCACGTTCCACGTTCCACCGCAGGCAATAGCGCTTCGGCGGTATTGTATCTTTCTGCAGCACACACGTACCACACGCAGCTCCAAGCTCGCGGCAGCTGCTGCTCTGCGCTGCTCTGCGCTGCTCTGCTAACTTGCCCGCAAATGCATATAGCAGAGCAGCAGCGTGGATGGCGTCGCGAGGACAGGTTGAGCGTTGCCGAGGCCATCAAAGAAGCCATGGATACCTCGACTGTCACCAGAAGCAAATCAGCCTCACGCTCCACCCGCCGGCCGAGCGTTGAGACGCCGCGAGATTTACCTGCGCCCGAACCGCACCTCCCACTGCGCAAAGCATCCGCCCATGGCCGCCTGCAGAGCCGCAAAGGCAGCGCACCCCAGCCGCTCTTTGCACCCACCCAGCACCAGCACCAGCGCCGCGTGAGAGGCTTCCACCCAGTGCCAGTCCAGCCGCCGGTGCCATCTGTGCTTGACGTGCAAGCTAGCTCAGAGCATGCGTTTGCCGGGCGGGAACCGAGAAGACAACATCCAAAGGCAGCCGGCGTGCTGGAGAACCAGACGGTGCTGCAGCATGCACACTTGAGGGACACGACATACTACGAGCGAGAGGCGAACCGACCACCGCCAAGTCCGTTACAACAACGACCGTCTAGTGAACGAGTACCACAGACGTCGCCCAACGAGAAGAGCACGACATTGAAGGGCAGCAGAAGTGTTGGCAACGGACTGCGAAGCCTCAAGTCACGAATATCAAGCAAGCACGGGGATCCGAACGGCAGGCTAACGCCGGATAGCTTCACGGGCAAGCCGAGGATACCGATGAGTGACGAGGTCAGAGACTCTTTCAAGAGTGCTCTGACGAATCATTCCAGCGTTGGGCCGTCAAGCAGTGTCAACACTACACGGACGAGTGTGAGCTCACTACCCGACTCCTTCGTGAAGGTGACGAGAGAGGACTACGACGAAGGCAACGACTACTCGGACGTCGAGGACATCATGGGCATGTACGAGACTGGCTTCTCGAGTGTGCCTGGCAGCGCAAAGAACAGCCTTGACATCAGATCAATACGAGCAGTGGATCCGTCAGGCAGACTAACCCCGGAAGTACACTCTATTCGGTCACTGCAGCTCGAGAGACCGGTCTCTCAGCCACAAGTGCTGCCACCTTCGCAGCTGTCGCAGGTGACCTCTCAGCCGACTTCACCCACTACTTCACCCACAAAGAGGCGACCGAATGCTGCGCATCGGCGAAGTCAAAGTGCGAGTGTGCTGATTTTGAATGTACCTCGGACGACGAAACCTGGAACCAGTCCAAGCCCGAGTTTGACAGCGCCTACGCAAGATTCACCAGAAGGAAGGACGTCTACGCAGATTGTGAGCAATGAACATGTTGCGCCACCGACTCCAGGACTGGCGCCTGCATCGGACGCCGTGCCTCGCGACAGGTACGGCTTTAAAAAAGTGACGCATCATGTTACTCTGGAGCAATACGACGCCTGGGATAGAACATACACAAAGCACATAGAGAGGCGGTCAAAGAAGTGGCATGCGTTGCTGGACTCGTTCGGACTGGCTACTTCACCTGCGCAGAGATTCCCAGCAAAGGGCGACAAGATCAAGCGCTATGTACGGAAAGGTATTCCGCCGGAGTTTCGTGGTGCCGCATGGTTCTGGTATGCTGGAGGGCCTGGAAAGCTGGCGAAAGAACCGGGACTGTATGCCGAGCTGTTAGTAAGAGTGGAAGAAGGCGAGCTAAGCGACAATGATCGCGAACATATTGAGCGGGATCTCAATCGCACATTTCCGGACAACATCCGGTTCAAGCCCGATCCGTCCAGTTTACACGATGCACAGGCGGGTGCTGGGGGTGGCGACGATAAGAAGACGAAACGACAGACGAAGGAACTCGAAACTCCAATTCTCAAGGCGTTACGACGACTGCTACAAGCGTTCGCGGTACACAACCCGCAAATCGGCTACTGCCAATCCTTGAACTTCATCGCTGGCTTGCTCTTACTATTTCTCGACGAAGACGAGGAAAAGGCCTTTGTGCTGCTCAACATTGTCACGTCTCTGCATCTGCCTGGCACCCACGGTATAGCGCTCGAAGGCGCGAACATCGACATCGCTGTGCTCATGTCGTGTGTCAAAGACTCACTAACCGGAGTCTGGGCTAAGCTTGACGACCAAGGCGGCATGGGCGTTGGCGCAGCACTAAACCCAATCGGTGGCGCATTACGACTGCCAACTGTGAGTCTGGCTACCACAGCATGGTTCATGTCGCTCTTCGTCGGCACACTGCCCATCGAGAGCGTCCTCCGAGTATGGGACTGTCTGTTTTTCGAAGGAAGTAAGACGCTCTTCCGCATCGCCTTGGCCATCTTCAAGTTCGGCGAACCCCAGATCTTGAAAGTGACGGATCCCATGGAGGTGTTCCAGGTTGTGCAGACGATACCACGCAGCATGCTTGATATCAACGGGTTGATGGATCTATGCTTTAAGAGGCGGGGTGGGTTTGGCGGTGTTAGTCAAGGTCTTGTGGAGAGACGGAGGGCAGAGAGAAGGCGTATGGTGAAGGAGGGGATCAATGCTGCTACGGACGAGGGCACGTTACAGAAGTTGAGGGGGCGGTTTAAGGTGAGGACTTCGAAGACGTTTATAGGTTGAAGGTAGAGATGGGCTGCCTAGTATATGAAGATGTCCGGCGCAATCAGATGGGGAGAAAGTACAGGGGCGATCTTGATTGTCATGTACATGGTTGATACGCTGTATTGATGCCATCTGCCACGGCGGCAAAGTCACCGGCCTTGGCATCACATGCCCACCCACTCAGAACGATCTCGCAAAGCTACAAGTTACATCAGCATATAGGCAATAAGCTAAGATACACAAAAAGCCTCCGTCTCGGGGGTATAGAACATAGTAACACACACCACCTCCTCCCACCATATCATACAAGGAAATTTGTCTGTGTAGCCATCACACGCAAAAAGCCACCCTATCTCATTTTCATCCCATCTCGCCGGCTCGAGCTGCCCTCGCTCTGGTACGACACCATTCGACTCGGCACTCTATCCTGCCGTACCTGTCCAGACTGCGACTGCGACTGCGACTCACTCTGATACGACGTCTGATGGTTGAGGCCTCTACTCGCCTTTGAATTGAGGTTGTGGTGGTGGTCCTCGTCTTTCTCGCTCGGCATGACGACGACGATCATCCATAATCCGACGGCGCCCTGTTAACGGCGTCAGCAAAGATGTTCACTAAGATGGAGGAAGGACGACTTACAGTATGATGCATCAGCGGCGTGCAATGGATCCATCTGGTTTCGGTGGGTCCGTGTAGATCACCGGTCTCGTTATCGCCGTCCTGCTTGGGAGACTTGAGCCATTTGACCTTGGCGGTGATGACTTTTGCTTCTTGGAACGCGCCGTTGAGGGAGTTTCGCATCTTGGAGCTGCCGATGCGGTGCAGGAAGTGGGATTGGATTACGCCAGGGAAGCGGAGGGTTGGGGATGCGAAGAGGACGCGGAGGGATGGTGCTGGGCGGACGAGGAGGTACTGGTCGAGTCAGTATGAGGTAGTGAGCGGCGAGTGTGAGACTTACGTATTTGTACACGCCTGAGAGGTTAATTTCAGGTGCAGGAAGGCCTGCGTCAAGACGCTCCACGGGTATCGGGAACTGCTCAATCTCAGGCTCCTCGGGTTCGCGGTCCGACTCATCAGAGGATGAGCCGTCGGCGATGAGCACACGAGGCGGTCCGCTTGGCAGTCTGCCAGTGTTTGCGTGCTGGAGGGTGGCGGTCTTCTGCTCCTGGATGTCACGCAGCTTGCTGTCTTTCTGCAAAAGCCCACCATGCTCGCTGACGATGTCAAGTTCATTACCGTTGAGCATCTGGCTTAATTGCCTCATGGCTTCATCTGCGCTTTTACCGGTACGTCGGTCGTTGCCTGTGCGAGCTTCGACGGCTTGTTTCTCAACTAGTCGGGTCAGACTGTCTAGACCGGTGCAGTTCTTCAACAAGCCGGATACGTCGACCTGGGCGCCGAGGTAGTATCGAATGTTACCATGGCTAGAGGATGTCAGTGTCATGGCTGTGCGTCTGTACGTTCTTTCGGGTCAACATACCTGTCTGTGAGCAGTGCATTCATGACCAAGCTCAAGAACGGGCTGCCATCTCGTCTATAGTTCACGAAGATCTCAGAGTGATCAACCCCTTTCTCCATCGACACCGCAAAACGTCGACACGAGTCCACTGTTGATCCTGGACCCTGCATGAATCGACAATTTCGGCCAAGAATGTAGTCCATGTTACAGCCAGAGTGACGAGTGAATGCTGGAGAAGCAAGCACGATCGGGTTGTCCCTGCGTGTTGGATCAGTGATACAGAACACTTCTGCGAGGCCATGACTTGCTTCGCGGAGTGGCGCTGGAAGATTCCCGGTGACACGACTTCGCATGACTGAGCACACTATGCCGATGTACGTGTGTGCAATATACCAGTGAAGATCCTCGCTGAGAAGTGCATCGAAAGCGCGCTGAGCTGCATCCTTGAGCTGGTTGTTGGCTGCGGTACCAGGAGGTGTGATCGGTGGCTGGAATGTGTTGCCGTATACAGTCGTTCGTTTCGCAAGCATTTCGGTCAGTGCATTGGTGTATTGGAGTGCTTTCAAGGCTTTGCAGGCATCGAGATAGTATGACAGCAGTGGTGCTCTCCACGGTCGATATTTGTGGAGGAATGCTGCAAACTTGGCGTGGAAATCGGCGTCCTGATAAATGTCAGTCATACGCTCAGTAGTTGCGTACACTTTGACCAACTTACCTCAAGTATCAGATGCAAATGTTCTGCGCTGTACAACTGCTCTGCGCGCTTCTCAAGAGAGTAAAGATCTTTGTCCCATTGCTGCTCAGATCTCTGATTGGGCTTGATGATGTCCCAGGAGTTGGGATCATCTTCGTAACTCAGCTCCGTCTCGAGACAGTCACTCTTATCTGCAGAAGGAACCTGCAGCTGTGCTAGGGCGGCAGAGCCCAGTTTCTCGGGGCCTGCGTAGTCTTTGATCGACTCTGGGGGTGAGAGGACTTTGGGCGCCAGGTGTTGATAAGACTCGTCCATTGAATCCTTGGCAGACGAAGATTTGGGAGAAGAAGAAGAAGGAGCAGGGGTTGGAGGTTTTGACACCGGTGCCGGTGGCTGTAGAGCTTGATTCCTGGTTCGTCCTCGTGGCTGTTGATGTTCTTGCACCGGCGTGGGCTGTCTGATAACATTGTGGCTGTCCGGGTAGGGGGTGATAGTTGGCCGAGGGAAAAGAGCGTGTTGAACACCATAACCTCCCCTGTGCGGAAGTGTGACGCTATCTTCAGTCATTGCAGTGCCTGGCGCTGCGCGGGGACCCATGGGCGAGACGGGAGACGCTGGTCTCAGTAGATCGTCGTCGAAGCCTGACAGACCCAGTGAAATGTCGTCTGCGTCTTGAGAGCTGAAGTTGTGTCTGAAAGGCCTGTCGTTGGGATTATCTGAACGTGGAACAAGCGGTTGAGTCTGCTGTTCTGGGTCCGTGGCTTCCCGCTTAGCACTTGATTTTCTTTCTGGAACTGGCACTGGTGTATAAGCTGGTAAGTCTTTCAGCGCGGGCGAAACTGGACTGTCATCGGCTGTGGGCGTTGGAACGCCAGATAGAAGCTCCCCGGATCTCGTAGGACGAAGACGCTTGCCAATCTTGTGGAAGAGCCTGTTGCTGTTATTGCTTGATTTCACAGCGGCCTCCATCGGTTCGGTGTAATGGCGTAGTTGCAACAGACATGCTTTGTGGAGCGTGTGGGGGATTATATCAACATGGCCGAACAACTTGCAGCCTCCTGGGTTTCGTCGTGGCGCCGCATGGCCTACGAGCGTAACACTACTTCACCTCTGCACAGTATCCCAATCAGGTTGGTCGTCTGTAGCATCCGTATCAAATGGAGTCGGGGACCAGGCCAACGAGTTCGCTTGGTGTCTTTGAATATATTGAAAGGCGTCGTTAGTTTCAAGCCGCGTGCGCCACGAGCCAGTCGCGAGGTAACGACGTTAATGTCTACTGCCGGAGCTAATAGCACAGGTGAAGGCAATGGTCGACCTGTTGTATGGAGGATTGAGCTAACGCAGGGACATCATTGTGAGATGAGCGGAGTATGCTCGAGGAGACTTGCTCCAATTCGCCATTGGTCGAACAGCAAACAGGAACAAGCTGATTCGGTGGCCAGGGGCATCAAGCAGTTGCGCCTGCAGCTCGGGTGGCGTGTTGGGCAGACATTGACTTTCTGCGACAGCGTCCTTCGGCGTCATGACGTTGTGGTTGTTCTGTATCGAGATAGATGTAGTAGGCATGCGTGCACCGTTCGCTAGTTCTAGCCACCACCTGCGCATGGGCTGAGCGAACAGACAAGACAGCAGGCACCTCGCGTAGAACAGCAGCTTCGTGTCGTCTTGCTCGTGTTATAGGTGACGACGTCATTCGCATTCCCCAAAGGAGCAGTGCACCGCACCGCTCAATAGCAAGCTCAGGCCAGATCGATGCTTGCAGGTGGAGGATCGGCAAGGGCCGCAGCTGTTCAGTGTCACATGAGGGAACTCGTGTCGTCGACTCTTACTTCGCGTTACTACTGAAAGATACATGTAAACAAAAAGATGACGATGAAGGCAGTTGTCCGAGGCTTGGCTGACTTGACACATCGCTGCAGCCACCCCTGGCGATCCAGGCACACGGCACACGCAACCTCTCCAACCTCTTCCGTCAGCTGTCCATAGCCTATCTCCCACATCAGACCGCGGGCAAGGCCACCAAACTTTTGACGCTAACCTTATTAGATCGAATGCCTTAGGTGTCAAAGATTTGAGTGGCTTGCTACGGGTAGTGGGGTCTAAAAGCTGTCCGCACTAAAGAGCCGGATTGTCGCATATAGAACACCAACTTTCTACAACACCACGACGCATTCACTAATAAATAAACGGACACTTAGAGGTTGGAGAGGGTGCAACTCTACTGCGCAATTAACCGTGATCGCATTTCTTACGTATTCGCTATATACAAAATCGCAACTTGTAGTTCTATAACTATTAAATCTAGGAGCGTTTTTCTCACTTTTGCGATGTCTAGTGTTAGTGCTGAGATACAAACTATACAACACGCTGGTTGTGGTGCTGGTAATAACGCGGATGGCCGATAGGCGCTATATGGCCTTAGGCGCTTCGCCAGAGGCTCCGCCCGAATGTCACGTGTGTCAGATTATGTCATTCGGTGGACCTCAATGGCGGTCCGCCTGATATTGGAGGTAGTCCATAGCACAAGTACTCGTATACGTACAAATCTACGCAGAAGTGCGACGTTCATCGTGTGCAACACTACTTTACTTGCTCCAACAACCACCATGTCCTACGACCTCCATAGCATCCTCTGCCTCCCGCGACCGCAGCGTCACTCGCCGAGCGCCCAGCACGACGGGGCATTTCGACTGATGGACCTGCCAGCTGAGCTTCGTAATCACATCTACGAGCTGGCCCTCACGCCCGATCGAGTGATGGGCATGCAGACATTATCGAAGCCGATCAGACCATCTGCCAGCTTGACCCGAGCCAGCTCTCACGTGCGAACTGAGACGCTGAAGATGTACAATCATCTCACACAAGGCTGCATGGTGCCTTGATAAGAACCATTTCAATGCCAAAAGCAGTATATGCACAAGCAAGATATGCCTATCAGGTATCCGAACGCAAGGAGGCATCCTGGCCACTATAATACAGCCACGTTCTCCAAAGGACGACACGAGCAGTGACATCCTGCACGATATCGCATCGTCAAGGCAGCTATCACACTCGGCAGCGTGATCTCCATTGCCGTAAAGAACACGAGCAGTGTTCCTCCAGCACCTCGGCCGTCCATCCATTAACCAGGCCTTATGACCTGACTGAGCTGTCTTGGCGCCAGCAGGCAGAGTGGTCGTTATCGATACCAGCAGTGCCACATGATTGAGCGAAATAGCATCAATAACGGAGCTGTACAAGCTGAGCAATATATATTGCCTCGGGCTTTGGCCCTTTGGACGCTGTACAGTATTGGAAGGATTCAATGCTACGGCCCTCGGCGGAGTAAACCCGCCGATGCCGCCCGTCATCTCCAGAACCTCATCTTTCACGTTCAATCCAGCATCATCCTGGTCTTGTCACACATACTCGCGAATACCTCCTCAACCCCGAACTGACCATTGAGCACGTCAAATCGCTTCCACCTGCATGATCTCGCACTAGCGAGAAACGCCGCAGGACGGGAGAGCAGGAAGCTTCGATGAACTATGCCTCCCAGCGGTAAGGCGCTCATCATGTCGTAGGCTCTGCCATCGCTGCTCGTTCTGTATCTGCGCTGACCTATTGCGAAAGCGCTTCGTCCAGTGGACCTTCACCCGCTAGCACAGCCACTCCAGCCACGGACGTCACCGACGACGACAGCATCACCACATCGAAATCCATCTCTTCCGAGCTGGAGGCATTCTGCTGGCGCTTCCTGGACAGAATGAACACCCGTGACTTCGTGTGTGCTGATCTCAGGGGTTACTTTGCGACCAACTTCACTGCCGCGGCACCCGGACAGCGCTCCAACAACTCTGTTGAAGGATTGCTGAGAAGCAGGTAAGCCTCTGTGCTTTTTCCACCCATCTCCTTTGAAAGGTATACTCATAGTGCTGCCAGATACGAAGTGGTAAGCAAGTTTCCTGAGTTCCATCTGGACTACATTGGTGCCACCACGGATCTTCATGAAGAGACTGGCCATGCTGAAGTCCAGATGATCACCGAAATAACTGGGATGCCTCCTGGCGTGAGACGACAGGCGTTGAACGTGTTCCGGTGGCGAAAATCCAAATCTCAGGGAGGCATATGGCTTTGCTGGGATTTCACTTTCATGTTACATCAGCCGGCCGGCGCCTGAAATCCCACATCTAACTACGACATTCGGCCGCTGCTATGCACACACGCTTTTCATGGCTCTTCCGATTGGCCTCATGAGGTCAAGCGTCGCGACTATGCCGCTGAATAGCATGCATGATCCCGTGAAGATCACAGCGGCTTTGTATCTTGACGAACCATAACCATTCACGTTGGTCGCGCCAGATATGAGAGCTCCGCTGATAGGCCCAGCAAGAACATTGCCAACACCCTTGCCAAAGTTGGGAAGACCAAAGGCTGCAAAGGATGCTGCAGGATCACTACTGACTGCAGTACCCATTCTGCCCCACATGGCAGTATAGCCAGCCGCGAAGAAGCCGTAGATGATAGCAAACAGTAGGAGAAGCCCGAAAGTATGCGCCAGGCCCCAGCTCGTGAAAACTGCCACAGATGCTGTGAACGTGGTCAATGCAGCGAGCAAGCTGATGGGCATCTTGCGATCCGAAAGATATCCGAAGCTGATCTGGCCAAAGACTTGTGCAACGCTCATCGCCGAAAGCAGTGCGGCACCCTGGGTGGCGCTCATGAGATTCGAGCTGGCATATGACGGCAAATACAGCGCGGGGAAGAAGTATCCAAGCCCCATCGCGATGTTGGAAATGCTGTACACCCAGAAGAGCGATCCACTGAGGAATGACCAGTCTGTTCTTCCGCTCGCGCCGACGACGGTCGATTCTGGCAAGCGACCTCTCAGCAATGGTATCAAGGGCCCAGTAAGCACAAGAAGCGCAATCGCAACTGCTCTCAGCGTGGTCGCGTAGCCATATTCACCTAGCATCGCAGCCAAAACGAAGGGCATTACTGCGCCAGACACACCTGAAGCGCTGCACAAGATGCCGTATGCGAAACCTCGGCGGTCGATCCAGAACTCGTTCACCATGCTCAAGATTGGGTAGTAGAAGATCACGAAGCCGGTACCATACAGAACGCCTTGCGTCAGTATCAAAGTGCCGAGTGAGGATGCGAAAGATCCTGCTACGAGAGCTATGATTCAAATGGACCCTACGGAACGCATTAGTTGGTGTCTCCCAGCACTGGGACCGCTCAACATACAGCCCACCCAGATCATATATCGCCGATACTTGGCATACTTCTTCGTGGCCGGTATCGCGATCGGAGCTGCCATGTACGAAATGCCGGAAGCTGCGGTGCCGACCACGGATATGAATGGGTTATCTTGAAACTGAGGCAGTCGCGAGTAGTACTCTTGGAAGACGCCGAAGGACAGAGGGAAGCCTATTGCAGCCTGTCAGTCTGTATCTGAAGCAGTGATGGCTAACATGGCGTACCCCAAAGCAACGCTTCGAATATGAATGCTGCGAACAAGAGCTTCCAGGCCGCCTTGCCGCGATCGTGAGGTGGAAGGGAGTGGCTGTTGTCCTCTTGCAGAGCTTCTAAGGCGCGAGACTCTGTGTCCGGCGACGCATCGTCTGCTGCGTTCCCGCTCCTTGCGGTGTGATTAGGAGGATTATCCATACTGACCAACCGATCACTAGAGCTTTTGGCAGCGGTTGCTCCTTCTCTGCTGGCATATATGTATAGCAGCGCAACTGCACTTGATCGCCGAGGTCGTCGGTGCTGACAGCACGACAGGATCGATCCTCTGCTTGGCTTGGCGCTTCGCTGACGACACTTCACTCGTTGCCGCACATCGGTTGCGTTGGGTAATTATCTACTTGCGAGCACATCTCTGCTTCTGAACAGTTCTCACGACAATGGCACACACTGTGCTGAATGGGGCTGAGATCGACCTGTCACTGCCTCCTGCCCCATTGAGCCTACTGACCTCATGCCAAGCTTCGAGCCTCAATGCTTTGCGCAGACACCTTGTTGTTGGCCATAGCACGCAGCGGAACGAATACAGTGACTCAATCGACGCCCTGGGTCGCGACATAGGTAGGAAGTACACACCTGGCTCACGCAATAGGTACGAAGGACATGCTGGACCTCATTGAACAGCAGGAACCACAATGTCCATTCTCCGCCGCCTCTCAGTGCCCTTCCCAACATGGCAACGACAGCCCTCTCAGACAATCGAAGATGAAATACCTCCCCAGCTCAAAGACAACATCTTCCGCCCTCCCTAAAGGTTCCTCGTGCGACTAACTCATGCTCGACCAATGTTACAACTATACTCGGAGATAAGGTAAGCTCCTTCTCCAGCGATGCTGCCCAAGGGCTTTTGGACTTGCTCCCACGGATTTGAAAATATGCATACCCGCAGCCTCGAAGCACATCTTAAACGCAGCGATCCCGACGAACCGGGCCCTAAAAGTCCGTACGGACAAAGCTCAGACGCTTCTGAGCCAACCAGAAACATCAGCCACGCAGCGTAACAAGGTTATCTGTGCGACAAGCATTGAGCTATAGAGTAAGCCAGGACATGCATTCAGTATGGTATTGGCATATTGCGAATCAGCTTGTGATGGTAATTGATAAAGAGCTCTAGCTCGTGCAGGAGCTCAAATGGCCATTCATCTAAACATTCTGATCATTGTTGGGCAAACTGGAATCTTACCCACACCACGATGGCAGACTCTCGCAACTGGCACCGTGGCCGTGGCAGAGGTCGTGGCAACGGAAGAAGTCGTGGTGTATCGGGTGCAGCAGGGTGGACTCGTGGAGTCTGCCACAGCTATCAACGTGGGATGTGTAGGTCGCGCAAAATACATCTGTCTGTATCCCGTATTCTGACAATAAGCATGAAATAAAGGCACCTTTGGAGACCAGTGCAGGTTCTCTCACGACCTGAGGCCAACCAACAACGGAGACCGTATAGCAGCCAAACTTAGCAAAAGAGCCGAAGAATCCCAGGAGCAACGAGATGCGAGAAGCAGCTATAATGAGTGGAGACGGCTTCTTCGCAGACAGGCTGATCTGCTGAGCGTACACGATATGCAAAATTTCTGGACTGGAGCGCTGGACATCCGTAAGTGTTTTCCGCCCTACTCGTCGCTTCGCATCCTACTGATACTAACGATCTCGTTGCAGTGGACAGCAGCGATCGGGACTGGAAACAAAATCTGCCCAAAGACCTTGACGACAACGAAGAGTACAATGGGCACACCCACATCAGAGCTCTCATGAGCAGACGCGCACAGCCAGGACGATATGAAGAGCTTATCGAGACATCGCGTGTGTTTCTGCTCGTCATGACGCACACAGCCATGCTCAACTGTTTATCCGTCGACACATACGTCGGAAGTCTATACACTTTCATGGCTGGGCCGAATGGTAATCGAGCGGTACCATTCTTTCAGCACCTATGCGAGACCCTGGTTGCTGCTCGCATGGAAGAGCCCCGGATCGTTGACTCAAATGACATCGACGCCTCCCTCCTGGCACTTACTACTGCACTCTCTGAACTGTTGCGACGAGAGTCTCGGGTCAGGTTCAACGACAACATCGGCGACCTCATCTTCTCGCTAGAGAACGCAGCACAGCCTATGCCGGAAGACCAGTCAAAGTTCACGTCAAACATGATCATCAGGCGTGTTGGAGATTTACGTGCGTCAGTTGCTAGGGCATCGGATTTACTTACAACAGAAAGTGGTACCGAAGACGCTGGATCCACTGCTTTTCAGTCAAGTTATCCTCGAGACATAATCAAACCAGGCGACCGCCACGACAACGACAAGGCTGATATCAATGACATCAACATATTTCCTACACGAGCTGAAATCTTGAGCGAAACGCGAGAATTCCTACCATCGACCGATCCTGATCAGCTCCATTTTCTCACCAGCAAGCTTGAGAGACATATCGACACCCAGTTCCGCTTGCTTCGGCATGACACTTTTGGTGAGCTGAAGGATGCTCTAGGTAGCCTGATGAAAAGCATACTTGAGGATCCAAGTCAGGCCAGAAAACCAAACCTTCGGATCGAGCACACCCGCGTCTACAGCTATCATTCTGCCTCCGTGAGCCACCTGTTTCTCAATGCACGGAAAGGCTTCCAAGTCCGCATCTCGTTTCCGCAGGCTCAAAACGCTAGGAACACGTCACGAGAGGCAAGACAGAGGTGGTGGGAGGATTCGAGGCGTCTCGAAGAGGGCGTCTTGTTGTGCTTGATATGGATGCAAGACTCACTGATTCATAGTCTGTTCTTCACTGTGATGGAACGCAACACAGCCAAAGATGATCCGAATGGCTTAGTGCAGGACGACAAGATGGCGACTATCACAATCAAGCTCACTAAACAAGACCAGACGTCCATCGAGGCTCTGCTCGAATTGAGCCGGCAAAGGATCCGCGGCACCCTGCTTGAATATCCGAACATCCTTCCAGCGACCTTCGTTCCAGTTCTGGAGAGTCTGCAGTCTATGCAACGTCAGAGCCGACTACCTTTCCGCGAGTGGATTCTACCGGACCGTATTCCAGCAGCGGCTGACATAAGCTCGAGCATACCGCCGCCACTATATGCTCGACACACAGGCTTCTCGTTCTCTCTGGCGCCAAGCTTCAAAACCAACTCCCGCTCAGTATCACTGTCACCAACAGCCTCTACTGATGATATATCGCTTATCGACACCGTGGAAGTCGAAACTGGTTTGGACAGAGGACAATGCATCGCACTGATTGCAGCATTGTCTCGTGAGTTCGCACTAATACAGGGCCCTCCGGGTACAGGTAAGTCCTTCCTAGGCGTCAAAACTCATGCAGGTCATCCTTGGAATTAAGCAGAGGTCACACCTTGGCCCCATCGTCGTTGTGTAGGTACAAGTCATCTTCAGATACGCTAGCGCGCCATTAACGACCCTGAGACATACAGATGCTACACCAATCATGCTTTGAACCAATTCCTCGAGCACCTGCTCCAAGCCGGCATCTCGAAGATCATCCGTGTTGGTGGACGAAGTAACTCGGAGCGACTGCAGAACCATAACCTCCGCAACATAATGAAGACTGAGTCTAGGACCAAACACGAAGGATGGCAGCTAGCCACTGCGTACCAGCAGCTCAGGGAATACGAATCAAGTTCAGAACGCACTCTGAGTCAATTGCATGGCATTGGGAGTCGCCTGGAGTGGAAGTACTTCAAGCATTACCTCGCCCGCCGACACAGCCGCATCTACGTACAGTTCCGCTCAGTCGACGATGACGGCTTCGAAATGGTTGGACGGCACCCTTTCGACATCTGGGCAGATACTGGGTCAAGCAACGATCACTCTTCAGCACCGGTAACAGTCCCGGAAGTCGAGCTCCTGAGCACCCTGCGGAAAGCGGAACGAAGCGTCCAGTCACTCTCGTCTGCGGAGAGATGCTTACTTATTAATCAATGGGTCCAAGAGCTTCGCCAGGACGCCGCCGAAAACTTCTTCGAGACCATTAAAGATGCCGAGGATGCTCATCGCAAGATCGCGAGCGTGCACGAGGAAGTCAACCGGCGGTTACTACAGGGTGCAGATGTCATCGGCATCACTACATCCGGCCTCGCAAAGAACCTTTCGACCCTGCAGCACGTACGATCAAAAGTTGTGCTTTGCGAAGAAGCTGGCGAGATCATGGAGCCCCATATATTGTGTGCACTCCTTCCTAACGTTGAGCACTTCATCCAGATCGGCGACCATCAACAGCTGAGGCCGTCGATCAACAACTTCCGTGACTTATCTCTTGAGAGCTCTCCGGGCCAACTCTATCAGCTTGATCGCAGCCAATTCGAACGACTCTCTATTGGTCAGCCTGGTCGGCCACCCTTGCCTGTGGCCCAATTGAACGTTCAGAGACGCATGCGTCCGGAGATCTCTGAGCTGATTCGAGAGTCAATGTACAGCAAATTGGTTGACCATCACAGCACGACTCAATTACCAGATGTCATCGGCATGCGTCACAATGTGTTCTGGCTTGACCACGAGAACCTCGAAGAGGGCAACCCAGGAGAGGTACATCACAAGAAGTCGAAAAGTACCGACTGGGAGGTTGGGATGGTGCACGCTCTGGTGCGCCATGTAGTGCGCCAGGGTGTTTACGGGAGTAGGGAGATAGCTGTATTGACGCCATACACCGGTCAATTACAGAAGCTTCGGGCAGCGATGCGGAACGATTTCGAGATTGTTGTCAGCGATCGAGACCAAGACGCCTTGATCAAAGACGGATTTAGCACAGAAGAGCCTGCTCAGGACAACACGATTCAAGAGGTGCAAGTGAAGAGAAAGCCGCTCGAGAAGAAGAAGCTGAGCGATCTCTTGCGCGTTGCCACCGTCGACAACTTCCAAGGCGAAGAAGCCAAGATCATCATCATTTCGCTGGTCAGAAGCAATAAAGACCGCAAAGTTGGTTTCTTGAGGACAGAGAATCGGATAAACGTGCTCCTCAGCCGTGCTCAGCATGGTATGTACATTGTTGGCAACACTGACACATACTCGAACATTCCGATGTGGCAGAAGATCATCAACTTGCTGCGCGCCAAAGACCATGTCGGTCGGTCCTTGGAGCTACGGAGCCCTCGGCACGAGGATACTCGAATTCATGTTCAGCAGCCGGACGACTTCGCGAATTTCAGCCCGGAGGGTGGGTGTCGCGAGGCCTGTATGGATCGTCTTCCAGATTGCGGACACGGATGCCAAGCGAGATGCCACTCCCGTGCTATGCACGAGGTCTTCAAATGCGAACAACCATGTCAGCGGCAGCACCCAACTTGCGGCCATGCCTGCCAAAAGCCTACCTGTGGAGAAGCTTGCGGAAGGTGTGAGATTGTTCTGAACAGCGTCGCATTGCCATGCGGCCACTTCAAGGACAACGTCCACTGCTATCGAACGCAGAATCTTCAAGCCATCCGGTGTGAGGCGATCGTCAGCAAGACGGTGCCTAGCTGCGGTCATACGGTCAACGTGCAGTGCTCCCAGGAGCTTGACGACAGATAGCGTTGTCCAACTTCTTGCGAAGTAACTCTGACTTGCGGTCATGCCTGCCCTGGAACATGTTACAGGTGCACGACGAAGGACCAGGACGACAATCGCACTTTGGTACATGTCAAGTGTAATAAAGTATGTGGCCGCTCGTTCGGCACATGCAATCATGCCTGCTCCCAGGAATGCCACGATGGCACAGATTGCGACTTATGCATGAAGTATTGCGAGGTAACTATCCCATACCTCCCATGCATCATCTTTCTGACACTCTTTAGGTGGCATGTAAACACTCTCGATGCGATCTGAGATGCCACGAAGCATGTGCACCACGTATCGAGCCATGTACATGGTCTTGTCCGCACGAAGGACAATGCACACTGCCATGCTCAGCACCCTGTAACCGTTTACCATGCGATCAACGCTGCACCGAGATGCTTCCTTGCGGCCACCAGTGCCCTGGACTTTGTGGAGAGGCGTGTCTTCCAGAACATTGCGCAGCATGTGGGATGAAGCTAGAGGAGCAAGTTGACATGATCGAGTTCAAGGATTATGGAGAGATCGACCTAGATGAGACTCCGGTGGTTGCTCTCGCTTGTGGTCATTTCTTCACTGCCGAGACACTAGATGGTATGATCGGAGTTCTCGTGGTGACATCGCTCCCAGCTAACTCAATGCTCACTTTCTAGGCATGGTCGCACTGAACAGTGTCTACACGATGGACACTAAGACTGGTAAGTCCGATGGTCTACAAGAGATATCTTCAACACTGGCTCCCGCTGTCCCGAAATGTCCGCATTGCAACAAACCGATTCGGCAATACGCAACTCAGAGGTACAACCGATTGATCAATAGCGCCGTCATTGACGAAATGACAAAGCGTTTCATCGCGACAGGACAGACTGAGTTGCACGGAGCGGAAGCAGCATTCTTGAAAGCCGCACAGAGACTGGAGGAAACTCGCTCCGAGTTCACCAAAACCTTTTCCCAAACGAATTCGATTGCGGCCCGCTCACTCATCATGGCAGCACTCCGATCGCGATACAAACAGGCGGCTCAAGTCAAGTACTCCGTGTCGCAACTTCAGCACCGAGCAGCGGAGCGTCATCAACCTGCGCACAAATTACATGAAGCCACAGTATATGCCCTGCAAAAGCATGAGCCCATCGAAGAAAGGATGGCGCGTGTCGGATTCGAGCAAGTCACGATCAGCGGCGAGCGCGATCATCGCATCACGTTGGGGGCAAAGATGTTGAAGATCAAAATCGACTGCATCATCACGGAAGACAAGCTAGGTGTCTTGTCTGCGACCAAAGCAGAGTGCAGAGAGTCAGCGACTTCTTTGATCTTCCCAGATGGCTCTCTCCAAGGCTCCACTAAGCTTGTTCTCAAAAAATGCCGGGAGTTCATTAAGGACTGTACCAATAGGGCTTTGCCTAGACTTGTGGTCGAGGCTTCTCTCTACTTTGCGCGAATCGCTCGTATCTGGCAGACGATCGGATCCGAGCAACGCGAGCTTGCCTCCAAGTACCACGCAAAGGCAAAGAAGCTACTCACAGAGGCTAAGGTCTTGTGTGGAAAAGGCTTTCGTGATGCAGACACGTTGTCTGTAGCTGTCGATAAAAGCCTTAAGCTGTTACGAAGAGAGTGGTACGAGGAAGTCTCAAGCGCAGAGCTAGAGGCGATTAAGAAGGCGATGGTCGGTAGACTAGGAGGTATCGCGACGCATTCAGGACACTAGTATCAGTGTGCTAATGGTCACCCTGTAAGTCCACACTCCCACATCACTAGGTATCTGCTAATTAGTACGTCATAGTTTGCCATTGGAGAGTGTGGTATGCCCATGCAGCTCGCACGATGCCCGGAGTGTGGTGCCCGAATAGGTGGCCAGAGTCATCAGGCGGTGGAGGGTGTGACTCGTGCAACAGACATGGAGCGATAGAGAAGTGATACAGAAAACTGTCACAGGGCGTCGTCCAAAGAGCTGTAGGGTTCGAGAAGGGGTCAGAGGTGTATAGTCGGTGCTATCTAGCAAAAGCTTAGCCCTTCTACATTCACCTATCGCGCGTGAATGAAACCCACGTCCGTGCTCCGAGAAAGTGGAGTTCGACGACACGTTTGCTGCAGTCTTTTTACGCCAATAAAAGTAGCATCCACTATCCCGAGAACATCGACAACCGACCACCAACAACACAACTGTAACAATCCTCGGCGGTCCAGACAATGTCAACATTTCCACTCCAAGTCAAGCTTACGGGGAGGTCTTCCAAACCGCCAACGCGAGGAGGGTATGTGTCGTCTGTAACGTTGTGTGGATAGGAGGCTATGGACACTAACTTGTATCAGTCACTCACCCACGACACGACCTTCCTACGACTACCGACGCGCAGGATCACCGCAATCCAGCCTTCTCGAGAGGCTCAGGGATATCGACAGTGAGTCTCTGGACCAGAGCCCTACCAATCCTTCCGTCATACGGAGCATACTCGAATGCACCTATGAGATCGTAAGGTGGACATTCATCACACTTGACAACAGCGTCATAGATGTGCCAGAGAGCGCAGTCAAGAAGGGGGTAATTGCTCTCGAAAGACATCTCGCAAGGCTTCCAGTGGACAGTCTGACGCGGAAGGAGAATCAACAGGTCCATGCCATCCTGACCTTCGTTCAAGCCGTCGAGGACTACGACTCTATAAATCGGGAGGTCCTGCCTCGAGTTCACACTGAGGACATCGACCGTAGAAACTGGTAAGGAAGTGTATTGTGAAAGCGACTTGCGCAAACCACTAACTGCTGTCAGCGAGGTCACCCTTGAAGTACACAAAGCCTTCGTCAACGCCGAACTTGAAATCTACGGACAACTCTCGCAGAACGCCAGACCGCGTCTTATGCGGAACGCTCTCTCCTGTATTGTGGCAGGATCCCTGTACAAGATCAAAAAGCCGTACAAATCACGCGTTGCAGTAGCTGATGCCCTCGCTGCGATTTCTGGAGCTGAGCTGGCTGAGTACAGAAGCTTAAAGAAGCGTCTCTTGAATCAGCTACGCTCGACAAAGAGCAGAAGTAAGAGAAAGAAGGTTGGGCTCCGCTTCATCGCGAAGAAGGTTCCGATGCTGGAGGGTGGAGACTTGGAGCCTGAGGAAGAGATGGCGACTGGGATTATGTGAAACTGAATACATCTCATGCGGGATCAACACTTCGCATGCTTTTCAGTAAGGCAGACCAGATGAGACGCACAGTACTGATTCTGATCACCTGATGTCGCAGCTGTGTGACATACGAGCTTGACTGCATGCCACCCCGACTGCTGATCATTACCGCCCAGGCTACGAAACACAGCCAGGGTGTCAAACATCAGGTCATGCCACGGCCTTGGCGTACCTGTCAGAAACTTTGCTTAGATGCTGCATAATACTCTATCGTTGAAGGGGGGGGGGCAGCCTCGATTGACTTGCCGTCCTATGCCCAGTGCCGTCACGCTTGCTGACTTGGCTGACAGAACTTTATCCTATCCTACACGTCGATCAATTCGATCCTTGAAGACTTTCGAGTTGACAGGATCATAAGCTCATGGGCCTGCGATGGGAGGTCTTGAGCACGCGACATAGGATGTACGAGAACAGAAAGACTTGTTCATCTCACTGGATGCCTAGGAAGTCCTCGCTATATAACTTCTGGCAAGGTGATCCCGAATCATTTTTACGAGACTCAGACCTTGTGGTCTGGACGCTGATTTCTGAACAGATCAAATCGATCTCTGCACGTCCGCGAAGTGCTGTTTCAGCTCCAGGCTTTCCAGTCCCGCAGACAGGTAGGCAAGACGAGTCACAGAATACCAACATGTGATCAGATCTGGTTCTTCAGTATCATGCCTTTGGAGTTTCAAAACATGTGATAGGCCATGCTCGATCAGCTCTCGTCCAGTGGAAGCCGAGACTCATGTTTGTGAATGTAGTAGTCTCATGTGATCGATGTTCGCCCCGGAACACATTGCATGAGGGAGGCCCTAGAGCCTGAAACGTGTCTGGAAACAGCGCCAAGGACACGAGGCACACAAGCAGCATGCCACGAGCAGTAGCGTCCATGCGTTGGTCTTGTATAAAGGCTTGATTGCTGAAGGTAAACGAACGCTCCTCCGTCCTCAAGTAGCACCACATTCACTTACATCTTAAGCCAACCCCACATCACGAAAGACAACACCATCTTGATCCTCCAACCATTTCTCCATCAAAATGCACTCAGCCCTCCTCATCAGCCTCGCCCTCGCCTTCACCGGCACCCAAGCCACCCTAAAACCCTGCGTCAACAACGCCGTCGGCGGCATAGACCCCTCCGACATCCCCTCAGACTGGTCTCCATCCTCCCCACCACTTCCTCTCGATCAGCACTGACATTGTCCAGCCAACCCTGCAAATCCTCCCCCGACATCCAAGCCGCCGAGTGCGCCTGGAACACGCGCTGCCACTCCAAAGACGGGACCCAGACATTCGCAATCTTCTACCGCGATACGTCGAAGCAGAACCGTCTCAATGTGCCTCTAGGGCTCTGCGTGGCGTACTCTGATGCTTGTAATTTTCAGCCTACGGTCGATGATTTGTCGGATGATTCGAGGGATTTGCAGACGTTTTTCTGGTATGAGCAGAGTGGAGGGGAGGATGGACAGGGGACGGATTGTATGAGGGATTTTAAGAGTGGGCAGTGTAAGTGTGAGAATAGTGATGGGAGTTCGATTGTGGGGGGTGTGCCGTTTGTTGATTGTTTCTGAGGGAGGCAATCGAGGGTGTGGCGTTGGAGGTTGGGGAATTTTACGATGGAAGCGAGAGATGAGGTTGTGACATAGTGTCAGCGATGCGCGCTGTTCACCAGTCTTACTATGCAATCCTCCTACTCAACTTCCTATTCTCCCTCTGTCTCAAAATCTTCTTCTCCTCCCTCCGTCTCTTCTTCCACGCCCGGTTCAGATCGCCTCGATTCTCATAGAACCACTTCCTGAACTCGCTCTCCTCCCTCTTGCCCTCGGCTTTTTCGTTCTCAGCCACGGCATCAAGCGTGACATCGCCTTCCGCATCCTCCATCTCCGCATCAGAGGCATCTTCTGTCGCGAAGAAGAAATCGAAGACCTTCCCGATCGCAGCGGTGTCAGGCGTGGGCGCGGCGGAGCGTGTGCTGCGCCACTCGAGGTCTTCTTTTGTGCGTGGTGTTTGTGGGATCAGTGTTTCGGTCATGACGTCGTCTTCGTCTGCTGGGTCGCTGCTGAAGAAGTTGAAGGATGTGTCAATAGGGGTTGGCTTTTGGGGCTTGGGAGTGGGTTCTTGTTGAGGCGTTGATCGTCGCTTGAAGGAGGCTGCGAATGCTACTGCTTCTGCTGAAGGTATCGCTCCATCAATGGGTATGGAGTTCTGAAGTTCACGCTCGACTGATGTGTTGGTGGCGGTGTTGCTCTTAGCTTCGTTGAGTTGGCGGTCCACACGTTCATCTTCGTCCTCTTCTTCTTCTTCTGAATCTGAACTTTCCGAAGCGCTGTCCGATGACACAGAGCTTTCTGAGGAGACGTCAGTTCCGGAGTCGGAAGACGAGCTTGCTTCTTCGGGTTCTGGTGATAGGGCCTTTTTCGCTTTCTTCGACTTTGGCGGCTCTGGGAGGGCAGGCTGTTCGTCTACATCGGACTCGCCCTCGGGATCAGACGCTGCGGCACCAACTTCAGCATCGATTCCAGTCTCCACAAGGACCTCTGCTTCGGGACCAGGCTCAGTCTCTGCCACCTCCTCCACTTTCTTACTTCGCTTGTTTTTCTTCTTGGCCTCCGGTTCTGCCTCAATCACGTCTCCGCTGTCGTCAACCCAACCAGTACCTTCTTCATACCTCGTAGCCGTCTTGTTACCCCTCCCAGATATGTAGCCTAGCTTCAGATTCTTCGCAAACTCCTTCACCACAGCCTCTTTCCCAGGCTTGCTTTTCTTCTTCTTGTCGGCATCATCCTTCTTTTCTTGCGCCTTGCTTTTCTTAGAATCTTTCTCCTCTGACACTTTGTTCGGCGGCACAACAGTCTTGAAGCGTAACTTCTTGCCCTCTATACTGTCCTTCTCACCATCCTCCTTCGGCTTCTTAGCCTTGGTGTCTTCTGCCCATCCTCGCTTGATGTGCCGATCTTCTGCAAGCTGATGTCCCGGCAACACTCCTTCCTCCCGTTTCCGCTTCTCCTTCTTGGCTTTCTTGCGCGCCTTTGCATCGTCCTCGTCCACGTCTTCTGTCGGTGCCACTTTGCGCTTCTTCTCCGGCTTTGCTTCTTCGATCTTCACCTTTGCGCCCTTCAACGTAGTGCCATTTAGCTTCTTCTTCAGCTTCTGCGCCTCCATCACCGGCAGTTCCACGTAGCCGAACCCGCGCTCGGGAAAAGTTTCAATCGTGTGAAATGATATGTTCGAAGCTTGCGGCTGGAGTGAGGCCGGGATGTATCGTTCCAGTAAGGATGGGTTGAAGGGGGTGATGTGGAGGCGCACACGGTCGTTGTCGGCCATTTCCCTCTGCGCGGATCGTAATGCATTCAGTACATCGTCGTTGCACTGCACTTTCTGCTGTTAGTTGAGGGTCGAGATTTCGGGTAAGATAAGCTCAACATCCCTGCAAATACGTGGTCCGTGCGTGACAAGACCCTCCTGATAGACGACACAACAGGGAAGCAGCGAGGAGAGTACCAAATACAACTTCAGCAATGAACTTGGTTTATTCTAATCAAGACTTCGGAATCATGGCCTACCGCCTCTGTCGTTCTACCGACTTGCGACGTTGCAGTTTTCCGCTACAACTGTCGGATGACTGGCTACTTGCTACCACTAAAAGCACCCGATGCCTCGTGCTACACGCAACATGCTATGCTTACGGCGGCAAAATAACACCGCCCTTCACGCAAATCCGTCCCATCTCCCACGAAGATGCGGATCACATACCCGTATCTGCCTTGATACCGCAAAGGCAATCTCATCGAGCTTTTCCTTCCGCGTCATATGGCCAGCACCAATACCATCCAACACTCCCTGAAACGACCCAAATGGCTCGTCAATCCTCCTCATCGTCCCATCCCCCATCTCCTCATAATTGACATACCGCTGCTGAAGCTCATACTCAACCTTCAAGATCGGCTGCCGCACCACTCTCTGCAGGGGCGCATCTCGCGATTCCGGGTGGTACTCCTCCCCCAGCATATGCTTAATCTCAAAGGGCCTGGTCCGGAAATGTATCACCCTAATATTCCTGGCCTGATCCTCACCCCTAAACTTCGCGAGGAAGTCCACCCAAGGATCGAATTTGATCCCCTCAAAAACGACCTTCCACGGTTCTTTCACGAGCGGGAATTCCATAACCCACATGAACGCTATTTCGCTGCACCAGTAGCCGAAGTACTCCTGGGAAATCTGAGGGTGTAGAGAGGCGAAGGGGCTAATCTGGCGGGTGTAGTAGCTGGGAATGACTCGGATGTGGATCCAGGCCCAGGGCTTGGGAGCTGCTTCGTGGAAGATTCTGTTCCTGATCTCGGGGGGAAGGGAGAGGAAGGCGTGTATGAAGTTTAGTTTCGGCTTGGGGGTAGGAGGCCTTCCTCTTCCGAAGATTGACTCATGTTCGGGCCTGTACGTACCAGGTTGGCCGGGGTTGCTTAGGCCTGGAAAATATTGATGATTGTCTATTGAACGGCGTGTGGCAGTCGTCTCCGGGACATACTCAAATCCTGAGGCTCGCTGTGTGGCGGTCGTCTCCGGGATGTACCTAAAGGTCGAGGCTGGCTTGGTGACTCGACCGCTGGTGACTTTGTCCATAGTGCAGTACAAGTGGAGGGTAGTGGTGTGAGGGCTTGCTATCGAAGTTTCTCAAAATGGCCGTGGCAGTGTCCGTTGTATGGGTTCTACTGCGATGCTGTAACTTTGGCGGTTGGATGGCAGATGAGTAGCGTATTTGCGAAAAGATTGGTGAAAATATATGGCCATAATGTCGCCAGCAGGTGTCCTCAACCTTCATGTTGCCAGTGAGCACAATCGAAACAGGCGACCTACCACAAGTGCTCCAACTGTGCGCACCTGGCCGACTCTGTCCTCAGTGGAAGCGTGTGGAAATCTGGACAGCATCATGTCTAATCGTATCTAATTCTGGCTGTCGTGTCTAATCGTATCTAGTCCTCACTGTCGTAACGCGACCAGGTGAACTCCGCTGCTCAATAAAACATACGAACCCGCCCAACCACCGCCATCGCAACTCTATTCAACATCTCCTTCCTCTGCTCCCCACTATCCGCAACACCATCAAGTTCCTGCTGAAGTCCATCAAAAGGCTGCTCTTCCCTCAGCCTCTCGTGGCCACATCTTTGTTGCACAGTAAATTCAACGCGAAACTTCTCGCCGACACGTTTCGGAACGGAGATCGTGACCTTCACCTCAAAAAACTCCAAACGGAAACGGACGGACTCGATATCTCCAGCCTGCACGTCGTCGAATTGCTTGATCCACTTGTGCCAGGGTTCGAAGTCTACGTCGTCGATATCGTGGGGGACGTTGTGAGGCTCTGCGCCACGCTTCGGTTGAGAGTGAAGACCTATGATCCACATGAAGGTGACGTTAGGACACCAGTAGCCGCGGTATTCGCTGGCGATGGTCGGATGGAACTGCGCGAAAGCGCCACCGCCATGGTCGTGTTGGAAGCGCTCGATGTCGAAGCGGGTGATGTCGACATAGCCCCAGGGCCGAGGAGCTAGATTCTCGTAAATCAGGTTCCTGATCTCGCCGGGAAAGGTGTAGAGGAAGGTGTGGAGGAAGTTTGGTCTTGGATCCTCTTGTATGCGTTCGCGTTGCTCTTCTTGAGCTGAGCTGCCGGGATTCTCCTTGCTGTGCTTTGACATGGATCGTGTAGTGCGGGTTGTAACCTGGCCGTCAGAGACAGTATTCCTGATGCCATCTGTGGTGCGGGCATTGGTTGCGAGGGCCATGGCCTGAGAATCTTGGGGGCTAGTCATGGCCGTGCAAGTTGACACGTATGTGGAATTTTTACTGTGTGCTCGGAGGCTGAGTCGATTGTAGAATGCCATTCCTGTGTGAGAATTGCGAAGATATTTATCTGAACCGGATGTCCTCAAGACACTGTCCTCGGATTGCCGATTCGAAACATCTGGCCAACCAGAGATTGATCAGTACTGATACGGCCTATTCGTCCTAGCCAAACCTCGCTTTGGCGATCGCCTTGAGATTTGCCATCGTCTTCTCCTCCTTCTCACGCTGTATCTGCAACCTCTCCGCCCTCTCGGCAGCCCTTGCTCGCAGCGCCTCTTCCTTCCTGATCTCACGTTCGCCCTTCTTCCTCTCCATCTCCTGCCGTCTCTTCTTGTAGCCTTCCGCTCCATCGTCGCCTCCACCCATAAGATCGTTGTCATTGACCTCAACATCCCCACCGTCTTTAGCTTCGCGGAACTGGTTGAGTGCAGACGTAGTCTCGCTCTTCTTCTCGAGCTTCCTCTCGCGCGAGCCGGGGTCTGCTCGTGGTGCAAGCTCTTCGATGCGCTCTTTCTGCTCGTTGCGATCTGTTTTGCGTTGGTAGCGGAGGTCCTGGAGCCTGGCGTGATCTTCCTCTTCAGCCAGCTCTTGCCGATATTGGAGGTCTTGTAGAGACGCGGATGGTGCTCCATATCTTGTGCTCTCCTTGCCGGGAGGTGCTGGGCCAAAGTCATCGTCGTCCTCATCGTCGGGCTCCTCCTCTTCGCGTGCTTCGGCATTGCTCGGTAGCAACTGGTTTCCCGGCACTGCCCTACCTTTTGAGCTAGTCGGTGGCCTCGACCGCCATCTCTCGTCGACCCGTGACTTCATATCAGGGTCGTACCAGCCCTCTGCGAGTTCACCCCGATTCCACTTCCCCAAGAAACGCTTCCATCTTCCTTTGATTTCCCGCTCCTCAAGGTCGTCGATGTTGAGATTCTTCTGTACATCTAAATACTCGGCTAACAGCGGCTTGTACTGCTCAAAATCGTCCCGGTGCAGCGACCTCGCACCAAATGCCAACACAGGTTTTGCTTCGCTACGATCTTTGCGATCGCGGTGATGGCGGTGATGTCTGCGGTGCGGTGAGCGCGACCGTTGTCTCTTCACTCCATCGTGTGGGTGGTCTCGATACGGTGAGCGCGAGCGCTTTCTGTCGTGTCTACTGCCGTTGGTTGAGGAATCCATGTTGGTGGTGTCGTGGGATGGAAGTTGGAGGACAGCGGAAAGATGCCGCGAGCGACACAACGACAGCGACATCACAACTCGGACTCTACCTTCGTTCTCACCCACTTAGCATCATTCACTTACTCTGCCACCAGCCTTGTACCTGACCGCAAGCGCACTCTGCCAGCAGGATAGTTCCCTCTGACCATGATCATCACTATCCCATAACGGATATCGTGGTTTGGCGCTGAAGGCCCCACAAAAGACTGCTTGATGTCCTCACTCAAAGACGACATGTTCAACTATTCATTGATGAGAGGCCACTGCTCGGCCACTGTCCTCGCCCGACGAGATCACAATGCCCGGCGATTGTTGCTGCACAGCCTATGACTTGGCATATCCTCCATGGAGCCCGGAAACTCATTCACTCCGGGACTACCGGCTGCAGCCCTAACCGCAGCAGCAGGGCCCCCTCACCTTAGCCGTCTAAGAGCACATATGTTGCAGGGCATTCATCAAAGCCATGTCCCTGCCGGAGCAGTATTTACTAAGACCCTTCACCCTGATAGCAAGTCTCAGATCATTTGCAAGTGCTCAAGACACATGCCGTAGCCACAGCCGATGCTGAACACCACGTTTGACCTCACGTACCTCTTGCGGCGCAGCTTGATGCTATAGAGAGCGCTTGAAGCAGTGCTTTGAACTTGCTGGATTACAAAGACTTCCAGCGACGCGAACTTGCTGGGTCATATTCCATTTCAGCATCACTACTGTCATCCCTTCACGGACCCTATCCTCTTGTTCCATATTCATCATGAAAAACTCCCAGCCCCCTCCCTTCAAAATCATAATCGTCGGCGCAGGTCTTTCAGGAACCCTACTCGCCAATGGCCTCTCAATTCCCATATCGACTTTACCCTCTACGAGCGCGACTGAGCAGACACCAAGCGTGAGGGCTATCGGATCAGGCTCGGTGGTCCATCGCTGGAAGGCATGAGAGCATGTCTCAAGAAGTCTGACCTGGAACGGATAGTCTCCAGGTTCGGGAGAGCAGCTGGACGCAAAGCTGTGGCGCCGAATCTGTTTGACAGGGACTTCAGACCACCGATTGACCTCAGTCTGTTCAAGGCGTACAACAAGAGTGCTGCGATCAGTCATGTGTTACTGAGAGACGAGATGATGAAGCAGATTCCTGAAGAGAATGTGATGCACTAGAAAAAGTTTGAAAGAGTAGAAATTGTGCAGCGGTATGGACGCGAGAGAGTTAAAGTGTACTTCGAAGGAGGGTACGAAGACGAGGCGGACGTGGTCGTCGGAGCCGATGGCAACCATTCGAAGGTGCGACCTAATTTTCGTGATAATCCTCATTCAATCCATACTCACAAACATCCCAGATCAACCGACAACTCGGCCTAAACAACATCGCACCCCTCGCCACCCACCACCCCTTCATCTCCAAAGCCGATGTCTCCGTCAACGACCTACGAAACCTACCACCAAAATTCCTAGATGGCCCCAATCTCGCCTTCATCAACGACCTGAGCTTCTACTTTGCCACATACCTCCCCGACATGGACGCCTCCTCCGCCGATCTTAAGACAGGCTCCTGTATGTTTGGTATCTATGTGCCGGTGCATCTCGTCCCAGGTGAACCGTCTACCCTCTCAGCAGCTGAGAAACTGGATGTTCTGCGCCTCTGTATACGAGACTGGGCTCCTCAGTACCATCAGATGCTCGATATGATTTCTGACACAGACCCTTACGATTATACTGCACACGTCTCGCAACGGCCGCCCGTCGACTGGCGAGCCAAAGCTCGGAAGACAGATCCGACGGACGCCGTGAAAGGACACCCACGGATTTGGCTGATGGGTGACGCAATCCATGCCATGCTGCCGTACCGCGGCCAGGGGGGGAACCAGTCTATGCTGGATGCTGCGAAGATGTTGCCCTACCTCCAAGAGCTTGCTCGCGGCTCTTCGGATGCTCCAGTCAAGCAAGCACAAGAATTCTACGAGGCTGAAATGATGGAACGGACATTTGCCTGGGTCGAGAAGAGTGGAGGGAGGAACATCATGCCCTTCGATTCGGCGAAGTGGTGGACATGGTGGGGCTTTGCAGCGTTCAGGCCCGTCTGGAGTGTGTATTGCGGTGTGTATGAGTTGGGGCTGAGGATGGGGCTGATCGGGCGAGAGGGATTTGTTGATGATGCGCCAGAGTTGAAGTACTATGATGCAGCGAGTGTACAGCTTGAGCATCGAGATTCCACAACGCTCGCCTAGAAGCACGATGTATCGAAAGCGTACAGTTGGAATTCATCCCTTAAACTTCCAGCTGTTCAGTAGCTGTGCCCAGGCAATGTCACATGCGTCTCCTATCTGATGACTGATCAATGCAATCTTCAAATCCTTGCCCCCGACAGTCGCCATCGTCGGAATGGTGTAGTGCTCACCAACATTTGCAGAAAGCAACATAAACTGCGACGTCTGCATCTGGCATCGCCCGGGGTAACACAAATCGATGTCCCTTGGCTCTGCCAACGCAACGATGATTCTGACGATGGCGATTGTTTTTGGGACTCGAGATTTTGCTCCCGAATACGACTTGGTGGTGGATAGCCATATGCCTGCGATGATTGTTCTGACGCTATCATCTTTTTGTCCTGACCGATTAATGTGTCGATTCAGACAATCGGGAAAGAGCACGAGCCATGTGCTGCCAAACCAGCGTCTGGACCTCCAGCGATCAGCGTCACTTACATAGGCCAACCGTATGGCGCTTTAGGATCGTAGTCAGACGGACGGCTGCATTGGTGTATGTGCATACTCTCTAATTAGACCGCTTCAGTTCCCCTCGGCCCACGCTGCCAATGTGAAATGCACATCCTATCACCCCGAGCACCCAGCTCCCTACATCTTTCACGTCCCCCAATCCGACCGCAAGACAGGAGAGGACGAACCCCATGTTCGCCCTCTCCTGTTGCTTCCTCCAATGGCGTCGGAGGTGGCGGTAGGACTCGATGGTTTACAGCGCGGGAGTGGCGGTTACCACCCCAAGCGCCACCGTCGATTACCACCGCCACATCCAACGCCACATTACCCCTTGTTGAGGAAGAAAGGAAGGAAGAGGGTCGGTGGGAGAAGGAGATCTTTTTGTTGACCTGTGGCCCGCGGCTCGCGACTCGCGACTCGGGGCTTGTGACTTGTGACTCGGCACTCAAGAGGCCATGTTTTGAACAAAGAATTGGGGTTGCCGTTGGTTGCCGAGGTGTGTAGTGGCGTGTGCATAGATTGCATATGATCTCGACTTGTCATAGTGATATTGCCGTGAACATGCACCGACGCCGTGTACCCGTCACCCCTTGGATGACGAAGAAAGTTTTGCCCTTATTACAGCCTTTCACTAGACAAAGCTCTGCTCTACCGATCCTGATTCGGAACACTGGCTACATATATGTTGATAAGTCAAGACTCTTCCGACAACCACCATCGCTCGAATGGCGCAACGGTAAGGCGCTAGAAAGGTGGTCAGCCTCAGAATCGGATAGGCACGGTGTCGGACACACGCGGTTTCGCGTGCGCTCGTCAAGATATCCTTCAAATTGCCATTCGGGCGGTGGTGGTTGTTTTGCTTTTTGCGCTCCTCGGCTCCGTCGATAAGGCTTTGTCAATCATTTCAACTTAAGCATGCATTGCCAGGAGGATGTCCCACGGTCCCGTTGCGGCCTCTCGACAACCACAATTGTTCAGATAGCACAGCTCAGGGCGCAGCGAGAGTTTGCCTCGGTTGCAAGCTGGTTCGCGTATGCGATCCTACTGTGTCAATGGGCTAAGAGTATCGATGTGGCATTACAGCCAGGATCCCAAGAATCGATAGTGATCGGTCTGCATTTGACCCTTTTGTCTTTCCAGCACAGATGGCTTCCTGTGAGTCCTGACCATACCTGTTGGGATATGTAGACCAAGAAGGATCCGCCAACGGCTGTTCGTGCGTTGGCGATTCGCGTTGATTCTGTGCTTTTGCTCGGTTCGTTAACCATAAAGACCACCAGCGTCGAGCAGCGGCGGAGCGTGGAGAGTGGAGATATCAACTGTGCTCGGATTCCGTCGCCCTGGGCACCATCTCCGCCCGGAAGGCGCAGTCATATGGCATACTCAGGATGCCAAGATCCTCTGCAAAGACCGAACGGAGGAAAGGTCGCCAAACAGTCTTTGATATGAAACTTCGCACTCGACCCTTTGATCTGTCCAATTCGAGCGAATATGAATGTCTTGCTTTCTGCTGTGCCTCGGCCAATGAGCAAAAAGGGCCTTTTGCTTCGTTGAATCACCCCTTGGCCTCCATGATCCAAGCTCAGCGGATCACAATACGGGTGTACCTACATATAACCAACCAAATTCATCGCCCTCGACAGTTACCACCGTCCAGATGGCGCAATTGAAAGCCGTTCATGCAACGAGGTCCGACTACAACCTGGCGCTAGAGAGTTCACCAGACACCGAACGATATCCAGGGAGTAGCTGGAGGCAGGCGGGTTGCCATCTGGACGGTGGCGATTGTTTTGCCTTTTGTCGTCCAGTGTGATATTGTGATGGGATCCACTGACCTGTGCGAGAAGAGTTCTCTTCTCTTCTCCGCGCGTGGTCTGATTAGCGTGAATATATCTCCGTACCTAGTGCAGCCAGTATGCAGGCTCCGATGCCCAGAGACCGAATGTTCGCACGCGCGGCTCGAGACCTTTTGCAGTTCAGCCGGCACATCTCTCCAGCAGGAATCGTAGCCAAGTCCGTTGGGATGTGGAAGCGATGGGACCACTATTTCTTGCCATAATTTGCACTTGTGCGTGACTGCTGATCCGTGCTCACGGGTGTCTCATCCGTCACATATCCCAGGAGTAGCTATACATTCATGTTAGAACCGACAGCCTCCGACGATTGTCTCTGCCCGAGTGGCGCAACCAAACCGCCTTTAAAGGGCATGCGCATGTACAGCAGAAGCCTTGACCATGCCAAAAGAGACATGACAGCTCTTTGATGTCGGCGCACGGCTGTTCCGGCAGAGGCGATCGTTTTGCTTTTGCTTCGCCCGAGGGACCTTTTAGCACATATCCTTGCATTCATCCCACTCTATAACGCGCAGAGCACATCATCTCATGCCCACCATAAAAGTACAAAAAGTAACACCCTGTACCTTCAAAACACCTCATGATACTCCTCGCTCAATGCAATCCAGCAATCCAGTCACAAGGCCAGACCACCCTATCATACCACACCACATCCTTATCCCTACTTCACCGCAAAAGCTCGAGCATGTATTGATACCCCGTACTATGCTCTCCTGCCACCATAATCCTCACTCCCAGCACCGATTTATCCTAAACAATCATCTGCGCAACTCCCTGCCCACCCAACGTCTTACTGCTCTGAAACTCTTGTCCCTTGACACCCGCCAGGACATAAAACAGCGCTGCGAACAGCAGCACGACCGCGGCGGCAATCAGGCTGGTCGCCTTGGCGATAATCGAGAGCCATTGGATGACGGACATGACGCCGTAGATTGCGGCGCGCATGTAGTTCGTTTCGAAGCGGCGGATGAAGGCGTCGAATTTGGGGGATGTTGGGCAGATTCGGAGGAGGAGCGGGATTTCGATGAAGATTATGACGAAGGCGCTGATACTGGAATAGGTATGTTAGAGGGGTATTGAGGAGGGGTGGAGGCAAGGGTTGGCGTACAGGCAGAGGACGCTGAAGAGGATTACGAGGTTGAAGTGGAAGATGTTCGCTATGCCGAGTGCGAAGCATAGCACTACGCAGAGCACGCCCGTCCTGTGAGGGTGTTGTTAGGCGCTGTTCCGTCATGGCAGGAATTGTCTTTCGCCATACCATTGACCGTATATGCCTGCAAATCACTGCCGTCAGCATGTTGTAATTATGCGCCTGAGCGAGATTCCACGTGGTACATCACTCACTGAAATTCCTCGACTTGAACTCTTCCGCGAGCGTCATTGTGGTACCTCTTCCTCACAGCCTGAAGCTGCCTATATCGTACAAGAATTTGTAATTCTGCTCGTGGTGGTTGGTGTGCTTTGTGGACGTTGCGGGATGGAGCTTATTGACACCTCAGCTTGGTCGTTGTCGTTGGGTCAGGGCTATGCGATCTCCTGATGGTGGTTTTGTTTGCGACGTTTGTTCGTGATATGTACTCGTGATCAGGCAGCTGAGTCCGTCGGGCGAGTGTGGCGTTGGTCAGATGTTTATGGTGTAAGGATGCGATTGCTTAGACAGCTTGCGACAACAACAGACATACGCCTCGTTCCACTGCTGGGGAAGTCGCAAGGGTCCGATACTAGACTAGCGCCGACGATCAACGTGGCTTTAGCTGAGTAAGAGCCATTGGTTCCTGTACGCGACAACATCTCTGAAGAATGAATATCAAGTCTCCTCGTCACAAACTCACTACACCATTATGACAAATGCTGACTGTTCGCGACCTGGACACATCAAGACCTAAAATTGACTGTTGCCGTGGCGAAACGTGGAAAGTCATCAGCACATCAAGCTGCGAGCACTTCTTCCAAGGTTACATATGAAAAAGAGAACCATGGGATAAATCGCTCGATCCTCGAGGGAAGGTACAGCATCAAAGACATAGGGCATGGGTTTGACCATGACTGGATGTGGTGGAGGCTGTGGAATGGTATCTCGGTATGGCATGTCATGCTCCTACATCGAAGACTTTAAGTCGTCGTCTGTGAGCGCTCTCATATCCTGGGGCGGCTCTGAACTGAACTCTTCCGTATGGGCTCTTAGAGCTACAGTAAGCCACGGCAACGATATCAACCCTCCGTTGGTCGGACTTCAGTGATCCGCGTCACTTCCTGCGTGCCCATCTATTGATTCGGTGTCGGAATTCATCCCTCTTCTACGCGGCTGGGTACACGAGGCGGAAGACGTCATTGAAGATGTAGTAGGAGCCTTCTGGGGTTGGCAACAACTGGAAGGTCTGAGCGTATGACATCGGTCGCTTCTCCTCCTCGACCTGGAACGCAAACTCCCGTCAGCATGTGCCCCAGCATGTGCCCTTGCTTGGAACGGTTCCAATAGCAGGTCGATCCAACTCACCAAAAGCGCGCCGCTGACAATGACGAGGATGCCGCCAGATTCGTTGCTTGGCTGTGCGTCGAGGGTCGCGACTTGGTGCTCGATCCTCTGGAAGGGAAGTTCCTGTTGTTGCACAATCAGCCCTTGATGATTCACCTGTTGCTAAGTCCTTGCTGCCCATACCTGTAGCTTTTGCACGATAGCTGCCGCGCTCTGGAATGGTTGGGCCTCGAATGTCAACATGGAGTTGTCTCTCTACATGACTGTGTCAGTCGTGCCCTTCTGTCTTATGGCCATCTTCCCCATTGGAGCGCAACATGGACGTACGTAGAGTGGGGCCAGGCCAGATCGGTCGCTGTCGAACTGCTTGTAGTAGTACTCGACGAATTGCTCTGCGGTCGGTCAGATAAGGGGACGAAGGCGCTGGGTCGGGTGTATCGTACTCGCAACACTCTCGAAGTCTGGATATGGGTGTTAGCACGCTGGGACACTTCGTCACTCGTGGTGATCGCGGTCGTCGCTCGAGGGTTTGCACGTACCCGCCATCTTGTGTGGTGTTGTGGAGCTGGAAGGCGTGCTTTGACTGTCGCCCGGAGTGTAGTTGGAGATGCTGGCAGTCTCTCGAGCTCGTCGTCAGGTGTAACTTGGGCAAACCCTCATTTGGAGTGGGATGGTTGCGATGCGGGGCGGCGTTGCCAGAAGTCGTGGCGGCGCAAGATCAGCCGAAGCAGGACTTTCCTTGGACATGCGCGGGAGATTCAACGGCCAACCACCACACTTCACTCTTGATGCATTCGTGCTAGCCAGTCCTTGCGAGACACTCGAGCTTCACCTGTCACCTGTGATCTTGTCCGGATGCTACCGACGACAAATGTCGATATAGTTTCCGCCCGCAACTATCACTATCACCATCCAGCACCACTGTCTCATCCACCACACGCCACGGATAGCCCGAACTGCCGCAAGCCATATCGTTGATACAGCAGCATTCGATATCGAGCACGATGGTCGGCAAGAAGTCAGGTCGCGCGCTGCTGCGTGAAGAAGGTACGACATATCGCCACGACTCATCATATCACCACGTCTCCCATCCTTGCACAGGACGTATTCACCGCCATCTCGAATGGACTCCGCACAACCCGGAAATGGGATCATGCATACTAAGCATTCTGTTTTGTCGTAGGGCTGCAGCGCACGGACAACAATATGGAGTTCACGACATGGCCGCAAGTCTCCATGATCAACCAGAAAAACTACTACACGTGAGTCGCATCTCATCCAATCGTGTCGCCTGCCACCCATCCTTCCGACATCTCTCGCTCCACCACCACCACCACCATCACCATATGACAACAACCATCCCTTGCCACAATGGTCGCGCGAAAAGTCCTTGACGGTCTGCGGAAAGGCAAAAAGGACGTGTATGCACTCAATGTGCAGTACGTGAAGAGGTACATCTTCCTTCACACTCTACTGACCTTCACAGACCACTATGCACTTCTACCTGCTGCTGATCACATGCCAATGTCGACACCGCCTGGACACAGCTGAATGGACATTGCTATCTGGATACCGAACACCGGATGCTCCTGGCTGAAAACACGTTCACATGACACGGTGACATTGACTGACAATCATGGATATAGTGACTTCCTCAAGCGCGATGACCAGATACTGGCACTCCGCCTCCAGCAAGAAGAGCGGCTAGAAGCGAGAAAGCGAGCTGCCGTCGAGCTCGACCGTGTGCGTGCCCAACATGGCATGGAACCGACCGGACTCGCCGCGGATGTGGGCCCCGACATTGATGAGGATGTGCCCATGGATGACATGATGGGCGAGAATTACGGCGAGAAGACCATTGTCATTCATGTCGGCAGCCAGAACTTGCGGCTTGGATTTGCCACCGATGCACTGCCAAAGACCGTACCCATGGTCATCGCACGAAAGTCTTCACGTACAGAGGCCGAAGACTCGGAACCAGTGCCAAAGCGACTGAAGCTCGATGAAGATGCCGAACCGGAAGAACAGTATGGCGAGGACTTTGCTCGGGAGTACGGCACGATGGCTACAGAATTCAGAGCATATCGACGTGCAAACAAGCGGCGCGTGCTGCCAAATTCGAGAGAGCTGGTGACGAAGTGGAACAGCACAACGCCACCAGATCGCATCACCAAGCACAACGATCCGGTCGAAATTGACTGGACAGAGACCTCAGACGGGCCGGAGTACATCGTGGGAGAGCGTGCGCTTCGGATACCCGAGGAGTCCAAGCCAAAGTACCGACTATACTGGCCCTGGCAACATGGATGGCTGAACGAGAAAGACTACACTAGCCGCAACTTGCTGCTTCGCGATTACTTTCAAATCCTCGAGGATAGCATGAAGACAGAACTCGACCTACCGCACAAGCGTGATTGGAACCAGTACAGTTGCGTCTTCATAATACCCGACCTCTACGAAAAAAACGTGGTGGCAACTGTGCTGCAGGAGCTCCTTCGCGATTTCGGCTTCGCACGAGTATGCTTCCAGCAAGAGTCGGTGGCGGCCACATTCGGCGCAGGTTTCAGTACTGCGTGCATGGTTGACATGGGTGCTCAGAAGACCACGGTCTGTTGCATCGAGGACGGAATGTGCCATGAGGATTCTCGCATCAACCTCAAGTACGGCGGCTACGACGTGACTGAGACGTTCGTCAAGATGATGCTTTACGATCGGTTCAACTACAGCGACTTCAACCTGATGCGGCGGCACGACTTCCTGCTTGCTGAAGAACTCAAGGAGAAGTATACCACGATGAGTGATGAGAACGTCAGTGTGCAGCTGTACGATTTCCATCTTCGCGCCTACAACCAAGAGACGCAGAAGTACCAGTTTAAGCTGTACGATGAGGGCATGCTGGCTCCAACCGTGAGTCCCGACATTGATGATCGCCTAATGATCCTGCTGACAGTTCCATAGGGCTACTTCAGACCTACCATCTTCGACAACTCCACCAAGCTGACCGGACGCCGGAAACTCATTCCTGTTTCTGTCGATCTGTACGACCAACGACCGAACGAACCACAGTCCAAGGCACAGCTTCGCGTAATCCAGTACACGAATCAGAACATTCCATCTGCTGTCGCTGCACCTTCAGCAAAGTCGGCACGTCTGGTTGGAGTCTTGCAAGTGAACGGCACGCCTCAGAAACAACGACCTCTCGGGATTCCACCACATCTCAACGGCGATGGTGATGGCACACCGCGGTCGTCAGTACTTGGCTCAAGACCTGGCTCGCCCACAGGAGACGAAAATGGTACCCCAATGCCAGACGGCGATATCACCATGATCAACGGGGACGACGTACCAAGCAACATCGAGACCAATGACTTCGATGTCATGGACCGAACTACTCCTATCATGCCACTGGACGAGGCTATTCTGGCATCCATCGACGAAGCAAGTAAAGACAACAATGGCAAGATCGACGACCGCAAGCAACGCGACCTGCTCGGAAGCATCATGCTTACAGGCGGCGCCTCGAAGACACCACACCTGCAAGGCTACCTTGAGGTGAGACTGCGAGCTCATCCATTGATGAAGGAGTACCCCAAAGAGATTCTGGTGGCACCACCGCCTCGCGAGCTCGATCCGGCTGTGTTGGCCTGGAAGGGCGGCAGTGTCTTCGGCAAGCTACGCATGACGAACGATAGCTGGATATCACCACTCGAGTACGACAGACTTGGAAGCCGGATCCTGAACTATAAGTGCATGTGGCACTGGTGAAAGGGTCAAGATGCAGAAATGCGAATGGCGAAAGATATTGGCTGGAGTATGATGCATCTCGCGCTTTGCTCAAGTCATTAGACTTGCCGCATGCTGTCCAAGTGTAGTGCACTCTCTGCTTGACATCCTTCAAGTCTCGACGAGATCCGAGGATCGGAAAGCCTCGCACGGGCTCGCCACAGTACTCCGATCCGAGCCTTGGCCAGGCAAGCAGATAGTGCAACGACGCAGCGATACCGTCCTTCATCGCTCATGTTCCTCGCGGCATGCCATACTTCCGCAGCGAACGAAGCTGCACCATTAAAGTCACAACAACTCCATCAACTTCCCTCCACCCTCCACCCACCTCAACCACTCCCGACTCCACGCCTTCTTCACCGCCTTCACCTCCCAATCCACAACCAACTGCAACTCATACCTCCCCGCCATCCCCAACCCACCCACATCCCTAATCCTAAACTGCCACATCATCCCACACTCCCCACACCCTCCAACCTCGAATGTCGGCATCTCACACCCTCTCCACGCGTCCTCAGGCCTCTGCTCACTGCCTTCCCTCCGCATAAAGCTTGAGGCGACCACCTCATCCCCGACTCTAACATGCTGACAGACCTCCACCCCCGACATCGGCTCCTTCTCAAGCGTCATCTGCACAATTTCACGTGTGATCAGATCGTAGTCATCAATATGACCAATCCGGACTGTCTTGGTGACCTTTTGGCAGCCGCCCAGTTGGCGCAGGACTGGGGGTGGACTATCGACTTCGCCGGAGGGCGTATAATGCGATGGATGCTGACACGTTTCCGCGTGGAAAGTGTGCCAGGGCGTAGGGTTACAGCGCGCGTCCTCGTTACGCTGGCGGAGGGTCTGGAGCGTTTCGGACCAGTGGGCGCAGAAGGTGAGGGGCGCTGTTGTGGCGAGGCAGCTGCGCTGGTGGGGTGGTGTGCTAAGTTGCGAGGGGGTGAAGAAGCGCTTTGGATGGAATTTCGTGCACGCGCTGCAGAGTATGAGGTCCGCCGAGGGGTTTTCGAGTGTTACGAGGTGAGCCATTTTGTCTCGACGAAGGCGCCGGCAGATGTCGTAGCGCTGGCGATTGATGGCGTAGGCGAATTTCTGCTTGGGGTAGTGGTCGTAGAGATCTGAGGCGAGGACGAGGTTCCAGAGGTCGATGAGTTGATAGTTGAGCGTGTTGTAGAAGGTCTTGCTGGTGAAACTCAGCGCTATCACATCGGCGGGTGGCAAGAGAGCCATGGTAACTGCGAAGAGCTCGGCTGGGAGGTCCAGGAGCCGTTCGGCGAAAATTGGTGGGTTGTTGGGTGGATCTTTCGACGGTGCGGGTGCGGCGCATGGTGTGAGGGCAGGGGGGATGAGGGTACGGCTGAGGATCTTGCGCTTTTGGTTGATGTACTGGGAGTTCTTGAGGACGGTGGCGATTTCGTCGGTGGGGATGAAAGGGCAGGAGGTGGAGGAGAGGAAGGATGCTATGTGGTGCTGGGCTCCGAGGGGCATGGCGTCGCTGTTGTCCAGAGGAGGTCGGTGGAGGGAAGCATTCGAAGTCTGTGTGGGTGGCGCATCTCGCGCAGCTTGCTCGATGTGTGTTGCTTTGTTTGCGACCTTCTCTTCGCCACTTCGAGCGCGGGTGCGCACATCCTTCGACACTTTGTCAAACTCCTGCTGAGATGGTATGCGATCGTTCAGCTCTGAAGATGCCATGATGAACGATGCTGTTGATCCAATGAGCGATGCTATCATGTATTGTGATGCAGAAGCCGAGACGACATGAAGTGGCAAAACAGCGGACTTATGTATGAAGTCCATCTGAAGTGAAATTGCTCCTCACCTCCCTCACCTCGACCCCCATCACCACGAAAAGAACAACAACACCTGCGGCCTTCTTGGCCACAAGATTGTCGCCAAGCGCCTTCCCATCATGAACGAACAACATCCTCTCCCACTACAGACACGCCAAGCCATCACGCACCAACACTTCGCCAAGAATATCAAGTCTCCCACGCAGTGGCACGCAGTGGCACGCAGTCGCAACAGGGCGGCGGCAGTCAGGCATTCAAGTATCATGATGATATGATCGCCAAGAACGAGACGAGGTTCAGTCGCTGCACCAGGATCGCGAGATGCCAAGGAACAGCCCAGTCTCAGGCTCTCAGCATCAGCTGATGCTCAACAAGGTTCAGGTGGAAAGTCACACAGCTTTGACAACCTTCCCTGGTAACTCCACGTGGCCAATGTCAGCGAAGCACACGGCACCCCAACATCACTGCAATAAAAGCCGCGCGAAGACATACCTGAATGCCAAGGACGCAAAGATAGGCACAAGTAAACAAACCAACACGATACCTTGACTGAAGCAAGCTCTCGCAGCGACCATGAAGCCAGCTTTACCAAACCTCCTTTACGTCTCAAGGTGCCAAGAACAATGTCTCATCCATACGACGATCACGCCAAGATGGCCAACAAGTACTATACGTATGCATACTCAGCGTCATGCTCTGCTCTTCTCAAGACAAGAATACCTAGCTTTTATGACAAGTAACGCCGCTTCCCAACTCTGTACACTACTCCTACGCTTTCTCAGCGCCATCCTGGCCAACAACGACATTGCCCTCGTCCGCAGCCTTGCCTCCAACGTACACCTTCTGCTCTTCGGTCTGACCGGATGGCTGGGTCGTCTTGAGATTCACTTCACCAGTCTGGACCGCGGTGTCTTTTCTTTCCCGTTCCTCTTCCATCGTCTCCTCGGTGACAGCCAATTCATCAGCCTGCGATGCGTTGAAGGCTTCATCGACTGACGGAAGACCGCCCGGCATGACCGTGCCTTGCTCATCCGAGTTCGAGAAAGACCGTGGCGCGGCGCCGGCGGCAGCAAGAGCAGCTTTGAGTTCCGACTCAGAGCCTCGATGCTCCTTGGCTACCTTCCAGGGCTCTTCAGAACTGCTGATCTGTTTCGCAATGTCTTCCGCAGGTGCTGACGACTCGGTGTTATTGCGCTCGTTCTGGGAAAGTGTCTTCTCTGCTTCCGGCGCATCCTGAGCAGTTTCGACTTCCGCTTCAGGTACGTTTTCCTTATTAGACTCGTCGTGGTGCTCCTCCTCCTCTTTTTGGACATTAAGCTCGTCAGACTCATCAATAGACCAGCAATGAATCAGTGGTGAAAACGCGAAGGTGATCGAAGACTTGCGATCAGCGACGGCCGACTTGGCCGGGGCACGTCGAGCGGGCCCACGTGCGCGAGTCTTGCGAGCGTCTGCTAACGGCGCCTTTGGCTCCTCCTCAGCTTCAGGCTCTGGCTCCTTCTTTGGTAGTGCTTGTGGTCCGAGCTTGAGACGATTGTTCAAATCACTCATGAAGCCAGACTTCAAAGCTGCGATCTTCTCACCTCCCGGTCGTGCTGGAACGGGTGGTTTCGCCTTCACAGGCGGGGCGTCTCTCGAAGAAGTTCCCTCAGCGCCGTCTGTCTGCTCTGACCGAGCTGTACGCTGTGGCCGGGCCGGTATGGCGGGCTTGATCTTTTCGGGTGAAGGTGGTGACCTGATATCAGAAGGTGATACCTCTTCGGTACGTTTTGCGCTTTTCTGTGGACGAGCTGGAATTTGAGGTCTCGCAGCATCGTCATCGCCCGGTGGGCTCATGAGTTCCTCCTGTAGCAATGTTAGCATGCCGTTTGGCTACGGGTTAGACTAATCCCTACCTGTGATGCGTTGACAGTGGTGGTGTTGACGAGCGTGAAGCTGTCCGGAGAGTCTTCCCACACATCCGAGCTTGGGAAGCGATGCGTGCTGGGTCGGTGCAACTCATTAGCAACACCAGGCTTGAAGTGTGGCTTGATAAACGTCTTGGAATCGCTCGTCATGTCGTGCTCTTTTTCCGCTTGCCTACGGCGCTTCTGCTCCTCTTCGAGTGTCTCGAAAGTGGTCGATGGTCGCGCCTCGCGAGCTGCATCGATCTCTTCCCTAGTCCTCTCCAAATCCGGAGTCGAGACAGTGGTAGAGTACTGTAGCGAGGATGGGGTATCTTCCCAGACATCTTGGCTGGGGAAGTGATGTTGTGCAAGCTCTGGTCGCTTCTTGAACTGCTTCTTCGGGCTACCACAGTTTTGCTCATCTTCTGGGAACAGAGGCTCGTACTCCTCGATCTCCTCAAGAGGGGTGCCCATGCCAGAGTGATGTTCCTCTTCGCGAGACACAAAGCGGTGCAATGAGCCGCCGGAATAGCCTTGCAGAGCACTGGCTCCATGGACACTACCAGGTCTGCTCGATGGGCGGCTGTTGCCATGACTGCCTCGACGACTGCGTGCAGTATCACTGTCGTAGTAGTAACCATCATCGATGTTGTGATCGGGATCGGGAGTTACTGCAGCGTGCATGAAGGCACTACTAGGTCTCTTCACGAGCTCATCGCGAGCCAAGATTGGTGTGCCGTCTGCGTGCTCATGCTCGTGGTCCGAATCGTAACCGTAGGATTTGCTCGAACGGCGCGGTGCCTCGGCCTCGACCGCATCGTCAGGATGCAGGCGATTCTTCTCGTTGAAGGGGAAACTGCCTTTGCGAAGTGGGGATGCTGGCTCGTTTTTCGTCTCATATGGCTGAGTGGAGGAAGCGCGCTCAAGGTACTGCTCAGCTTCGTGCTCATCCGGTGTGCCGGGAGTCGCGGCCGTCGCTACACGTTGGTCAGTACTTGAATCGCTTGTGTCACATCTTCGTATCCTACCACTGTCGCTGTGCACCAATCGGTTCAGCTGTTCGCTGCTCAACGCCGTCTCCGGCTTGTATACATGCAAATGATGCTCCTCCTTCATTGCTTCCTGGGGGTGTTTCCTGACCCACTCCTTCTCGAACTGATCTTGATGGTCATGGTCGTGACGAATGCCGTAGCTATCTGGTGGACCAAACTCATGCCTGGAGCTTCGCTTCCTGTGGTGAGCTCGCGTTGAGCCGTCGTTGAAGAAGCCAATGCCTGGTGTGTGCTGTGCGTAGCCTGGACCCGGGGATGGGGCCTGGACATCTCCAGCCATGGCCAACAACGGCACCTGCTGGCCGATTGTCGGAATGCCGTGCTCGTCTTCGTCGCCGAAGATGCTGGCGGGGCGAGAAGTCGTGCGTTCGAGTAGATTTGGCGTGGAACGAGTGTGGTCGGTCGAAGGAGCACGCCTGGCAGCATGACCAGACTGTGTTTGGCTGGTCACGCGACTCAATGGCGAAGACGTGCCCAAGTCGCCGGGAGGCATCTTGTGTACGTCGTCCGCTGGCTTGGACCTTCCAATGCCGAGTCCCGCTGCCTGTGTAGAGTCGGTACCCGTGACGCCCTCGATCTGTCTCTTGGCGGTGGACTGCGGCACGCTGGCCTTGGGCTGATGCATGGGGAGATCGGCAGACACGTTCTTGGTCTGCTCGCCATTCGCGGCTTCTACAGAGACGCCATGCGCATCGGGTGGAAGCTGATCGAAGCTCGAGTATTCTTCGCCCTCGTGACCGACGTCTGGGAGCGAGACACTCGGTGGCCTGCGCGGCAGCTCAGCACTCGAGCGGCCATTTGAAGGCTGTGCCGGCTTGTTGCTTAATGACACGGGTGGGCCATAGAGTGGAGAGCGAGCGTAGGATTCGCGCGATTGCGAGCGGTCGTTCTTGCGAGACGGCCTGGGAGGAATCGAGGGCAGATCGCGTTTGGGAGGAGCCGCCTGCCCGGCTTGATTTCGCTGCGGACGCGGTGGAACGAGTGGTGTAGACATGCTGGCCGTGGGTCGAGTCGCTCAGACGCAGTCGTTAAACAGGAGAACTGTGGCCGTCGTTAGTGCTGTGACTCTGCTACGCCGCTCTTGCTGATGATGCAAAGCGGAATTGCCAAGAAATGGTGCAAGCAATGGAAGCGGACAACAATGCTTTCGACTTCGTCAGCGGGAGTGAGGCTTTGAACGGCGAGATAGCGACAGGCTGATGAGGCATTTTACAGCGTCACTGTTGCTCGTGCACTCCAAACTCTGACCGCCCTCGAGCATGGTGTCCAATGATGATAGCTTCGATTGTGCATATGCAAGTCTCTGATAAGGATTTGCTGCTGTTGCTGATGCCGCTTACCAGATTCGACTGGAATGGGATGTTCGGTATGATGCTGAACACTCCCTCGCAAAGAACAGAAAGGAAAACCGGGTCGTTGAAGTGGCACAGAGATCAGTGTCAGCTCTTCCGAGGGACAAGCAGAATGTTGCAAGGTCACAGGGCGGGCACCTCTTCTTGTTGTACGGTTGTACCTGAATAGAGCTAATGACGCTTTTGCTGGGGTCACTCGTTGCAGTCGTAGCTGCGTCCATTGATCCACACTAGAACTAGCCCATGCGCGGTTGGCGCCTTCCTAAATGGCAGCGCCTTTGACTATATGCGGCAGTCGTATCCAGCTCCATCACGGACACGCACAGGACATGATACTTGGCAAGTCTCCTACAGTATGGCCTTCTGAGTTCGCACAGGAAGTTGAGTGAGTACTATGACAGTGCAGGAGGCCACTCCAGGCACCCGAGTCTTCGCAGACAGCTCGAGAGCACATCCGTTGCCCAGACATTCAATCAAAGTTGGGGACGCCATATAACAGCTCTCCACCTGCCACGAAGCACTTCCTGTGTTCATGAACCGTGTCTGGCCGTCGCCCAATCATCATTGAACAATCATTGGCTGTGGCTGCGTGGTTTTGCAATCGTGATGGTGCGCCATTTTCCAGCTAATTGACTTTCGAACAAACAATTCGCTCGTGTTTGCTGTCAACTTGATCCCATCCTGACCTCACAGCAGGGACGTCGTCTTCCCATCCGGCCTCCATCGAGATGTACCTCAAGACGTAAGCCAGGCAAGAAATGGCGTTCAAAGAGCTGTCACGTTGTCATCAAAGTTTTCTGGGTCACCATTTGGCGAAGCAGCCACCTCCACAGTCCACGTGTGCAAGAGAAGCGGGACGACGGATGTAGGTAACGCTGCCAAGGTCCAAGGATGCCGTTCAGACAGTGAGATGCTGTAGAGCAATGCCGATGGCCCGTTGAAAACATGTCGTTGACCTCTCAGCAGCAGAGTGTTTGGCAAGGTACAGGGAGCGTGCTGACAAGATGCGGTCTCGAACTTCGTCTGGAAAGCGGAGAAGCCGAAATGTCGTGCTTGTTGATGCGTTGTTGAGGATACCTCTACAGTGCTCTCGCCACTGTGTGGCCGTTACACGAATTGCGGTCCCTCGATTTCGACCGTTATGCAGTTGGCCGACCCCTGGACATACCTGCGAGACCATTGTCAGCTTCTGTTTTGCATGAGGTATCCGAGGCACCGCACTCTCGAGTTTGCCATCCTCAACCGTGCACTTTAAACAGTGGTCCCACGTACCTCTTGCCATTGCGTCCCATGATACGATACACATCCTTCTCACTGGTCTTTGGGTAGAGGATCCCTTCCGTGGCGAGATGATTGCTCTGGCCGTGGCCATAGAACGTTGCGTCATCCAGCTTTCCAGGGTTAATGAACAGTTTTCCCATATCAGCTAATGTGATTGGTTCGGTTTGGTTGACCAATCCATTCTGGAGGTGTCCGGCACAGACCCTGGCAGATAGAACAATGTCAGCTTCACGCAAGTCACACCTAGATCGCCCGAGCATGGCACCCCAAGAAGTACCCGTCTCGAAGGTTACCACGATTTCGAAACCACTGCAGGACTTACCAGTGGTAGTCGATGGCCTTCACTGGTGGCTGAGAAGAAAGCATCTTGCGCCAAGATCCCTCGGGACAGTCCAGCCAGGGTGGTTGACAATGGTATCTGAACATTTCGTACCCGTTGTCAGAGCCAGGAATTGCCTTATTGGTCTTGATGATGTTGCTGCCTTGGACGAAGAACATTGGGTTCATCTCGCCGGACGGATAAACCACAATGTCGTGCTTGCCTTCCATCATATGCCCTGTCGAGACTCGGGTGATGATGTGCTCGGTCCTCTTCGAGCGGGGATACAGCCATGCGAAGTCGGGTTCTCTGCAGCGAAGCGTAAGCATGGCGTGGAAGGTGCTGGCCCAATGGAAAACCTCTATCTCATTGCATACCTTGGCAGGAAGAAGAGCGCCTGTTGCAGACATTGAGACTGCTCGATGACGCTCTTCCACTTGTGGCACACCCGCTGACTGAGCAGCAGGTCTTTCATCGGGAGGTGTTGCAGTATGCCCTCAAGTAACTCTGTGGTCATGAAAACGGCGTCGACGGCGGCAGCTCTTGTCATTGCTCTGGTGGCCATGGTTCGCTTTGAGCTGGCATCGGGCGCGACTGAGTCGCGCTTGCGTTTCGTCATGATGTTCACTGTATGCCGGTGCCAGTGTCAGTGTTGGAGCCGTTTAGTGAAATGGTCATCGAAGTGAAGTGTACAGGAAACCGCGACTACGCACTAGCGTGTTTCAGGCATGGACGCACATGGCAGCTCCCGCGAGACTGGGCGAGGACTGAGGAAGGAGCTTACTTCCCTTGGTTGGTACAAATGTACGTACAGATCTCTCATTGATCCTGAATACCTGTGAAGGCAGCGTTGCAAGCTGTATGGGACTACGAGCTGGTATTACAGCATTCTAGCCCATCTCACCAGAGGACATGGCAACTACTCACATTATACCCCAGCTCCTGCAACCACGTCCTCCTTCTCCTTCTCCTCCTCCCCCCTCTTCTTTCCTTTCCCTCTCTTCTTTCCTTTCCCCCTATTCCTCAACCTCTCCCAAACACCCCAAACAGCACCGGCACCGGCGCCATCGCAAGTGCCAACAACCCAAACAACGTATTCCCCCACCCCAGCCCCAGGGCATCATAAATATCCAACCCACAAAGCGGCAGCAAAGCCCCCAAAAGACTCCTCAACACCGCGTTCGCGGCGATAGCAATCGCCGCGTGCACCGTGTACACATCCGTCAAATATGTCTGCACATACATCAGAATCACGATCGTGCCGAAACTCATCACCGCCGTCCCGATCTGCGGCACGATCCAGTGGACTCGGAAGTGTGCTCCCCAGCCGTAGATTAAGAAGCCGATCGGGATCGCGAGGCTGCCGGGTAATGCCATGTAGAGAGGGAGGCGATCTTCGGGGAGAGGTGTGATGCCCGCGGCAACCTTGCGGCGGACGATCCTGTCGCTGAGGCGGGCGGCGAAGGCGAGACCGATTAGCGTTCCGACGCCGCAGCCCAAGTATGAGAGGCCTGCGGCTGTGGTGGAGAGCTTGTAAGTCTCGGTGAAGACGAAGGTGAAAGTCGTGAAGAGGATGTAGAGCAGGCCGTAGAGGAGTGCGATGTACATGCACATCCAGCTAGCCACGGGTGTGAAGAGAAGGATCTTGAGTGGGCGGACGCAGGTCTCTGCCATGAGCGTTTTGGGCGCCAAGGGAGAGGCGACGCGGGAGCGGTGGTCGAGGTTTTCGGTTGATTTGCGGAGACGAAGGGCTTTCTTCTCGAGGATTATGGTTGCGAGGGTTTCTTTCAGAACGAGGAAGCAGATTAGAGTCGTGGCGCCGGAGAGGATGGCAATGATCCAGAACACCCAGCGCCAGCCCATGGCTGCTACGGGGAAACCACCCGCAATGGGGCCGACGATGGGGCCAAAAAGGAAACCGAGTGACCATAGTGCCAGGGAGATGCCTCTCTGCTCGGGAGGCATCATATCTGCGACTGAGCCGCTACCGATCGTGACGGCTCCTACGCCAGCGAAGCCTGCCAGAAAGTGGAATGCCATGAGCATCGCCATGTTCGTGGAGACGGCGTTGCAAATGGTGAAGATGGTGAAGAGGATGTTGCATATGTGATAGACTGGCAGGCGGCCGTAGAGCTTACTTGCCGGTGCCACGACTATGGGTCCAAAGGCGAAACCTAGGACGAAGATGCTGACGACGAAGGTCGCTGCGGTGTTCGAGTCGGTTTTGAAGGTCTCTGGAACTCCTGGTGCAAACATTGAGGATGCTAAGGGTCTGGGCGTCTTGTCAGCGTTTGTTTTAGGTAGCGAGAGGCATTGAAACGTACGTCAGGAAGGTGACGAAAGAGGTCATGGCGATGTTGGACACCTTGCGCCATTGTGGCCAGTTCAATGGGTTCTCCGGATCGGTCTCATTCTCCCAGTAGACATCGAACTCACCATGTATCGAAGCGGCATCGTCCTGTACTTTGTCTGCGGTCGACTCTGATGCAGGTGGTATTGTGGCGGTAGCTGTAGACGTGTGTTGTGTCGCACGTGCATACGTGGTCTCTTCGTGCTCGGCCCATTGTGAAGTCTTCTCCTGTTCGTCTGCTTGCATCGCCAAACTTTGCCAGAAATTAGAGTTGGATATCCTCGAGCAAGAGGGGACGTCGAATCTTTTTATTTCCGTTCAAGACATCTCAGATGTCGTCAGGACCACGAAGAACTCGCACTGTCCGAGCAAAAAGGTCGACTACAGGTGACATGTTGCACCTCGGAATCGCTCTCGCCTCTGGGCAGTGGGCGCAGCGCGCGCGCGTCTCATCTCAGCATGTACCATAGCACGGCTTTCAGAGCATCCGTATGCTATATAGTACTCAATCTGCGAGTCGAAGAGATCGATGCCTGTTAAGACGACTGGATGGGAGGGCTGGACGTCGGTTGTGGCTAATGCGTGATTGCCCGTCGCACACTTCGTCCTGGAGTTCATCGTGATGCTCGGCGCTTTGATATGCACGGCAGGTGATGGCTCACTTGCCGTGTGTCGAAGCCATAGTTCGCGTCCAGATGGGCTCACAGAAGTGAACATCGGGTGCCTCAGCGAGCTCAGACGCTTCGGGCAAAGCTCAGAATCCGAGACAAGTGAGCTCTCACGATTGTCCATAGACTGTCTCGAAACTTGCTAGGACACCAAACAACAGAGTCGACATGCCATCTCGCTGGGCAGACACCGAAGAAGATGCGGCCGAGGATGCGCGACGGAAGGCTGAGAAGGAAGAGAAGAAGCGACTGAAGGCCGAGAAACAGCGCAAAGCAGAAGAAGCACAAGTTGCACAACGAGCAGCTGCAGCACAAGCGAATGGACATGCGCGAGAAGATGGTGACGAGCGACCGAGCAAACGACGGCGAATATCACAGGAAGATCGAGGCAATGCACTACAACATGCGCCAGCACTTGCGCGGAAGTTGCTGCGGTTCAATGCGCCGACATGGCAGCCATGCCGCTCTGTAGAACGATTCGACCGACTGAACCACATCGAAGAAGGGAGTTACGGCTATGTGTCAAGAGCGAGCGAGGAAGCGACGGGTGAGATCGTGGCCATCAAGAAGCTGAAGCTCAACCCTGCGACAGATGGCGGCTTCTCCGTCACAGCACTACGCGAGATACAATGCCTCAACGCCGTCAAGCATCGGCACATTGTGGAGCTGCGCGAAGTCGTCGCAGGGCAAGGCGACAGTCGAGGCGATGTATACCTGGTCATGGAGCTCCTCGAGCATGACCTCAAGACGCTGCAGGAAGAGATGGAGGAGCCATTCTTGCCGTCTGAGATCAAAACACTGCTGTTACAGCTTGGCAGCGCGGTCGAGTTCTTGCACGACCATTGGATCCTGCATCGAGATTTGAAGACCAGTAACATCCTCATGAACAACCGCGGAGAGATCAAGCTCGCGGACTTCGGCATGGCACGATTCTGCGGAGATCCTCCCCCACAGAATCTTACCCAACTAGTGGTGACGTTGTGGTATCGCTCACCAGAGCTACTGCTGGGAGCTACCACATACGATGCAGCGATCGACATGTGGAGCATTGGTTGCATCTTTGGCGAGCTGCTCACAAAACATCCTCTCCTTCAAGGCAAGAACGAGGTAGACCAACTTAGTAAGGTGAGTCACACACCCAGTCTGCCAAGATGCAGACTGGAAAGATCAGCTGCGAGGTGTGTACCAATCCATTGACGTTGTATATACAGACATTCGAGCTCTGCGGTATACCTACCGAGGAGACATGGCCCGGCTTCAAGCGCCTACCCAACGCACGATCGATGCGTCTACCGTCAAACAGCAAGTCCGCCACAGGCTCGATCATACGGTCCAAGTTCCCGACTTTGACAAACGGCGGTGCAAGTCTGATGAACAGTCTGCTCAGTTTGGACCCATCGAAGCGGCCTAGTGCCAAGGAGATGCTGGAACATGCCTACTTCCGCGAGGACCCACGTCCCAAGCCGGCAGCAATGTTTCCTACTTTTCCTTCGAAAGCAGGTCAAGAGAAACGGAAGCGACGTGCAAGTCCAAACGCCCCAATCCGTGGCGCTGCTCCTGGCTTGCAAGTCGACGTGGACTTCAATTCAATCTTCAAGGGTCGCGAGGAGGAAGAGAAGGGTGGTGGCTTCCAGCTTAAGCTGGTCTAAAGCCTCTGCTACTATGTTTTCCCGAGACCGTAAACAGAGCATGAACTAAAACGCCCGTAGTGGTATAGGTCCCGGTTTGCGGGTGACTGGGAAACGACTTACCAGTGAGATGCGGTCGAATTACCATTTCCCTCACTGCGCTGAGTCAAAAATGGCCGAACTGCAAAATTCTGCAAAATCCTGCTCTGAACGTCGAAAGCCGTCTCGTCTATCATCCACCTTCCCCGTCGACCGCCTTCGAACTCTTCACTGACATGCAGCAAGACCAAACGATCATGTCTGGACCCACCACTATCGAGCCTCCGTGCTATCTGCTTAGGCTCCCAGCTGAGCTACGCAACACCATCTACGAGCATGTCTTCGACTGCACGACCGAGCGCGAGGTTGAGCTTCGCACCGCAACGCCGCCCAGCAATTCTCTGCTCTTGACGTCCCATGAGGTATGTAACGAGACCGCAAAAATGTACAAGAGGTGCTATCGCAAGTACTGGACTACCACACGGTTTCATATCGACGGTGATGATCCTGAGCTCAGTCTGAACGGGAAAGCCATTTTCGCTCTGGACAAGGAAGCGCTGGAGCACATTGCCCATTGCAGGGTTGCTTGCCGGTACGATTCTCGTCTGTACGGTGCGGGGTCATTGTTCAAACACCATACCCTTACGCTGTCTGGTAATGGCCGCTGTATCTGGGAATGGGAGATGCAGCGGCGAGACCTCCCGCCCCCTCGGTCGACAATTCGTCGGTACATAATAGCAGGACTGGAGTCACAAAGCGATGGCTGGGTGTTGCATCCGTTCTATAATGTGACGCCTGGATGGGTGTTGTGCTATCGCTCCACAGAGGATGAATTACGATCGCTTGGTTGTCATGATGTGGCCATGGCGGAGCAAATTGTGTCTTTGCTCAAAGCTGTGAGGAATATCGTGACATGTGGGATCTCGTGAACGAAGGATTCACAAGATCAATAGAGAGGCCGTGAATACTTACTGGTCGTCGATCATGTGTAGACCGGAACACCCAATCTTGCGCGCCGTGCCAGCATGAACTTGCAGGCTGCGAGGCTTTCGACAATCGATGCAGAGAACATCGCCCAGAGAACACTCTGGAATCCCTCTGGCCGAAGAGTACCTGGTCGAATATACTTTGAGCGAGCCCAGACGATGGAGCTACAGCTTCAGCTCTGCCGGACAAATAGCTACTTCAGGCTTGGCGCCACCAACACAGAGTTACCAGCGGCATGAACGACTCTTACAACATAACAATGTAACAACGCTGATCCCAGTCCGCATGCAACAACATAAAACAAGCCATCATCCTCACTACATCTTATTGACCGTCATCCCACAGCGCCCCTTCACCGCCGGCACCATGTTCTCTACCACTCTTGCCCTCACCACACTCACCATCCACACCGCCCTCGCCCTCAGCCCCTCCTGCGCACCAGGCGGTAACTTCGACCTCACAAAACGGACCCTCCAACTCCCCACCGGCACCACGAACAACCCCGACCAAATCCCCTCCTCTAGACTCCAGGGCTGCAACGGCTACCAAGACCCCGGCCACAACTACTTCTTCACCGAATCCGGCGACGGCGCCCTCGTCATGAAAGTCCCCGGCGACCCCCCCAACACCAACTGCGTCACCACCTCCGGCAGCAAACACTGCCGTACCGAATGCCGCGAGTCCTCTCCCTCCTCTTGGTCCACTACCGCCTCTAAAAATCGTATGTACGTCGACCTCATCGGCGTATCTGGAAGTCAAGTCTGCGTGGGTCAAGCGTTCCAGGCAGATAGCGGGTATTCTAAGCCTGTGGCGGAGATTTATTACTATGATAATGGGGATATTAAAGTGGGGGTTGAGAAGGTTAAGGCGGGAGGGAGTCAGATGTTGTATCAGGTGGGGAATGTACAGCAGGGAAAGAGATGGAGGTATGAGTTGAGGTATGAGGGGGGGAAGTCGGGGATTGCAGTTAATGGGGGTGCGGTGCAGAATTTGGGGTTGTTTTTTGAGACGGGCAGGGCGTATTTTAAGATGGGGAACTATAATCATGGGAGTAGGGAGAGTGATTTGCATGTTTTTGGGTTGAGCGTTGTTCATGCATGAGTGAGACGTAAAGGTAGCCAGGTCTGCAGGAGAGGCAAAGAAACGGCGCAGGTCAGGGCGTGCTTGCCGTTGACCAGCGTCTGTAGCTTCACATGCTCGCTTAAAATCACGCTAATGCAGCAAGGATGTCGCGACAAGGATCGCGGCTCTTACCTTCCTCTACACCATCTGCCAGGTCCTTGATACTGATTTCCCCATCTTACTTACAACACCAAACTCACAGAACAAGCGCCACAATGGCGACCGACCAGGAAGAGATTGCAAGTGACGGCGATGTCATCCTCGTTGTCGGCGAAGAGACAACGCGCCTGCGAGTCTCCTCAATGATGCTTTCTGCCGCCTCACCTGTCTTCAAGGCACTGCTCGGACCCCACTTTCGCGAAGGACAGCAAGCACGATCTGCTGCCGACCCTGTTGAGATCGCCCTGCCCAACAATGCCTCCGAGCCAGTCACCTGGGTGTGCCTGCTTCTCCACCACAAGGTAGCCCTCGAGCTCGAGGCCAACAAGGTCACCGAGAAGCTATTTGATTTTGCCGTCACCGTGGACAAATATGACTGCAGCGAGGCACTGCGCCTCCAGTCTCGTGCTTTGCTGAGCCAGCACGCCGAAGACAGGCCCAAGCGGCTGAGATCTGATGCCGCCGACGTTCGGATCATCGAGACTGCTTATCTTCTCCGAGATGCCAAGTGCTTCAAGCAACAGACTGGACGCCTCATCACTCATCTTCGCGGCAACTCGAGCATGCCACAAGCGATTCGCCGCTATATACATATGCTACCGGAGTCTGTACTTGGTCAGATTCCTTGCATTCTGCAATCATGGGGATGCTCCTGCTGACATGGGACTCAGCTGCCATCGAATGGAAACGTAACGCTGCCGTGAACTCTTTTCTCGAAGACTGCATGAGCATCGCCCAGTGCTACTACGACAATGCACAGTACGACTACAACGGCTTCCAGACAGACGTCAGCCAAGCCATCGACGCAAAGAGATATTGGCCGCCCTTCACCCAACGTAGCAGTACTGCCTCCCTGAAGAAGGCTGTGAAAGTTCTCCGCGGCTTTGGCGTCTATTACAAAACTTGTGGGGAGTGCGCCTCTGTGCAAGACTATCGAAGCAAACTCGAGTTCGAAGACCTGTCACTCGTAGCTGACCGCGTGGAAGAAGATTGCGAAGGTCTTTGCTTAGCCTGTGTGTTGTCGGAGGATGCGGATCTCAAGGTGGCATGCACGAAGCACACGTGAGCTCCGGGCAGCATGACGCTTGGCGGAAGCTGTGTATGCCAACACAGGTACCGTGGATATGTAAAATCCCAACAGGGGATGTAGATACCGTTCAGGTCTCGGCGATAAGCCAGATATGCGTGGAAAGCACCGTCTGGAGTGCGAAGGCATCTCAATACTGTCCGATCCGCACGCGCGAGCGTTAGTGCCTTGTCGCTCCTGCATGGGTGCCTGGTGATCGTTACTGCCTAAAGGATGCATGCGCTGCGCTCTTTCGCGAGGTCTACGGCATGCGGCTTCAAATCGTTTCATACCTAATTCAACCACAGCTGCGCAGAAGCAATTCACTCACCAAGTAGTTTCAAGCCTCAAAGATCATGACTTCGCACTCAGAAGACCAGAATGATGGCATTGACGTGCTCAGCGTTCAAGCCGAGAAGGCCTTCGTAGACGGCGCCGGGGCCCCAAACGAAGGTATCGAGGAATTCTATGTGTCAATCCCAACAACAGCAGGCCACAAGCTCGATGCGAAGGTCTGGCGATACAAAAGCACACCAGCATCTGACAGACCTTTGATTCTTTTGCTTCATGGAGGCGGTTTCTTCGCCGGCTCAAAGGAGATGTGCACTCGTCCTGGAATAGAGTTTGCAGAGGAGTTTGGTGCGGTAGTGGTCTCGGCGGGTTACAGGCTGTGTCCTGATCATGCTTGGCCAGCTCCGGTGGATGGTAAGTCGAACGCCAAGATATCCAGCTCTCGCTGACAGTGCCCAGATGGACTGGATGTCGTCCGGTTCCTCAGTGAGAGTGCCACCAATGAGCTGGGCGCAAATCTCGAGAAAGGCTTCGTTATCGGAGGCTTCTCAGCTGGTGCCAATATAGCCGCTGTTGTGACTCACCAGCTGAGGTTGGACCTCAAGAATCCAGTGACTGGGCACTTCAGTAGCATTCCTCATCTCTGTCACGACGAAATGGTTCCGGCCGCCTATCGCGCCTCCTGGACCTCGCGAACGGACAACGAGCCTAAAGATCCTGGCATCAACTACCATTCGCCTTTGTTCTCACCGTTTAATTCCCCCGAGCACACATGGAAGGACCTACCCCGAACGTTTATTCAGGCGGGCGAGGATGACCTCCTCCGAGATGATGCAGTGATCTATGCAGAGGCCTTGAGGAAGGCTGGCGTGGAGGTACAAATCGACGTCCAGACACAGATCGGGCACCAGTGCTACTCGATATGGCATGATGAGACGAATGAGACTCATAGGGAGTTGAAGCAGAGAACGATGCGTGGTGTTGCGTGGCTGTTGAGGAAAGAGTAGTAGAGGAATCAGGATGTGAGGCAGGTTTGTGGGATGTAGTCATAAACTCAATCAATTTTTGCTTGGCTCCCGTCAAATTGCGTCACTGTTTACTCGGATCAAATGCTCATCTCTCTGTACATCCTCACTTCCTGCAGCAGACAGTATAGCCAACATGCCAGAATCACGGTCACATCATCCGTTGGTATGGATCGACTGCGAGATGACCGGCCTCGATGCCGAGAAAGATACGATAATGTCGTTGGCCTGCTACATCACAGACGCGAATCTCAACCTCCTAGATGAGACCGGCTACGAAGCAGTGATACATCACTCTCAATCCCAACTGGACGCTATGGGCGAATGGTGTACAGATCACCACGGCTCATCTGGCCTCTCGCAGGAGTGTCTACAATCTCAAACCACTGCCGAGCAAGCAGCAGACGAACTATACCAGTACATTCTACAATTCTGTCCAGATCGAAGGAAAGCGTTACTGGCAGGCAACACCGTGCATGCCGATAAGACGTTTCTCGTGAAGGAGCCTTGGACGAAGATCGCGAAGCATTTGCATCACCGGATCTTGGACGTCAGTGCGATCAAGGAGGCTGCAAAGAGGTGGGCGCCGGATGAGGTGATCAAGAAGAGTCCGCAGAAGGCTGGGAAGCATGAGGCGAAGGCGGATATTCTGGAGAGTATTGAGGAGGCGAAGTATTGGAAGAAGACTTTATTTGATGGAGCGGGATCGCAAGGTGAGGCAAACGGAGATGTGAAGTGAAGAGAGGTGCAAGGAGCGTGAGTCCAGTAGCTTGTTGGTCAAGCAAATCTCGAGGATTTCGCAACAGAAACCACGTCGGCCGCGAAAATACCCATCATCAGCATGCACATCATCACAGTGGACCTCCTTCGTATACTACGATGGGCGCATGGAAGAAACCCCGGCGAGCTCCCTCGAATCCTGTCGTGCGGTGCATCAAGAAGGACTTCCCGAATCGTGAGCACTGTGTATCCTGGATCATTGCTGGTATGGAGAACATGCATAAACCTCGAATGGACACTTTCCTCGAGGACTGCGACAGCACCTGCGAGGCCGTAGGCAATACCTGCGGATTCGCCGGAATCTACGGTGGAACTGTATAGTATTCTCACAGGCTGGATATGGAGAAGCTAGAGTCGTGAGGAAGAAGATAACGGTGGCACGGACAAGACGAAAGATACGGACAGTGATGCGCCGGCTGACAATAGAGCTTGGCGGATAACACGGCTTTAAATACCTCACCTCATCTTGAAGTCCAAACATGATGGCAATTTCCATCGAATACAGCCCTTTCGGACAACACGGGCAGCCGGCGGCCACCTGGAGCATATCACAAAACATATATACACCGCCCGCCGCCACGCCTCATTACAACAAAATGAACGCCACCATCCTACACCTTATCACCGTTCTCAACTTCAGCCTGCTGGGCTACCAAGCCTGGAAATGGCACAAAAGCCAGTATCTACTCCGAACGAAATGCATAATGTACATCGGACCTGACTACAAACGTTGCACTTCATGGTCCGTCACGAATTTGCAGAATGCAGCTCATAAGTCTATGGATGAGTTTACGGAAGAATGCACGAACAGCTGCAAAGCTGTGGACAGGCCTTGCGAGCTCGTGAGGGTCGTTGAGGGAGCTGTGCAGTACTCGTGCATAACGCAACAGGAGCTGCCAAGGTTCAGGGCGAGTGAGGAGCGTTTATATGGGAGCGACAGGATACCGCTTTAGGATGCGGTGAGGCTGTGGGTGATTCATGGTCAATCGAGATACTGGCTAGCATCTCCAGGCTAGGTTTGTAGCAATACGACCTGACGGCATCGACTGGTGCGTGGATCCCGAAGCACGGCCGTGTCTGTGCTATCTTCGTATACTTCACCTCCTGGTACTCAACCTAACTTCGTCTTTTTGATATGTGCCAAAATCAGTGCGAAAACAATGAAGCTCTTCGCGACCTTGTTGACCTTGGCCTATGCCGTGTCTATGGCGGCCGCCCAATTGAACTGCTGTCCGAATCAAGGCTGCAACCTTTGTGGGCAGGAAAAGCAGGTCAACTGTGAGACGGTATAGATCATCTTGCTATGGATATACAAAGGAGTGGAATGCTGATGTTGTAGCAGGGTACTTGTGACCCGATTCCACACCGCCTCTCGTAGTTGGCCTCGGGTCTGTAGCAATACCGCTGAACTGAATGCTGATGTCTGCCTAGAGCAGAAGGGCGCCTCTTTGGCTCGGTACGGGGGTTGGCAGAGTTTAGACATGGTTTTTCGCCCTCGTCCACGAAGATAGCCTGAAGACGGAGCTCTTTGTGTCGGGCAGTGTCGTGCCTGAGAACTTGAGGGCCCTCGCATGATCTTTTCTTAATGTTCGGGAGCCTGGTGGGCGAAATGTGTTCCCGCGGTCCCGGCTTAGCTTCACTGCAACGACAATCATCCGTCGGTCGTTTATAAACTGCTCGAACAAGTCTGCTGTGAGGTACAAATCTCCGACGTCGAGATTCGATAGTAGTTGCAGCGACAACCCGGGTGGTAGTTCAACTTTGCGATCCTCTTCTGGCCACTGGACATTCGCAAGATTGTTCACGAGCGCTAGACCAGCATTTGTTTCTACGTCTCCCCAAGTTCCATCGGTGTGATGAATGGAAAGTGTTGCATGGTGCTTGTTCGCAACAAATAATTGGATCTGACCTTCGAAAGCCTGGCCAACAGGGATTGTAAAGCTCTGACTGTTTTGTCGCCAGTGCTGCTGTGGTTCTGCATCTGTGATTTCCAGGTCGTGCCCAGTAGGGTCTGCGCTGTCCACACATCGACACATAATGACCTTGTCGTACGAGAAACCCACGGCGTCTCCTGTCGGCGATCTGCTAAGTATGTCAATGGTCCTTTCAGTGGAATGGGGTAGAGTACTGTACATGTCGATATATTAAATCCGTTGATAGTCACGAATAAGGAAGGCTTCTTGCTCATCGTCCTTGAGACTTATGTTAAGAGCAATCGCTTTAGTCCTGTCATCCTCGAGCGCACAATGTAAGATACCGCGAAGATTACCCTCCTGTCGCATGACGGGCAGTGTCATCCTGATGCCTACACTGATTGGCTCGTAAGAACGGCTGCGCTTGTAGGCCAACGGCACGATCTCATTCGAGTTTCTGAAGTACAAATGCGACGGAGCCAGTAGTATGCGAGTGTCCTGGAATGACAAATTCACGTCGCTATGCTGCATGGCATGCCAAGCAAATAGAGACTGGTCGGAGTGCGCCCGCAGTATCTCATGCTGTAGTCGCTGGAAAGCTTTGTGTCCTTCTCCGTAGATGACAGGCATGTTGATGTCGAATATGCCAAGCAGTGAGTATGCTCGATCTTCTGCGCGGGTCGTCTTCCTGTTCGCCCAACACATGCGTTGTGCTATACTGTAACGATCAAGTCGAGAAAGTCCTAGGAGCGCGGCTCTCCCGATGCCAGTAATTTCACTGATCTTGCCTACAAACCCGTCGATATCCTCCGCATGGCTGCATTCTCTGCAGTCTGATTGCCTGCAATATTGCGTGTTGTGCCGATGCACTACTCCAATGCACTTCCAATCCATGTCATAGAAGTGCAGTCTGACAGGTGCCAGTAACTCCTGCAAAGCAGAGATGAAGTTGTCCTTCAGGATAAGCTCTTCTGATAGGTTCGATACTACAGAGACGACGCCACAGAAGTTTGCAGGGTAGACATAGCAGATTTTCGCATTCTTGTACCAACGGAACATCGAATTTATGGCTTCAGCTAGTTCAGCGCTGCTCCCCTTGTCTATGCAGCATGTGTCAATCCAGACAAAGAGGTAGCCATCTTCACGTGCTCGTCGGCGAGAATGATCCAGTTTCGACCAACCAAGCTTGAGCTTTGCTTTCTCGTGGTCGTGAAGGTCAAAGAAAGTGACCTCTTCCTGCTCGGCCAGCCATGTGTGCGATAAGATAGCATATCGCGGCACCTGGCTGTCGTCATTGAAGGTCTGCAATGTAAGTTCCTCGGTATCGCACCGCAAGAGTCGCATCGTTTGTTCGTTGACGGACCGAATGATGTACCCGAGTCGTTCCTAGGGCTTATGATGTCGAACATGTCACTGAGTGTCAGTCCACCCCTCAGTATTCACAGAGTGGTGGAGTGTGCATGCTCGGCTCGCAAGAAGCTCAGCTCAACTACCCCCTGCGCATCTTTAGTGTCACGTTTCACGACTTACACCTCATACGATCTGCCTTGGGGAGTGAGTCTCCCGAGCAGCAAGTTTGTCCCTCAGCCTGGCTGATCTGGTGGTATTGCTCAGTGATCTGGTCATTGCCTCAGCCTCATCGTGCTAGCATGGCACTCTGGACCATTGGCCTCACAGACCGCTCCGAGAGGATCGGCCACGCCATCTGATATCCAGCTTCGCGCCTATTGACGTGGCATCTCGACTAGAGTCGTGACAGAGATCAGATTGTGACGGCTGTCGTCCTGGAGCCAAGACTGTGAATGTTGGTGTTGAAGATCGAGATGGGAGGAAGTCGCGACCACGGGTAAGTTCTCACCCAGCTTCCGAACTTGCCGACACCACTATCCGATGCTCTAACCTCTCCTCCCTGCACCTACCAACAAGACAGTTGACTGCCGTATATCGGCGCCACGATGTGATCCTAGGTTTCGTAGGTTCTGTCTTTCTCTTTGCTGTAAATCCTCCTTCGTCTGCTCTCATCTGCCGTGCACGAGGTCAGACGCGTCGATATCTTACTCCCTAGGTCCAGACAACCCATAGCAATAGCCCAAGAAACGTAGCAATCATGGCCGGCTTCATCCAGAAAGGCACGAAGAGCATCCTCCAAAAGAACCCCAACGATATCGTCTTCCTCTCTGCTCTCCGCACACCAGTCACACGAGCGAAGAAAGGCGGCTTCAAAGATGCCCACGACCACGAACTGCTCGCCCACGTCCTCAAAGCAACATTGGCTGCAAACACCAACCTCGATCCTGCGAAGATAGACGACGTTCAGATTGGTACCGTCCTCTCCGAACTGGGTGGCTCAAAGGCAGGCCGCATGGCAGCATGCCACGTCTGCGTGCCCATTACTACCAGTGTTCAAACTGTGAACAGGGCATGTTCGTCAGGTCTTGCAGCGATAACAGGAATCGCCAACGCGATCGCAGTAGGTCAGATTGATGTAGGCATTGGAGGCGGCATGGAGAGCATGACGCGAAACTACGGCTCAAGAGCAATTCCTACACAACTCTGGGATGAACTACGGAATAGCCCGGTGAAGGATGCAAAGGATTGTATCATGTCTATGGGAATCACGGCAGAGAATGTGGCGGAGCGATACGGTGTATCTCGTGCAGATCAGGATGCCTTTGCGGCCTCGTCGCATCTTAAAGCCGCGAAAGCACAGAAGGAGGGACTATTCGATAAGGAGATCGTAGCTGTAACAACAAGGTGGCATCCTAATCCCGAGAACCCAGAGACGACGGAAGAGATCACAGTGACGAAAGACGACGGAATCAGACCCAACTCCTCCCCAGAAAGTCTCGCGAAGATGAAGCCTGCCTTCAAGGAGACGGGCACAGCCACTGCGGGAAATAGCTCACAAGTCTCTGATGGCGCGGCTGCGACGCTCATGATGCGACGCAGTACTGCCACGGAACTAGGCCTCACCTCCAGCATTATCGGAAAGTGGGCAGGAACGCAAGTCATTGGCTGCAAGCCTGATGAGATGGGGATTGGGCCTGCTCTCGCAATTCCAAAGTTGCTAGACTACACCGGCGTAGATAAGAGCGAGATTGGGATTTGGGAGATTAACGAGGCGTTCGCAAGTCAGGCGATTCACTGTGTACGGACGTTGGGGATTGATGAGAGCAAAGTAAATCCCAAGGGCGGAGCAATCGCATTGGGACATCCTCTTGGTGCGACAGGAGCGAGGCAGCTCGCGACCTTACTACCGGAGCTGGAAAGACAAGGGCAGCAGTTGGGTGTGGTTAGCATGTGTATTGGAACGGGGATGGGGATGGCGAGTTTGATCGTGAGGGAGTAGGAGGGGTTTTGGATGAAGATATGTCAATATTGTGCTGCTGGGTATCTTGAGCGTGTATAGCAAAATCAGCCCATATTTTGTTCAGACATCACTTTTGCCTTTCTTCTTTTTCTTGTTCTTCTTTTTGGCCTTTTGGGCTAGCAATTCGTCGAGATAACTCCCTGCCTTCCTCTTCTGCGGTCTTGGGTCTTCGGCTTCGCTATCATCGGCGGCGATGTCAGCTTGGCCGGCTAGTTCCTTCAAGACCGCAGCATCCTCCCTCGGATCTGGAGGCTCGGCGTCTCCGTTCAATGTATCTTCATCATCTGCTCCGGCCACAGCGACAGCGTCCACCGGCATCGTAGCATTCTTTTGCGATCTCCTCTGTTTCTTTGACGTGAAAGCCGAAGCTCGTCCCTCTTCCTCATCCTCGCTCTCAGCAGGCTTGTTGAACATCTTCAGTTTCTGCGACTCTAACGGCTTCCGAGCCGCATGTGTGCTCTTTTCAGCCTCTTGCGACTTCTTGCGAGCTTGAGCAGCTTTTTTGCCAATCAAGTTCTCAAGCAATTTGTCGTTGTCTGTCCGTCTACGTTTGAGGATTCCGCCAAGCTCACTGTCATCTTCATTCTTGCGCTTCGCACCTATGCCTGTAGCCTCGCCCAGACCTTGAAAGTCATCCTGATCGCTGTCTGCAGCTGCAGAAGTGGGCTGCTCGGAAGCCTTTGCTGGAAGCCATGATTGCAGCAGTTTTTGACTTCGTGCGAGAGCGATGTTCTGACGGGTTATGAGGATGTCGATGGCGCTTAGTTGTCTGTCTGTGTCTGCCATGACTACTGTTGCATAGCAGTAGGGATGCGGTGGTAGTGGTGGTGCACGAAGATATATCGGAGGTGAAGTGTCTCAGGTCGGCTTAGTGTGGGATTCTGCGGCAGAAGCAAGCGTGCAAGCCTGACGCTCGCGAAAGAGCTTCCCGGAGAGCTTCACGTCTCTCGAAACAGACGGCAGACGACATCTCCTGTTTTCTCACACCACAATCCAGAACGCCACCATGTTCAAGCTCGCCCGTAGCAGCAGGCAGGTCGCCTCTGCTCTGCAGAGCTTCAAGGTACAGCATCCTCACCAGGGGAAGGAATAGCATCCCGGCACAGCATCTAACACTATCTGCAGGAAGCGCCCATCCGCCAACAAGTGCGCAACCTCTCCATCCACGAATACCGATCCGCCCAGCTCCTCGACTCGTACGGCATCGGGGTCCCCAGGGGCAATGTAGCGCACAGCCCCAAGGAGGCACAAGAGGTGGCCTCGCAGATCGGCGGAGAGGACATGGTCATCAAGGCACAAGTACTGGCAGGAGGCCGTGGAAAGGGCCACTTCGACAACGGATTCAAGGGTGGTGTGAGGATCGTGTATAGCCCACGCGAGGCGTCCATCCTCGCCGACCAGATGATCGGCCACAAGCTCATCACAAAGCAAACTGGCGAGCGCGGCAGGATCTGCAACAGCGTCTACATCGTTGAGCGCAAGTTCGCCCGTCGTGAATTCTACCTCGCAATCCTGATGGACCGTCAATCGCAAGGCCCTGTCATTGTCGCTTCGAGCCAAGGTGGTATGGACATTGAGACGGTAGCCAAGGAGAACCCAGAGGCCATCATCACCACACCAATCGACATCCACAAGGGCGTGACCGACGACATCGCGACCGACATCGCCACCAAGCTTGGATTCTCCAAACAATGCATTCAGCCGGCCAAGGACACCATCCAGAAGCTCTACAAGATCTTCATGGAGAAGGACGCAACACAGATCGAGATCAACCCACTTTCCGAGACCTCCGACCACCAAGTCCTCTGCATGGACGCCAAGCTCAACTTCGACGACAACGCCGAGTTCCGCCAAAAGGAAATCTTCAGCTGGCGAGATCCTTCCCAAGAAGACGCCGACGAAGTCAAGGCTGGCGAACAAGGCCTCAACTTCATCAAGCTCGACGGTGACATCGGCTGCCTCGTCAACGGTGCCGGTCTCGCCATGGCAACCATGGACATCATCAAGCTCAACGGCGGCAGCCCGGCGAACTTCCTCGATGTCGGCGGAGGTGCTACCCCAGAGGCTATCAAGTCTGCCTTCGACCTGATCACATCTGACCCCAAGGTGACGGCTATCTTTGTCAACATCTTTGGTGGTATCGTGAGATGTGATGCGATTGCTAAGGGTCTGATCAATGTGGTGGAGAGCATGAACTTGAGGACTCCGGTTATCGCGAGGCTGCAGGGTACCAACTCGGAGCAGGCGGAGAAGCTGATTAATGAGAGTGGGTTGAAGATTTTCAGCATTGATGATTTGCAGACGGCGGCGGAGAAGAGTGTGCAGTTCAGTAAGGTGGTGAAGATTGGTGAGTTTAAACATACTTCGAGGATTGATTGATGGGATCATTACTGACACTTTTCGCAGCACGCGACATCGATGTTGGTGTCGAGTTCACCCTGGGTATATAGACGGGAACGCATCAGGCGGCGCGGAAGTGACGCGCTGGAAGTAGCATGTGCTTGTGTGTGATTACTGGTACTGGGCGTACGTATGTATCATTGCGATTCTTGTACGTTCTGTGAGCAAGCTGAAGTTAAGCTTCAACGATTGCCATTGTGTCTACAACGCATCAATGCTGCTCAGAGTTTCGACTCTTTGTGCGAACTGCCCTTCGATACCACGGGCGACTACCAGGTACTGTGCGTGATAGACGCGCTTGACGTCCCACCCTTCGCGTCAACCGCCCGCTTGTGCTAAGCTTCCCTCCGTGCCATCTCAGCTAATGGTCTAAAAGCGACATTCGAGGTATGTGTGGCAGACCGTTCAAATGTGCTTGGTGCACCTTTTCGTCAGATCCGACTCGTCCTCAACGATACACTGCAGACAAAGACCCTCGCACTTGAGGGCGACCTTCTGAACTATGCTAGCGCAGGTGTATTTGGCAACCGAGCTCTTGGACCGGCCGGCAGAGACTGTTTCGACGCAGCAGGTGAGATCGTAGTCTGGCAAGTTCTCGATCTTTGAGAGTGCGGCTCCTAGGGTGTCCACACCCGCGGCTGAGAACTTCGGTGGCCAGGTCGTGTCACCCATTGTCTTCGCGATGCTGGTCAGGAAGCCAGCATAGTCCGTATCGTGGGAGTAGTATCTGGTACAAGTGGCGGCGCGGGTCAGCTCTTCGACCAATTCATTGCGCGCGGCTGTCCGGACCGACTCGATTGCGACTGCAAGACAGTTAGTGTTCTCCTTTTACCATCCCATAAGCAAGTGTGACCACATACCGAGTGTGACGAGAGGCACCATTGTTCTGCTCTCGGGCTCACGCAATGCGTCGAACATGGCGACCTTGTGTTGACGATGAGAATGTGTGTGAGTCGCTTGAAGTTGTATGCGTCACGCAGAAGGTATGCAGCCGTGGTGAAGGCCCACAGGGTCGCAGTATCCGAAAGATTGGAATGCCTGGTCTCCCAGCGAAGGAGGACTCCACTGAAGTACATACGTAAGGCGTCGCCGAGGCCGTACTTGTCGACTGTCACGGCGACAGCGAGGAGTCTGGAGAGGTCGAATGTTAGTAATAGGCGTACTGAAAACGCGTTGACTGCCAGGCACGGACAGTCTTAAGGCGTATCGCAAGCACGGGTGGCAAAGACAGTATCGCTGCCATCAAAGGGCTTAGAAGTGTCTATTGTTGGTGCGAACTTACGCAGCTTCCAGCTCTCTCTCATCTACAGGCTTGTAGTGGATGAGTCGACAGACATAGGTCATCGCTGTGCTGTCATCGTCCGGCATAAGGATCTCGACCGGACTGGCCGAGCTGCGCGGCTGCGAGCCTTCGCGGAAGTGAGGTCCCAGTAGCGCCTTGAGGACTGGTGATGCAGCGGATAGTATTGATGATGCGACTCGGATGCGTCTCTTGTCATCGTCGTTGCCGACGATCAGGATGACATCGCCATCAGCAGCGATATCTTCTTGGTCGGTCGCCATGGTGAGTGGTAGTAGGTTGGACGAGCCTGCAGTAGGAGGATTGACCGAAATGGACGTGTGGAGAACTAGTATGAGGCGGCAAACGCGGCGACCTCGTCCAAGAAAAGTTTGCTGCATTAGCGCGAGAATTAGCGAGCATGTGAAAGTGCATACCAGAGCCAGGTAAATCGATTTGATTACTTTGTGCCATGTCTACAGTACACGACAAGACATGATCGTTCAAGTGATCAGGTATGGCTTCTCTTTCAGCCACATCCATCGGATGGCTCCCATTGGTCAAGTATGCTTCTCGCATGTCTTCATCAAATATTGCACCTTCTCGCGAACGCATTGCAGGCAGTTGCCCTCGAAGTATCTGGCGACATGCTGACCAAGACCATTGACCTGAACCTTTAGTCTCCTACAGCAGGAGAACTTGGCTCGGGCCATGTGTCGACCTTGATCGATAGCAACTCGCAACGTAACTCGGTCTGGAATGTCAAGTGCAGGTGGTCCAATATCATGGAGTGCGCGGTAGCCAATATAGTCGTGGCGTAGACACCCAGGGCACGACGTGGCTGATGACAGAATGGAGGGCGGCCCGTCAGTGTCCACGAGCATGTTGCTAGCAAAGATCTCGACATCTTCGAAAAGAGACGCTGGGTTGGCGGTGTTCCACAGCAGCGTGGTGTCGTTCTCTTGGTCGTTTTCCATCATTCCAGTGAAGCATGATACTTCGATACCACAGTTGAAGGTGAATCTCGTCATCGTTCTTTCATGTGATCATCTTTCGAACCGGTGATGCAAGCACTGCGCCTCTCTGAGTCTTTCGAGTACAAAAGGCGACCTCATCTGTCCACATGTATTGTGCCGACCGCAGATTACCACAACATCTTCGCCTGGCACCACCAAGAAGTGTCGATATCGCGTCATTACGCATCCACCGCGCATCCAGTCATAAGTCACGATGTCGATTTCAGAGTCGCGAGCGAAACAAGTCAACGTAACGCACACCCACGACCATCACTAAGTTCTCCAGGTTCCAGAAGTGGTCGAGTATCAACAACTATATCCGCAAGCTCATCTCCACTGCACATGTGATCAGTGACGGAACCAAGACATACTTTCTCAACCTCACCAAAGACCTCATGGCCCTCACCCTCCGCCCCGACTCTTCAGGTAATCTTGCCAACGAGTGGCGTCGCGTTCTCCTCACAGTCCACGACCCCATCATGCGCTCTTTTCTCGGCCTCGACGACCCCGACGGTAACGGCGGCGATGAGAGGTTCAAGCGCATTGAGAACCTCTCGGACTACTTGAGGTACAGTGCCATTTTCTCGGAGGACCAAGTTGAGAGGACGGATGTTGAGGAAGAAGTGAGGTAATACGAAGAGGAAGAGAAAAGAGTTGCCGAAGCTGGAGGTGAGACCGACGCGCGGGTGAAGTGGTGAGACCAGGTGCAGCGCGATGCTGCCGTTCGGGGTCGAGTCTGTGGCGAGCGCAAGCTCGAGACAGTCGACAAAGGTGATGGTGGCGAGAAAGCTTTCCTGTGAGTGTTGGAGCTGCGTAGTGGTCGTACTGCACGAGGGAGGTCAGGGTATAAGGCGTTTATTCGCCTGAACTATACATGAATCCAAGGACACAGTAGTCTCCGACTATCTGTGCCCACTGGTGCCCACTGAACAGCGACCTCGCCATGGTCTCTTATCAAGACACACTTTATACAAAGCCTCTGCGTCCCTCCTTCATCACTTCGTCCATGCCTCGTTCCACCCACCCCTTGGCGGCGTCTCCGTCTGTATCCTCGCATACTCAATCGGCACCTCATCCCAAATTTCATTCTTCATCATCGCGATTCTATACAGTCTTCCCATCTCCTTGCTATCTCCCTCTATCCCTACTCTCTCCCGCTCCTCCGCTGTCATCCCCCGATCGTCTATCTTCCGCAGCTCTTCGCACGCGTAGTACATACTATTGTACTGACGTTCCAGCTCGCGTTCACGATTCGTGCGCAGGGTGTCCTGGAAGCGGTGCCATGCGCGGTGGATGGTCCAGTGGCGGAGGGCGCGGTTGCGTGAGAAGCGGAGCGGGCGGGGGGTTAGGGGGTGTTGGAGGTGGTACCGGATTTGGACTATGCTGTGTGAGCGAGGGACTGATAGTAAGGGATCGATGATGTTGTCTTACCAATCCTGGGATCCTTCTTGACGCCGCCTTGATTCCTCTTTTGGAGCTGTGATGTGCTGGAAAAGTGTGCGGTCTGCTGCTGTGTTTGCGCCAGACATCCTCGTGCTGTCCATGGTAGTGTGTCTGATCGTATCGCGGGCGAGAAGAGCCGTAGGAGAGACATTGATGGGGTCTTCATTGCTGCCATTGCTGTGGTCGATGTGATGTGCCTTGACCGGGTTGTTGATGGCCGGAGGTGTCGTTCGCTGTTGTGCTAGGATTATACTAGCGTGAAACGACACGACAGAACCCTGCACTTCTAGCGTCATATGGCGAAACGTGGGGACTACTTTTGGCGGGCAGGAACGAACGAGCACTTTCACTTTCTATTCCTGTCCCACAGCTGCCACAACACAGCCTGCCTGCCTGTCTGCCTGCCTGTCACGAGCCATTGCTGTAGCTATTGCTCGTGGCACATACTAATAGCATCAATAGCTGCTTCGAACATAACTACCACATTCACCTCGAGTCACCCGCCGCATCACGACAACAGCTGAGCGTCTGGCGCAAGTGCTGTGATATCGGCTTCGAGACGCAGACTTGGTGCCTCCTTCCGTACACGAGCAGACACTGTGCTGCACCTGCCCACCTACCTCATACCAGCGGAGAACAGCTCCCTGAGCTCCTTCCACCACTCAATCACCCACCGTCACCAGCGCATCACCGCCCACGATGGCAGCACACGCCCAAGCCATTGAGAAGGCAGTCAAGGACTACCCTCGCCCAGGTGAGGTCAAGCAATTCACCTATGGCACAGCTGGCTTCCGCACCAAGGGCGACTGGCTCGACCATGTCATGTTCGGCATGGGTCTGCTCGCAGGCCTGCGCTCCCGCAAGCTCGGCGGCCAGACCATCGGAGTCATGATCACAGCCTCGCACAACCCGGCAGAGGACAATGGAGTGAAGCTTGTCGACCCTATGGGTGAGATGTTGGAGCAGGAGTGGGAGCAGTGGGCCACACACATTGTCAACGGACAGACACCAGCGGAGACGGCCGAAGCACACAAGACAATTGCCGAGAAGCTCGGTGTTGAAGTCAACAGACCTGCCAACGTCATCTACGCACGCGATACCCGTCCATCGGGCGTGAGACTCGTCAAGGCACTCGAGGCTGGTCTGAAGGTCACCGGCGTCGACTACAAGGACTTCGGCATCCTCACCACCCCACAGCTTCACTACCTCGTACGTGCCACCAACACTCAGACCGACAAGAACCCATATGGCGAGGTCTCGGAGAATGGATACTACAAGAAGTTGGCTGCTGCCTTCAAGACGGCCATGAAGTATGTCAAGCCCACCAGTGCGGTCACCGTCGACTGTGCCAATGGCGTGGGTGCACCGAAGCTGAAGGAGATGCTCAAGCACTTGCCAGAAGAGGAGACTGGTCTCAAGGTCACCATTAAGAACGACAAGATTGAGCAGGCAGAGGTGCTCAACAAGGACTGTGGTGCCGACTTCGTCAAGACTCAGCAGAAGGTGCCGGCTGGTTTCAACGGCAAGGCTTTTGATCGCTGGTGCTCGTTCGATGGAGATGCCGATCGCATCGTCTACTACTTCAACGAAGAGGGCAGCGTCTTCCGACTGCTTGATGGAGACAGGATTGCTACATTGGCAGCATCGTTCCTTGGTGAGCTCGTGGAGAAGTGCGGCTTAGCTGACAAGATCAAGCTCGGTGTTGTGCAGACAGCCTACGCCAACGGCGCCAGTACTCGCTTCGTGGAGGAGCGTCTCAAGCTCAAGGCTGAGTTCACCAACACCGGAGTCAAGCACCTACACCACGCTGCTACTCGCTACGACATCGGCGTCTACTTCGAGGCCAACGGCCACGGTACAATCCTGTTCTCAAACAACGCTCTCAAGACGATCTACAAGCAGGAACCAGAATCACCTGCTCAGCTCGAGAACCTGGAGATACTCCGCGCTTTGACTGATCTCATCAACCAGACTGTCGGCGATGCCATCTCGGACTTCCTTCTCGTTGAGACCATCCTTGCTCACAAGGAGTACACGGTCAAGGAATGGCTCGCAACATACACCGACATGCCGAATAAGCTCGCCAAGCAGAAAGTCCATTACCGTGGCGACTATGTCACCGTTCCGGGCACCGCCGAACAGAAGCTCAAGTACCCCCAGGGTCTACAGAGAGACATCGACGCCGAAGTCGCCAAGTACAAGAATGGTCGCTGCTTCGTCCGCGCCTCGGGTACCGAGGAGGCTGTTCGCATCTACGGTGAAGCCGCGGAGGCGTACGACGTCGACCACATGGTACAGACTGTGGCAGACCTCATCTTCCTCAAGAGCAGCTCAGGCGTATAGAATCCGTATGGCACAGTCTGGTCGGAAGATGATTACTTACAGCCCGAGGGTGGTATAGGCTATGCTGAAGGCATTGACGGTCCCAATGCTAGCTCAGCAAACTCATTCTTGGTGGGGAGTATGGATGGAATGAGGCTGGGCCATTGAACAGAAAAGGCCTACCCTACTCATTTGCATAAGCGACGGAAGTTTTGGCGTTGGCTTGCAAGTGTACGTTCGCAAGACATGGGGCGCATTGGATGGAAGCGGATACTGATACAGAGTGGCGCTATGAAGTGATGACGAAAAGCAAAAGTTTGTGATATGCCTAAGAGCTTTGGCCGGGCTGAAAGATGAGGGTGATGACATGGCAGATAGTGAGACTGAACCAAAAGCTGTGCACTTATCCCCCTTCGTGGGTTCTGGATTGTTCTCATATACCTCGGAAGTTTTCCTGTTCACCTTGATTCGCGAGTCCGCATCTATCAATGGCTCGTCGCTTCATCCGCTTCGATTACCACCCACACCGTCGTCGAGCTCGACCTCACCCTCAATACCCTTGCTCAAGATCCCATTTGCCAGATCTAAGATCGCCGAGACCTGCTCGACTTCCTTCCCTGACTCGAACACCATACCTGGAACGAACAAAACTGACCATGCGGCGTGCGCGAGCTTTTCGGCATACACTGGGTCTTCGACGTCCATGATGCAGGCGGACAGTGCAACGAGCTTGGCGGCTTCGAAAATATTACTACGTGACTGGCTGTCGGGAATGGTGATCATGACCTTGCTCGTCGCGGCTTCGCGGAGGGTCAGGTAGCGAGATAGTCTGCGGGCGTCAGTGGCGGAATGTATGCAGAAGTATGTGAGCTTACCGTTGTTTTGCGCGTTCGTGATTGGTGGGATGGCATGAGTGTGGTGTGTGCTACGGACAGGAGGAAGGATGGCTGGGGAGATCGTGCTGTTTCGAAGATGTTTTACGGGCATGGTCACTGTTCACGGCAGTGATTCAACTTCAATACGATTACCAAAACGATTAGAAGGCACATTGAGGTGTGCGGAGCGAGATGTGAGCATGGAGTAAGATACGACGGGGTGCCTCCAGCCTGCGATACGGGAGCACTGGGCGTTTATTCGCTGTATTGCTCACCCTGGGTAACGACACTTTCTGGCATACTATCGTGAGCGTGACTGCGGCGCGGCGCGGCGCGACAAAGTGAATCAAAGGCGGACGCAATGACTCGGGAGGGCTTGTGAAGCTTCTTTGTTGACAAAGCGCGAGACAATAGACAAAGAAGCGGCTCTCATTCACCTGGAATTACGCACAGCCGACGCTAGCCAATACCCCTATCAAACTTTAATTTCGGAAATACAACTTCACGCCCGACTTTAACGAACTTCTTCCTCCTGACATCAACATCGCGTGTCGCGAATTTCGGAAACATCACTGTCGCATGGACGACAACAACACTTTCGACATGGACACCGACCGCCGAAGCGCGCAGAATAGCGCCCCGGGCAACACCACCACCACCACCACCACGCCCACTCGAGAGGTGCCGTCGGTATTGGGCAAGCGCGGAGAGCGCACGACATACGTGAGCGATATGAGGGACATGACCGAGATACAAGCACAGAAGCGTCGCAAACTTGGACACGTGGAGGGGAAGCAGCAGACCGAGGCATTGTCAGAGTCCAAAGCATCAGCTCAGACAGAGGAGGGGAAGCAGGAGGAAGAAGCACTCGGGGCGCCAATTACGTCGCGCCAGGCACACTCTCAAAGCCAGCACAAGCAGCGATCAGACGTAGCTGCCGACAACGCGCCACCGTCTACAGCATCCGCGCAGAAGGAGAAGGGAGGCGAAGACGAGCAGCGCGCAGAGGAACCTCTCGACTCGCCTGCCGATCTTCATGGTGTGCATGATTCGGGCGACCTAGGAGACGATGACTCCGACCTTTTTGAAGAGCTATTTGGGGAGCGCGACGAGCAGTACGAGGAGAGCTCGAGTGGCCAGGTCACTACAGGTGACACAGCAGCATCTCACCCGCGAGAATCGGTCCAGGAAGCCGACCAAGCGCAAGCAGCACCAAAGGCTGCAATCGTCGAGGACGAAGTCAATGCGAAGGCTGAGTCCCCCGAAGTGCCAAAAGCGCGGCAGCCAACAGGTGCCGTCCATGAGAGCATCTTTGAAGAATTTCTCAATCGCGTCGCGAAGCATGAACAGGACGTGAAGAATGGGATCGAGGAAGCTGGGAGCGAGGAAGAGAAGGATGATACCGAAGGCGAGGTGGATGACGCCAAGAGTGAGGACGAAAATGTCGAGGATGAGGAAGAGACTCCGCGAGCCCGCACAGAGCAGGACACAAGCGACGGCACAGCCGGACCTTCGCCACCATCGCAAGAGCGTCCAGGTTTCAAGCGCAAAGCGAGTGAAGGCCTTCCAAGCGAAAGCGCCTCGAAGAAGCGACGTGACTCGACTCAGACCACCCCTCAACCAGCTACGCAGGCTGACGGTGCGACTGGAGAGCCAGAAGCAGCACAGCACAGTAGTGACGCTGAAAAGGCAAGAGAGGCCTACTTCATTTATGAACGTGAGAAGCTCGAAGCATTGAAGGCTGGCAGCAAAATTCGTATCACAGAACTCGCAGCGGATATCAAGGACGCGGACCAGCGATACTCCGACTCCATACAGACTATGAAGACAGCCGCAGAAGATGTTATGGAGGCAGAACGCCGTCTCGAGGCAGCAAAAGAAGATGCTAGAGCTGCAGAGGCAGCTGTAGTGACAAGAAAACGTGAGGCTAATGGGATCAAGTTCCAGCTTAAGAAGGAGAAGACCAATCTGCAGGGCCTTGAGCGTGAGAGCAACGAGCTGAACGCGAGGGCTTTCCGTGCCATGCCAGGACAAACCCCTAGGAATCCGAAACCTGGATTCCGTGGCTTCTTCTTCGGTAATGCTCCTCCACCTGAGCAATCTGGTCGAGCCAAGAAGGGACATCAGGCCCCAAAGATCGAGAAGCCACATGCTGGGTTTGGTGCCTCTTCATTCGGGACTGCTCCCACCCCTGGGCAGTCCGGCCCATCTGCATCAGGCACACAGCCAAAGCCAGCCTTCCTCAGATCATCGTGGGCGAACTCGAACGCGAACGCTCGCTCAGACCCCTTTGCAGGCAGCAGTGACTGGGGCATGCCAAAGCAAGAACCACGATTTGGCTCGAAGCGCTTTCGCTCACGCCAGGAGCGTAAGAGCTCAAACGAAGACGACGATTACGAAGCGCAAGACGAGGACAAGGCAGATATAGCAAACAGGCGAGCAGAGAACAACGGCTATCAAGGCCAGGCGCGGCAAGCTCCGCCGCCGCCGCCGCCACCAGCAACAGCCACAGCAACGACTCAAGCTGCTGCACTACCAGTGACGGTACCGACCATGGCTGTGCCTTCGGCCGACATTGACGAATACAACTACGCCTGGAGTGCTATCATTTCAAGCCCAGGTGCAGGATCGCAGACTACACTTCCTTGTCCTCTCAAAGTACTCGACAATGCAGGTCTCAGAACCGAGCTTCGGGGGAGGATCTCCTCAGTACGTAACGCCGCGGACTTCTCCACCAGAATAGAGCTAAACAGAGCCATCAGCGATATGCATACTTGGACTCTGGACAATGTCGTCACGATGCTCACCAAGATCTTCTTCTTCGATGGGTTTTTTGCCGGGCGAGTAGGGTTCTAGTCCATTTTCTGACGTCCTCGAGAAGCGTAGAGCAATCCTACCTTCTTCATTAGGCAATGATGTATCGTGTTGTGGAGACGTAGTGTATCAATGGAAAGGTTGGTCGCGCCAAAAGAGTTTGACCAGCTTCCTGGTGTTTTACATTATCTTACTTAGACTAGAAGTAGATAAGGTTGAACTGTACTGTCTTCGTACAATCCAAGACGCTTCCCAACGTCCGACTCGTACAGATTTGTAGACAATAAGATCCCGAAATAGCTAACGACCCATTCGTAAGTTTTCCTGCCCAGAGTAATCGACGTGGAACAATTCGAGAGAAACCTCCAGCAATCTGTGTACCATGCAAGTCAACTGGCACAGACAGGGTGCTGTTTGCGTTCGCGCTGGTCGATACGCTTGAACATGTCTCTAGAAAGGCGACGGCATGTGGGCTGATCATTGCTACTTGTATATTGATCATTGGGTACATCACTTCACTGCTGAGGTCAAACCCCGGATTGCCAGATGCTGGTAACCGGAACGTCGTATTAGCCGCTGCTGGCTGTATAATGGAGTTTGGATTGTCACTGTCAATGTACCTTGCAGCGGCCAGAAACGTGAGGTTCCAGTTTGGTGGTAGGGTGGATACATCGCCGATACGACAGCCTATGCCTCCACAAGGTAAGCTGAGGACGCCGTCATGGCTGCTGTTGATCTTGATGTAGCCACTATACAACGGACATGTCTTTTCATCTGCCACATTTGCAAGGTTTACTTCAGCGTGTATCACTGCTGAACCTCCTGAGGGTAGATGCAGCGATGACGGCGTGAGATCAACCAGAGCTTGGTCTCCACTGCGCGTATGAGCGAGGAATTGTGCTGTGGCCTGGTCGGAAGATGCGGGGTCTTCCGCAAACGCAATGATGTGCCTGCGCGAGTCCAAAGTGTCTACAGTAGCGGCTGGAACGTATTGTAGCTCGTAGGAGGCACTTCTGTCGCCTAGATTGGTAATGGTGAATGTGGCAACCCGATAGAACTCCGTATCGTTAAAATTCAGGAACGAGACTGATATAGCCGTCCGAGATTCTAGCGCTGCGACCATATTGACCAATCCACCTCCTTGTTGCCAGACCGGAGCTAACAAATTGTCGTATGATTTATTGCCATCACTGAAGGGCAGAGGAGTCGCAGTGTGAATCAGCGCTCGTACAATGTCCGGAGCTGCCCAGTCGGGATAGACCGAACGCAGTAGCGCAATGCAGCCAGCTATGTACGGTGCAGAGATAGAAGTCCCGGTATAGGTACCAAACCCTCCTGCAGATCTAGGTACAGCTGACCAAACGCTCCCACCAGGCCCCAAGATTGACGGAAATGTGGAAAGATCTCCAGTCGGCCCCCACGATCCGCCGGTGTACAACGATCCCGCAGGATACAACGGGTTGTATCGTGTGCGAATTTTGGGTAGCAGCGTGAAATTTGAATCCATCTCCAGGATCACGTTGTCTGCTTCCGCAAAGATATTCGCCAGTTTTAGACCAGTCTCAGCCAACAAGGACCCGCAACCGCGTATGCCATGAAAGGTATTGTCGTAGAGAAAGATATCCCAGCCGTCTGTAGGTGTGTTGTCATAAATCAACACGTAAGCTGCCCCATGAGAGAGAACATTGTCAATTTTTTGCTGGAAAGCGCATCCGCCCCGACGTATTAGCACAATATGACCTTCAAGATCATCAGGTAGGCCAAGGTCAGCTGCATGGTCTCCGCAAGCATCGTTCGGTATCGATGCGTTAAGTGACAGGACGTACAATCGTAACGACTGAGGAAACCGGGACGGAAATGACGGTTGCCATTCGAACATGAAGGAACGCTGCTCGCCAGCTACCCAGTAAGTCGCTTGTGCCATGGGGTTACTTCGTATGACGTGAATGCTGTGTACAGCGCCAGCAGAGACCGCTCCAGCTGCAGCTGCTGGGGAGACGGCTGAGAAAGGGCCTGCCCATCCTGTGTTGCCTGCAGATACGACACATAGCGTCTGGCCTTCTTGTACTATCCTGCGGATTATATCGGAGACTAGTTCGCTTGGATACGGGCCATACCCGTTCGCCAAGGATAGGGATATAACATCAACCCTCCTCGAGTGGGCTAGCAGCAGCGCTTCGATCAAGATCTCATCGTCGAACCTGTTTACCTCCAGGCAGCCCGCCACCCTATAATGATCGAGAGCTGCTCCAGGGGCAACTCCAACGAAGCCCACCGATTGCTGTCGGCCTACGATAAGAGCCGACGTGTGCGTGCCATGGATCTCGCACTCGGTGTATGTGTCGGAATCAGGTTGCGGAAGATTCGCTCCTGGTACGAAGTCGTCGCCTACAAAGTCCGTAGTATACCGCAAGGGGGAAGACCGGTCACTGGTTGCCGCGAAGACTGGGTGCAGGTAATCTAATCCGACGTCGATGACAGCAACAGAAGCCCCGTGGCCAACAATACCCCTTTTGTGCAGCTCATGAACACCCGTAAGTTCGTGGATGGCTCGGAGTTCTGACTTTGTATGCTGTCCTTGCGAGCTTTCATCTCCTGCACTGTGCGTTGGTAACAGCGGCGACAGAACAGACCTAGCTGCTTGCGAGATATTTCCATAACTTCTCTGCGAAGACGCACCAAGGTCCCAAAATCTCAAGAAGTCTGGAAACTCGAGCCGTAGACTTTCTTCAATGTTCCGCAATGTAATGCGATCGATTCCTTGGTGTTCTAGGACCAGGCCCCAGAATATCGGACTACCCCGGAAGCAGTGCTTGACAACAGGTGGACTTCCATCTAAATACTGAGCAGCAATGTTATGTAGTAGGTCTTGGAAGCTTTCGATGTTCTGTCATGAAGATTCGTAAGTAGTTGATGCTATAAGAGACCCTCTTCACCTACGCTCGAAGGTTGAAGCTCTGCAACCAGCACACCAGACAGAACGCCTGCTACGAAAGTGACAGTACAGACGGCAAGGTAGGTGGCCAGCCGGTAGAACATCTGATCCCAAGCAGTCTAAGCCTTTGTCCCCAGCGTATCACCGTGGTGGGGCTCAAATAAGTAAATAGAGGGACACGAAGAACGTGGTGAACGATTGTTGAAGTAACAGCATTTTTGACGCATGGTGGCATAAGGCTTGCCCTTGCATTTCACTTGGCTTCACCCCCAGACGAATCCTACCACTCTACAAGGCAGTGTTAATAAAGCCAAAGGAGATGAGTCGCGGGTATACAGCCAAGGCTGTGCCCTGTCCAGTTCATCTCGCCCAAAGGGCGAGTCAACCTGGCGCCAACGCGATTCGCGATTGTAGCGGGATGCAGCTGAATTAGAGCACTTCAATCCCTCACATCCCCTCCGGAATGTTTCAGAGCATATGTTCGGGCAGGCGAAATGCACGATGTGCGGCTCTAGACTGCAAAGCCGGATTTCGACGCTTCTAGAACGCTTGCAAGAATACTGGGCCTAGCCCTGAAATTCGTCGCGCCGACGCGCTCTTACCTTATTTTGTAGTAGTAGCGTATTTTCTTAAAATATAGCTATATATAGTAAATAAAGCCTTAATAGATCGATATTATCGTAATCCTAAGTATTGTTTAATATCCTACTATACCGCCGTTCCTACGTAGCTCGAGTATCGCGCGATCGAGCCCTCTACCTATTCCTTAGAGCTTACTACCGCGTCTTTCTAAACTACCTTATTATCTAAATCGCCTACTATCTCTTAGACCTATACGTCGAAGCCTTTAAAAGAATAAGGCTACGCTCGCTATATTAGAGCTATAATTAAAGGCGCAATAGGCGCGTAAAACTATACCCCCGATTAGCAATAGTTAAGAGGCTAGTAGGCTCTTTATATCAGCGATAAAGGAGGATAATCGGAAGGATCTAAGCGTTATTAAGAAGGTAGATAAGGACTTCTTTAACGACCTATTAACGGATAAGCTTACTAACGATAACGGGAGTAGTCCTCTAAAGGAGCTAACGCTTCTACCTACTACGCTACCTTCTAGCGATATTAAAGAGGTAGATAATATCAAAGCCCGTAAGGCTATTACTTATTATAAGCGTAAGATTAAGGCGGAAGAAGCTACTACTTACGTAAAGTACTCTTATTACGCTCGATATATTATTAATAAGTCTACTATTAACGCGAAGGTAGATTATAAGCCTACTCGTAATACTATAGCCTAGAAAGGCCTAAGGAGGAATATCGCTAATAACGCTACTACTAAGAAGATTATTAATACTACTATTAAGAGTAATAAGAGACTAGTAAGATTAATACCTATACCTATACTAAAGAGACCTCGTAAGTAGACTATTATTACGCTAGTTATACCGTTAGAGCTACGTTTAGTAGCGCGGAAGAGCGCTAAGATACCTTTGCGGAAGAAGTATTTACCTACTCTTCCTTTCTCTCTTTACTAGATAATAGAAGACGCGGACAAAGCTTACGGTATCTTCGAGTTTAATATTAAGCTATCCGTACTATTAAAGAATAAGGCGGTATATAGCAATACTTAGACCTTTAAGAATAATACCGAGGTATTACTACTCTCTCGTATTAATAGCTAGATTATAGCTTTACTATAGTAAGAGAAGCTTATATCTTTACGGACTACTATTACCGTTAAATTCGAGAGATATTCGGCTACTAATATATATAGATAGATAGATAGATTTGTCATTCCCCTATTCTAGGACCCTATTCGGCCTATATAGGTATATATCTATTATCACTCCCAGGAAGCATGGGACAGATACAACCAGGCAACCAGAGACAAGAAGGCCCAGATCAAGAGGGACAAGATGCTGGAGTGGAGGTCAACAGTTGGATCCATTACCCAGAATCCTGAGAAGATGTGGAAACTAGCAAAGTGGGCAAGACAACCCACATAGGACAGAAACATGCTGCCCCAGTTTCCAAACATTGAAGACCAGGAAGGAGTAATCCAACACACTCTCCCAGGAAAGGCACAGGCATTGGGGAAACATTTCTTTGGCACACAGGTAGAAGCTGACCTGCAGGATCTGGAGGGCAGTATGTATCCAACACCACTAGAGCAATCCTGCACAGTGGGAGAGGGAGAGATCAAGAGTATCATTAAGAGACTCTCAGGAAACAAGGCCCTAGGACCAGATGGGATTCCAAACTTGTTCATTAAGACATGCAAGGACCAGATCTCCCCTGCACTGTCAAACATCTTTTCACAGTGCATGGCCCAAGGACACTGCCCTAAACACTTCAAGGAGTCACTGACTGTGGTCTTGAGAAAACCACAGAAAGAGGACTACACAAAGCTAAAGGCATACAGACCTATTGCCTTGCTCAACACACTAGGCAAACTCCTGGAAAAGATCATAGCAGAAAGGCTGACAAACCTAGCTAAAGAACATAGAATCCTTCCTGAAGAACAGATAGGAGGCAGGAAACAAAGATTAACACTAACAGCTGTAGAACTGATCATAGAGCAGATCAAGACCCTGTGGCACTTTGGGAACAACAAAGCAGCCACACTCCTCTTACTAGACATATTAGGAGCCTTTGACAATGTCTCACACCAGAGGCTGATCCACATCCTGAAACAGAAGGCTATCCCTAACTGGACAGTCTAGTTCATCCAGTCCTTCCTTAGAGGCAGAACTACAAGACTAAGACTGGGCAGATACAAATCTGACAGCATGCCTACAGAGACAGGAATCCCACAGGGATCAACAATGTCTCCAATCCTGTTTCTCCTCTTTATGGCAGACCTACTAGCAAAGCTAAACTCTAGAAACACATCAGCCTTAGGGTTTGTAGATGACACAAACATCCTAGCCTGGTCAGACAGCACAGAAGAGAACTGCAGAATCTTGTAGAAGAAACACAAGGAATGTGAGGAATAGGCCAGGAAACATGGAGCCAGATTTGCCCTAGAGAAGTATCAACTTATCCACTTCAGTAGAGCTAGAAACAGACACAATATGCAAGCCCTAATCACCATTCAGGGACACACAACAGAACTCTCAAGTGAATTAAGGGTGCTAGGAATATGGCTGGATCCAAAGCTCAGCTAGGGGCCACAGGTCAAGAAAGCATAGGCAAGAGCAGACAACAACAGGCAATCAATTAACAGGCTTACAGCCTCCACATAGGGAGCCACATTTGCGAAAGCAAAGGTTATGCACAAGGCCATTGTGAAGCTAGCTATGCTATATAGAGCCCAGATCTGGTCAGCCCAAGACAAGATCCCAAAGAGAATTACAGATCCTATCAGTAGAGCCTAAGCCTCCTGTCTGAAAAAGGTGCTTGGAGCATATAAGTCAACTCTAACAAGGGTGGTCGAAATGGAGTCTGGCTCCCTACCAGCCAAGCTCTACCTTCAAGGGTTGAGATACTAGTATGCAGGAAAAACGTCTGCATACCCAGCCTAGCTAGTAATCTAGAAGGCAGTCAACAAAATCAGGAGCCAGTGCACAAGAAGGCACAGACAAGCAAGACCCAATCCAGCCCCACAGAAGCAGCAGGACCTACAGAAGTTCAAAGAACTAACAGAACAGCTGCACCTAGCCCAGCAGGAACAGGACAGAGGGGCTCAGGGGAGAGGATCAGCAGCCAGCTAAGGGAAGAAGCAACAGTCTCTAGCTAAAAGGATGGCAGGACTCCTCTGGAAGACTGAATGGACAAGAACCCCACAGAGGCCAGGAACCCTAAAGGCACTCCAACAGTTTGGTAGCCACAACTACCTACTGTACTCAGACCTGACTAGGTCAGAAGCAAGCATAGTAATACAAATCCGCTCTGAACACATCGGAGTCAGGGCATACCTGTATCAGAGAAAAGTCCTAGGTATCGAAGACAAGAGTTGCCTATGCGGCTACCTGTCCCAGAATGTCGAACATAGACTTCTGGTTTGCAAAGAATGGAGTACAGGGAGAGGTAAATGGAGGGCAAGGGCAAGGAACAGAAACTTCTAAGCCATAATCAGCAATAAGGGAGACCTCTAGAGAATTACGAGGTGGATCATCCACTAAGGATTTTTGGAGCAGTTCTCTCTTACTAGGGAGACAGAGAGATGGATTGAGGAGAGAAAGAAGGAGGAGGAGAGCAGGAAGAGGGGGACAACTCCAGGGTTGCAGACAAGGTAGTCAGAGGCTAACCACCATGACACTAGTGCACCCTAATAGAAGGAAAACTAAGAACTCATGGCAAGGAAGCTATTCGAGAAGGAGAGGAGGTTTTTACCTAGGAACAGGTTTCCTACCTTATGTAGTAACATATATAGACATAAACCCGTATAGGCCGGAGGGCACCATAACGGGTAAATGAATCATCTATCTATCTATCTATATATACGTTATATATCCTTAGGTATAAGCTTAGCCTATTCTTAGTAGTGAGATTAAAGGTAGTAATACCTTGTTAAAGTCTCGTTCTAGGGCTAATCTTAAAGGAGAGAAGAGTCGAGTCACGTAGTAGTATTCTTTAGAGAGGCTAAGGCGGGCTAAGAGTGAAGTACAATAATTGGAGTAGAGGTCGTATTCTAATCAGTAAGATAGTAATATAAGTTAGACGCCTCGAACCTATAAGGGCTTCTTAGCGTTCCTAAATATAAAGGAGACATTACTATATCTTAGCTCTAATATCGACCGTTCGACTAAGCGATTGGTCGTCTAGTCGTCTAGTCGCCTAGCCTTACGTGTTCGACTATGTAAGCCTACCGTAGTCGTATACGTGATCTGTCCGCGTCCGAGGCTAAAGCGATTAGCCCTCGTCTTCCGTTTCCTATATTCCTAGTATATATCCTACGAGACTCTCTCTCTCGTTCTTTAAAAACCGTAATACTATCCCCCTCTTAGCTAAGCTCGTCCCGAGTCTTATCTTCCTAGTATATATCTCTTCTTTCCCGTGTTATAAGTAGGGAACCGCTAACCCGTCGAGAGCGTCGAGAACGTTAAGCGCTAGGTATCGAATCCGAGGGTCGTAAAATACTATCTCTATATACTAGTTGTTAGAGGGCGCGAGTTCCCGAAGGGAAGGGTCGTCTAGAATACGTAGTAGATATCCGATTTAGGTATTACTCGGAGTACGTTTAGAAAGATATAAAATATAACATAACTATTACTTAGACTAAATAGGAGAGGTTACGGAATTAACGTCAAAAGCTTAAGCGGGAGCTTAACGAGACTAAAGAGAAGGTAACTAAGGCGATGTCGAAGGTATATCGTCTTCGAAAACAATTAAGCGTTACTAAGGAGCGCGAGGAGAAGGCGATCGTAAAGGACTTCGAGGATTTACGGAAACTTCTACTCGAAGGTATAGAAGCGTTATCTACTCCTTCGTCGTGTCTTCTCGTTCCTAAGAGTACTCTAGAAGAATTAGGAGCGGTCTTCTAAATACCGATCTCTTCGTAGGAGGAGATATCGTTAATTCCTAACGATACTCTCTAGGCCTATCCGATTCTAGAGGAGGCCGTCGCGTCTTCCTCGGATCCGGGTCCCTCTAGTTCCTAAGTATGTTTTTTCTTTTCTTCTAGTGTATTCCTAGATCTTCTATTAATAGTTATATAGGTTTTCTTCTAGTTTCTAGGTATTTTCTAATTTATCGTATCCTTTCTATTTAATAAGGTATCGCTAACCTTTCTTTTATAGGATTTCTTCGACTTCGAATCCGTCTTCCTCCTCTAGTCGGAAGTAGAAGGTTTCTTAGTATAGCGTCTTAGGGTCAGCTAGTTCTAATCTTAATACGTAGAATACTAGGTAGATTTTTGCGTCCTTTAGTAATCGTAGTCGATAGTTAACTAGTCCTTATAGTTCTTTAACGACAAATAGTCCGACTTTTATATATTCTAGTTTTTTAGTCTTTCTTCGCGTTCTTAGATTCTTAGTAAGAAGATAGACCTTATCCCCCTTTTTAAGCTAACGTACTATTTGTCGTTTCGCTCGTAAAAGCGTAAGCTATTACTATATCTTTATAATTATGCCCTATACGAATTCGTAGAGTTGTCTTAAGTCCGCTACTACTACGATAGCTCTATCTACTTAAGGATGTTCTCCTCTATTACTAAATAACGTTAGGTACTTCCCGAAGTTAGCGAAGAATAGTGTCTCGCCCGTTGTTTCTAATTTGTAATTATTAAGGGCTAGTTATACTATAGGTAGGAGTAATACCTAATTATCTTACGTATAGTTTACGTAGTATCGGAGGTATTGTTCTAGGGTTTAGTTTACTCTTTCCGTCTATCCGTCGGTTTACGGGTAGTATACTATTAATAGCTTATATTATATACTAATCTATTATATTACTACTATATATCCTATAGGACGGGATAATAAACAAAGGGGCGATAGCGTCGTAAAAGTAAAGAGCGCCCTCGAAGGGCGGCAAACAAAGGGAGACGCGTAGAGCGACGACGCGCCCGGGAGAAACGGAACACGGAGACTATCTACTATAACGACTACAATAACTATAAGCTACTAACTAGAAGAACTAGTATACGAAACACGGTATAGATACGGTAGAATATACCGCGATTATATACGAAATTATAGCTACCCTCGCGAGCGCTAATCTACCCTACGAACGCGCGATCCGTAGCCTCCTCGAGAGCTTAGCTAAAGCGATCTAGGAGCTACTACGGGCGACGAAGGCGCTAGCGCTAGTAAAGGAAGTGACGAACGCGGACCTCCTACGGGAGATCTAGGCGCTAGGAAGAGCTAGGCCGGCGATATATACCTAAGCGGCTATAGTAGCCGTAGAGTAACTAACGTACCGCGTTAGGCTAGTTTAGCGCGAGGTCACGATATATATAGACAACCGTAAAGAAAAAGAGCGGGTAGCGGTACTATCGTACTAACGCCTCGTAGAGTAGGCGCGCTTAGCTAGTAAGTGAGACATTATTATAGCCTAGAAGCTAAAGAGTAGAGACGTACGCTATACGTTCGTAACTATAGCGGGGAGACCGACGCTACTATAGAGCGTAGCCTAGGCGGTCGAAGTACTAAACGCGAAGAGCGTAGCGCCGGTCGCGCTAGTATACTAGGCCCTTATATACGGTATCCGAGTTAATACCTTCTAGTAGATACTAGCCCGGTAGCGATAGGAGAGGCTATCGTAAAGGATAACTAGGCTGCTATCCTAGGCCTCGTTATTACCCGGGCGTACTAGCTAAAGAAGCCGGAACGAATAGAGCGGAGATACTCGTCGCTCGTACTCGGTTTTAAGAATAATAGTTAGAGGATCTAGGCTATAGAGAAGGGACTAGTCCTAGCCTACTCGTACTACTACGTTAAAAAGTACGACTATACCTATATAGTGACCTAGTACTTCCGGTACTAGGGATTTGGATATACTATAAAGTATTATCGGTAGGAGACCTACTACGGCTACTATACGAAGGTATATAATACCCGCGAATACCCCTAACCTAATATAAGTAAGTACGCTAACTACGGCGGGGACTATAAGGCGTAGATATACGGATATAGAGTAAAGAGGTAGGTAGCGGAATAGGCAGTAGGAGCGCGCCTAGGTATACGCTAGGAAAGAGGAGGAATAGTGATAGCGATAGTACTATACCGTCTAAGAGTCGACGCCGACGGCTTCTAGCCGGTTATATATAGGAGTAAGAAGAGGCGGCTAAATAGTAATAGACGCTTAATATACGGAGCGGACCGACTAGTACTTACCGACCCCCGGGCTTAGGGCCTCGGATAGACGCGCCTCGATACGACGATATTCCGCCCCTATAGAGGTAGCGCGCCCTTACCGGTAGCTACGCTAGTAACGCCGACCCCGCGATAGGATAGTAAAGGCGAGGGCGAGGGCGACGAGGACGATAATATAGTAGTAAACCTATAAAGGTAGAATAGGGAACTATAGCTAATATAATAGTCTAACTATATATAGTACGCTTACCTAGCTAACTATCGTATAGTATAACACTAATAAGAGTAAGGACAAGGCCTAGAAGCTATCCCTTAGCCTACTATACCCTAGCCGGTACTATATAGCCGCTATCTAAGAGTAGTAGATAAGCGGGAAGACGATACTCGTAGACCCGAGATACTACCTTATAGTACCCTAAGGTAACTAGCCGGTAGCGCGGGTCTACTTCTACGTAAGTAAAGAAATCGCGATAATAACGTAGACGACCTATACCTACTCTAGCGATATAGCCTATCTACGGCTACGCCTCGCCGACGGTAAGATAGTAGCTATCTATAACGCCTATAACCCGTACTTAGTACCGGGCTCGATAGAAGATAATAGCTAGTCGGCCACCCTCTACTAGCTCTAAGAAGCTCTCTAAGAGGAAGCTAATATATATATCCTAGTCGGCGATCTTGACCTCTACTACCTAAGATAGGGAGGCGATAGCGTACTCTCGGCCTATAGCGCCGTAGACGCGCTTATTAGTCTAGTAGAGGTATCCGGCCTTAGCCTAGTACTACCCGTAGGTACGGCTACGTATTAGTAGAAAAACACGACCTAGACGATTAACCTAACCTTCGTAATATAGTAGATAGCCTAGCGGACTATCTTCTACGATACGGACCTAGAACTCGATACCGGCTATCTAGACTACCTAGCTATCTATACGACGTTCGACGTAATATATCTATAGGCGCTACTAGCCCTCGAACTACGGCCTTAGTAGAAGAGAGCGGACTAGAAGGAGATTAATAAGGTACTATAAGAACGAATAAAGGCTCTCGTACTACTAGTACCCCTCCGTCTAGAGGCGGAAATCGACGCGGCGGTAAGGAGCCTATAGTAGTATATAGTAGGATTAATCCGGGATAAGATCCCCTATACCCGACCCTCGAAGTACGCGTCGCTAGCCTAGTCGTAGGAATACGTAGACGTAGTCCGTATAACGGTAGCGGCGTAGCGCCGGTAGAACGAGATAAAATAGGACGCTATATACGCCCGATACCGCCGACTAGATAACGAGAAGAGTAGGATTATTAGGCCCTAGGGTAGTACTACGTAGCGTAACGCCGTCCGCGAAGTTATAGGAGACCGAAGTAAGGTCTAGAAGCTCGCTAAGTAGGCGCGTATAAGGAAGCGAGAGACGCCGCTACTACTACTATAGTTCCTACCTATCTATAATAGGTAAGGGGTCCTCTAGGAAGCCTAGTAAGGTAGAGCCGACGCGCTAGTAGAGGCGTTCTTCCCTCCCCCGGTTACTACCCGACTCGACGATATCGAAGGCTTTATATACCTAACGGAGCTCGAGACTAGCTAAGAAGTAACGGAGGCGGAGGTACTAATAGTACTAAAAGCGGCGCTACTAGATAAGGCCCTAGGACTAGACAAGATCCCTAACCGTTTCCTTAAGTACTACCGCTAGACGCTCGTCCCGTACCTCGCGGGGCTATTTACGGTATACCTCTAGTAGTTATACGTACCGACCCCCTTCCGGTACTCGAGTATAGTCGTCCTCCGTAAGGAGGGTAAGGCTAGATACGACGTTAGGAAGGCCTACCGCCCGATAGCCCTACTTAGTACGATCGGTAAGGCGCTAGAGCGTATCGTAGCTAATTATATCTCTAAGCTAGCCGAGGAGTACTAGCTCCTCCTAGCCGAGTAGATAGGAGCCCGACTAGGGCGGTCTACGACGACCGCCCTAGAACTCGTTACGGAATAGGTTTATATAATCTAGGTAATACGCCGATAATAGGTCGCTACCCTACTATCCCTTAATATCTCGGGGGCGTTCGATAAGGTTTCCTACGCCCGACTACTCTATAACCTCCGGGCGAAAGGTTTGCCTAGCTAGCTCGTCGCGTTCGTTAAGTCCTTCCTTAGTAACCGGTCTACGTAGCTCGTACTAGGGGAGTAGTATAGAAGACTAACTACCCTAGTAAGTAAGGGCGCGCCTAGTAACCCTAGGATAGCTTACGCGTAGGTATATATACTTGTCGGTCCGCGGGCCGTAAAGTATATATAGTAATCCAAAAAAAGATAATAAATCTGAAAATTTCAGATTCCCGTATCTTCGCCTTATAGAGAGATTCTTCGTAAATCCTAGCTTCCTACTAAGGTCGCCTCCTAACTATATATATCTTAGTAGTACCCCTATATACCCTTACTACGTAATTAACCGTTAAAGGTTAACGAGATTCGACGCGCAAATTTCAGGGTCTAAAGGGGGCCCTTAGCTTGTTAATATATCCTCCCCTATTACGAAACTGCCCCTAGTTTCACCTCCGCTACGCTAATATAAACTAAGAAACTATACCTACAAGTTATACGTAAGGAAGGCGGATCCGGCGTCTAGTTAAGTAGTTAGTCTAGAGATATTAAGGAGATCGTAAATTTATTCTATAAGGGGCTAAGGAGGCTAAGTCAAAGTCAAGTCTTCGTAGTAAGCCTACTCTTAAATTAAAGATATAGCCTAGAAATTAGTTAAGTACGCTAGAAACTAGGTACTAGAACTAGAAGCTAGTTAAATTAAGGTTAGAAACTAAAACTACTAAGTAAACTCCTTACGCCTAAGAAAAAGAAATAATAGAGTCCTATCCCTCCTTCGACCTAAATCCTAGTAAATTTGGCTATCTCCTCCGTAGTAAGGACATAAGGCCGTACCTATAGTCTCGTCGGCTTAGATTCTAGTTCCGGAAGTGTAGTAGCTCTATTAATGCCGATTAGAAGTATATCGTCATCCTCTTTGTCGTTAGATTTAGATATAGTAGGTCTGTTCTTGTTCGGAAGATCGCCTTTTTCGATATTCGCGATATCAACCCTATCCTCTAGCGCTATAATGTCTTCAGCTTTAGGAAGATCAAGCTCTAGGTCCGGTCTTAACTATAGGATCAGCTTTAGGTTCTCTCGGGCTTATATACCCTTTAACCTCGTACTATTAAGCTCTTCGAGGACGTATATACTAAACCCCGAGTACACCTTAGCTATACGATACGGACTAAGCTAGCGGTAACTAATCTTTCTAGATAGGTCATCCTTATATAGCTTGTCGAACTTGACTATAAGATTCCCGACCTAGAACCCCTAGAAGTTAATACTACGTTTAGTATTAAGGTATTCCTTACTTAGGGTACGAAGCCTTACTCTTCGTAACTATAACTCGTAAAGACTTATATCCCGTACCTATAATTAACGCGCCCGAATAGCTAATAGCTCCTCTATTAATCTAATAGATCCCTATTTATAGTTCGCCTATATTAGGTATTCTACCTCGATCGGGAGGATAGTACGATAGCTATATAGGACCTCCGCCGGAGTTATACCCGTAATTCTAGATACCGTAGTTCTATTAGCCTAAAGTACCGTAGCAATCTATCGTTCCTAGGACTTATAGGTGTTCTTAGTAAGCTTAGCTAAAGTAGCTAGAACAGGTCGATATCCTAGTTCTATAGTTATATTTAACTAGGTAAGATCCGGATATACTTAATACCTATACTAATAAGTATCCTCTCTACCTCCCCTTTGTTAATACTAGCGTTATTAAGCATAATCTTATAGTAGTATCTATACCGGCTAAATACTATCTCGTATAAGAACTTAGTAATCGCCCGTAAATTTAGAGGCTTCTATACGACCTTCGCCTTAATCTACCTACTTAGAGCTTCTCGGGCGATAAGTAAGTACCCGTTTCTATATATATAGACGGGATCGTAGTACTACCTCTCTTCTATAACCTACTAAGTCGATAAGTGTATTTCTCCTACTCTCTAGTTACCTTCGCGAAAGTTATAAGGAATATAAGTCCTTACCTAATTCGATACGTCGGAGAAGTAGCCCTCCTAGTAATACCGGCTAGTAATAAGATTATATACTAGCTCTATACTCCGGTAACTATACTTTTTATAACAGTGCATTACGATCTCTTTCTATACATTGTTATTGTCTACTACTAGCTACATCGGTGTACCCCTTCGCCGCTAATAAAATAAGAGCTTATCTCTTAAGTAGTACCGAGGACTCTTCTTAACGAGGTTTCGATACTTAGCCCGGGTAACCCCTTCCGGTCGTGTTCGATATACTAGAATATAAGCTATAAGCTCGGAATTACTAGGGTTAGAGGAGTCGTTTAAGCTCTAGAATAACGGGGAAAGTATTAACTAGCTCGGCGTAACGGAAGAATTTGTCGTTAATTATCTTATTAATATTATCGTTAGGTTCCGTAAGCTCCTTAGCTATAGGTAGTTTACGAGATAGTACATCCGGTCCGGAGTACTTCTTCCTATCGACATGCCTTACTTTAAAGGTAAATAGCCGAATCTAAGTAATCTACCTTACTATTATAGAGTTTAGAATGTCGGATACTAACCGATTTAACTACTATACTAGCGTTTTAGTATTAACTTCGAGAATGAAGTCTACTCCTGCGAGGTAGCGCTACACCTTCTTAAGGCCCTTTAGTACTCCGAGGCACTCCCGCTTTCCTATATCGTACTTAGCCTCGTTTATGTTCTAGGTACCGCTCTTATACCTTACTAGGTGTCTTCGTCGAGTATTATCTAGTAATTCCTACGATATTATATAACCCTACCTAATACTACTCGCGTTAATAGAAACGAAGATCCTACTAGCTCCTAGGGCGTAGGAGATAGTTACTAACGCTAGTACTATTACTAAGAATCTTACTAGGTTCTCTTTCGAGAACTACTTATTCTTAGTCTAGATAAACTCGACGTCCTTCCTTAAAAGCTTATATATTAGCCGAGCGACGATTACAAACTAGGGACCTAAATCCGGAAGTAAATATAGATCCTATTATAAACTCGAACGTCCTTTACGTACTTTAGGGTTAGCTAGTCTAAGATCTTAGCTACTACCTTAGGATCTAGATAGCGGCCGCTCGGGCTAGTAATAAAGCCTACGATCTTTAGGGTCTTATAAAGCCACTACGACTTCTCCCCTACGACTACCGCTCCGGCCCTCTCTAGGTTCGTAAGAACAAGATTAAGGTATATAATGTGTTTTACGACCTATTATCGAAGGCTAGGCTCTACCTTAGCGTTACTATAGTCCTTAGTAGGACCTTTTACGCCGATATCGTTAAGAAATAGTTTTGCTCGGTAAGAAATATAGTCTATTAACACCTTAGTTACTACCCGTACAAACTAAGTAACTAAGTTCGTCGTACCCTATAGTAACGTTATATACCGTATAAGCCTAAGAGGCGTTATAAAGGTCGTTAAATCTCGGCTGCTTTCGTTAAGCGTGATCTAGTCGTACCCCGAAAACAAGTCTACTAAAGAGGCTACTCTATACCTAGTAAAGTCTTCCGAGAACCCGTCCGTATCTAGGGGAATGTTCGTATCCCTTATCGTCACCTCGTTTAAGAGTATAGCGGAGTTAATCAACCTATATAGTAAAGCTTTACTATTTAGCTCGACCTTCTTCGCTACTTAGAACTAAGTATTCGTATAAGTACCTTGACTATACTTAAGAATTCTATTCTTAATTCGAGCGCGGATTATCTATTCTTTAATCGCTCGTAAGCTTAGGTATAACCGAATGTTCCGCGCCTACTACGGTTTGTACGTAATCGTTATAATCTTCTAAGGAGGCATAACATTATATCTAATCTACCGTATATAGCTAAAATCCTACGCTAGGACACCTTCTCGGTTAAAGAGCATTTTATTAAATATCTGTCTTTCCTTAGCCGAGAGAGCGATACTAACATTAATACTAGCGAGCCTTTTAAGTATAATCCTCGAGCCGCGCTCGATACTAGAGAACTTTTTAATAAGATACCTCCTATCGAACGGGCCTTACCCTACTAGTATTAGAGATTCCTAGTAAAGGGCCTTCCGCTTCTAATCTATGTCACTATCTACTTTCGACTAAGGCCTCTCGTAAACGCTCGTATTAACAGGTCTTTTCTTATTAGCTTTTCGCTTATATATAGTCAATATATACGGTATCCTAATACCGGGTCTATATAACCCTACGTCTCGTTTCTAAGCCTACCTATTAATCTAGCCCTGTTTCAGGATCTCCGTATACTAGTCGCCCTATACGGAGTATATATTTATAATAACCTACTCTCCTAGAGCGTTAGTAGTCACCTTAGCGCTTAAGTATTAGCGGTTCCCGAGTAGTTCTAGCAATTTTCTCGAATACGGGCTAAGGTCGAGGACATTTTCTCTTTGTTATAATACGGGGCCGCGGTAGTTCTTAAAGTAGTCGAAGACAGTCGTATCTATAGGCTTAGGGTTTAGCTTCGTTATGCCTTCTTATCAATATCAATACGCCGTATTATTAGAACACTCCGCCCCTAATATATTTACTAAGGTCTCCCCGACTAGACTCGAAAAGCGGACTTGTTTTAAAACCGGACTTCTAATACTTATAGCGGGTTAACTACCGTGAATTAACCCGCGTTCGTATTTTTCGAGGACTATAGAAATTCTTAAAGAGTTTTGTACTTATTAGTACCTATAATAGCCGTAAATATTATACTTTTACCTTTCCTACTAGCGATTGTTCCCTCCTATAATCTATCGTCGTAGTTACGGCCTATTAGTCGTACCTTCCTATACTAAGGGCGGCTAAGGATCGTAGGCGAATCTAGATTAGCGGAGATAAATATATCGATCTAGTAGTATATACTAAACACCTAAGTATTAAGCTTTGAAATTACCACCTTAAACTTCGCTCTTCTACCCGCTCCTCGAAAGGATAAGTAGGCGCTAGGTACGATAGGCAAGCTAAACTTATATACTATCCTCGGGCTAATAATATTGACTTTAGATCCCTCGTTAAGTAAGGCTCGAGTCTGACCTTTACTAGTCCTAAGCTCGGTAACTACCTAAGGGCTAGGTACTATTACAAAATCGTCTAGTATACTAGAGAGACCGATCTTTTTAATGTTCTCGTACAACTCGGCGGTAGGGATAGCATCCTTACTATATAATATCGTTAAGAACATACCTATAAAGCGAGCTTAATAATTATCCCGAAAGACTTCCTCGTTAGCCTCTTCTTCCTCGTCTTTATAGGTAGCGACATAACTCGTACGGACTTTAGTCCCTTCTTAGCTAGCTAACTTACGGACGGTAGTAAGCTTAGACTATAGATTAGAGGTATTTACTACTCTCCTAAACAAGGTAGTCTTAAACTAGCGACTATACCAAAACTAGTCCCGGGCACTAACGTTTAGAAACGTAGTCTAAAGGATTTGATTAATCTAATAGGTCACTCCCTCCTCGTTAGTAACGGGCCTATCTCTAGTACCGTACTATCGGACGTAGTTATTAATCCTTATCGTCTTCGTATTCTATAGCCGTTTACGCTATACGAATAGGGTATTAATAGGCCCTACCGGCTATTTCGAGGGCGTAGGCCTTGACTTAGCTCGAGGCTTAGGCGTCCTTCTTCTAAGAGTCTCCCCTAACGCTACCGTTAACTAGCTTCTACTAGCCCTAGAACCGGCGTCTCTAACTATCTCTACCTCCTACTAACCGAGTTCTTCCTACCGGATCTCCTCTTTAAGTTCTTATCGTATAGCTTTAGCGGCCTCGGCTCGTCCTCTTAATGCCTATATACTAGACCTAGTTCGAGCATTCGGGTTCTTTATAATTCCTACTAGAGCTTTGCCTCGAGATTTATTACTCTAGATTAGGTAGGCCTTAACCTTAACCTCGTCGTAGTATATAATCCTACTCCCTTATAGAGCCGGTTCTTCTTCTTCCTCAAACTGGATCTAGTAACTACTAGCAGCCGTCGGTTACTACCTAGATCTAGTATCTTAAGGGCCGTATCCTATTAGGTATCGGTTATTAGGTAGAGGTTTAGAGTAGTTAGGAAGCTTTACGCTTAAGACACTAGTATAATCTCGACCTATCTATTGTTTCCAAAGCGTAGGGATTTTTATGTCCTTATTAAATAGAATTAGGCTATAGTGTTCCTTAAGCTACGGAAGTATATAAAGGAGCTTAGGTTTGCTATAGTCCCGTCGGAAGTTAAACTTAGAGGGATTTAGATTAGTCTTCTTTCCTAGGTACTACTAGTTGTTCGTCGCTAAAAAGACATACCCTTATAAGATAAGGAATAGCATCGCGGGGCACCTATTAGCCTAATGTTCCGTACTACTATAGTTATAATAGTACCTATTAAGCGCTTTAGACTACTTACGGTTCTATAACTACGGGCGCTATATAAAGTAAACCTATAGTTTAGGCACTCGATCGGGGTTCTCTAGTTATATATATATATATATTGTTCATTATGCTATTATAGAGCCTGTTGGCCTATATAGCTATACTACCTACTTCTAGTTATAAAGGGGAAACTCGTATTATAGAGTGAAAACCCCCTCTCCTCTCCTATACGTTCTTAACCTTGCCTTCTTTCGTGTTTTCCTTATTAAGGGTACACTAGTGTTATAGGCCTGCCCTAATGACTACCCTATCTACACCCCCTTGACCTCCTACCTCTTCTCTAGAATTCTACTCCTCCGTCTCGCTAGCTAGCGCGAACTGTTTAAAAAAGCCCTACTATAGTATCTACTATACTATCCGTCTTACGTCTCGCTTATCCGTTACGATTAACTAGTAGTCGCGTCTTACTACCTTAGCTCTCTACTATCCTCGTCCTTCTACCTATTACGGGCACAGTAGTATTATATGCTCCGGGTTCTATAACGGATAGTTATACTAGTATACTAGGCTATATACGTCCGGGACTTTCCTTCTATATAGGTAGGCCCTTAACCCGATATGTTCGGACCTAATCTATATCGCGATACTTACTTCGGCCCTTATTAGGTCACGGTAGAGTAGGTAGTTATGTCTCTAGAAGGGGCGTAAGGCTAGGGGTCCTCGATTTAGTAGAGTATTCTCTTCCTATTCCTGTTCCTAAAGGCATCCCGCTACCTACTCTACGAGGCTTGACGTCTTTACCTTATTGCCCTTTTTCCTCCGTACCTTTTCCTCCTCCTCCTTCCTCTCTAGCTACTCCTAGGTTCGCTTAACGACTTTAAACGTACGTAGGTAGTCTTACTTTTAGCTTTAACGTACCCTAAGGCTAGGTAGTCGGTCGTACCTCCTAGCGATCTTCTCTATAGAGTCCCGAATAGCTTGTTATACTAGATAATCCGCCGTCTTCCTAGCGTATTAGATCCTCATTCCCTTAATATAATGTTTAATCGGGGGGACCCTATCTCTACCTCTACTACTCTTATTAGCGTTATCTTATAGGCTCCTAGTATCCGTCTAAGGTTCGCGGCCTACGTCCGGTTTAGGGGTCCCTCTATCCGCTTCGGGATTGTTTACCTACTCCTCCTATCCCCTATATCTAGGCCCCGTAGAGTATTACTAGTTTTACGATCGTCTTATATATAATCCTTACCTTATTAAACGTAGCTCCCTATATTGACGTTATAAGTCTAGTTATTATAGCCTCGTTAACCTAGGCTCTATTCTAGGCTTTCCTAATCTAGGGGTTCTAGCTAAGTTTAGGGTCTAGCTAGATTCCTAGGATTTATAATTTGGGAGAGGGCTTCGTTACGTAACTCTAGATAGTTACCGTTACTTATATATTATAGTAGGTTCTTACCTTGCTAAAGTGGATAAGCTAGTACTTTTCTAGGGCGAAACGGGCGCCGTGTCGACGTACCTATTCCTCGTATACCTTGTGTCTTTCTATAAGTAGCCGGTAGTTTTCTTCGGTCGTCGTTAACTAGGCTAGGATGTTCGTATCGTCGACGAACCCCGAGGCCGACGTTTGTAGTAAGGTAATTAGTAGGATTAGGTCCGCTATAAAGATTAAGAAGAGGATCGGGGATAGTATTAAGCCCTAGGGGATCCCGTATTCTATATATATAAGGTTGCCCTCCTTACGCTTCCTAAGGATAATCTACGTTATTCTCTCCTTAAGGAAGGAGTTTACGAAACTTATTACCTACCGCGGGATTCCTTTTTACCGTAGGATATAGAGGAGTCGCTCGTAGGAGACGTTATTAAATGCCCCTAATATATTAAGAGACAATAGTAATATAACCCTGTTCCGTCTATAGTACTAGAGAGTATAAATCTGTTTAGTAATAAGCTCTATAGCCGTTAGGGTGGATCGTTTGCTCCTACTACCTATCTATATCTCTAGGAGTAGGTTGTTATCCTCGACGAGCTATATAATTCTTCTTACTACGACCTTCTCTAGTATCTTTCTAATTATGTTTAGGAGTACGATCGGCCTATAGGACTTTAGCTTTATATAGTCTTCCTTCTATAGCTTCTTTAGGACGACTATAAGGGACCGCCTAAATGGCCGTAGATAGTACCCCTTACGTAGGCAAGCCGTAAATAGTTCGGCGAGGTATAGGGCGACTTCTTCTTTCTATTCTTTAAGGAGGAGGTTTAGGATACCGTCGGGTCCCGGGGCCTTACGGCCCTTTAGCTTTCCTATGATCTCCTTTATCTCCTCCTCGCCTACTATCTAGTATATATCGAGTAGCTCCGGGTAGATCGTTCCCTCTATATCCGTTAGGTCGGCCGTTAACTATATCGTAAAGAAGTAGTCGGCGAACGCCTTCGCCTTCCCTTCCGGCGTTATCTATATTATGCCTATTGTATCCTAGATTAGGGGGAGGTGTAGTGTCCTGTCCCCGTCTCCGGCCCTTACCTACTTTATAAGCCGCTATATCTACTCCGGGTTCTCTATTATAAGACCTATAGTTACCCTTTAGTCTTGTTACTTATCTCGTCGTATTTAGGCCTTCTTTGCCTAACTTGCTTCCTAGTACTCGTCCTACGCTCCTTAGCTTTACTCCTTTGTCTATTTTCGCCTTGCCCTCCTTACGTCCTTAACTTTAGCTAAGCACTCTAGGGTCTAGAAGGGCTTCTAGTGCTTCGAGGGCCTTAGTTCTAGTATATATTCCTCGGCCGCCTACTATATCGTCGTTATCTGTTCTGCCGTACTATTAAGCTCGGCTTCTATCTCCCCGATACTAGTATTATTTAGGTACTATTTAAGTAGATTCCGGATCTCCTCCTAGGGAGCTTTTTTCTAGTTAAGGCGCTTTTCACCCCGAAGCTCCTCTTCTATCCCCGTCGCTATCGTTATCTAGATAGGGATGTAGTCTAACCCTACCTCTAGGGCAAGGTTAGGTCTATACTCTACTAGCCTTATTACTACGTCCCTCGATAGAAAGTATAGGTCGATAGTACCCGCGCTTGTTCTTACCTTCTACGTCTCTATACCCTCTAGGGTTACGTACTCTATGTCTCTACTTTCCGTAATCTCGAGGAGCTTACTACCTAGATATACGTAAGGGGGGAGGTGAATTCTAGACCCTACGTTAGGTAGTAGAGGTTAAAGTCGCCTAGGAGGATATAGTTTATATCCCCTTAGTCGAGTACCTAGTTAAGTCGTACTAGCGTACCGAGGTCTCTACTCGTTCTTCCCTAAGGAGGAGGGTTATAGACGTTATATATCTAGATAGGTCCTTAACTCGTAGTGATTTAGATAGTCGTAATGTCTCCTTAACTCCCTTCCGGGTACGAGATTACCTTCTAGGCGTCCGTACATAATACTTTACTAACGTATATATATATCCTTAGGCTATAGCCTATGCCTCCCTCGATAGCTATATAGTACCGTAGGTCGGTATAGGTAGTAGGTCTTCGAGTATATAGGTTTAGCTATAGCTCTTATATCGCTACGATATAATGCCTTTAGTCGTCGAGTTCCTAGAGGAAGTAGAGTTGAACCTTATCCTTACTTTCATTAACGTTATACTATATAATAGTGAGGTTGGCTTGTATTAGTATTACGGACTAGCTAAGATAAGGTCTATTAGGGTGCTCGTTAGCTATATAGCTCCTTCGTTTATCGCGCTATCCTATTAAGTTAGTTAGCGTTCGGTCGTTAGGGGGTGCCCGAAGATTCGTATCTATCTAGCTTTATTTGCCGCCCTCTATAGCCCCCTTAGGCGTCCCGGCGGTAGGTAAGTACTCTACTATATATTTGGTGTCGCTTCGTCTATCCTGTTCCTCTTTACGGCCTCGAATCCTCTATACTAGGAATTACCGAGCGTTAGTATAGAGTACCTCGCCGGAGTTATTACCCTAACCTAGCGGGCCTTTTCTTACGCTACTATCCTTATAGGGTATTAGTTCGAGTATGCCGGGTATTTACGGCCGTAGTACGCGTATCTTGATTCCTCCTATAGGTATTATTTCCCCTAATACGGTCCTACGTAGTATAGGTACTTAGGGGTCTTCTCGGTGTACTTTAGCGCGATGTAGCCGTATTGTTAGTAGTTAAAGTATTAGAGTACTCTATAGCTACTCTTATATATCTCCGTTCTCTAGTTATGTAGACCTTTGATTTTTACTAGGGTTAAAGGATCTAACCTCCGCCGCGCGACCTCGTTAGTAAGCCCGAATACTTATTTCTACTATTTTCTAAATAAGGTCATCGTCGATAGTAGCGGAAATAGCTAGTTTATTAAGTATATTAATCTTAGGGATCAAGCGCGGCATCTACTTTATAACTAACCGATAAAGCTACGGTAAAGTAAGTAGAAAGTCCGTATATACGGCCTTCTATCCTTCTTTACTATTAGCGATACTTGTCGCCTCGTCTAGTATCTTTAAAAAGCGCCGAAACTTCTTAGGCTACTTCGGATAGAGCCTACATTTCTTATAAACTGCCTTAGTAACTGACTCTAGGAGCCCCTAAAGTAGAAGACGGCTACGGGAGCTATTATCGAGGTCTTTAGGATCAATTAGGTTACTAGAGGCTACGAAGAGACGGATAAACTCCTTTATATCCTATTCCTTAGGGCTTTTCCCTTACTCTTCTTAGTCATTTCGTCGTGCTCTTTCCTTACCCTTATTAGAGCTTAAAGCCTCCGGGGTGTTATCTTCGTCGCTATCCGAGTCTTCTATCCCTTCTAGAATTATAGCCTCCCTATAAGGCCTATATACCTTTGTTAGACTTTCTAGTAACTCTTAGCTAGCTCTAATACTAGCAAACGACTCGAACCTCGATAAAGATATAACTAAAACTTATGACCTTGTTCGTAACCGTAACCTTACTCGTAACGTTATACTTACTTTACTTAATACTAAGAACCTTGACCTTAGGTACCTTAATACCTTAAGACTTCGACTTCGAGTCGACCTTAACCTTGATTTACTAAAATGTACTAGTAATACTACTAGGTATATACTTGAACCCCCCCTTATTAACTACTAAAATATAGACGACTAACTACCCTAGTAAGTAAGGGCGCGCCTAGTGACCCTAGGATAGCTTACGCGTAGGTATATATACTTGTCGGTCCGCGGGCCGTAAAGTATATATAGTAATCCAAAAAAAAGATAATAAATCTGAAAATTTCAGATTCCCGTATCTTCGCCTTATAGAGAGATTCTTCGTAAATCCTAGCTTCCTACTAAGGCCGCCTCCTAACTATATATATCTTAGTAGTACCCCTATATACCCCTACTACGTAATTAACCGTTAAAGGTTAACGAGATTCGACGCGTAGATTTTAGGGTCTAAAGGGGGCCCTTAGCTTATTAATAGTAGCGTAAACCTTAGATACGGCCTATAAGAAACGGGGATCCCGTAGGGCTTATTACTCTCTCCGATCCTCTTCCTTTTCTTCGCCTCTACGCTCCTCCCGCTACTTAGAGGAAGCGCCGGCGGTACTAACTCCTATATAGGCTTTATCGACGACACGAATATCCTAATATATAGCGACTTAACCGAGACTAATTACTACTAACTCGAAGCGGCGCTCGAGGTATATAACGACTAGGTAGCGCGATATAGGGTAGTCTTTGTACCTAAGAAGGACTAGATAATCTACCTTATAAGGACCCCGAAGAAGTATAACCTCTTAGCTACGATCGGGGCCGGGACCGGCGTAAGCTATATTACTCTATAGCTATCTATCCGGGTCCTAGGACTCTAAGTAGATACGTAACTCCGGTAGTACGCCTACCTAAAGTAGCTCCGGTAGCGGGGAGACTAGAAAAAAGCCTTAATTATACGCCTCGCGGCCTCTATATAGGGCGTAGCCTTCGTAAAGGTACGCTAGCTATATAGCTCTATTGTCCGACCGGCGATTACCTTTAGGGTACTAGTCTAGTATCTATCCTACGCGACTAGCTAGATAAAGTAGATTTAAAACATATAGAACGAATATTTACGTAGGGCGACCGGGGTATACCGTACTATACCGACGTAGGTCCTAGAAGTAGATACGTAGATCGCGCTACTAGACCTCTACCTCTAATAGCTCGCTATAGGCTATACGCTCTAGACGGCGTATAGTAAGGTAGAGAGCGATATCCGCGTAGCGTACTAGGCGATCACGACACGCCTTCGATCTATAGCGCCTAAAAAGAAGACAGGATTATAGGCCTAGCGGTAGCTAGATATATAATAAACCCCGATAGTAAAGTTCCGAGTATAGGCCCTAGCTAGTAGTATACTAGTAATAGGAGCGGGATAGGGACGTAAAGAACGGAAGGCTATAGCGAACGCGGTCCGTAGATATATATAGGGAATCTAGAACGAGCGCTAGGAGAAAGGCGAAAGGCACCTAAACGGGTAACTACTACTACGACGAGTATATCGACGAGAAGACGAGGTAGCGCCGAAGACAGGACCTATTAGCCGAGATAGAGTAAGACTCTTCCGAGCCCTTACCCGCCTATAGGTAATAGTCGCGATACTACTCCGCTCGGAATATATTAGGTTTAAGGACTATCTATATCGCCGAAAGGTACCGGGAGTAGATAGTAGCCTATATAAATAAAGACGTATTTAGACGCCGAAACACGTTATACTATTCTACCTACGCTTTATAGAAGCCCTGTAGGTAATACGCCTCGAGACGGGGGCTATAGACTTCTAATATATAATAGGTATAGCGCGTAGGATACGAGTAGCGGTACGAATAGTAATACGGACCGGCCTTCGATAGTAGTTCTAGATAGCGGGTAAGATAGTAGTAAGAATAGAGGAGATAGCCTAGGAGGAAGAGCTCTAGGAAGCCCCCGAAGGCGCCCTACCTATAGACGTAGTAGAACTCCGGTAGCGCCGACGACTACGTAGGCGGGTAGACCGTAGCCTATAGCGACCCCGAGCGTAGGAGGAAGAGCGATAGGAGTACTAATAGAGTATAGGAGCCCGGAAGGGTCGACTCGTTATCTACTTAACGGCCAGCCCGTTTTCCGCTCGACGGTCGACCTGTCTCCTACTCGATAGGCGACCCGCCTCTACTAATAGTCGACCTATCGTCTGTTCAATAGTCGGCTAGCTACTAATACTCGTTCCTAGGTACCGGGTAGATTAGTACTCCGGAGTAGCTAACTACCTAGTACTTACCGGTCCTAGTACGACAGATTAACTAATAAGTAATAGAGAGAACTTACTAATACCTAAAGAGGATATTTCCCCGTACGACGGTTTTTCCCTCTCTCTTCCCTAATAGTCCCCGGCCTCGTAGACCTTTAAGGAGCTAGATAGGCATTATGAATGTATATATATATACTAATCTCCGCGATAAGGTTCTTCTAGTAGTTCGATATAAATAGCTTATCCCTATCTATTATAAAGACCTTAGGGAATCCGTAGTATCGTACTAGGTTATCGAGTACTAAGTATCCGAGTTGCTCTACCGTATACGTTTTACTAGTAGGTATAAAGTGTACGTATTTTATTAGGCGGTCGACTATAACTAGTATTATATCGTATCGTATTCCTATCGCCTTATCCGTCGAGGTAGGGAGCTTCGTAATAAAGTCTATCGTAACCTCGTCCTATAGTTATGTCGGTAGCGTCTTGAATTATATTTATCCGTACTTCTCGAGTCTAGCGGCCTTGTTCTATTAGTAGTACGTATATCTCTTAATATATTATAGTACTTTCTGTCTTATCTATAGAAATGAGAAACTTCGCTATATAATCTCGAGAGTCTTCGTAGTTCTAGGATGTCTATATACTAGGTTATTATAATATCATTGAATATATTCTTTTTCTCGTTCTCGTAGTACTTAGTACTTCCCTTATATAAGTAGGAATTGCTCTTCTATATCCTAAAGGACACGTAATATATTATTAAACTCCTTTATATTAGCGCTTAGGCTTCTATCTAGATTAGCCTTAAGTACTTATTGTCGTACTAGTTCCTTTCCTTCTATATAGTCGCTTCTTCGGCTTAGTACGTCGGCCCTACTATTGTCTTTTCCTACGGTATAGCGGATTTCGGACTTATACTATCCGAGTAGTTCTAACTAGCGGGCCTATCTTCGGGTCAGTACCTTTATCGTAGTGAAGTAAGTGAGATTCTTATAATCAGAAAGAATCGTTAGCTTAGGTACTCCTTCCGCGTATACTCTCTAGTACTATATAGTAGTAATAATAGCGAAAAGTTCCTTATTATAGATATTATAGTCTTGTTCCGCGGGTGTTATTTTCCTTAAGTAGTAGGCCACTAGGTGTCGTTTCCTATTATACTCTTATATAAGGTATAACGTGCTTTACTACCGAGCGGGCTATACTACCGAGCGGGCTACTTTTACTAAGAACTATACTACTTCTATAGATATAGCTATGTAACTACTTTTATAGCTTATATTATCTTTAAACGAGGCCAAACTGACCTTAGCTGTCTAGGCTACAAAACGCGACGCGATAATTACGAATCGACTTGCTATAAAGGTATACGACGCGTCTCGAACTATACTAGGGTATCGATTAAATAGACGACCTCCTCGGGGTGACTACGAGCCTGATCCGAAGAAGCTTATAGAGCTAGAAGAGAGGGTGATCCTTGAGTATATACTCGAGCTAGATCTTAGAGGTTTCCCGCTATTAAAAGCTAGTATACGAGTAATAGCCGATTTATTACTATAAGAGAAGGGTCTTAAGCCCGCTAGTCTTAATTAGATAGACAGGTTTATTAGGCGGCATCGTGAGCTAAAGGTTCGTATAATAAGTAGATACGATCGTTAGCGAGCCCTAATAGAAGATCTAGACGTTATTAAGAAGTAGTTCTTGCTTATACGTAATATAAAGGAGAAGTATAGTATCCTTAACTAGGACACCTATAACTTCGACGAGAAAGGGTTTATAATAGGTGTCATTACGTCTTAGAGCGTCGTTACGGGTTCAGAAAGGCGTAGTAGAAAGAGGAAGGTCGTTCAATAGGGCAAAAGAGAGGGAGTAGAGAGATAGCGTATTAGATAGCTCTTATACGAAGCGAGATTAGTAAGCTACGTAAGTCTAACGAGGCCCTTATATAGCGGAAAGCACGAAAGCGCAAGTATATTTAGTCTAGAGGGTCTCTAACCTTCAATAAGGCGTCGTAATTAATACCTCTAGAGGATACTAGGAGGCAGGAAGTGAGTAGAGAGTCGCTAGATAGTGTTCGGCTAGTACTAAGGCTACGACGCTATAAGCGATATAGCGAGTCGGGGCATAACGTACGTACCTATTAAGTAGACTCGCTAGATAGCGAAGAATCTAAAGAGGAATTGTCCTCCTAGTAACGATTCTATAGGATGTCGTCGTGTTAAGATACCGTCGCAATTAAAGTAGAAGTAGTATAGTTCTTAGTAAAAGTAGCCCGCTCGGTAGTATAGCCCGCTCGGTAGTAAAGTACGTTACTCCTATAGCTATATCCGATACGTCCGTCTCGATCTAGACTTCTTTCGTACCGTCGAATAGTCGAAGCGTAAGTATAGAGGCGTATTGTTCTTTAAGTAGTTTAAACGCCTATTGTTCTCTATTACCCTATAGCTATTTAGTGTCTTTTTATATAAGCGCGGTTATAGCTACGGCTATCTTAGAGTAATCTCTAATAAACTTCCGGTTATAGTTCGCTAGTCCTAAGAATGATTATACATCCTTAATATTAGCCGGTTCTAGCTATTCTCGAATAGAATATGTCTTCGTTAGGTCGATCTAGATTCCTATTATACTAATAATAGGTATAGGAAGTAGATACTTATCGGGCTCGTATTCGACGAGGACTATCTATTCGATAGCCCTTATTAAGACGAGCAATCTACTTAAGTAGTAGCGACCCGCCTACGCTAGCGGCGGCGTAATCGTAGTATAAAGAACCCTAATACTAAGGTTCCGTTCCCCTAACGGTAGACCCTAGAGTTACGGAGTTACGGAGGATAACTACCTAATTAGGAAGCGCGACCTCACCCCGAATAGTAGCGAAGAATAGTAACTAACGAGAGCTATAGCCTTAGGAGGCTAACGACAAACAATATAGCGTAGACGACCCTATATACGGAGGCCGAGAACTTACTAGAGGATAATAAATACCTAGCCCGAGTATATAAGAACACTATAGTATAGCTACTAGGAGCGCTAAAAGCGCTATTATACTAAATTCTAAAGACAATCTAATAAGTAATATAGAAGGTAGCCTAGAGACTAACTATATAGGTAATAGTAGTAGTAGGTAAGAATTAACTCCCTACGAAGGTAAGTAATACGGTACGCCTATATATTACTAATCCGGCGGAGAAACAAGAAATCGTAGCCCTAATAAGTAAGGAGATTGTCGATAGAATCGGCTAAAAGGATGTAGTCGGAGCGAAGGTAGAGGCAATAGGCGTAGTAAGACTCTTTATCGTATAAGAGTCTAATAGACGAAAACTAGAGACCTATAAGGAGTGGACTACTAAAGTCGCGAAGTCGGCGCGAGTCTCCTACTAATAATATACCGTTATTGCCTACGGGGTCCCTAGGACATTTAAGGTCGAAGACCTTCCCTAACTCTAAGTATAGAACTAGAACATATCCCTAGGAGTACGACCAACAAAGGCGGTATAGTTATATAAGATAGTAGACCGAGAGAAGACGTATTTATCGCTTATTATCTAGGTAGAGACAGCGGAACAAGCTAACTAGATACTAGATAATAGGCTATTCTAGAACTACGAGAGAATAGACACGGAGATCTATTAGAGTAGCTATAGGGTACTATAATGCTTCTTATACTAATAGTACGGTTATATAGCCCTAAAATACGGGGAGAAGACCCTACAGTGTCCTTACTACGTAGGCCTATACTAGGGAAGGGAATGCCTAAAAAAGGAGAGTAGGTATATATACTATAGTAGAAGGTACCTAGCGTACTCAAACTAATACCTAGCTAGAATAGTAGTATAAGAACGAGCGAGATAAGCAAGGATCTCTATACTAGCTAGGTATCCCTAACGATAGTAGGAGGGACCTACCGTATATAAGGGCTTCGAGCCGAGTAAGAGAAAGAGGGTAGAAGAGACGAATAAGGGAACCTAACCCTAAATATATCTACCTCCCGGTAGGCCTCGATATATTAACCGGGCTACTACTACACTAGGCTAAATACGAATCTTTAGGGCGCCCTAGCGGCCCTAGGGCTAGCCGAATAGCGGGATAAAGGCTTAGGAGATATAGTAGGTTAGTACGGAAATAAACCTTACGGATAACGAATAATAGATAGATAGATTTGTTATTCCCCTGTTCTAGGACCCTATCCGGCCTATGTAGGTATATATCTATTGTTATGTACAAAGGGAAACCCGAATAGGTGAAAACCCTTCCCGCCCCCGACTACTCCTTGTCTAGTTTAGCTTTCCCTCTAAACGTACGTAGTCTATATCACTACCCCGTTAGCCCCCGCTCCTAGCCGGTCTCGTCGCGCTACGTCGTGTCCTCTCTTCCTACACTGTTCCTACTAGGCGGTACTGTTCTAGCTAGCCCTTCTCTAGTATCTAGTTCGTAATACGCCGTAGGTCCTTAGCGTTGTTAAGAAGTGCCCTAATCGTCCGGTTCCTCGCCTTTGCTATCCACTCCCCCCTTCCTAGCGACTACCTCGGACAGACGAGGAGTGCGTGCCGTACGTTCTAGGAGCGATAGCCGTAGGGGCAGCTAGTATTCGTGTATCCTAGAACCTTCCTCTATAATAGGTACCCCTAGAGGCCGATATGTTCGCTTCGTAGTTAGGTTACTATACTACTCTATGCCCTCGTAAGGCGGTAGTAGATAAGCTTCGGGGGGGAACTTGACCGCGGATTTTGTAGCTAACTATTCCTTAGGTTATCCCGCTAGCTAAGGGCGTCCACTATGCCCTACAACCTAGTTGTTCCACCTCTCTTTCTATAGTTGCTCTACAAACGATTTCTCACCTTCCTATTATATTACTAGCTATTCGTCCCTTACCCGGTAGTTCGGCTCGTTTCCGGGTCGAATGCCCCTATACGCTAGTACTGATTCGCGGGCCCTTACGACTACACTAGCGATGACCTTCTATACTAGGTACTGTGCCGACTTGCCTAAGTAGGAGGTCCGTAGTCCCTAGATATATAGGTCGATCGGCGGTATAGCGGTCTCGTACTTAAGCATCCTCGTTAGTGTCGACTTATATGCCCCGGTGACCTTCCTTAGGCATTGGTTTTGGATCTTCGCTAGCGGCGCGACGAGTCCCTTCGATAGGCAGGCCCTCTCGCCTAAGGACTATACTTAGCTACTATAGGTAAGGACTGGCCGTATAATAGCCGTATATAGAAGTCGTGACTACCGGAAGTCCGCCCCCTATATAGACGTAGTGAGCCTCTGGCATAATGCTATATTCTGTTTAGCTTTCCGTAATATTGCCTATACGTACTTCCTCTACCGTAGCGCCGGGTCTACCTATAGTCCGAGGATCCTAAGCTGATTTGCCGGGTTAGTCGTATGCCCCTATATCTAGTAAGGAAGGAATCGTATTTAGTAAGCTAGCTACGAGATAAGGTAACAAGTCTTAACCGCGCTTTCCTACTTATCTAGTACTACCGTGTAGCCTCGTTTCGAGAGGTTAGCCCGGAGCAAAAGCTTCCCTCTACGCCCTCCCTCCCTGTTTGCTCCTTAAGCCAATATCTACCTCTATAGGCCTAAGCCCTTTAGTGCTCTCTATTGACCGACATACGCATCCGTCCTCTCGGGCTATATAGACAGTATTAGCCGTCGCTACTAGTGTACACTACGCCCTAGGTTTTAACGCCCTTCGCGTTACCGTAGCCTATCTCTAGAAAGCGGCCGTCTATACCTCGCAGGTTTGCTCGGGGTACACACTACGCCGGGCAGCGTACTCCTTACGTTTCTACCTACTAACTAATATAAAGTTCCTTATCACCCTACCCTCGATCCTCCTAGATTATAGAACTAATCCACTTGCATTATACGTCTTTTCCCCGTCCTAATAGCCGTCTTTTCCTTGCTTAGGCTATCGTCTTTTCCTCGTCGCAATCTACTATATTAGACTAGGTGCGTTATATAGCGGGATAGGCAGTGCCTTAGGCAAAACCCTCGTTCCTATACCGGGTGTTTAATAGGCCCTTATAGGCTTCGTCGCGTGTCTACCTACCTACCGCATTGCCCGCTAGCAAATACTAGATTGTTTCGTAGTCCGCTCGACGCCGTTATATAGTCCGCTTAGTTGTTGTTCTATAGTCCGCTCGTCTAATGTTCGTCGCTTAGCCCGCTCGGTTTACGGTCTCCGGAGGTGAAAATTTTGTACTTATACTAGAGGTGTCCTATCGAGCGTATAGGCCACGGTTCCGCGCCCTTCTTATACGTAGAAAGAAGAGGGACTCGCTCCCGACACGAGTATACGCTCGTCGGATAGTTTTTATACCCGTTTTGCTAGTAGTCCTCTATTCGCCGCGGCTTCGCCTACGTTACGCGCCCGTCGCGCCTACGACGCTCTAGCGTAAGAATACTTGGCTCTCTCGTAGCTAGACGAGAGGTTCGTAGCCGACACTACGTATAGGTGATTCTCGTCGTCGACCGATAACGAATAATACTATACGACGACATTACTATCGTATAGTATACTATAAATAAAAGTAGGGACAAGGTCTAGCGCTACTTTCTATAGGAGCTATACCCGCTACGGCACTACGTTGTTACGGTATAGGAACTATAGATCAACCCCTACGTAGGACTCCTAGCTACTTATAATAACTAGAGATACTATACTATAATCGCGGGCGAACGAGGCGTTATCCCGAGGATATATATATACGTAAGCAAGACTATAGACCTTAAGTCGTAGAAGGTTATACTACCGTAATAGGGTAACCTAGGAGACATAACATTAATTTAGATCGATACGACATAAGGCTCTATCTAGATCTATAACGTTTATAACCCGCTACCGCGGGGTCGGACGAGTAGGGAACTAGAAACCCTCGCCTACCTAGAGCGGACCCTAAGCTAAGACACGAAGTAAGTACTCCTCGACGACTTTAACCTCTACTACCTATAGTAGGGATTCGACTTCACTCCCCCGTACGCGTTTTTAGGGGGAAAGCTACTAGACATAACCGTACGCTACGGAATAGCCTTAGTAATACTAAAGGGAATAGAGACGTAGAAGGCCCGTATAAGTATAAGTATAATCGACCTATACTTTCTATTACGAGAACTTCAAGAGAGACTAGTCTAATACTAACCGAACTACGCGCTAGAGGCCTCCTTAGACTATATCCCTATTTAAACGACGCTAGGGGTAAAGGCAATAGAGGAGCTAATAAGCGAACTACGCCGTAACTAGAAGAAGGCACGCTAGGACGATATAAGAGACTTCCTAATAGTAAACCTACCGTAGTATAGGGAACTCGAGACGACAGCTTAGCTAGACTAAGTAGCGGAACAGATTACCTCGGTTATATAGTAAGTAGCGGAATAATATACGCCGTTACTCCGGCCCTTAATATAGTAGAAGGTCTTCTAGACCCCTAAATACTCTACGAAGGTAAAGGAGGCTAGAAGGACAAGGTGATAGTAGACGAAGGAGCATACTTAAGAGACGTAGGAGCAATACTATCGTACGACATAAGAAAAAAAGGTATAGATAAGACGCGATAAGCTATAGGACTAGAGAGCAACGATCGGGCTCGTTATAGAAAACCCGGAATAGATAGAGAGACTAGCTAAACAGATACGACTACCTAAAGAGTAACGAACCCCTTACTTCCCTCTAATCGTAGACCGCGAAGGGGTTGCCTAGACTACGCCTCGGGGTAAGGCAAAAGTATTAGCTAACTATTAAGGTAGACCTTATAGATATTAACCCGAGTATATACCCGGAACCCCTAGACATAGATTAGGCGGTTAGCTCTACTATAGTAATAGGAGTTATAAGTAAGCTAAAAGGACGAAAAGCCCTAGGCCTAGATAGGATACTAAATATACTACTAAAAGAGTATAGAGAAGAGATCGCGCCGAGCCTTATAAACCTATTTACCGCGTACCTACGGCTAGGGTATCACCCGAAGCCGTATAGAGAGTCTAGAATAGTAGTGCTACGTAAGCTATAGAAGGAGGACTATACTTTACCTAAATCGTATAGGCTAATCGTACTTCTAAACATAATAGAGAAGGTTCTAGAGAAGATAGTAGCCTAGAGACTTACGTAGCTAGCCGAGAACCACTACGTACTTCTAGTAATATAGACGGGGGGAAGAAGCTAGCGATCGATACTAATAGTAATAGAGCTAATTACGGAGCAAATTTAGACCTTCTAGTACTACGGTAGGAACCGAGCGGCGTCCTTACTGTCCCTCGATATCGTAGGAGCCTTTAATAACGTCTTATACTAAAGGCTAATCTATATCCTATAACAGAAAGGCATCCCCTAGTAGGTAACGAAGTTCGTCTACTCCTTTCTCTAGGAACGGACGACATACTTAGTCCTAGGGAGGTATACATCCGACCCGGTAAAGGTAGAGGCTAGAATACCTTAGGGATCTACTCTCTCCCCTATCCTATTTCTAATATTTATGTCTAATCTTCTTCCCCTACTCACCTCTCCGTAAACCTTAGTATTGGGATTCGTAGACAATATAAACATTCTAGCCTAGTAAAACTCGATAGAGGAGAACTGTCGCCTCCTTAAAGACAGGTATAAGAAATACGAGGAGTAGGTAAAGAAGTATAGTACCCGGCTCGCCCCTAAAAGTACTAGCTTATATACTTTAGTAAAGCGAGAATATACTATAATATAAAGGCGGCGGTAAGAATCTAAGGCTACGAGACTAAGCTATTAGCGGAGCTACGAGTACTAGGGATCTAGCTCGACCCGAAGCTAAGCTAGAACGTATAGATTAAGAAAGCCTAGAGTCGAGCGCAAGTTAACGAAGCCTCGATAAGGAGGCTTACGGCGTCTATATAGGGAGCAATATTCGATAAGGTAAGGGTAATATATAAGGCGATCGTTAGACTAGCTATGTTATACGGGGCATAGATTTAGGGAATAGGAGGCGTAGGCAAGCCGATCCCGAAACAAATAGAGTAACCTCTAAATAGGATATAGGTAGGTAATATACGTAGGATACTAGGCGTATATAAGACAACGTTAATAAGTACGGTAGAAATAGAGACGGAAATACTACTAATCGGCCAATATATCCGGAGAATAAGAATTTAATACGCGGTAAAGACGACAGATTACCTAGTACAAACTACGATCTAGGAGGAAAGAATAAGATAGAAAGCCGCTACCGGAGAGGGGCCGGATATAGGACAAGCTAAAAAGAGGATGACCTTACTACCTTTACGGCCGTATAGACAAGTACCGAATAGCTAGTACGAAAAGAGGAGGAGCGTAGGGCTCGCTAGGCCGGCGGAAGTCAGGCTAAGACCTAAAGCCTAATAGAATAGATAGCGAGCTACCTATAGTAGTAGGACTAGAAAAGGAAGCCCCCTAAGACAATAGGCCCGATAGTACTCCGAGCTTTCTAGAGACATAATTACTAGCTATATAGAGACCTAATAAGGGCCGAAGTAAGTATAGCGATCCAAATCAAGTCCGAACATATTAGATTAAGGGCCTACCTATTTAGGAGACGCGTACTAGACATCTAAAGCCTAGCCTACTAGTGTAGCTACCTATCGTAAAACCTAGAACATATAATACTACGATGCCCGTAGTAGGCGAGAGGTAGGGGAAATTAGAGGTACTAAGCGGGAAGGAGAGACTATAAGTCAATTATTAGGGACAAAGGTAACATTCGCCGAATCTCTCGGTAGATACTATAGTAGGGATACCTCTAGTAGTTTAGCCTCGCTATCGAGACAGAGAAGTAGATAGATAAGAGGCGGAAGCTAGGGGCGTTATAGATAGGGTAGTTACTAGGGCAGGCCTATAACACTAGCGTACCCGTATTAAGGGAAATCTAAGACGACAACGAGGGGGAAAAGATAGGCGGGAAGGAGGAGGGATTTCTACTAATACGGTTTCCCCTCTATATATACGGAAATAAGATAGTACAGCTATATAGGCTAAAGGGCACTATAATAGCTTAATGAAATATCTATCTATCTATTTAATAACCTCGGCAAAGTAGTATCTAATTAGATAATCGCTAATATATTATATAAGTATAGTTAGAGTCGTAAGACTACTTAGAAAGTCGCTAAAGAGCGCTATACTAGATTACGAGCTTTCTAGTAAACAAAGAAGGCGTATTAGAAAGCGGATAATATTATCCTTATCGATAAGAGTGCTAGTAACTTACGTAGTAGGTAGAGAAGGTATTCCTAGAGCCAAATTAACTACTCTACTAATACGAGGAGTCTAGCGAAGCGCTCTAAGCGGTACTCGATCTTACCGGCGTACTCGATCGATAGCTACCTACTAGGTATTCTTCTCTTTTAGGGCGGTATTATAAAAGAGATATTTGTCGAATAGATAATAAGAGAGGTACTTTGGCGCGTAGTAGTCGGTTCGATATTAGTAATAGATAACGCCTCGATATACTACTCTAAGGAGCTTACTTTAGCTATAGTTACTACTAGCTATTAGCTCAAATATCTTCCGCTATACTTACCGGACTTTAACCCTATAGAGTAGTTCTTTAACGTACTAAAGAACTAGGTTAAGCGATATAGAAATAAGGCGGTAGACTTCTCTAACTTCGGCGCGTTCTTAGTATATATAACGTACTTTACTACTAAGCGGGCTATACTACCGAGCGGGCCACTTTTACTAAGAACTGTACTACTTCTATAGATATAGCTATATAACTACTATTATAGCGTATATTGTCTTTAAACAAGGCGAAACTGACCTTAGCTGTCTAGGCTACGAAACGCGACGCGATAATTACGAATCGACTTGCTATAAAGGTATACGACGCGTCTCGAACTATACTAGGGTATCGATTGAATAGACGACCTCCTCGGGGTGACTACGAGCCTAATCCGAAGAAGCTTATAGAGCTAGAAGAGAGGGTGATCCTTGAGTATATACTCGAGCTAGATCTTAGAGGTTTCCCGCTATTAAAAGCTAGTTTACGAGTGATAGCCAATTTATTACTATAGGAGAAGGGTCTTAAGCCCGCTAGTCTTAATTAGACAGACAGGTTTATTAGGCAGTATCGTGAGCTAAAGGTTCGTATAATACGTAGATACGATCGTTAGCAAGCCCTAATAGAAGATCTAGACGTTATCGAGAAGTAGCTCTTACTTATACGTAATATAAAGGAGAAGTATAGCATCCTTAACTAGGACACCTATAACTTCGACGAGACAGGGTTTATAATAGGTCTTATTACGTCTTAGAGCGTCGTTACGGGTTTAGAAAGGCGTAGTAGAAAGAGGAAGGTCGTTTAATAGGGCAATAGAGAATAGGTAATAGTAATTAAGACTATTACGGGTAGCCCGCGACCCCTTACTATAGCTACGTCGGCCCGGCTAAACCGCGGACCTTCCGCATCGGGTTAGCGCGGCTTAGCTTTACTTTATAACTTCGCCGCGCCTTACGCTCCTCTTTCGTAGCTTCGTAGAACAACAACTATCTCGTTCGGACCCTATAGTACGCGCGCCCTTATAAAGACTATCTATATAGACGGAATAGCGCTCCTACTCTACGTTATCCTTATAGGTAAATAGTACATTAGTACCTAGTACTAAGACGGTAACTTAGGTCTAGACTAGATAATCGGGCTAATAGAGAACGGCTAGACTAATAATAAGTTCGGTATACGGTAGCTAGAGTATTTCTAGAAGTATACTATAGCTCGTACGACTAGGGTATAGAGACTACTTATTATCGATAGCTACGAGAGCTATAACTCGAAGGCATTCTAGAATCTATATAAGGAATATAAGATCTTGGCCCTATATATAGATAGATAGATAGATGATTCATTTACCCGTTATAGTGCCCTCCGGCCTATACGGGTTTCTGTCTATATATGTTACTGCATAAGGTAGGAAACCTATTCCTAGGTAAAAACCTCCTCTCCTTCTCTAATAGCTTCCTTGCCATGAGTTCTCAGTTTTCCTTCTATTAGGGTGCACTAGTGTCATGGTGGTTAGCCTCTGACTACCTTGTCTGCAACCCTAGAGTTGTCCCCCTCTTCCTGCTCTCCTCCTCCTTCTTTCTCTCCTCAATCCATCTCTCTGTTTCCCTAGTAAGAGAGAACTGCTCCAAAAATCCTTGGTGGATGATCCACCTTGTAATTCTCTAGAGGTCTCCCTTATTGCTGATCATGGCTTAGAAGTTTCTGTTCCTTGCCCTTGCCCTCCATTCACCTCTCCCTGTACTCCATTCTTTGCAGACCAGAAGTCTATGTTCGACATTCTGGGACAGGTAGCCGCATGGGCAACTCTTGTCTTCGATACCTGGGACTTTTCTCTGATGCAGGTATGCCCTGACTCCGATGTGTTCAGAGCGGATTTGTATTGCTATGCTTGCTTCTGACCTGGTCAGGTCTGAGTACAGTAGGTAGTTGTGGCTACCAAACTGTTGGAGTGCCTTTGGGGTTCCTGGCCTCTGTGGGGTTCTTGTCCATTCAGTCTTCCAGAGGAGTCCTGCCATCCTTTCAGCTAGAGACTGTTGCTTCTTCCCTTGGCTGGCTGCTGATCCTCTCCCTTGAGCCCTTCTGTCCTGTTCCTGCTGGGCTAGGTGCAGCTGTTCTGTTAGTTCTTTGAACTTCTGCAGGTCCTGCTGCTTCTGTGGGGCTGGATTGGGTCTTGCTTGTCTGTGCCTTCTTGTGCACTGGCTCCTGATTTTGTTGACTGCCTTCTGGCAAGGAAGGAATCGTATTTAGCAAGCTAGCTACGAGATAAGGTGACAAGTCTTAACCGCGCTTTCCCACTCATCTAGCACCACCGTGTAGCCTCGTTTCGAGAGGTTAGCCCGGAGCAAAAGCTTCCCTCTACGCCCTCCCTCCCTGTTTGCTCCTTAAGCCAATATCCACCTCTATAGGCCTAAGCCCTTTAGTGCTCTCTATTGACCGACATGCGCATCCGTCCTCTCGGGCTATACAGACAGTATTAGCCGTCGCTGCCAGTGTACACCACGCCCTAGGTTTTGACGCCCTTCGCGTTACCGCAGCCTATCTCTAGAAAGCGGCCGTCCATGCCTCGTAGGTTTGCTCGGGGCACACACCACGCCGGGCAGCGTACTCCTTGCGTTTCCACCTACTAACCAATATGAAGTTCCTTATCACCCTGCCCTCGATCCTCCCCGATTACAGAACTAATCCACTTGCATTATACGTCTTTTCCCCGTCCTAATAGCCGTCTTTTCCTTACTTAGGCTATCGTCTTTTCCTCGTCGCAATCTACTATATCAGACTAGGTGCGTTATGTAGCGAGATAAGTAGTGCCTTAGGCAAAACCCTCGTTCCTATACCGGGTGTTTAATAGGCCCTTATAGGCTTCGTCGCGTGTCTACCTACCTACCGTATTACCCGCTAGTAAACACTAGATCGTTTCGTAGTCCGCTCGACGCCGTTATATAGTCCGCTTAGTTGTTGTTCTATAGTCCGCTCGTCTAATGTTCGTCGCTTAGCCCGCTCGGTTTACGGTCTCCGGAGGTGAAAATTCTATACTTATACTAGAGGTGTCCTGTCGAGCGTATAGGCCACGGTTCCGCGCCCTTCTTACACGTAGAAAGAAGAGGGACTCGCTCCCGACACGAGTACACGCTCGTCGGATAGTTTTTATACCCGTTTTGCTAGTAGTCCTCTATTCGCCGCGGCTTCGCCTACGTTACGCGCCCGTCGCGCCTACGACGCTCTAGCGTAAGAATACTTGGCTCTCTCGTAGCTAGACGAGAGGTTCGTAGCCGACACTACGTATAGGTGATTCTCGTCATCGACCTGGCCCTATATATACTATCGTACGCCTCGTACTTACTCTAGCTATTAGATATAGGATGCTATTCGCCTTTAAAGAAGGTATACGGTACTTTGCTCTCGGGCTTAGTACGCTAGCGTATTACTTATATCGATAAAGTAGAGTTCCTACGCGCCTTCCGGGTAGCCTATAACGCGATATTTAGACAGGAGAACATCCTATCGAGCTTTAGAGACGCTAGTTTAGTTCTATCTAATCTATAGGTAGTGATAGACAAGCTTAATATTAAGCTACGTACGCTACCCCCTCTAGCTCCGGACTCTACCCCTTAGGAGTCGAAGACACTATAAACTATAAAAGACTTCGACTCTTAATCGCCACTAGTAACGAACAAAATGCGTGCCCGGGCAGGTTCATCGCTAAACTCGTTATAGGAAGGGGTATATTAGCTTATAAAAGGGAGTAGAGAGATAGCGTATTAGATAGCTCTTATACGAAGCGAGATTAGTAAGCTACGTAAGTCTAACGAGGCCCTTATATAGCGGAAAGTACGAAAGCGTAAGTACATTTAGTCTAGAGGGTCTCTAACCTTCGATAAGGCGTCGTAATTGATACCTCTAGAGGATACTAGGAGGTAGGAAGTGAGTAGAGAGTCGCTAGATAGTGTTCGGCTAGTACTAAGGCTACGACGCTATAAGTAATATAGCGAGTCGGGGTATAACGTACGCACCTATTAAGTAGACTTACTAGATAGCGAAGAATCTAAAGAGGAATTTTCCTCCTAGTAACGATTCTATAGGATGTCGTCGTGTTAAGATACCGTCGTAATTAAAGTAGAAGTAGTATAGTTCTTAGTAAAAGTAGCCCGCTTGGTAGTAAAGCACGTTATAGCTAGTCATAATATAGTATTAGGTATACCTTAGTTAAGAAAGTATAACCTAGTAATAGACTAGAAGAGAGGAGTACTTATATTTAGGGAATATAATTACGTTATTAGTATTTTGCCTACGTATTAATAGCGGACGATAGTAGATAAGATAAGGAAATAGCTTAACATATTCGAGCTTACGCTAAATAGAAGGATAGAAGAACTACCTTCGACCGGGATAGATACTAGCGTAGGGCCGCCGGATCACGAAGTTACTAGAACGGATAGACGTAACGTACTATTAAAGGATACTAGTATATCGGAACTAGTTTTCCCTAAGGAGTACCTTAAGTAGAAGAGGCTCTTTAAAGAGGAAAAAGGTAAGGACGTACTTCCTAAACACTAACTATAGGATTATAAGATAAACATTTAGCTAGGGAAAGAGTATCTATAGGGACCCCTATATTAGATGTCCGAGAAAGAACTAGAAACCCTACGAGAATAGCTAAAGGAGAAGCTTACTAAAGGATAGATACGACTATCTACCTCTAGCGCGGGAACTCTATATATATTTGTTCTAAAACAAAACGGGAAACTACGACTCGTCTAAGACTACTAAAAGTTAAATAAGATTATAATTAAGAACCGATACCTAATACCGAATATCGAAGAAGCGTAAGACAGACTTACCGGATTAGACTAGTTTACGAAGATCGACTTATAAGACGCCTTCTATACTATACGAATAGTAGAAGGAGAACAATAGAAAACCGTATTTAGGACACGATACGGACCCTACGAATTCCTAGTCATATCTATAGGACTGACTAATATACCCGTATCCTATAAAGACCTAGTTAATAAGACACTAAGAGATCTTCTCGACGTGTACGTTATTACCTATATAGACGACATCCTTATTTATACTAAAGGATCACTATATAATTATATTACAAAAGTCTAGGACGTCTTTAAACGACTTACCCGAGTAGGGTTCTAAACGGTACTAGAAAAATTCGACTTCTATAAGAAATAACTCAAGTTCTTAGGATTTATTATTAGTATATAGATAGATAGATATTTCATTTAAGCTATTATAGTGCCCTTTGGCCTATATAGCTATACTATCTTGTTTTCGTATATATAGAGGGGAAACCGTATTAGTAGAAATCCCTCCTCCTTCCCGCCTATCTTTTCCCCCTCGTTATCGTCTTAGATTTCCCTTAATACGGGTACGCTAGTGTTATAGGCCTGCCCTAGTAACTACCCTATCTATAACGCCCCTAGCTTCCGCCTCTTATCTATCTACTTCTCTGTCTCGATAGCGAGGCTAAACTACTAGAGGTATCCCTACTATAGTATCTACCGAGAGATTCGGCGAATGTTACCTTTGTCCCTAATAATTGACTTATAGTCTCTCCTTCCCGCTTAGTACCTCTAATTTCCCCTACCTCTCGCCTACTACGGGCATCGTAGTATTATATGTTCTAGGTTTTACGATAGGTAGCTACACTAGTAGGCTAGGCTTTAGATGTCTAGTACGCGTCTCCTAAATAGGTAGGCCCTTAATCTAATATGTTCGGACTTGATTTGGATCGCTATACTTACTTCGGCCCTTATTAGGTCTCTATATAGCTAGTAATTATGTCTCTAGAAAGCTCGGAGTACTATCGGGCCTATTGTCTTAGGGGGCTTCCTTTTCTAGTCCTACTACTATAGGTAGCTCGCTATCTATTCTATTAGGCTTTAGGTCTTAGCCTGACTTCCGCCGGCCTAGCGAGCCCTACGCTCCTCCTCTTTTCGTACTAGCTATTCGGTACTTGTCTATACGGCCGTAAAGGTAGTAAGGTCATCCTCTTTTTAGCTTGTCCTATATCCGGCCCCTCTCCGGTAGCGGCTTTCTATCTTATTCTTTCCTCCTAGATCGTAGTTTGTACTAGGTAATCTGTCGTCTTTACCGCGTATTAAATTCTTATTCTCCGGATATATTGGCCGATTAGTAGTATTTCCGTCTCTATTTCTACCGTACTTATTAACGTTGTCTTATATACGCCTAGTATCCTACGTATATTACCTACCTATATCCTATTTAGAGGTTACTCTATTTGTTTCGGGATCGGCTTGCCTACGCCTCCTATTCCCTAAATCTATGCCCCGTATAACATAGCTAGTCTAACGATCGCCTTATATATTACCCTTACCTTATCGAATATTGCTCCCTATATAGACGCCGTAAGCCTCCTTATCGAGGCTTCGTTAACTTGCGCTCGACTCTAGGCTTTCTTAATCTATACGTTCTAGCTTAGCTTCGGGTCGAGCTAGATCCCTAGTACTCGTAGCTCCGCTAATAGCTTAGTCTCGTAGCCTTAGATTCTTACCGCCGCCTTTATATTATAGTATATTCTCGCTTTACTAAAGTATATAAGCTAGTACTTTTAGGGGCGAGCCGGGTACTATACTTCTTTACCTACTCCTCGTATTTCTTATACCTGTCTTTAAGGAGGCGACAGTTCTCCTCTATCGAGTTTTACTAGGCTAGAATGTTTATATTGTCTACGAATCCCAATACTAAGGTTTACGGAGAGGTGAGTAGGGGAAGAAGATTAGACATAAATATTAGAAATAGGATAGGGGAGAGAGTAGATCCCTAAGGTATTCTAACCTCTACCTTTACCGGTAAGGAGGGAATCGTATTTAGTAAGCTAGCTACGAGATAAGGTAACAAGTCTTAACCGCGCTTTCCTACTTATCTAGTACTACCGTATAGCCTCGTTTCGAGAGGTTAGCCCGGAGCAAAAGCTTCCCTCTACGCCCTCCCTCCCTATTTACTCCTTAAGCCAATATCTACCTCTATAGGCCTAAGCCCTTTAGTGCTCTCTATTGACCGACATGCGCATCCGTCCTCTCGGGCTATATAGATAGTGTTAGCCGTCGCTACTAGTATACACTACGCCCTAGGTTTTGACGCCCTTCGCGTTACCGTAGCCTATCTCTAGAAAGCGGCCGTCTATGCCTCGTAGGTTTGCTCGGGGCACACACTACGCCGGGTAGCGTACTCCTTACGTTTCTACCTACTAACTAATATAAAGTTCCTTATTACCCTACCCTCGATCCTCCCCGATTATAGAACTAATCTACTCGTGTTATACGTCTTTTCCCCGTCCTTATAGCCGTCTTTTCCTTACTTAGGTTATCGTCTTTTCCTCGTCGTAATCTACTATATTAGACTAGGTACGTTATATAGCGGAATAGGTAGTACCTTAGGTAGAACCCTCGTTCCTATACCGGGTACTTAATAGGCCCTTATAGACTTCGTCGCGTGTCTACCTACCCTCTATATTGCCCGCTAGTAAACACTAGATTATTTTGAAGTCCGCTCGACGCCGTTATATAGTCCGCTTAGTTGTTATTCTATAGTCCGCTCGTCTAATATTCGTCGCTCGGCCCGCTCGGTTTACGGTCTCCGGAGGTAAAAATTCTGTACTTATACTAGAGGTGTCCTATCGAGCGTATAGGCCACGGTTCCGCGCCCTTCTTATACGTAGAAAGAAGAGGGGCTCGCTCCCGATACGAGTATACGCTCGTCGGATAGTTTTTATACCCGTTTTACTAGTAGTCCTCTATTCGCCGCGGCTTCGCCTACGTTACGCGCCCGTCGCGCCTACGACGCTCTAGCGTAAGAATACTTAGCTCTCTCGTAGTAAGACGAGAGGTTCGTAGCCGATACTACGTATAGGTAATTCTCGTCGTCGACCGAGGTTATTAAATACTCACTAAGCTATCTTATCGAGGGTATGCTTGGCGCGAGGTTAATAAACTCGAGGAGCTAGAGCTATTAATAATACGATAGAATCGATAGTCTACTCTTTACTATAGCGTCCGGAGGATACGGCTATCCGAATAACTTATAATCAAGTCGTAATCTACTAACTACCTTACGGTTTAGCTTATACTTCTTTATAATAAAGGATAGCGACTAGTCTATATATTCGAACGCGCTCTTTAGCAAAAAAATCGTGTCTTTAGGGTACCTACGACCGGTATTAACGCCTATAACAAGTAATAGCAATAATTATACCTAAGACTACGACGATATTGATATATTAAGGCTTTTTTGCGCTGTATAGACAATATCTATAAGAACGACGCTACTACTACAAAATAAGGTAAGAGAGCGTCGAAATTCGAGATCCCCGGGCTAGGCCCGGTATTCTTACAAGCGTTCTACTCCGAACTCTTGGCTATTCGGGCGAGAGACACCCATTCAAGAATTACTTCCAACATGAAGGACTTGACGTGCATCCCGAGCAAATTAAATACGACAGGCAACAAGATTTGCGTGCGATGTACACGAAAATGCTGAACACGCGTGGCACAGCGCCTTTCCAGTCCGATCAAACATAATGTGCAGAAACTCGAGTCCCTCGTACTGCCCACAACATCCACCGAAATCCTGCCAACATATGCACGAAAGAGTGTCCGAACCACCGTGAGACCCTTCAGGCTTCCGCCGATACCACGGTATTGAGATACCATGACTTCTAGGGCACCAGGCCAGGGTAGCCTCTCTAGTTCCAGCGTTGGAAGTTCCCAAGCGCCAGTCAATCTAATGTCCTGGCTTAATCAAAGGGTTGGCCGGCGAATCGTCAACTTTATGATTATCCTTCGTCTTTGCATCGGTTTCTAGGCCGCAGAATGCGATGTAGAATCCGCAAGCTGAAAAGGGATTTCTTTTCATCTGTATATAGATGTAAGCATATAGAAACAGTGTCTGCGATTTTGTTCAACTCACAATAGCCCCGGAGGCGGAGCTCAACAGCGGCATGCTATAGACGATAGAGGCAGCTGAGAGAGCCAATGTGATCGAGAGAAACTTCATGGTAGCGGTAGAGGTAAATGTTCGAGGTTGAAGAGGAGAATAGTTGATTACAGCCGTAGAGTCAGCGCGAGGTTTGACGGAACGGCGTGAAGGTGTGGAAACTAATCGAGAAATATTATATATATCCAGGACGCGTGCAAACGTATATCCCGTGCCCTGTAGTCAGCTCCTCGTATGACCGCCCCAACTGCAAGCACACCTTGCAACGAGCGTCTGGTGAACAAAGGTAGTCTAGGTAACAGGATAAAGTTCTGTAGAACAGAAGCTTATTAGAGAGCTTATTTAGCTATCTTCTTCTCAGACCGCTGCTGTCGCTCGGTATTAGTGTTGAAGTGAAGCTACTAGGCCGAGCTTACGAGGGCCTAATACTAAACCGCGTAAATATATATTTTGCTACAAATTCGAAAATTAACGCGTTCTAATACCTCGAGGCTCTTAAGACGGTATATAAGATAATATTTAAATAGTAGTATATTATAAAAAAGATAGGGTACTATAGTATGATCGCCTTAACGGGACGGATTAACTAAAATATAAAGTACTGTCGAGAGTTTCTAGGTCGTAGTATCAAGCTAAAGCTATTTAATATATAAAGAGAAATACTCTTCCCTTCCGTAAGTATAATTATATTATTACTATTTCCTTAAATATTACTATATTATATTAAAATTCTGATCTATATATTATAATTATAGTTATTTAGTTTAAGTATTCTATAATTTAGCGTAGCCGCCTAAGAGCATACTATTTATAACTTACCTATTAAGCTACCTCTATAACTAAACTTTTCTCGACCTACTTAGGTAGTAGCTAGTAATAAGAGATAGACCGCGGCCGACTTGACTAGACTATTCTAATAACCTTTAGGCCAAGTATTAATAACTACTTCTAATAACGTACTTTACTACTAAGCGGGCTATACTACCGAGCGGGCCACTTTTACTAAGAACTATACTACTTCTACTTTGATTGCGATAGTATCTTAATACGACAACATCCTATAGAATTATTACTAGGAGGACGATTCCTCTTTAGATACTTCGCTATCTAGCGAGTCTACTTAATAGGTACGTACGTTATACCCCGACTCGCTATATTACTTATAGCGTCGTAGCCTTAGTACTAGCCGAACACTATCTAGCGACTCTCTACTCACTTCCTGCCTCCTAGTATCCTCTAGAGGTATTAATTACGACGCCTTATTGAAGGTTAGAGACCCTCTAGACTAAATATACTTGCGCTTTCGTGCTTTCCGCTATATAAGGGCCTCGTTAGACTTACGTAGCTTACTAATCTCGCTTTGTATAAGAGCTATCTAATACGCTATCTCTCTACTCCCTCTCTATTACCCTATAAAACGACCTTCCTCTTTCTACTACGCCTTTCTGAACCCGTAACAACGCTCTAAGACCTAATAACACCTATTATAAACCCTGTCTCGTCAAAGTTATAGGTGTCCTAGTTAAGGATGCTATACTTCTCCTTTATATTACGTATAAGTAAGAGCTACTTCTCGATAACGTCTAGATCTTCTATTAGGGCTTGCTAACGATCGTATCTACGTATTATACGAACCTTTAGCTCACGATACTGCCTAATAAACCTGTCTGTCTAATTAAGACTAGCGGGCTTAAGACCCTTCTCTTATAGCAATAAATCGGCTATTACTCGTATACTAGCTTTTAATAGCGGGAAACCTCTAAGATCTAGCTCGAGTATATACTCAAGGATCACCCTCTCTTCTAGCTCTATAAGCTTCTTCGGATTAGGCTCGTAGTCACCCCGAGGAGGTCGTCTATTCAATCGATACCCTAGTATAGTTCGAGACGCGTCGTATACCTTTATAGCAAGTCGATTCGTAATTATCGCGTCGCGTTTCGTAGCCTAGACAGCTAAGGTCAGTTTAGCTTCGTTTAAAGATAATATACGCTATAATAGTAGTTATATAGCTATATCTATAGAAGTGGTGTAGTTCTTAGTAAAAGTGGCCCGCTTAGTAGTATAGCCCGCTCGGTAGTAAAGTACGTTACTTAATTCCTAAAATTAATATACTTAATAAAATAGCTATTTCTACTACTATCAACGATAAACTTATTATATCAGTAGCCTTAGTATAAGGCTATCTATATATAAAATTAGGGTCCTTCGGACTATACTAGACGTAAGAAGGTCGTACGTAATATATAGTAGGACTTACCTACGAAATCCTATCCTTAAGAAATAAAGTAAGCTCTAGTTTATCTACAATTCGAATAATCGTAGACGTACTATATATTACGACATCCCCTCTCTTATAGTTCTAAAGCTTCCTATTATTATAATCTATATACGCTAAAATAGAGCCTTAAAACAATTTTATAAGCGAGTCGCCTAAGCCTCGCCTAAGCCCTAGAACTTAATAGCGACTATATAGAGAAGCCTTTATTACGAGAAGAGATTAAAGAGTAGGCCTTTAAGAGAGAGGTCGTAGAGTTATAATACCGGTAAGACGTAACTAAAGACCCGGGTCTATATAGTAGAGGCAAAGATACCCCGTATCTAAGCGAAGACCCGCCCTCTAAAACTCTAAGTACTATTACTAACGATAATAGCGTAGTAATAGGCGCTACGATATTACAAGAGACCCGCCTATATCTTAAAGAACCTACGCCCTTTAAGAGTAATTTAATTAAGAAAGCCCGGGTATTTCTACGAGAGCTTACGATTATCTTCGCCCTCTCCGGCGCTATATATACGACTAATAAGAGTAAGGTTCTATATAGGATTATATCTCTAATAGGGCAAATAAGCGAGAGATAGTATATAAACTATAACAAGCATTGCTATTATAGAGTCCTGACGGGTATATATATTAAGGGAATAGAGGCTTGACAAAATGGCGACGACGACGGCAGTAGACGACCGAGAGCAAGGGGGAGACGAGTGGAGGACGCTCTGCAAGAAGGCGGAAGAGATGGTAGCGGCAGAAGAAGGGAGGTTTCCGGAGAGAGCACTGAAAGGAGTAATGAGCGAACTGCTCGGGGGACTGAAGGCGCTCAAACGACAAACAAGCACTACGATCAACATGGCAATCGAGGCAGCAACACGAAACGCAAGAAACAACCCTCAAAGAGACCCGAGACAGACCCAGGGCCCAACGACCTGGGCAACAATCGCGAGCCAACCCACCCCCCCTCAAAGCACAGTACTACGAGTCCATATTACGGACCAGAAAGAGAAGGAAGAGATAGGAAAGATGACCGGGAGGGAGATAGTCGAGAAGATCGGAGTAAAGGGAATAGTAGGGGCAAGGGCAGACAACAAAGGGGTCAAGCTGTTTACAGCACACGTACAGGACAAGAAGGCCCTCGAAATAAACAAGGAGTGGACACTGAAGATCGGGAGCACAGCGAAAGTCTCCCATCAACAGTACATGGTAATTGCGCATGGGGTCCCACGAACCTTTGATACACAAAGGGATACACCAAACCTCCAGAGGCAAAACCAGGTAACAGCACCAGGACTACAGATCACAAAGACAGCGTGGGTCAAGAAGAAGATAGAGGAGGGCAAGAGGGCCTCCTCGCTGATCTTATGGGTTGCAACACCAGAGCAAGCGAACAAGGTCTTAGACCAAGGGTTGTACTGGGACTTTGAGAGGCTGGATGTAGAAATCCATCAGAGCAACCACAGAATCCTTCAATGTTTCAACTGTCAACAGTACGGACATATTGCCCCAAAGTGTAGCAAAGCCACACCAGTCTGCTCACACTGTGCTGGTGATCACGCGACCCAAGAGTGCCAAAAACGGAAGGAGGACACAAGATGCGCAGCATGTGGGAGAAAACACCCGGCATGGTCAAACCAATGCCCAGTTAGACTATCAGCCCAGTGGAGAGCGCGGGAAGCAAGGGTAACAACACCAACCAGGTTCCTAGTAGGTGAACAGAAACAACCAGAGAGAACCACCCACCCGAATAAGAGACCCCGGCCACAAGAGGAGCCACAAATAGTGCCAGCAATAGGGAGACCAACGTTCTTGTACAAGGCAGCGCAGAGCAATGGACAAATGAGAATCAACCAAATGATAGGGAGCCAACCCCAAAGGGAAGAACAGGAGGAGGGACGGGAAAACCAACAGCAAGACCAACAGCAAGACCAAACGGACCCAGACACAAACATGTCCTGATGCCTCACACTAACAGACTATCAATCATTCAGTATAATGTGAACAGAAGCAAAGACAAGGTCCAAAGGAGCTTTCTACAAGCCTTAGACCCGGAGGAACACCACATTATAGCAATACAGGAACCATGGATCAACCCACACTCTAGGATTCCATCAACTGTGCGAGACCCGAGATACCACGTAGTAATAAACAGAACCGAGGGAGTCCCACGAACTTGTATCTATGTCAGTAAGAAGGTACTAGCAGAGGACTGGCAGGCCTGGCCGAGAACCGACAGGGATATCACCACAGTGCAGCTCAAAACAACTCAAGGCCAAGTCCTGATCCATAGCGTATACAACCCACCTCCAGAGTCCAGAAGCAGCACACAACTACACACGCTAGGAAGGCTCCCGGAAGCAATGGACCAACAAAACCACAACATCGTGATAGGAGATTTCAACCTCCATCACCCAAAGTGGGGATCGGACTTCACCCCAGCACACCACTTCTTAGCAGGGAGGCTCATTGGTCAGATGGAAACAGCCCAAATGGACTTGATCACGCCAAAGGGAACAGAAACTTGGGCTAGAAACAACAGTTCTAGCACGCTAGACCTATGCTTCATGTCCCACGCCTTAACACGACGGGTAGAAAGCTGCACAGTCAATGACCAACTAGAGTCCTCATCAGACCACTATCCAATCCAAACCGACATCCAACTCACAGTTGAGGAGGAGAGGGAACCTGAGAGGAGGCTCTGCTGGAAGCAGGCCGAGTGGACACTAGTACAGCAGCGGCTAGAAGGCGAACTAGAACAGGTGAACATTGAAAACATACACACAACGGAGGGGATTGACCAAGCAGTGGAGCAGCTGATAGAAGCTATGCAAAGGGCAGCCCAGGCCCATATACCTGAGAAGAGATGGTCGCTATACCAGAAGCCATACTGGACACCAGAGTGCACAGCCAAAGTCAAGGAGGCAAGGAGAGCAAGAAGGAGATGGGAGCAACGACGCACCCAAGCAAACTGGGAAGCCTATAACAACGCGTGCAAAGCAAAGAAGGCGCAGATCAGAAGAGACAAGACGCAGGAGTGGAGGTCAACTGTAGGGATGATCACAGAACACCCGGAACAAATCTGGAGACTAGCAGAATGGGCCAGGAAACCAGACGAGGAACGAAACTCCCCGCCCCAGTTTCCCTCAATACAGGACCAAGACGGGGAAACGCAAACCACTCCGATAGGGAAAGCGAAAGCATTCGCAGACCACTTCTTCGGGACTCAGGTAGAGGCAGACCTAAGCAACATCCCAGGAACACACATTCCTCCGCCAAGGGAGGCTAACTGGCAAGTGTCTGCTATAGAGATCGGAAACATTATCAAGAAACTGAAGGGCAACAAAGCCCCAGGCCCAGACAAGATCCCTAACTGTTACCTAAAAGCTAGCAGCAGCCTTATCACTCCAGTGCTTGCGCCAATCTTTACCCAGTGCATGAAGCAGGGGTATTGCCCAAAGGCCTTTAGGCAATCACTGACTTGCGTCCTAAGGAAACCCCAAAAGGAAGACTATACCAAGTTGAAGTCATACAGACCAATTGCGTTGCTGAACACACTAGGGAAGCTCCTAGAGAAGGTCGTGGCTATAAGGCTCACCGGAATAGTAGAAGAACACAACCTCCTCCCGGCAACGCAAATGGGGGGGAGACAAAAGAGATCTACCCTCACAGCAGTCGAACTGATCACAGAGCAAATCAGACACATCTGGCACTATGGCAACAACAAGGTAGCCTCACTGCTTTCACTAGACATATCAGGGGCTTTCGACAATGTGTCCCACGCAAGGCTCCTACACATCCTCAGAATGAAAAGCATCCCAGCCTGGATAGTACACTTTGTGCAGTCATTCCTTAAGGACAGAACAACCCAGATCCTCCTAGGGTCCTTCAAAGCCCCGCAGACCCCAATTGCGAACACGGGCATCCCACAGGGCTCTACACTCTCCCCAATTCTGTTCCTCCTCTTTATGGCCGACCTGACCCCACTCCTAGAAACAGCAAACACCTCAGCATCGGGGTTCGTGGATGACACAAATATCCTAGCGTGGTCGGGGTCCACAGAGGAAAACTGCGCACTCCTAGAGGAGAGACATAGACAATGCGAAAAGTGGGCAAGAGAGCATGGGGCAAAATTCGCACCGGACAAGTACCAACTTATCCATTTTAGCAAGGCAAAGACAAAACACAACTTGGCAGCACCAGTAAAAATCCAGGGGTTCGAGACCCATCCTACAAGGGAACTCAGAGTCCTTGGGATATGGCTAGACCCGAAACTCAGCTGGGGACCACAAGTGAAGAAGGCGCAAGCGAGAGCGGACACCAACAGACAATCAATCGAGAGACTCACTGCGTCAACCTGGGGGGCGACCTTCACAAAGGCCCAGACCATGTACAAGGCCATTGTCAAGCCCGCAATGCTATATGGAGCAGCAATTTGGGCAGCGGAAAAACACATCCCGAAGAGAATTGAGGACCCCCTCAACAGAGCGCAGGCAGCCTGCCTAAAGAGAGTACTAGGGGCATACAAGTCAACCCCTCACAGGACAATGGAAATGGAATCAGGTACAGCCCCCATCAGGGAGTACCTCCAGGGCATGAGGTGTCAATACGCAGAGAAGACATCAGCATACCCAGCCCAGGGAACCATCCAAGCAGCTACTCAAAGGATAAGAACCCAGTGGGAGAGGAGGAGAAGACCCAACCGGCCACACATGATCCCACAGAAGGAAGCAGACCTAAAAACATCACAGGAAATCCTAGCAGCCCTTGAACAGAGAGAAGCTCTGAGGGAGCAAGTTAACACAGGGGACAAAGGGAAAAAGAAGCAAAGCCAAGCAGAAAGGATCGCAGGTCACCTATGGGAAACGCGTTGGAACCAAAAACCGGTGAGGCCAGGAGCCCCACCAGCGGCCAGGACCTTCGGGAGGTATAACTACCTTATCTATAAAGACCTGAAGAGGGCGGAAGCAAGCATAGCTATCCAGATTCGCTCTGAGCACATTGGGCTGAGAGCATACTTGCACCAAAGAAGAGTCCCAGGATACGATTCCAAACGTTGCCCCTGTGGCTACCTATCCCAAAACCCGGAGCACATGGTGCTGAACTGTACTAAGTGGGTAAAAGGGAGAAGCCAGTGGAGGGCGAAGGCAAGAGACAGGCAATACCAGGCCATCATCCAGGACAGACAAGATATAAGGAGAGTGACAAGATGGATCCTTAACGAGGACTACCTAGAGCAATTCTCCCTAGCAGTAGAAACGGAAAGGTGGATAGAGAGGAGGGAGGGAGAGAGAAGAGCCGGGGAAACAGAAGGGAGAAAGGGAATCGAGAGGAGGACATCACCAGGGTTACGGGCAAGGTAGTCATAGGGTAACAACCATGACACTAGCGTACCCTGAAGGAAGGAGAACGAAAGGACAAGACAGGAAAGAACGAGGAGGGCAAAGACGAGGAGGTTTTCATCCGTTAATCGGGTTTCCTACCTACACAAATAGACCTAAATAGCGAGAGACCTGCATAGGCCATAGGGCACTAAAAACAGGCGAATGAATAATCTATCTATCTATATAAACTATAATATTATAGACCTAGAAAGCTATACTTTAAGGTCTTCTATTAGAACGTATACGGGGATTCTATAAACCCTATATTAAATACTATACTCGAATATAACGCGGTAAAGTAGAAGGATAACTAGAAGGTAAGGTAGTTTATAACTGAGCTAGATATTATAGAGAATTAGTGAGAAGACTATACGAAGCTATAGCGTATTTAGTACCTACTTACTAAGCTTATACCTTACCTACGCTCCGTAATCATTAAGTTTTATAATATCCTAATAACTAGAGAAGAACTAGTAGTCTTAGCCTTACGTATTAAGAGGATAGAGCGTAGTAGCTATAGTAGTAGCGACGGGGGTAGCGGATATAACCGTTCTTGTAAGAGAGGCGCTAGCGGTATATATAAGCGGAATAAGCGCGACTCTAAGTACTAGAAACTAGGTTAGGCTCTATATAAAATACCTACGAGTCGCCCGCGAGATAGTAGAGACTTAGGTAGTAGCGCTAGAGATATAAGTAAAGTAAAATACTTCGGCTATTATAAGATAGGCTATAAGAGTCCTAACTACCTAAATCGGTATCTATAAAAAGACTACTACTCGTAGTTAGTCTATAGGACGGAAGCCGCCGAGGTACTAACTAGGAAGAAGGGGTTAGAAAAGAAGAAGAGCCTAGCTAAGGATCGAAGTTAGGCTCCAATTCTCTAGTCGACCTAACGTTATAAGTTAATACCTTAAAGACTAGATACTTATAAGGAGTAGTCGAGACGTAAAAGGGCATTATAGAAGCTACGTTCCTTCTTAACGATTACGCTAATATTAGCTATATATCGTATAAGTACGTCCTACGGTATTAGTTATAGCCTGTTAATAGAGTAAAGCTCCTAAAATTAGAGTCGTATACGTAGGACTAAGGCTACTACTATAATACCTATATACTACGAGTACGGCTCTCTAACGATATAGAAGTAGAACGCGTAAGTAACGTAATCTACTATATAGTATCTATAGGTAGGCCGTTAGTAATCCTAGATAGACTCTAGCGCTATCGTAGTCGTATTATTAAGATCGATCGAAGGGACTAGTAGCTCTACAGTATCGAGACCTATATAGTATAGTAGTATAGCGTACGCGAGTTTATAGAGAATCTCGACTACTCTAAGTAAGTATTGACTATACGTATCCGGCTAATTAAAGCTAATAAGGGGGTCACTAAGTAGCCCCTAGAGTTTATAGACTTCCGAGATATCTACGTACCTAATAAGTAGACGAAGCGTAAGATACCTAATAGAGTAAAGTATACGATAGATCTTATAGATAGTAAGAAGCCTCTATTTAAGCTGCTATACTACTAGTCAATAACTAAGTTAGAGACCTTAAAGAAGTATATTAGTAAGGTAATAGAGAAAGGGTAGATTAGGCGCTCTATAAGCGAGGCGGCTATGTCTATCCTATTTGTATCTAAGAAGAATAGTACTCTTAGGCTCTATATAGATTATAGAGGCCTAGATAAAGATTACTATAAAGAACCGCTACCCTCTACCTCCTATAAGCGAGACGCTTAATAGGCTCTAGGGCTTAGTATTCTTTACGACTATCGACTTAACCAACGCGTACTATTATATTCCTATTAAGAAGGGCGATAAGTAGAAGACTACGTTTCGTGCGCGGTACGTATACTACGAGTATCTAGTTATACTCTTTAGGCTTACTAATACCCTAGCTACCTTCTAAGGGTATATTAACTGTACCTTAGCTAGTTTAGTAGATAATATCTATATAGATAGATAGATTTGTTATTCTCCTATTCTAGGACTCTATTCGGCCTATATAGGTATATATCTATTATTATATATAAAGGGAAACCCGAATAGGTAAAAACCCTTCCCGCTCCCGACTACTCCTTATCTAGATTAGCTTTCCCTCTAAACGTACGTAGTCTATATCACTACCCTATTAGCCCCCGCTCCTAGCCGGTCTTATCGCGCTACGCCGTATCCTCTCTTCCTATACTACTCCTACTAGGCGGTACTATTCTAGCTAGCCCTTCTCTAGTATCTAGTTCGTAATACGCCGTAGGTCCTTAACGTTATTAAGAAGTGCCCTAATCGTCCGGTTCCTCGCCTTTACTATCGACTCCCCTCTTCCTAGCGACTACCTCGGATAGACGAGGAGTACGTACCGTACATTCTAGGAGTAATAGCTATAGGGGTAGCTAGTATTCGTGTATTCTAGAACCTTCCTCTATAATAGGTACCCCTAGAGGCCGATATGTTCGCTTCGTAGTTAGGTTACTATACTACTCTTTACCCTCGTAAGGCGGTAGTAGATAAGCTTCGGGGGGTACTTAACCGCGGATTTCATAGCTATATATATTGTTTATAGCTCTTATTATAACTATATCTCCTATATATAGAGGTATAATTTTTTTTAAAGATAAAGGCCTACGTCTATATTAGACTACTCTTATTAAAGATAGCTCTACCTTTAGCTCTATTATATTAAGTAGTACCCTCTTAAACTAATACTAAATCGTAGAAAGATAAGTATAGTTAGTTATAGAGCTATTAATAGCGGGCTCGTAAGACAAGGTACTCTATATAGGCGGGTACCGGCGGGTAGTTGTTTAGTAGAATACGATATTCTAAGAGAAGAATAGAAATAGCGTAAAGAACGTATATAGTATAAGTACTCGTATAGGTAGTAACTATCTTATCGTTGTAGAGGTAGTAATCCGTCTTATAGTAGTAGTATATCCTTGTTACTCGCTACGCTACTCCCTCTTCTCTATACTAAGAAATAAAGTTTAAGCATTTTATAGCCTCTAGCTAAAGCCGACTAAAGGTAGCCTAGAATATATACTACTATCTGCGCGTTAATACTAATACTAGGCTATTAATATAGACCTTAGGAAAGGAGTATCTTAGGGTATAGCGCGCCTTAATACACTCTACTTAGTTAATTATAAAGCTAGTAACGGATCTAAGTAGCTCTACCGCTTCTAGAGAGATAGTAATAGTAAAGAGGAAGACGTATACTATAGTAACAAGTTCTACTAATAGTATAATAGTAAAGAGCTTATTTAGGATAGTCGCCTCTATAGAAATTTAAGAATAGAGTAAATAAGAAGCTCGTCTACCTTAGTACTACGTAGAATACCGATAATCTTAACGAAGGTATAGTAAGAGTTAGCTATATACTCCTTCTCTAGTAGTAAGACCAGTATTCCATTACTCTCTAGTAGATTAACCCTTACCTTATTCTAGTCGATAATAATAGTATACTTAATACTTTATAGAAGTAGTATATCGACTAGGTAGTAGAGCTTTACTATAAGTAAAAGATACCTACCGAGAGCCCTATAGAATTCGAATACTAATATCTAGTTCCTAGTATTATCTTTATACTGACTATATCACTCGGAGGTTTCTTACTAATAATCGACGCTATAGTTGGGCTTAAGAACTAGTCGGATATAGATATAATCCTTAATACTCGTGAATAGCTTTAAGATATAGTAAATAAAGATACTAGTCTACTAAATCGGCGACTCGCTATATAGTATCGTAAGGCCGCCCTTATATTTAACGAGTAGCTTAATACTACGCGACTTATTAAGAAGAACTACTTTACTAGTAAGAATAGTTACTTTAGAAACCTTAGCGAAAATACGGACTAGAGATAGATACTACTATAAGAGACTATAAAGAAGAAGGTAGTAGATAAGGATACTATATAGAAATAGACTAAGAATCTACTTAATACTAAATAGGACTAAGTCTAGAAATAGATTAGGTAGGGAGGCTATTAAAGTTTACAAAGTTAAGGTATTTTCTATAGGTAGTAATTTTTCTAATCTCTAGCCTTAATTTAACTAGCTTCTAGCTCTAGTATCTAGTTTCTAGCGTACTTTAACTAATTTCTAGGCTATATTTCTAATTTAGAAGATATACTTACTATAGAGACTAGACTTCTAACTTAGCTATTTCTTAGCTTCCTTACTAAATTAACTTATAATCTCCTGAATATCTTTTAGACTAGCTACTTTAACTAGATACTAGATCTACTTTCCTTATATATAACTTATAGATTATCGTTTTGGATTTATATTTAGAGTAGTAAGGTAGAGACTAGGGATAGTTCTGTAATAGAGGAGGATATATTAACGAGCTAAAGGCCTCTTTAGATTATAAGATTTACGCGTTAAATCTTATTAAACTTTAGCGGTTAATTATATACTAGCGGTACTTAGAGGTACTACTATAATATATAGAGCTAAAAGGTAACCTTAATAGTAAGGTAGCGATTATAATTTATCTCTCTATAAGGTGAAAATACGAGAATCTAAGAATTTTAGATTTCTTATTTTTTTAGATCTTAGTAAATATTTTATAGTCTACGGACTAGTAAATACTAATACCTACGTATAAGCTATTCTAAGGTCACTAGGCGCGCTCTTACTTACTAGAGTAGTTAGCCGTCTACAATAGTAGTATTTTAATAGAATAGTATTGAATCCTACTAGTTTTTTCATAATAATATAAAATCTACTTTATAGCTACTTTATAATAGTAAAGGTTAGTAAGCGCTCGTTAGGCTTATAACTATTACGTTAGAAGTATAGAACGTTATTTCAGAGGCTTATAAAGAGTATTTTCAAAGTAGATTATATATTAATTATATCTATATAGAATAGAAAGGGGTTACTCTTAAAGAGGCTATAGGTAACTAATTAAGTTACCTAACTCTTAGCTTATATAGCCTTAAGTCTAAAGAGGCTACTACCTATATATACGCTTAGATTGCGATGTTAGTACTATACGTCGTATAGTATCGCCTTATAGTATAGGTAGATAAGATAATACCGACTAGGCTAAACTTTAGAACGGGCGCAGGACTAAGCCCGGGCTATAATTCGTCAAAATTCGGACAGCGTAGCACGCTAATTAGCGCTTACTTTTCCGTAACAGACTCGATTGTATTGTCGCTCCGGGCGCGTACACGGTACGCTTCGCTCACTTTCTATTGGCAACGTGGTGCCATGCGGTATCATTTTTCAACTCCGTATATTGAAGTGACTTCAACGGCTTCCTACTGTGTATACCTTGAGAACTTTATATCTATGGAGTCTTTATTGCTTCCCCCACTCATACATGTTGGACAGCAAGGAGCCTATAATGTCGTAAGATGCCAACCTCGCGAAGCGTCGCCGGTAGTGGGGGCAAGCTATGGGCCTACGTTACAGTACAAAACTTGGCTAGGGCGCGGTATCTCTCTGCCTACGCACATGCTTTATGGCCGAGTCTAGGTCCTGTTGCATTTACCCTCTACGTAGGCTTTCTCCGACTGAAAGTAACTTTTGCACAGGAAGCAAGTGTGCGACAGGTCCAATGAACCCTGTTCGCGCGCAGCTGTCGATTGCAACGGCATCAGCTGATGTTGGACCCAAGTGGCATCCTCCATAACGCGGAGTGACTAATTTGCGTACATGGATGGCTATACCATCACAGAAAGAGTTACACGCATGTTAAGCTCGTCCTAGATTTGGCTGGCTGGGCTGATGTTGCAAGAGTCTCAGATCTACATTTAGGTGGACCAACCTTCCGTCGACTATTTGTACGCCATGTGGACGGCACTCCGCGGTATGTATCAGCGGAGCGCGATTGCACGTATGGTCTATACGGAACTCCGCGACTCGGACGGAGAATCGTCAACAGGCGAGGAAACCAAGTCGAAGCTATATCATTCAACGTCGAGCACTCTGTCGAAAGTTGCTGCGCCTTTTGCTGGACTATTTCTAGTAGCATTCATTTTGAGACTTTGGAGTGGGCCGTTGCTTGGCGTTGGTCAAGACTGTGATTGCGACACTGGCGATGCAATAAGATGGCCGAACGCAACTGGCACTAATGCTACCCTTCTTACTTGCGGCAGCTCGACTGCCGAAGCCCTCACATCTGGGTGCATGTTTGAGCTCTGGTCGTTCAGCTGGATTCCGGAACCCTGTTTCGATGCCGACCTCCATGACGAGTTTCTCAAGACGTGGCCAAGTCGAGAACCCGTTATTGGTGGTTACTACAGCGATGTCAAAGGATCCGTCCAGATACCTCTTGAAAATGTGCTTCAGGGCACGGCAAATGGTTCTTTTACAACCTGGGGTCAGCACTACTGGCACTGTGCATTTGCTCTGCGCAAAATCTTTCGGATCCTGGAAGAAGAGAACTTGGCCGAGAGTATGAGCCTGATGACCGCACTCGATCGAAGTACCCACCATCTGAACCACTGCGAGGACGTTGTTGCCAATCCGCTAAAGCATGACTGGAAATACATTTACTCTGAGCAATATATTCGCTTCCGTACGTGTCGGGGCAAAATTGGAGAATGAGCAACAGGGATATCACTGGGCGAGTACATGGGGCTCGTCTCCCGAGAATAATGTCAAGGACAATCTGGAAAGCAGTTGTGAAAGCAGTAGTTGGCGGTGAGAACATAGCTGTCCGATTCCTCTTTGGATAATATAACTAGCATTCAATCTCCCCCTTTGGCGTCTGCGATCCGCACGAGAACATACCTGTCCGATTCCTCTTCGGATCGTAAAACTAGCATTCAATCTCCCCCTCTGGCGTCTGCGACCCGCAATTTTTCAGCAAATTGGTAAATTTGACGATAGTCCCTGCATACATGCGTGGCTCCCAAACCGAGTGTATCGCTCTTGTTGCTAAGGTCAGTCCTGCCTCGCTGGATGTCCGCCCCTTCCAATGATGTATCCCCAGCGCAGATCATGCTCCAGCGCAAGTATTCAAAACAGTGAAAGGCGTGCTCGAGGTCGTGGTGTAAGAATCGCTCGTGGTCTGGAAACTTCTCGTCCATCAAGGTGTCCATAATGGAAAACTATACAAAGCCATTAGTCGCCTCGCAGCCAGGAAAGATCAAATCTTTACCAAACAGTGAACTTGATGGAAAACGGCAATTTCGTAATGCTCAATGATTTTACCACCTGGGGCCTTTGCACGAAGCGGCGGTGGTAAGATAAAGTTGTGTCGGGTGATATCGGGAATATGGATGAATCCTCTACCTCCTGAGCGTGGTCGTCAATGCCAGTCTTCTGTGACAATTTTGTGTCACCTACTTGGAAATAGATCGTGCCAGTTTTGGATAATGCGTTGACGTTCATCGAACGTGGCATTGACATTGACTTGATATCTCGTGTCGTTTTCCAGCTGCAAGATCTGGAGATTCGCTGCAGAAATAGATTGTCAACTACCCGGTAAGGTCAGAAGAAGTCAAGAGTGCCGTACATTGTGGTACTAGCGAGTTCACTTCTTGTCCCGGACACATTTGGTCGATATGAACGGCGGCGCGATGACTGCAACTCTGGACTGCCAGAGCAAGGCTCATGCAAGTCACTGCTAGCAGGGCGCATATAGCGCAGAGTATGAAACTGATCGAGCTGGCTCCTAGTCGTTGCTTCACCCTTTGTGCGGTCAATACTCGCTTCTGCTCCGCCACTTCTGATGAAGCCGTTGCTGTTGTATTGAAAAGAGCAGCCAACTCATCGTGCTCTTGCTTTGGGTGGATTTGGTCGTCATCGCTCACAATCAGATAATCGAATGCCATTGTTATGCATCCTCATGCTAGAGGTGCTAGAACTAAGGACGTCGTGGCTGGTATAGCTCTACTCTTCATATGCTGAGCATCTGTCAGCAGTGGAGCAACGGTTCGATGTCAGCCCCTATAAGATCCGTGCTAGCGGGCTCGCCGTGCCAGGGTGCGGCGAAGCTTGTGGCGCTCGCCGTAATCCTGAATCCACCAGAATTAGACTATCTGCACCAACATGGGGTGTTGCTTCAATGAATACGGCTTAAACTCCCGCGGGGCTCGTGTTAGTTTACCCACTGAAAACCTTGACTCTGCTATGATTCAACTCTCTACGCCAATGTAGAGTGTTAAAAATTTGCTACGAGGCGGCGGAGCCAAGCCTCGTATCTATGCGCCGAAGGTGCTCTTAATGTCGCTAGCCTTATTACTATCGCTACCCTTACCGTCGCTACCCTCGAACAAGCGTTGCCCTTCGATAAGCTACTTTTGAGACCTAAAGTTAATGAATGCTATTTCTTCGTTTCTAGGGGAGATCCCTAGGACCCCCTTACCTACGGCTAGCCTAGCGTTCGTTAGGGCGTAAGCTATATACTTCGTTTCGTAGTGTCGCTCCGCTAGGCGTAATAACCTTCGCTCGAGTGTTTGTAGGCTTATACGTCGCTATAGTATTACGCGGTAGATAGCTATACCTACTACGGCGTCGATACGGCTAAAGCCGTAGTCTATACCTTATAGGAATAGCTAATAGTACCTCGCGCTAGAAAGCGTAGCGCTAAACTGAGCTCGCTAGCGCTTACTATTTAGCGCTCCGCTTTCTTACGCCCTAGTACTTCTTATAACGCGCCTTCGGCGTAATAAGACGAAACTTCATTCGACCTAATTTAAAGGATATTATATAAGTAGGAAGATATTACGTTAGAAGTATAGGTATTAAATAGGCTTATATAGGGTGTTTTCAAAGTAAATAGTATATTATATATATCTATATAGGATAGAATAGAGTCTCTTATAAAAAGGGTAAAGGTAACTAATTAAGTTATCTAATTCCTAGCTTATATAGCTTTAAGTCTTAATAGGCTACTACTTATAAATACGCTTAGATTGTAATATACTCTCTTAGCGCATAGGCTAGAGTAAATAAGCTAATCTTATATAATCGCGTATACCCTATCGTAACTACTCTTTATACCTATAGTAGTAACGTTAGGTCCTCGGTATAACTACTACTATAGTAAGGGTAAGTTAGATATTTTAAGTAAAGTAAGCTAAGGTAAGGTAAGGTAAGCTTTATGTCACGGGCAGCCCGCAACCCCCCACTATAGCTACGTCGGCCCGGCTGAACCGCGGACCTTCCGTATCGAGTTAGCGCGGCTTGGCTTTACTTTATAACTTCGCCGCGCCTCGCGCTCCTCTTTCGTAGCTTCGTAGAACAACAACTATCTCGTTTAGACCCTATAGTACGCGCGCCCTTATAGTTTGTTCTACTACCCTACCTAGATCGCGGATCTAGGTAAGGGACGCGTAATAATAGGTATAGATAGAACCGTAGAACTCGAGACGCGTAGAGTCGTATTAGAATATAGAATACGGTAAGGCGTATAGCGCGTAGATACCTAGAGAACGTAACGCGGCGATATTATTAGTAGGTAGTCGCGCGCTCGTAGATAGTCAGGATATAGGTACCGTTACGCCTCCCCCGAACTCAGACAATATAACTTTATAAATAGCGAACGGCGGTATACTACCGCTACCTAAGCCTAAGGGCAAAAGTAAGTAGCGTATATCTCTTTTCCCCGACCTCTCCTCTTTCCCTTAGAGTTAGACATAGGACGACAACCGGCGGGTTATAGTAGACACCGGTGTCGCGCTATAACAAGAGATTAATAAAGCTTACTAGAAGGCCTTCGAGCGAGAAGAAGGTAGTAAGATTAACTTTATAGAACTGTTCGAGTTCAAGCTCGAAGAGAACCTAGGCGGCGACCTAGACGAGGTGTATCTATCACTCGACGAGGCAGAACATATTCTCGTATCCGAATACTAGAATGTCACCCTAGACAACCTTACGACCCTTATATCCTAATACCCGAAGACTACCTACGACTTCGTACTATAAGTAGTTAACACGGCGATTACTAAGGGCAGACAACTCGATATAATAGAGCGAGCTAACGACCTCTAGAACACCTAGTACACTACGCTATATACCAAATACGACCGTATCTATAAGATGCTACGAAGTGAAGAGCTTATTATATAGAAAATGGCAGTAGATCTTAAGAGTAAGAAGGATTACGACCTAGCTAAGTTATAAGAGCTAGAGAAGAAATATAAGGAAGCTAATAACCTATATAAGCAGTTTAGCGAGATCTACGAGAAGGAGAAGAAGAAGGCACAAGATGCTAAGGTGAAGAACTAGGCCCTATAACAAGAAGTCGATGACCTAAAGGCTCGGCTTAAGGTAGGAGACACTATATAGAACGGAGGGTCGACGACGAGAATTACCTATACGTAGTGTCGGCTACGAACCTCTCGTCTAGCTACGAGAGAGCCAAGTATTCTTACGCTAGAGCGTCGTAGGCGCGACGGGCGCGTAACGTAGGCGAAGCCGCGGCGAATAGAGGACTACTAGCAAAACGGGTATAAAAACTATCCGACGAGCGTATACTCGTGTCGGGAGCGAGTCCCTCTTCTTTCTACGTATAAGAAGGGCGCGGAACCGTGGCCTATACGCTCGATAGGACACCTCTAGTATAAGTACAAAATTTTCACCTCCGGAGACCGTAAACCGAGCGGGCTAAGCGACGAACATTAGACGAGCGGACTATAGAACAACAACTAAGCGGACTATATAACGGCGTCGAGCGGACTACGAAACAATCTAGTATTTGCTAGCGGGCAATGCGGTAGGTAGGTAGACACGCGACGAAGCCTATAAGGGCCTATTAAACACCCGGTATAGGAACGAGGGTTTTGCCTAAGGCACTGCCTATCCCGCTATATAACGCACCTAGTCTAATATAGTAGATTGCGACGAGGAAAAGACGATAGCCTAAGCAAGGAAAAGACGGCTATTAGGACGGGGAAAAGACGTATAATACAAGTAGATTAGTTCTATAATCGGGGAGGATCGAGGGTAGGGTAATAAGGAACTTTATATTAGTTAGTAGGTAGAAACGTAAGGAGTACGCTACCCGGCGTAGTGTGTGCCCCGAGCAAACCTACGAGGCATAGACGGCCGCTTTCTAGAGATAGGCTACGGTAACGCGAAGGGCGTCAAAACCTAGGGCGTAGTATATACTAGTAGCGACGGCTAACACTATCTATATAGCCCGAGAGGACGGATACGTATGTCGGTCAATAGAGAGCACTAAAGGGCTTAGGCCTGTAGAGGTAGATATTGGCTTAAGGAGCAAATAGGGAGGGAGGGCGTAGAGGGAAGCTTTTGCTCCGGGCTAACCTCTCGAAACGAGGCTATACGGTAGTACTAGATAAGTAGGAAAGCGCGGTTAAGACTTGTCACCTTATCTCGTAGCTAGCTTACTAAATACGATTCCTTCCTTACTAAGAGACGTAGGAGCAATACTGTCGCGCGACATAAGAGAAGAAGGCATAGATAAGACGCGACAAGCTATAGGACTAGAGAGCGACAATCGGGCTCGTTACGGAAAACCCGGAACAGATGTAGAGACTTACTAAATAGGCACGACTACCTAAAGAGTAGTAAACCCCTCACTTCCCCCTAATCGTAGACCGCGAAGGGATTGCCTAGGCTGCGCCCCGGGGCAAGGCAAAAGTATTAGCCGACCATTTCTTTTCGACGTAAGTAGAGGTAGACCTTACGGATATCGACCCGAGTATATACCCGGAACCCCTAGACATAGATTAGGCGGTTAGCTCTAACATAGTAATAGGAGTCATAAGTAAGCTAAAAGGACGGAAAGCCCTAGGCCTAGACAGGATACTAAACATACTACTAAAAGAGTATAGAGAAGAGATCGCGCCGAGCCTAGTAAACCTATTTACCGCGTACCTACGGCTAGGGTATCACCCGAAGCCGTATAGAGAGTCTATAATAGTAGTGCTACGTAAGCTATAGAAGGAGGACTATACTTAGCCCAAGTCGTATAGACTAATCGCACTTCTAAACACGATAGGGAAGGTCCTAGAAAAGATAGTAGCCTAGAGACTTACGTAGCTAGCCGAGGACAACCACGTACTCCTAGTAACATAGATAGGGGGAAGAAGCTAGCGATCGACACTAATAGCAATAGAGCTAATTACGGAGCAAATTCAGACCCTCTAGCACTACGGTAGGAACCGAGCGGCGTCCTTACTATCCCTCGACATCGTAGGAGCCTTTAACAACGTCTTATACTAAAGGCTAATACATATCCTATAGCAGAAAGGCATCCCCTAGTAGGTAACGACGTTTGTCTACTCCTTTCTCTAGGAACGGACGATATACCTAGTCCTAGGAAGGTATACGTCCGACCCGGTAAAGGTAGAGACTAGAATACCTTAGGGATCTACTCTCTCCCCTATCCTATTTCTAATATTTATGTCTAATCTAATCCCCCTACTCACCTCTCCGTAAACCTTAGTATCGGGGTTTGTAGACGACATAAACATTATAGCCTAGTTAGACTCGATAGAAGAGAACTGTCGCCTCCTCAAAGATAGGCACAAGAAATGCGAGGAGTAGGCAAAGAAGTATAGTGCCTAGTTCGCCCCTAAAAAGTACCAACTTATACACTTTAGTAAAGCGAGAACATACTATAACATAAAGGCGGCGGTAAGAATCTAAGGCTACGAGACAAAGCTATTAGCGGAGCTACGAGTACTAGGGATCTGGCTCGACCCAAAGCTAAGCTAGAATGTATAGGTTAAGAAAGCCTAGAGTCGAGTATAAGTTAACGAAGCCTCGATAAAGAGACTTACGGTATCTATATAGGGAGTAACATTCGACAAGGCAAGAGTAATGTATAAGGCGATCGTTAGACTAGCTATACTATACGGGGCATAGATTTAGGGAACAGGAGGCGTAGGCAAGCCGATCCCGAAACGGATAGAGCAACCCCTAAATAGGATATAGGTAGGCAACCTACGTAGGGTACTAGGCGTATATAAGACAACGTCAATAAGCACGGTAGAAATAGAGATAGGAACACTACTAATTGGCTAGTACATCCGGGGAATAAGAATTCAATACGCGGCAAGGACGATAGGTTACCTAGTACAAACTACGATCTAGGAGGCAAAGAATAAGATAGAAAGCCACTACTAGAGAGGGGCCGGACATAGGACAAGCCAAAAAGAGGATGACCTTACTACCTTTACGGCTATATAGACAAGTACCGAATAGCTAGCACAAAAAGAGGAGGAGCGTAGGACTCGCTAGGCCGGCGGGAGCAAGGCTAAGACCTAAAGCCTAGCGGAATAGATAGCGAGCTACCTATAGGAGTAGGACTAGAAAAGGAAGCCCCCTAAGACAATAGGCCCGATAGCGCTCCGAGCCTTCTAGAGACACAATTACTAGCTATATAGGGACCTAACAAGGGCCGAGGCAAGCATAGCGATCCAAACCAGGTCCGAACACATTAGGTTAAGGGCCTACCTATTTAGAAGACGCGTACTAGACATCTATAGCCCAGCCTACTAGTATAGCTACCTATCGTAAAACCTAGAACATATACTACTACGATGCCCGTAGTAGGCGAGAGGTAGGGGAAAATGGAGGCACTAAGCGGGAAGGAGAGACTACAAGTCAATTATTAGGGACAAAGGCAACATTCGCCGAATCTCTCGGTAGATACTATAGTAGGGATACCTCTAGTAGTTTAGCCTCGCTAGCGAGACGGAGGAGTAGATAGACAAGAGGCGGAAGCTAGGGGGTGGTAGATAGGGTAGTTATTAGGGCAGGCCTATAACACTAGCGTACCCCTAATAAGGGAAAATTAAGATAACAACTAGGAGGAAAAGACAGGCGGGAAGGAGGAGGGGTTTTTACTAATACGGTTTCCCCTCTATATATACGAAAACAAGATAGTATAGCTGTATAGGCCAAAGGGCACTATAACAGCTTAATGAAATATCTATCTATCTATATAGAACGGAGGCAGGGGCCGCTTAGGCCGCTGACCCTCTCGTTTCCGCCTACGCGAGGCCTTACTCGAGTAGCTATTACGTAGATATCGCGAAGCTACTAGTAGAGGTAGCGGTAGCGGTAGTGGTAATGACGATAGAGACGACTATAACCGTAGTAATAATAGCCGAGGACGTGATAACGACCGTCCGCGACTAGGACCTAATAATAGTCGTGACTCGAGAATGCGTAATACCCGTACCTAGACACTACTAGTTGACCTTCTAGAACGTCTCTTCACTATTAACCGTACCCTTACTCGCGGTATAGAGATCGGTAAGGGTATGCCTAACCCTAAGTACTTTAAGAACGATAATAACCCTAATTTCGACAGCTAGTATAGTAGTGTTCTCCTAAAGCTAACTATAGTAACCTTCCGTACTAAGGTAGATAGTCTACGCTTCGTATATAGGTAGACGTAAGGTGATCCTTAGCGAAGCATTAAGCCGAGGATCCCTATGCCTAGACAGTAGTCCTTTAACGAGTTCAAGACTAGAGAAGAGTTATTAGATTAGATAATACGCTAATATAGTATACGTAATAAAGGAACTAAGGCTATAGTTAATATTGCTACCTATAAGTAAGAACAAGGCGAAACCTTTATAGCCTTCTATACACGCTACTCGAAGTTACGCGCCTAGATATTATAGACCGATAAGACCGAGCTTATACTATTCCGTAACCGACTAAACCGTAAGTACTTTATTAAGACCTTCGGCGACCGCGAAGTCGACCGCCGCCTAGACAGTATATAAGACGTTATCGAGGAGTATACCGTACTAGACGAGAGCTTCTACGAGACAGATCGACTATACCCGTAGAAGGAGCGCCCCCGTAGTAATAGTAACTCGAACGGTAATGGCGGCTAGAATAACTAGAATAACGGTAACGTAGTTACTAGTACCGCTACCGGTATAGTAGGTGCCTTAGTATAGCGCCTACTATAGTACGCTAGTACTAAGAAGAAGGAGGATCTGCCGACATATCTATAGAACCTACCTACGCTTAACCGTAAGTAGCGCGAAGACCTTAAGAAGTAGGGTAAGTACTACCGCTACCGTATAGGTTCTTACGTATCGACAAACCCTAAATGCCTAATATATAGGTACGATAGCGACTATCGCCTACCGCGTCTACGTAATACTACGCCGAATCTAAACGCGAACCTTAGTTCCCTAGCCGCCGATCCGTAGTAGGGAAATGGCACGACCGCTACCTAAGCGTAGTAGATAGCGGTTACCCGAACTTCCTAGGACAGAAAGAGTATAAGATTGAGAGACACGGAATGCAAGAGACGGTAACAGACTATAGTAAGGAGCTTAAGATATCGGTATACGTACTAGATAAACAACAGCTAGCTATATACCCTTATTTATTATTACCCGTAATGATATAATATAGAAAGGCTCGAGGCCTTATAGATTCTACTTCTACCTCTCTCTTTCTTAACTAGAAATTCATAAGTAAATACACAATACCCCTGATCCCTTTGACGTAAAGCCGACGACTAATACTAGGAGATAGAACGGCTACTACACGGTAGATTATATACGCGGCCCTTATAGACGTAGTTATCGGCGATTATTACGAGCAAATGTTATACTACGTTACCGACCTCGAATATAATATCGTCTTTAGCCTACCGTGGCTTATAGCGTACAACCTAAACATCTTCTAGGAGACAGGCGAGGTGGCATTTAGATCGGATTACTACTTTGGTCACTATCTACAGAATAAGACATCGACAATAGTATAATCCCTAAACTATCGCGAGAAGAAGAAGTAGGCACTAGTACGGTACGGACTAGAGCCCTTTACTAGAGAAGTAGCGAGCTTTATAGTAGGAGGGGCGGAGCTGAACGTCTCATTATATGACCTAGAAGACATAGACGATGAAGAAGTAGACTACTAGGGCGTTTCTTAACGCGCGTAGGGAATATACGCGCACCGGCCTAGGGCTAAGTGCTTCTATATTATACCTACTAGGCGTAAGAGCGACGACGGAGAGCTTAAGCTAAGTATAATAGCTACTAATGATCTGGACCAATTCTTAAACAAGTAGTTCAATCACAACCCGAAGGAGAAGTTGCCGCCGATATACTACGATATTACGGACGCTTTCTTAGCTAAGGATTATAAAGGACTCCTACCTTACCGACTAGGCGTAGATTATGAGATTTATATTAAGCCTAATAGTCTATAAGAGCTACTATACCGCAAGCCCTACGGCCTAGCTAAGAAGGAGAACGAGGTAGTCAAGAAATGGCTAGACGAGTAAACATCTAAAGGGAAGGTACGGAAAGTAGGGCAAAAGACGAGCTAGTCTCCTACACTAGTGCTAGTAGTACGTAAGCCTAGAGGTAGGCTACGTGTTTATATCGACTATAGAGGATTGAATACGATCACTATTAAGAACCGGTATCCGATTCCCTTAATATAAGAGACGCTTAACCGTATATACGGTCAGAAGTACTTTACGAAGCTAGACATTATAGTAGCCTTTAACAAGTTACGGATAGCTAAAGGGCACGAGTAGTTAACGGCGTTTACGACACGATACGGCATCTACGAGTGTCTAGTGCTGCCATTCGGCTTATATAACGGACTAGTATCGTTCTAATTATACATTAATAAGGTCTTATAAGAACACCTAGACGACTTTATATCGGCCTACCTAGATAACGTACTTATCTTCAGTAACACCTTAGAGGAGCATATTGAACACGTACGGAAGGTTCTTACTAAGCTACGCGATATAGGACTTATAGTAGACATCGACAAAAGCGAATTCTACTAACAGAAGGTGAGGTATCTTAGGCTAATTATAACTCCTAACGGCATCGAGATAGACCCCGAGAAACTCGAATGTATTTAGATATAGGAAGCTCCTAAGAACCTGAAGGATGTCTAGGCCTTCCTTAGATTTGCCAACTTCTATAGGCGGTTTATCGAAGCATTTTCGCGTATAGCTACTCCTCTTACAAACCTGACCAAGTCGGACGGACTAAGTAATCATAAGAACAGAAGGATTCAATAGTCACTAGATTGCTAACGAGCCTTTAACAATTTGAAAGCTACGTTTAGTAAAGCCGGCATACTCGTACATTATGTGCTAGGTAGGGAAACGGTAGTAGAGACAGATTCTTCAGATTTTATGAACGCCGGCGTGCTTTCGTAGTATGACGAGAAGGGTGTACTACATCCTATAGCCTTCTACTCGAAGAAGTTGAGTCTATAGGAGTGTAATTATAAAATCTATAATAAGGAACTATTAGCTATTATCAAGGCTTTTAAGGAATAGAGACCCGAGCTCGCCTACGAAGTAGATAATAAGGACTTATAGCTAGTCAAGATTTATACCGACTATAAGAACCTAGAATACTTTATAAAGACAAAGTAGCTAAATCGGCGACAAGCGCGTTAGGCTAAGTTCTTATTACAGTTTAACTTTAAGATAATATACCGTCTAGGACTTCAAGGTATAAAGCTAGACAGCCTAACGAGACGTAGCTAGGACCTTCCGTAGGGGGTGAACGACCCTCGGAACTAGCATTAGTATCAGACATTACTACCTCCTAAGCGATTCCTTAAGATCGCCTTACTATAGGCAATAGTAGAAGATACGCCGGAAGAAGAGGAACTAGTATAGCTAGACCCTAAAGCTAAAGAGTTTATGCCTATAGAACGAGATGCGCCTACTAAACAACCGGCGACGCGTAAAAGTTAACGGGAAGCCGAACTCGAGTATCGAATTTCGACGGCGTACGTAACCGATAACGAGCTTAAGACCGCGATTAAGGACCTATAGAAAGACCGTACTCCTACACTACTATAGAGAGCGAAGATTCACCTAGTATACTATAAAGTGGATAGCGACCTACTATATGTTCGAAATCAATACGACGGCTAGAGCTTATAGGTACTAAATAACCAAGCCTTATAGACTAGGATAATCAAGATAAACTATAACGCTCTAGTAGTAGGCTATCTAGGACGAGCTCGTACTTATAAACTCGTAGTACGTAAATTCTACTAGCCTAGATTAGCGAGATCTGTACGTAGATACACCGCGAATTGCCGTACCTACCGTATAACAAAATCTCTATACTCCTAGCCACTAGGATTATTATAGCCACTTCCTGTTCTAGATCGGCCTTAGAAACATATTGTAGTCGACTTCGTTATCGGACTCCTAGATAGTACTCTTAACGGTATAGTCTATAATAACATTATAACCGTTACTAATAGGCTTACTAAGGAAGTCGAGCTGATTCCTATTGGCGTAATGATAGTATAGAATGCGGCAAGGCTTTTCCTTAAACATATATTCTGTCGGCGCGGGTTTCCTAACACTATTATATTAGACCGGAGTAAGTAGTAGGTTGCTACCTTCTAGAAGAAACACTATAAGATGCTCCGTACAAATCGCAAGCTAAGTTCTTCGTATCACCTAGAAACTAATAGATAGTCAGAACGTACTAACTAGGCGATAGAACAGTATCTTCGTATATTCACTAATAGGTCGACGACGAGAATCACCTGTACGTAGTGTCGGCTACGAACCTCTCGTCTAGCTACGAGAGAGCCAAGTATTCTTACGCTAGAGCGTCGTGGGCGCGACGGGCGCGTAGCGTAGGCGAAGCCGCGGCGAACAGAGGACTACTAGCAAAACGGGTATGAAAACTATCCGACGAGCGTGTACTCGTGTCGGGAGCGAGTCCCTCTTCTTTCTACGTGTAAGAAGGGCGCGGAACCGTGGCCTATACGCTCGACAGGACACCTCTAGTATAAGTGCAGAATTTTCACCTCCGGAGACCGCAAACCGAGCGGGCTAAGCGACGAACATTAGACGAGCGGACTATAGAACAACAACTGAGCGGACTATATAACGGCGTCGAGCGGACTACGAAACAATCTAGTGTTTGCTAGCGGGCAATACGGTGGGTAGGTAGACACGCGACGAAGCCTATAAGGGCCTATTGAACACCCGGTATAGAAACGAGGGTTTTGCCTAAGGCACTGCCTATCCCGCTACACAACGCACCTAGTCTAACATAGTAGATTGTGACGAGGAAAAGACGATAGCCTGAGCAAGGAAAAGACGGCTATTAGGACGGGGAAAAGACGTATAATACAAGTGGATTAGTTCTATAATCTAGGAGGATCGAGGGCAGGGTGATAAGGAACTTCATATTGGTTAGTAGGTAGAAACGTAAGGAGTACGCTGCCCGGCGTGGTGTATGCCCCGAGCAAACCTACGAGGCATAGACGGCCGCTTTCTAGAGATAGGCTACGGTAACGCGAAGGGCGTCAAAACCTAGGGCGTAGTGTACACTAGTAGCGACGGCTAATACTGTCTATACAGCCCGAGAGGACGGATGCGCATGTCGGTCAATAGAGAGCACTAAAGGGCTTAGGCCTATAGAGGTAGATATTGGCTTAAGGAGCAAATAGGGAGGGAGGGCGTAGAGGGAAGCTTTTGCTCCGGGCTAACCTCTCGAAACGAGGCTACACGGTGGTGCTAGATGAGTAGGAAAGCGCGGTTAAGACTTGTCACCTTATCTCGTAGCTAGCTTGCTAAATACGATTCCTTCCTTGTCCTAGGTAATAGTAGCCTAGGCTACGGCACTAACGGCGCCTACGGCCCTATAGGCGAAGCCCCCCTAAGACAACTAGTAGCAACTTATAGAGGACGTAAAAAGTATAGAAACTAACGATCAGCTCCCTTACCGGTCTCTATAGGTAATGATCACTTAGCTACGCACGGCGCTTGTACTGTCGTATCACCGAGGGCAACAAGAAATGAGGACGACGTCCTAGGCGATTAGCAAGGCCACCCGGAATTAACACCCCTATAGCTAGGCATCGGTCGCGGTATCGATACTAGGCCCCCGCCTAACGCACGATACAGTTACGATCCGCATTATAGCAAAGGAAGACTAGGCCGAAGTTACGAAGCTATCGAACAAGGAGCTCGCCTAACGAATCAACCAACTAGGGGTGGTCGTAGTGAACTAACAGTCTAACGGCACTCTATAGATCTATACTAGCTCTGCTACTGCTAGGAGGCACCTAGAGGCACAGCTATAGTAGGCATCTAAGGTTGCGGTATTAGCGAAGGTCTTAACGAAACAATTCACGATCCTAGTCCACGACATACCTAAGGAGTTTGACCTAACCAACTAGGGTCACCTACGCGCTCTCTAAGAGGACAACCCGGTCACTCTTAACTCTCCAATCCAGAAGGCGACTTAGCTCTATAGGAAATGGCCAGAAGGCAAGAAGGCCTCGGCGCTAATAGTATAGCTATAAGACGCGAAAGCGGCGGATCTAGCGATAGAACAAGGCCTAGTCTGGCAATATAGCCTCAAGACAGTAGAAAAGCACTCCTTATCCTTTCGTGTCCTCTAATGCTTTAAATGCCAACAGTATAGACACCAAACCTATACGTGTATAAACAAGTAGGCCTGCTCGAACTGTGTAGGAGACTATATGTCTAGGGACTGTATATCGACTACGAGACGGTACGCGAACTGTCCGGGGCACTACCTATCGTATAGTGCGGAATGCCTATAGCGGAAACTAGCGAAAAACAAGGCAATCACAAACAGAACCGTCGCCCTAAGATTCTACGGCGACCGTAAGGCTAGCCTACACCGGAACTAACTAGCGGCGGTCGGGTATAAGCGCCCTAGGGCCGAGAACGATGTAAAGGATACGTAACCTAGGGCGTACGGGAGGCCACGTGCTCTACTAGCTACGGCGAGGGAATCTAACTAGGCCCGGCTCCCCTTTAGTATATAGCCGATAGGCGTAGACTAGGACGTACAGGGCAGTAGGACACAGGACGATATAGAGGAAATGATTGTCGATGCCGATGACTAGCCTCGACACGCTTAGTATCATCTAGTATAACGTCAACTATAGCAAGGATATAGTCCAGAACCATTTCCTACACGAGGCGGACCCGCGCGTCTACTACGTCCTTACAATCCAGGAGCTATAGATTAACCCGCACTATAAGAGACTAACGACCTGTAAGTCACTAGGCTACACGACATGCCTACGAGGCGACGGCAGACCCCGTACGTGCTTCTATATTAGCAAGGACATACTAGAATCTAACTGGGAGGTAGTGTACTACGTAGACGAAGAAGGCGGGGGCGATATTACCTCCCTCTACGTGGGTAGCACCTGGATACACAACCTATATATGCAACCGCTAGCCTCGAGGTCTAGCCGCGACCTAGGGGTCTGCAGACACCTAGACAGTGCGCTTAAGAGACAAGGGTGCCACATCGTAGTAGGAGACTTTAACATATACCACCCTTCCTAGGAAAGCCTTATGTAGCCGCACCCTATAGCCGACGAAGTACTCGACTTGATAGCGAGCAACGTAATTGCCCTCAATACCCCGAAGGACCTGGGCACCTAGAAGAGAGGGGGACTCTAAGGCACGATCGACCTCTCCTAGATCTTAGATAGCCACTACTACACGGTAACCTACTATAGGATCGAACATAAACTCGAGGCGTCGTTAGACTATATACTAGTTAGGACCTCTATTACGATATAGATATAACGTATACTAGCGGGAACCCCTAAGCCAAACTGGGGAAAGGCCCACTAGGCTAACATCTAGGCGTACCTCGATGACTCTAAGAGGCTAGTCTAGATCGCGCAGCAGCAATATAACAGTAAAGACGAGATAGACGAAGCAGTCTAGGGGTTGACAGACGAAATAAGAAAAGCGACCTCACTTCACGTTCCGCTTGCCTAACTAACGACATGGTCCAAACTATACTAGACGCCGGAGTGCACTACGGTAGTAAGAGAAGCAAGGAGAGCCCGCCGGGTGTGGACGAGCAGCTATAGCGAGGAGGCCTAGAACGTATACAGGGAGGCATGCCAACAGAAGAAAGCTATAATACGAAGGGAGAAAGTAGTCGGCTAGAGGGCTATAGTGGAAGAAATCGCCGGCAAGCTAGAGAGGATATAGAAGCTAGCGAAATGGGCCCAACAGGACCCTATATAGGGCCCCTCCTTCTCTATCCCAGCGCTACAATCGCCTAGTGGCCCGGTTAGCGACCCCGAGGCCAAGGCGCGTCTACTGGCTAGCAAGTTCTTCCCGCCCCTAGTCGAGGCTGATCTAAGCGACATAAACAGCTCTACTCCCCTAGCCCCTAGCATCGCGGTCCAATAGGAGGTGTCCGAGGGAGAAGTTGCCGCTGTGCTAAGGAAGTTGCCGGCGAAGAAAGCCCCGGGGCCGGATAGGATCCCAAACGAGCTACTAAAGAAGTGTAGAGATCAACTAGCCCTAGCAGTTGTAGCGATCTTTAACGCCTACCTACAGACCGGGTACCACCCGATAGCTTTTAAACAATCGACGACAGTGGTCCTACGTAAGCCGCAGAAGGAAGACTATACGTAGGTGAAGTCGTACCGCCCAATTGCGCTCCTTAACACTCTTAGGAAGGCGCTTAAGAAGCTAGTTATAACGAGACTCTCCGAGGCGGTAGAGGAACACTCCCTACTCCCGGATACCTAGATAGGTACGCGCCTATAGCGATCGACGCTATCCGCGATAGAACTTATTACCTCTTAGGTAAAGGCTATCTAGTATAAGAATAGGGACAAGGTGGCTTCCTTACTTAGCCTAGATATATCGGGAGCCTTCGACTACGTATTATACCCGCGGCTACTCTATATCCTAAGGTCGAAAGGACTCCCTGAGTGGCTTGTTAACTTCGTACGGTCCTACCTCCAAAACCGTAGTACGTCGATCCTAGTCGGCTAGTACAGAAGCCTATTTTAAGTAGTCTATACTAGAATCCCGCAAGGCTTAACGCTAGCACCTATTCTGTTCCTCTTCTTTATAGCGACGCTACTCCCAGCCCTAGAATCCCAGAACACCGCTACGAGCGGCTTCGTAGACGACATAAACATCCTAGCGTAGTCTTCCTCGACTAAGGAGAACTGTAGGCTACTAGAAGAGAAGCACAAGATCTGCGAGGACTAGGCTAGGAGGCACGGGGCTCGGTTTGCCCTAGAAAAGTACAATCTGATACACTTTACGCGCCGGCCACGGTTCCACAATATGCAAGCTTCTATCCAGATATAGGGGCACACGACTAACCCGGTAAATCAGCTTAGGATCCTCGGACTATAGGTGGACCCGGCGCTACGGTAGAGGAAGTACGTATAGGCAATATTACGGAAAGCTGAACAGAATATAGCATTATACTAGAGGCTCACTACGTCTATATAGGGGGCGGACTTCCGGCAGTCACGACTTCTATATACGGCTATTATACGGCCAGTCCTTACCTATAGTAGCCAAGTGTGGTCCTTAGGCGAGAGGGCCTGCCTATCGAAGGGACTCGTCGCGCCGCTAGCAAAGATCCAAAACTAATACCTAAGGAAGGTCACCGGGGTATATAAGTCGACACTAACGAGGATGCTTAAGCACGAGACCGCTATACCGCCGATCGACCTATACATCTAGGGACTACGGACCTCCTACTTAGGCAAGTCGGCACAGTACCTAGTATAGAAGGTCATCGCTAGTGTAGTCGTAAGGGCCCGCGAATCAGTACTAGCGTATAGGGGCATTCGACCCGGAAACGAGCCGAACTACCGGGCAAGGGACGAACAGCTAGTAACATAATAGGAAGGTAAGAAATCGTTTATAGAGCAACTATAGAAAGAGAGGTGGAACAACTAGGTTGTAGGGTATAGTGGACGCCCTTAGCTAGCGGGACAACCTAAGGAATAGTTAGCTACAAAATCCGCGGTCAAGCACCCCCCGAAGCTCATCTACTACCGCCTTACGAGGGTATAGAGTAGCATAGCAACCTAACTACGAAGCGAACACATCGGCCTCTAGGGGTACCTATTATAGAGGAAGGTTCTAGGATACACGAATACTAGCTGCCCCTACGGCTATCGCTCCTAGAACGTACGGCACGCACTCCTCGTCTATCCGAGGTGGTCGCTAGGAAGGGGGGAGTGGATAGCAAAGGCGAGGAACCGGACGATTGGGGCACTTCTTAACAACGCTAAGGACCTACGGCGTATTACGAACTGGATACTAGAGAAGGGCTGGCTAGAACAGTACCGCCTAGTAGGAACAGTGTAGGAAGAGAGGACACGACGTAGCGCGACGAGACCGGCTAGGAGCGGGGGCTAACGGGGTAGTGACATAGACTACGTACGTTTAGAGGGAAAGCTAAACTAGATAAGGAGTAGTCGGGGGCGGGAAGGGTTTTCACCTATTCGGGTTTCCCTTTGTACATAACAATAGATATATACCTATATAGGCCGGATAGGGTCCTAGAACAGGGGAATGACAAATCTATCTATCTATATTTACCAATAAGGCATAGGATGACTAGGTAGAATGGCTATGCCTTGCTTAGTTCGCGATTAATAATCACCTGTCCGAGACTACTAGTGTGTCGCCGTTCTACGCTACCTTAGGCTATAACCCTAAGTTTATAGAGCGAGTTGACCTGAACGCTAGAAAGGAGGAAGGACTGACCACTCTCTAGCGACTAGATACGCGATCAGCAGAAACCTTTATACGTCGAATTTGCGAGCTTTATAAGCACCTTTAAGAGAATATACAAATGTTTCAAGCTCTCTAAGTAGAAGTAGCAAACCGCTACCGAAGCATTTCTCTAGACTATAAGGTAGGTGATTAGGTATATCTTAGTACTAAGAACATCCGCACGAGTCGACTATCTAAGAAGCTAGATAGGAAATATGCCGGCCCTTACTAGATCACGGAAGTCATACCGGCTAGACTCTCTTATCGACTAAAACTATTAGACGCTCTAGTAGGACTTAATAACTGCTTCTACACCTTACTACTATAACGAGCCGACCACCCCGATTTCCTACTACTTGAAGGGCAGCATCTAGCGCCGCTACTACCGATAACTATCGAACCTAACACTACCGAGGCTAATATAGCAGCCGATATAGTAGTAGCACCTACGTATATATACGAGGTAGGAAAGATCCTTAATATATACACCCGTAAGCGGGTAGGCAAGGTAAAGAAGGGGCATAAGCGCAAGGTAGATATATAGTATAAGGTGAAATAGGCTAGATATTAGAACGAGGAGGATAGTAAGACCTAGTAACCTATAGAGGACATACTTGAACACGCGGCCGCCGCTATTATAGACTTTCACTATAACCGGCCGGAGTTATCTACGCCTATAGACTTCGTAGCTCTATCTAACTAGTCCCTACTAGCTACTAAGGTGCTCGGGCTTAACACGATTAGGGTTATTCCGAAAGACACCGTTACGAATGAGTCGCCTCGAGCCTTACCTCTAATAGAATCTACTCCGTATATGTTCGATACTCGAGTAGAGCCTATAGAGCCTATAATGATACCTAACTTTGGTTATAAGGATTATACGCGAGTACTAGCCGAAGACAGACGTAGGTCTAGGGTAAGCTAGCTAACTAGGTAACATATTTCTCGAAGGAAGCCGGTCGAGGATAGTCTTAATAGAGCGAATGCAATGTTATCGGATAACGATAGGGTACTAGAGGATGATTAGGCGTTCGCGCGATTATAGAGCTCGATAGGCAAGTGGCCTTATAAGGTAGATAACGCTTAGAGGATTAAGGCGTGTTTTAGGAGGGGGGATACTATCACGGGTAGCCCGCGACCCCCTACTATAGCTACGTCGGCCCGGCTAAACCGCGGACCTTCCGTATCGGGTTAGCGCGGCTTGGCTTTGCTTTATAACTTCGCCGCGCCTCGCGCTCCTCTTTCGTAGTTTCGTAGAACAACAACTATCTCGTTCGGACCCTATAATACGCGCGCCCTTACACTTTATACCTATTCTTCATTCTCCTATAGCTTACTACTACTACTATTATTATTACCTATAATATAAGGTATAGATTATATAACTAGTACTAGTAAGATAGCTTACGTAATAGTCCCGTTATACGGACTTTTACTTAAGCGTATAATTATCTTACTTACCGGTAAATATTAGAGGTCCTAACTTTAGTCTAGGTATAGCCTCTAGTCCTATTATATACTTTTAAACATATTATTATCGTCCGCTTAGCTTTATTAAAATGTCTAATAATTACTCTATACTAAGTGATTTTACTCCGGTAAATGGTAAGAGAGCTTACTCCGCCTATAGGGAGTATAAGATACTAGTTAGTAGTATAATATACTAGGCTATCTACGATAGAGCTTATACTCTAAAAGGTATAACGGGGCTCTAATAGATTAAACTAGAGTAACGGTATTGGAAAGTTAATAAGGTACCTTTAGGGTATCTTACTTTCTATACTTCAAAAGGTTATAACCTAAAGGTAGTAACACCTTTTTGTTTTAGGTAAGTATATACTATATATAACGTGCTTTACTACCGAGCGGGCTATACTACCGAGCGGGCTACTTTTACTAAGAACTATACTACTTCTATAGATATAGCTATATAACTACTATTATAGCGTATATTATCTTTAAACGAGGCTAAACTGACCTTAGCTGTCTAGGCTACGAAACGCGATGCGATAATTACGAATCGACTTGCTATAAAGGTATACGACGCGGCTCGAACTATACTAGGGTATCGATTGAATAGACGACCTCTTCGGGGTGACTACGAGCCTAATTTAAAGAAGCTTATAGAGCTAGAAGAGAGGGTGATACTTAAGTATATACTCGAGCTAGATCTTACAGGTTTCCCGCTATTAACGGCTAGTATACGAGTAATAGCCGATTTATTACTATAAGAGAAGGGTCTTAAGCCCGCTAGTCTTAATTAGATAGACAGGTTTATTAGGCGGCATCGTAAGGTAAAGGTTCGTATAACACGTAGATACTGTTAAACAGGTACGAGTTGCGCAGCAGTGGAAGACGGCGGATCATACGAAAGACGAAGAAGGACCCAATGGGATAGCGTGTATCTATATACAGTATCGCCGGTGTTGGTGTAGGTGTTTCAGGAGGGATAGCTGTACTCAGGACTTGACTAGCAAGCCCTGATTACTAATCCCCCTAAGCACCTAATGTTGACCCTATGACCTGCATATTCTCAACACTCCCACTCAGGTCAGAAGGTCTCAAACAATCCCTTATACAAGCTGGAGCTGCCTTACAAAGTTTTGAAACTGCTGGCCATTGAGGGGCTTAGCCAGCCTATCGGCAACTATGTCCTTTATGTGGCAGTAATCCACTACAATCTTCCTTTACCACGAGAGATTCCTGACATAGTAGTATGCAACATCAATATGCTTTGACCTGTCATGGACATGGGCATCTTTGACAAAGGTCAAAGCTGCTTGGTTGTCACCTATAAGCTCCACGGGTCTCAGCTCATCAACAGTACTGCTTGCCTTGATCCTAGGTTGGAATGAACACTCTCCAACCAGGTCAGGACACCTCATCTCCCTAAGGACTGCAGCAAGAAACTGTGACTGCTTGGCTACTGCATTCATAGCCATGAACTCAGTCTCTATTGTTGATGTGGCAACAGACTTCTGCTTCCTACTCATCTAGGACACAGGTGATCCACAAAGGAACCACATATGTCCAAGGATTGAGACTCTGTCTGCCTTGTCCATGGCATAACCAGAATCTGAGTATCCCTGGAGAATACCTCCTCCTCTTCTGTACATCAAGCCCAGGTCCGGGTATGATCTCAGATACCTGGAGAGTTTCTTCAAAGCTCTAAGATGTTGCTTTGGAGGGTCAGCAACATATGAGCTGATTCTTCCAAGGGGGAAAGCAAGGTCTGGCCTTGTCATTGTCATTGGCCACATCCAGGTACCATTGCAACCCTGGTACTCCTGTTTGTTGCACCTCTCATCCATAGTAGCTGAAGGTCTCAGATCCTCATAGCTGTCTATAGGTGAGAGTGTGGGTGTGGCCTTCTCTGGAGAGATGCCCATCTTAGCAAGGTTAGTTTGGATGTAGTGTCCTTGATCAAGCTTTACAGTGCCTTGGGACCTGTCTCTTGTAATCCTCATTCCAAGGATCTTCGTAGGTTCACCAAGATCTTTAATCTTAAACACTTTTCCAAGCTCAGCCTTAAACCACTGAACATCTGACAGCTTTGGAGCTGCAATGGGGATGTTATCCACATAGGTGAGGACCATGAGGTCTCTTCCTCTGTAGATGAGTAGGCATGGATCCACCTGGGACTAGGTGGATCCGATCTGTTCTAGCTTAGCAACACAGAGCTTGTTCCAATCTCTAGCTGCTTGCTTCAGTCTATACAGGCTTCTAAGGACCTTGAAGACCATATTTGGTGGAATTTCAACACCTAGGGGTGGGATCATGTAGATGTCTTCAAGAAGGCTGCTTTCGGTGAAAGCATTGTTCACATCCACCTGGTGCATCTCAAGATCTCTCTCACATACTACAGCCATGAAGACCCTAAGGGTATCATGCCTAACAGTAGGTGCAAAGGTCTCTTCAAAGTCAACACCATATTTCTGTGAAACCCCTCTTGCAACCAGTCTTGCCTTGAACTCTTCAATGGCTCCACTGATCATTCTTTTCACATCAAAAACCCACCTAGATGTAACCAGGCTTGCACCCCTTGGTGGTACAACTGGATCCAAGGTGTTGTTGCTTCCTAAGGCAATAAGTTCTTTCTGGATTGCCTCTTTCCACATATGTCCCCAATTGGGGTCTCCCACTGCCTCCTTATAGGACTTTAGGACTGGCACTTCCTGCTGGTAGGCTATGGCCTGCCTAACAGCAGCAAATGCATATCCCTCCACATCATTCAGGATTTCCTCAACCCAGCTCATAGTTGGATCAAGATGAAACATCTGAGCAATCAATGCCCTATGATGCTTGGCTTCATGCTCAGCAAAGCCATCATCTTCATCCCCCCTTGACCTCTTGTTGCCTGCAAGCTGAGGTGGCTGTTGAGGTTGATCCTCCTGAACAAGTTCCTCTTCCTTTTCTTTTCTTGGAGTCCCCTCTACTCCACTCTTCTGGTACACTCTAATGTCTTTTGGAGGTTGGGGAAGTTGCACAAACAGAGGCTTTGCCTGGAGCTGCTGTGGCTGCATTGATGAACTGGAGACCTGAGCAGGAGGTCTTCCAACGGGGTTTCTCTTCAGGGCTCTGCTTGACTGGTTTGTGAAGGTGATGCCAAGATCCATATCACCCCCCTTCTCATTCTCAAACCAGTCAACTTGCCCGTGTGTTTTGATGGCTTTCATGTCAGGCTCCCAGAAGAGCCATTGCTTTGTGGTGTCCTCCACATAGCCAACAAAGACAACTTCTTTACCCCTATTCATGAGCTCGTCACTTCTCAAGCCTTGAGGTTGGGATCTCGGGTCTACACAGACCACTGCTTTACATCCCTAGACTCTCAAGTGGTCAACTGATGGTACCTGGCCAGTGAAGGCTTCTTCTGGTAAAAGAGTAGTACCATCTATTATTGGTCCATTTGGAAGTCTGTTTCTGACCACAGTTTGAGCAATAAGGGCCTCTAGCCAGAATTCAACTAGCATACTCGAGTCCTCAAGCATAGCTCTCACTGTATTCTCAGAGGCTTGGATTGACCTTTCCACAGGTCCATTCTGAAGTGAGTTGTAGGCATCAGTTGTGTCCATCTGAATGCCAAACTCCTTCTCCCACTGTTTTAGCAAGGAAAGAATTTCCCTTGCACCATCACTACGGATTGCAGATAGAAAACACCTTGAGCTGTTCTCTACCTGAACCTTCCATTCCTTTAGAGCTGTAGGAGGATCACTCCTAGCCTTCAAAGGGATTACCCACTTCTTCCTCAAGAAGTTGTCTACAATCTCAAGCCAGTACTTGAAGCCAAGTCTTGAGACTGCCCCTTGAAAAGGCCCACAGATGTCAATAGAGATGAGGGCCAGCCTCTCTCCTTTCCTCTCTGTGGCAGGTCCTTTGAACTTCCTCATGTTTGCAAGGGAGCAGACCTTGCAGTTCTGGTGTTCAGAAGGAACAGGAATGGGATCTTTCTTGTCAGTGACTCTATGCAGGTTTCTTAGCAGTCCCTTGCTAAGGTGTGCACATCTTCTATGCTATAGCTCCCACTGGTCCTGGGACTCAGTGGCAGTCATAGCCTGTTCCAATTCACACTCAAAATGTGTACCTAACTTGGACAGATCCAAGTCATGCTCCTGTAGAGAGGCATATGCTTGAGGCATAGCTTCAAGCTGCTCTGAAACACTTTGAATGAATGGAACACCCCCTCTCAGCTTTGTCTGGACAACAGGTTTTCCAGAAAGGGATTTAAGGGTGAAACTGGGTGGTTGGACAGCAAATTGTTGGCTGAACTGATTCCAAGAAACAAGACTAACTCCAAGGCCAGGAACAAACAAGACATTTTCTAAGACAATTTGCTTTCCAGAAGGACCACCCATTACTGCACTTCCTATATGTGTAGCTTGTAGATAGCCACCCCCAACCTTGATCCACTTCCTCTTTTGAAGAGGCTTCAGTGTCCTGAATAGTGAATCTTGGTCAGTCATATGTGATGAAGCACAAGAGTCAAGCAACCACTCGGACGAGGGGTACTTGCCCTTGGCTTCCACAGTGGAATGGGCAACCTCATCAACATCATCATCTTCTGATAGTATCTCAGAGTCTGATGCGTCTTCCTGGGTCGCACGGGCCCTTGCAGGCTTCTTACTAGAGGAGGCCTTTGGCTTGCGGCTCTCCTTCATCTGCTTTGTAAGGTCCGTCATCACCTTGAGGACATCACGAAGGTTTGGTGATGATGACCTCCTACGAGGTGGTGACGGTTGTCTCTTAGCAGGGTAGGTAACCCTAGCTAGTTTGTCCTTGTTCCTAACAGCCTGCTGAGCTGCAGAAAGGTGTGGGCACTTGCTCATAAAATGGTCACTATTGCAGAGATGGCACGTGAGCTTGCCCTGGAAACCCTTCTTAGCGAACATAGCTGTCCCTTGATGAATCATTGATTCTTGCTTCTCCCTAAGAATTGCAAGAATGTCTTGTGGTGAGAGATTCACCTGGGCATCAATTGCATCGCGAATTGAGCCAAATGAGTCTGGCAGAGCTGCTAAGAGTTGCTGGATCTTTCTGTCCTCAGTCTTGATGTCTTGGAACTGAGGCGAGATTGAAACAGCCCTCCTTGCAATTGAGCTAAGCTCCTGCCATGCGTCATCTATTGACTGGTACTCTGTCATCACGAAATTGGTGTATTGCTGAAGCAAACTTCTTCCAGTAGCCAGAAGTCTTCTCTTATATTTGGCTTCAGCCCATTCCCACAACTCCTTCGCATGCCGGATCTCGTATGTCATCTCTTGATCATCTGTCGACAGACAGATGTACATCTTATATAGGGCCGTTGCATTGTGCCGTCTGTACGATGCCTTCCTTATCGCTTGATCTAAAGGAAGGGATGACTCCGATGATGCAGAGGGTGTCGCTATAGATGGGGTTGCAGCGGGAATGTCCGTAATGATGTCTTCGAGGACCTAGTCAACCTGCTTTGATACTAGGTGTATTCTCATCGGCTTGAACTATGTTTCGTGGTTCTCTCTTGTCAGAAGAGGTGCTACTCTCTTTCTTATGAACCCAGTCTCGTTCTCCATTTTTGTAAGTTAAGGGACAGGTTGGCTGCCCTCAGGTAAAAGGATGTATTCGGTCGTACGCGATTGGATCGATAGGAGGTGAACCGAACGCGAGGTTGATGGTGGAGAGAATGGCTATCCACTAGAAAGAGAGGAAAGTCGGCCGTAAGGATAGTGTTGGTGCTGAGACACTGTAGCGTAACTCTCTTAGCAGAGGGGGTTTCTGAGACACTGCGGCTCTCTCAGAATGAACAGTTAGTCGATGCGAACGCGATGTCCGGAGAGCGACTCTTCTCAGTAAGCTCGCCCACTTGTCTGAGGTATTGGCACAGGCTCCCTGACTCGGAGTCTGACAGTGCCTCACTAGGCTCTTTCACGTCTTATATGCACCTACAGCACGGCTGTAGCTTCCTGTGCAAGGCGGGTGCGGCCTCTAGTCTGCCTTCCTTTTGTTCTGAAGAGGAATAACTCCAATACGACTTTGTCGAGGGTGAAACACCGAGTTGCTAACCCGGGCTCATAACCTGTTAAACAGGTACGAGTTGCGCAGTAGTAGAAGACGGCGGATCACACGAAAGACGAAGAAGGACCCAATAGGATAGCGTGTATCTACATACAGTATCGCCGGTGTTAGTGTAGGTGTTTCAGGAGGGATAGCTGTACTCAGGACTTGACTAGCAAGCCCTGATTACTAATCCCCCTAAGCACCTAATGTTGACCCTATGACCTGTATATTCTCAACAGATACGATCGTTAGCGAGCCCTAATAGAAGATCTAGACGTTATCGAGAAGTAGTTCTTACTTATACGTAATATAAAGAAGAAGTATAGCATCCTTAACTAGGACACCTATAGCTTCGACGAGATAGGGTTTATAATAGGTGTCATTACGTCTTAGAGCGTCGTTAGGGGTTTAGAAAGGCGTAGTAGAAAGAGGAAGGTCGTTTTATAGGGCAATAGAGAGGGAGTAGAGAGATAGCGTATTAGATAGCTCTTATACGAAGCGAGATTAGTAAGCTACGTAAGTCTAACGAGGCCCTTATATAGCGGAAAGCACGAAAGCGTAAGTATATTTAGTCTAGAGGGTCTCTCACCTTTGATAAGGCGTCGTAATTAATACCTCTAGAGGATACTAGGAGGTAGGAAGTGAGTAGAGAGTCGCTAGATAGTGTTCGGCTAGTACTAAGGCTACGACGCTATAAGCGATATAGCGAGTTGGAGCATAACGTACGTACCTATTTCGTAGACTCGCTAGATAGTAAAGAATCTAAAGAGGAATTGTCCTCCTAGTAACGATTCTATAGGATGTCGTCGTGTTAAGATACCGTCGTAATTAAAGTAGAAGTGGTATAGTTCTTAGTAAAAGTAGCCCGCTCGGTAGTATAGCCCGCTCGGTAGTAAAGTACGTTATAATATAAAGGTAGCGGTAATATACTAATAAGGTAGTATAGTATTATAGTAGTCTTCTAGTAGTATATATAGGTATTTCTTACCTTCTAATTAGTCGCGCCGTTCTTTTATCGTATACGCGCGCTACTACTAGTAATAGGGGTATTTCTCGCCTTTACTCTATTAGCTAATAGGAATCCGAGAAATATATATTAATAGTAGTACTAGCGACGTACCGGTAAATAGTAGGCGCTTACCCTAGCGCTACTATTATCTTTAGTATTTATAGCTACTAGTAGCTATATTACGCCTACTAGTAACTTTTACGCTTATTAGTACGCTAAAGTTATATCCGTAAAGATAAGGCTAGGTTATTAGTCGATCCTATTGAATAGGTACGATTTAAGAGTAGCGGATTAGAGTAAGAGATTAATCTTTAACTTACTAGTAGTACGAGTATATAGCAATATATTAGGAACTAATATATTAATTATATTAGATATCTATCTAAGCTAAAGGAGAGAGAAGGTATCTTCCTATAAGCTAAGTTATTATAGATACCTTAGGCTACTAGATCACTTCCTAATTATTAAATCTGTTGAGAATATGCAGGTCATAGGGTCAACATTGAGTGCTTAGGGGGATTAGTAATCAGGGCTTGCTAGTCAAGTCCCGAGTACAGCTGTCCCTCCTGAAACACCTACACCAACACCAGCGATACTGTATGTAGATACACGCTATCCCATTGGGTCCTTCTTCGTCTTTTGTGTGATCCGCCGTCTTCCACTGCTGCGCAACTCGTACCTGTTTAACAGGTTATGAGCCCGGGTTAGCAACTCGGTGTTTCACCCTCGACAAAGTCGTATTGGAGTTATTCCTCTTCAGAACAAAAGGAAGGCAGACTGGAGGCCGCACCCGCATTGCACAGGAAGCTACAGCCGCGCTGTAGGTGCATATAAGACGTGAAAGAGCCTAGTGACGCACTGTCAGACTCCGAGTCAGGGAGCCTGTGCCAATACCTCAGACAAGTGGGCGAGCTTACTGAGAAGAGTCGCTCTCCGGACATCGCGTTCGCATCGACTAACTGTTCCATCTGAGAGAGCCGTAGTGTCTCAGAACACCCTCCCCTGAGAGAGCTACAGACAGTGTCTCAGAAACACGATCCTTACGACCGACTTTCCTCGCTCTCTTGTGGACAGCCATTCTCTCCACTATCAACCTCGCGTTCGGTTCACCTCCTATCGATCCGATCGCGTACGAACGAATACCTTTCTTCTGTAGGCAGCCATCCTGTCCTATATATAAAAGCATGGAGGAAACCGGACACAGCACCCTTGGTAGGAGGAGAGCAGCACCTATCCTAACCAAGGACAACTAGAGGACATGGTTCTCATTGATACAAGACCATCTTGAAGCTCAAGATGTGCTTTGGGTTGTAGATGGAGGCCATCTATTATCAAGCACACCCAGCTCCTCAACACCATCTGAGTCATCAGATCCCTTACCTGGACTTGAAGAGTCAAGATACAGTCCAGTTAGGAGGAAAGCAAATAGATGAGACAAGCTGGAGAGATCTGGCTCAAGATGAGGGCAAAGTACAGCAAGGTTCATGCTGCATATACAATGACAGTTGTTCAAGAATTGATCAACTTCAGAATGATAGATGGCATGACCATCAGACAGGCCTGGGTCCACCTTGGCAATCTTGTAAGAAGGATTGCTGAAGTTGACCCAGCAGAGGCTCACTACAGAGAGCCTACAAGGAAGCTGAAGCATCTGCTTCAAGCCCTGCCTGAGGTGTATCTTGGGACCAAGAACACTATCCTGGCCTAGCCAGGACTGTCATATGAAGATTGTCTACAACTGCTTGAGTCACATGAATCCAGGCTGGAAGTTGCATCCAAGGAAACAGCAATGTTTGTAGGAAGAGGTTTCCAGGGCAAGATCACCTGCCATCTCTGTGATGGTGATCATGTGATCAAGGATTGCCCACACCTCTCTGGAGCCAAGCATGCTGTCAGGAAGGACAAGCTCAACAGAGGAAACACCTCTGTTGCAAAGAGACAATCATCACCACCGAGAACGAGGTCCCCATCCCCAAGCCTGAGGGACATCCTAGTGGTGATGAAGGACCTTACAAGGAAGAGCCTGTGCAACCCAGGAAGACTTATCAGACCCTGAGACACCATCAGAGGATGATGAAGTTGATGAGGTTGCCCATTCAACTGTGGAAGCCAAAAGCAAGTACCCCTCCTCAGAGTGGTTGCTTGACTCTTGTGCTTCATCCCATATGACTGACCAGGATTCACTTTTCAGGACCCTGAAACCTCTTCAGAAGAGGAAGTGGATCAAGGTTGGGGGTGGCTACCTACATGCCACACATGAGGGGAGTGCAGTGATGGGTGGTCCTTCTGGGAAGCAGATTGTCTTGAAGAATGTTTTGTTTGTTCCTGGCCTTGGAGTTAGCCTTGTCTCTTGGAATCAGTTCAGCCAACAGTTTGCTGTCCAACCGCCCAGTTTCACCCTCAAATCCCTTCCTGGAAAACCTGTTGTCCAGACAAAGCTGAGAGGGGGTGTTCCATTCATTCAAAGTGTTTCAGAGCAGCTTGAAGCTATGCCTCAAGCATATGCCTCTCTATAGGAGCATGACTTGGATCTGTCCAAGTTAGGTACACATTTTGAGTGTGAATTGGAACAGGCTATGACTGCCACTGAGTCCCAGGACCAGTGGGAGCTATAGCATAGAAGATGTGCACACCTTGGCAAGGGACTGCTAAGAAACCTGTATAGAGTCACTGACAAGAAAGATCCCATTCCTGTTCCTTCTGAACACCAGAACTGCAAGGTCTGCTCCCTTGCAAACATGAGGAAGTTCAAAGGACCTGCTACAGAGAGGAAAGGAGAGAGGCTGGCCCTCATCTCTATTGACATCTATAGGCCTTTTCAAGGTGCAGTCTCAAGACTTGGCTTCAAGTACTGGCTTAAGATTGTAGACAACTTCTCAAGGAAGAAGTGGGTAATCCCTTTGAAGGCTAGGAGTGATGCTCCTACAGCTCTAAAGGAATGGAAGGTTCAGGTAGAGAACAGCTCAAGGTGTTTTCTATCTGCAATCCGTAGCGATAGTGCAAGGGAAATTCTTTCCTTGCTAAAACAGTGGGAGAAGGAGTTTGGCATTCAGATGGACACAACTGATGCCTACAACTCACTTCAGAATGGACCTGTGGAAAGGTCAATCCAAGCCTCTGAGAATACAGTGAGAGCTATGCTTGAGGACTCAAATATGCCAGTTAAATTCTGGCTAGAGGCCCTTATTGCTCAAACTATGGTCAGAAACAGACTTCCAAATGGACCAATGATAGATAGTACTACTCTTTCACCAGAAGAAGCCTTCACTGGCCAGGTACTATCAGTTGACCATTCAAGAGTCTAGGGATGTAAAGCAGTGGTCTATATAGACCCGAGATCCCAACCTCAAGGCTTGAGAAGTGACAAGCTCATGAATAGGGGTAAAGAAGTTGTCTTTGTTGGCTATATAGAGAACACCACAAAGCAATGGCTCTTCTAGGAGCCTGACATAAAAGCCATCAAAACACACGGGCAAGTTGACTGGTTTGAGAATGAGAAGGGGGGTGATATAGATCTTGGCATCACCTTCACAAACTAGTCAAGCAGAGCCCTAAAGAGAAACCCCGTTGGAAGACCTCCTACTTAGGTCTCCAGTTCATCAATGCAGCCACAGCAGCTCCAAGCAAAGCCTCTGTTTGTGCAACTTCCTCAACCTCCAAAAGACATTAGAGAGTACCAGAAGATTGGAGTAGAGGGGACTCCAAGAAAAGAAAAGGAAGAGGAACTTGTTCAGGAGGATCAACCTCAACAGTCACCTCAGCTTGTAGGCAACAAGAGGTCAAGAGGGGATGAAGATGATGGCTCTGCTGAGCATGAAGCTAAGCATCATAGGGCATTGATTGCTCAGATGTTTCATCTTGATCTAGCTATGAGCTGGGTTGAGGAAATCCTGAATGATGTGGAGGGATATGCATTTGCTGCTGTTAGGCACGCCATAGCCTATCAGCAGGAAGTGCTAATCCCAAAGTCCTATAAGGAGGCAGTGGGAGACCCCAATTGGGGACATATGTGGAAAGAGGCAATCCAGAAAGAACTTATTGCCTTAGGAAGCAACAACACCTTGGATCCAGTTGTACCACCAAGGGGTGCAAACCTGGTTACATCTAAGTAGGTTTTTGATGTGAAAAGAATGATCAGTGGAGCCATTGAAGAGTTCAAGGCAAGACTGGTTGTAAGAGGGTTTTCACAGAAATATAGTGTTGACTTTGAAAAGACCTTTGCACCTACTGTTAGGCATGATACCCTTAGGGTCTTCATGGCTGTAGTATGTGAGAGAGATCTTGAGATGCACCAGGTGGATGTGAACAATGCTTTCACCGAAAGCAGCCTTCTTGAAGACATCTACATGATCCCACCCCCAGGTGTCGAAATTCCACCAAATATGGTCTTCAAGGTCCTTAGAAGCCTGTATGGACTGAAGCAAGCAGCTAGAGATTAGAACAAGCTCTGTGTTGCTAAGCTAGAACAGATTGGATCCACCTAGTCCCAGGTGGATCCATGCCTACTCATCCACAGAGGAAGAGACATCATGGTCCTCACCTATGTGGATGACATCCCCATTGCAGCTCCAAAGCTGTCAGATGTTCAGTGGTTCAAGGCTGAATTTAGAAGAGTGTTCAAGATCAAAGATCTTGGGGAACCTGAGAAGATCCTTGGAATGAGGATTACAAGAAACAGGTCCCAAGGTACTGTAAAGCTTGATCAAGGACACTACATCCGAACTAACCTTGCCAAGATGGGCATCTCTCCAGAGAAGGCCACACCCACACTCTCACCTATGGACAGCTATGAGGATCTGAGACCTTCAGCTACTATAGATGAGAGGTGCAACAAACAGGAGTACCAGAGTTGCAATGGTACCTGGATGTGGCCAATGACAATGACAAGGCCAGACCTTGCTTTCCCCCTTGGAAGAATCAGCTCATATGTTGCTGACCCTTCAAAGCAACATCTTAGAGCCTTGAAGAAACTCTCCAGATATCTGAGATCATACCCAGACCTGGGCTTGATGTACAGAAGAGGAGGAGGTATTCTCCAGGGATACTCAGATTCTGATTATGCTATAGACAAGGCAGACAGAGTCTCAATCCTTGGACATGTGTGGTTCCTTTGTGGATCACCTGTGTCCTGGATGAGTAGGAAGCAGAAGTCTGTTGCCACATCAACAATGGAGGCTGAGTTCATGGCCATGAATGCAGCAGCTAAGTAGTCACAGTTTCTTGCTTCAGTCCTTAGAGAGATGAGGTGTCCTGACCTGGTTGGAGAGTGTTCATTCCAACCTAGGATGAAGGCAAGCAGTACTGTTGATGAGCTAAGACCCGTGAAGCTTATGGGTGACAACCAAGCAGCTTTGACCTTTGTCAAAAATGCCCATGTCCATGACAGGTCAAAGCATATTGATGTGGCATACTACTATGTCAGGAATCTCTAGTGGCAAAAGAAGATTGCAGTGGATTACTGCCACACAAAGGACATAGTTGCTGATAGGCTGACTAAGCCCCTCAATGGCCAGCAGTTTCAAAACTTTGTGAGGCAGCTCTAGCTTGTATAAGGGATTGTTTGAGACCTTCTGACCTGAGTGGGAGTGTTGAGAATATGCAGGTCATAGGGTCAACATTGAGTGCTTAGGGGGATTAGTAATCAGGGCTTGCTAGTCAAGTCCCGAGTACAGCTGTCCCTCCTGAAACACCTACACCAACACCAGCGATACTGTATGTAGATACACGCTATCCCATTGGGTCCTTCTTCGTCTTTTGTGTGATCCGCCGTCTTCCACTGCTGCGCAACTCGTACCTGTTTAACAAAATCCCTTTAAGATACTATATCTTAATACTAGCTCCTACTATCTCCTTCTAGCTAATCCTATCTACTAGCTCCTTACTTATTAGGCCCTCTAGCTCTCGCTTCTCCTCCGGGTAACGCTAGTACTTTCGTCCGGCTATTAGTATAACGCAAATCTTAGGAAGTTACTTATCTACGGAGTCTCTTAACGGAATACGATAATAAACGAAGGGGCGATAGCGTCGTAAAAGTAAAGAGCGCCCTCGAAAGGCGGCGAACGAAGGGAAACGCGCGGAGCGACGACGCGCCTAGGAGAAACGAAACACGGAGACTATCTACTATAACGACTATAATAACTATAAGCTACGAACTAGAAGAACTAGTATATAAAACACGGTATAGATACGGTAAAATATACCGTGATTATATACGAAATTATAGCTACTCTCGCGAGCGCTAATCTACTCTACGAACGCGCGATCCGTAGCCTCCTCGAGAGCTTAGCTAAAGCAATCTAGGAGCTACTACTAGCGACGAAGGCGCTAGCGCTAGTAAAGGAAGTAATAAACGCGGACCTCCTACGGGAGATCTAGGCGCTAGGAAGAGCTAGGCCGGCGATATATACCTAAGCGGCTATAGTAGCCGTAGAGTAACTAACGTACTACGTTAGGCTAGTTTAGCGCGAGGTCACGATATATATAGACAAACGTAAAGAAAGAGAGCGGGTAGCGGTACTATCGTACTAACGCCCCGTAGAGTAGGCGCGCTAGGCTATTAGACAAGACATTATTATAGCCTAGAAGCTAAAGAGTAGAGACGTACGCTATACGCTCGTAACTATAGCGGGGAGACCGACGCTACTATAGAGCGTAGCCTAGGCGGTCGGGGTACTAAACGCGAAGAGCGTAGCGCCGGTCGCGCTAGTATACTAGGCCCTTATATATAGTGTCCGAGTTAACACCTTTCTAGTAGATACTAGCCCGGTAGCGATAGGAGAGGCTATCGTAACAAATAACTAGGCTACTATCCTAGGCCTCGTTATTACCCGGGCGTACTAGCTAAAGAAGCCGGAACGAATAGAGCGGAAATACTCGTCGCTTATACTTACGTTTAAGTATAATAGTTAGAGGATCTAGGCTATAGAGAAAGGACTAGTCCTAGCCTACTCGTACTACTACGTTAAGAAGCACGACTATACCTATATAGTGACCTAGTACTTCCGGTACTAGGGATTTAGGTATACTATAAAGTATTATTAGTAGAAGACCTACTACGGCTACTACGCGAAGGTATATAATACCCGTAAATACCTCTAACCTAAGATAAACAAGTACGCTAACTACGGCGGGGACTATAAGGCGTAGATAGGCGGATATAGAGTAAAGAGGTAGGTAGCGGAACAGGCGGTAGGAGCGCGCCTAGGTATATACTAGGAAAGAGGAGGAATAGCGATAGTACTATACTATCTAAGAGTCGACGCCGACGGCTTCTAGCTAGTTATATATAGGAGTAAGAAGAGGCGGCTAAATCGCGATAGACGCTTAATATACGGGGTAGGCCGACTAGCGCTTACTAATCCCCGGGCTTAGGGCCTCGGATAGACGCGCCTTAATACGACGATGTTCCGCCTCTACGGAGGTAGCGCGCCCTTACCGGTAGCTACGCTAGCGACGCCGGCCCTACGATAGAATAACGAAGGCGAGGGCGAGGGCGACGAGGACGACAATATAGTAGTAAACCTACGGAGGTAGAATAGGGAACTATAGCTAATACAATAGTCTAACTATAAATAGTACGCTTACCTAGCTAACTATCGTATAGTATAACGCTAATAAGAGTAAGGACAAGGCCTAGAAGCTACTCCTTAGCCTACTACACCCTAGCCGGTACTATATAGTTGCTATCTAAGAGTAGTAGATAAACGGAAAGACGATACTCGTAGACCCGAGATACTACCTTATAGTACCCTAAGGTAACTAGCCGGTAGCGCGGGTCTACTACTACGTAAGTAAAGAAATCGCGATAATAACGTAGACGACCTATACCTACTCTAGCGATATAGCCTCTCTACGGCTACGCCTTACTAACGGTAAGACAATAGCTATCTATAACGCCTATAATCCGTACTTAGTACCGGGCTCGATAGAAGATAATAGCTAGTCGGCCACCCTCTACTAGCTCTAAGAAGCTCTCTAAGAGGAAGCTAATATATATATCCTAGTCGGCGATCTTAACCTCTACTACCTAAGATAGGGAGGCGATAGCGTACTCTCGGCCTATAGCGCCGTAGACGCGCTTATTAGTCTAGTAGAGGTATCCGGCCTTAGCCTAGTACTTCCTATAGGCACGGTTACGTATTAGTAGAAAAAAACGACCTAGACGCTTAACCTAACCTTCGCGATATAGTAGATAGCCTAGCGGACTATCTTCTACGATACGGACCTAGAACTCGATACCGGCTATCTAGACTACCTAGCTATCCGTACGACGTTCGACGTAACTATTACGGTTTACCTCGTAAGGCTATACTTAGTATTACGTAACCTAGTACGCTAGCGCGCCCGGACCCTAGACCCTAACCTCGACGTTTACTTTATTACGGCTTCGCGACTTTCTTATCTTATCTTCTTTGTAGAACTTATTCGATTCTAAGGTATTAATACGATTACGCCCTATCTTACGCCTTGTCCGTATTATTAAGTTCTACCGCCCTTAGATCGCCGAGCCGTACAATTATAGACTATATATTGCTACTATAACCGCGTACGACCGAGACTCGAATAGCTATAGGTACTAATACGACGATCGGACTAGACGAATTATCCTTTATCCTAAGACTTAATCTAAACCCTCTTACGAAGGGGTTCCTCCGAGAAGCCCGATAAAAGCGGAACGGCGTACTTAGCGTAGCGTAGTAAGAGGTAGAAGACGAGTCGTAGTAGGATCCGGATTTCGACGATACCGTAGGTATAGAACGACTACGTAATATAGCGTAAGAGATATAGAACGAGACTTAGCGTCGCGGAGACACTAAGTAGGCTCGTTAGTAAGAGGAAGAACGTCGGCGCTAGAAGTACTAAGAGCTACTACATAATAAGTATAACCGACGTTAGTCTAAGAAGGAAACCCGACTCCGTATAGGTAGAGAGGATAAGACTCTATAATAGGGTATATGTACGCGGAAGGAGGAATATCTTAGCTACCGCTATACGATACCTATTAACTTTACCTAGAAGGGCGAAGAGGTAGAATATAGGCTACGGTATAACCCTACCGAGTTCTAGATCGCTATAGCTAAGGAGCTTTCTCGCTTAGTTACTAAGAACCTAGAAGCCTAGCTAGATGTCCTAGACGAACACCGCCTCGCCTACCTCGGTCTTAAGGAGGTACGGGAGGTATTAACTACTTAGAAGAGTTGGCTATAGGCTAAGGCCAATCGGTATAAGGATAAGTTAGTATCGCTCTTAGTAATACTCGACGAGCTTAGAGACGATAAGGACTTAGTAGCTAAGATTGCTTACCTAAAGAAGTTAAGTAAGAAGGCGGCCGCTAAGATTAAGAACTTACGTAGTCGTAATATAGATCTAGCTAGCGGAAGCCGAAGGGTTAGATACTAGACGACCCGGATATTATAGATAGTAAGCCTATAACGCTAAAGAATCCGTTACCGATAGTCGACCCTATAACGCCCGCGTAATATAGATATAACTTAAGGTAAGCTAAGGCTTAATATATAGTTAGCTTATCTAAGGTATACTACGGTATAATATAGACTCTCGACTTAAGGCTTACTACGGCAAGATATATAGTCTCTCTACGGTTAACCCGACGTAAGCTAGCGCTTCCTAATAGTACGGCTCTTCCTTACGGTAGTACCCTACGGCAATATATTTCCGCGTACGAGGGCGTACGGCGGTTTAAGAGGGGTGGTAGTATTACGGTTCACCTCGTAAGGCTATACGTAGTATTACGTAACCTAGTACGCTAGCGCGCCCGGACCCTAGACCCTAACCTCGACGTTTACTTTATTACGGCTTCGCGACTTTCTTATCTTATCTTCTTCGTAGAACTTATTCGATTCTAAGGTATTAATACGATTACGCCCTATCTTACGCCTTGTCCGTATTAGTAATATACCTATAGGCGCTACTAGCCCTAGACCTACGGCCTTAGTAGAGGAGAGCGGACTAGAAAGAGATTAATAAGGTACTATAAGAACGAATAACGGCCCTCGTACCGCCGGTACCCCTCCGCTTAGAGGCGGAAATCGATACGGTAGTAGGGAGCCTATAGTAGTATATATTAAGAGGAATTCGGGATAAGATCCCCTATACCCGACCCTCGAAGTACGCGTCGCTAGCCTAGTTATAGGAATACGTAGACGTAGTCCGTATAACGGTAGCGGCGCGGCGCCGGTAGAACGAGATAAAATAGGACGCTATATACGCCCGATACCGCCGACTAGATAACGAGAAGAGTAGGATTATTAGGCCCTAGGGTAGTACTACGTAGCGTAACGCCGTCCGCGAAGTTATAGGAGACCGAAGTAAGGTCTAGAAGCTCGCTAAGTAGGCGCGTATAAGGAAGCGAGAGACGCCGCTACTACTACTATAGTTCCTACCTATCTATAATAGGTAAGGGGTCCTCTAGGAAGCCTAGTAAGGTAGAGCCGACGCGCTAGTAGAGGCGTTCTTCCCTCCCCCGGTTACTACCTAACTCGACGATATTAAAGGCTTCGTATACCTAACGGAGCTCGAGACTAGCTAAGAAGTAACGGAGGCGGAGGTACTAATAGTACTAAAAGCGGCGCTACTAGATAAGGCCCTAGGACTAGATAAGATCCCTAACCGATTCCTTAAGTACTACTACTAGACGCTCGCCCCGTACCTCGCGGGGCTATTTACGGTATATCTCTAGTAGTTATACGTACCGACCCCCTTCCGGTACTCGAGTATAGTCGTCCTCCGTAAGGAGGGTAAGGCTAGATACGACGTTAGGAAGGCTTACCGCCCGATAGCCCTACTTAGTACGATCGGTAAGGCGCTAGAGCGTATCGTAGCCGATCGTATCTCTAAGCTAGCCGAGGAGTACTAGCTCCTCCTAGCCGAGTAGATAGGAGCCCGACTAGGGCGGTCTACGACGACCGCCCTAGAACTCGTTACGAAATAGGTTTATATAATCGAGGTAATAGGCCGATAATAGGTCGCTACCCTACTATCCCTCGATATCTCGGGGGCGTTCGATAAAGTTTCCTACGCCCGACTACTCTATAACCTCCGGGCGAAAGGTCTATCTAGCTAGCTCGTCGCGTTCGTTAAGTCTTTCCTTAGTAACCGGTCTACGTAGCTCGTCCTAGAGGAGTAGCGTAAACCTTAGATACGGCCTATAGAAAATAGGATCCCGTAGGGCTTATCGCTCTCTCCGATCCTCTTCCTTTTCTTCGCCTCTACGCTCCTCCCGCTACTTAGGGGAAGCGCCGGCGGTACTAACTCCTATATAGGCTTTGTCGACTACACGAACATCCTAATATATAGCGACTTAACCGAGACTAATTACCGCTAACTCGAAGCGGCGCTCGAAGTATATAACGACTAGGCGGCGTAATACGGGGTAGTCTTTATACCTAAGAAGTACTAGATAATCTATCTTACGAGGACCCTAAAGAAGTATAACCTCTAAGCTACGATCGAGGCCAGGACCGGCGTAAGCTAGATTACTCTATAGCTATCGATCCGGGTTCTAGGATTCTAAGTAGATACGTAACTCCGGTAGTACGCCTACCTAAAGTAGCTCTAGTAGCGGGGAGACTAGAATAAAGCCTTAGTTATACGCCTCGCGGCCTCTATATAGGGCGTAGCCTTCGTAAAGGTACGCTAGCTATATAGCTCTATCGTCCGACCGGCGATCACCTTTAGGGTACTAGTCTAGTATCTATCCTACGCGACTAGCTAGATAAAGTAGATTCAAAACGTATAGAACGAATATTTACGTAGGGCGACCGGGGTATACCGTACTATACCGACGTAGGTCCTAGAAGTAGATACGTAGATCGCGCTACTAGACCTCTACCTCTAATAGCTCGCTATAGGCTATACGCTCTAGACGGCGTATAGTAAGGTAGAGAGCGATATCCGCGTAGCGTACTAGGCGATTACGACACGCCTTCGATCTATAGCGCCTAAAAAGAAGACAGGATTATAGGCCTAGCGGTAGCTAGATATATAATAAACCCCGATAGTAAAGTTCCGAGTATAGGCCCTAGCTAGTAGTATACTAGTAATAGGAGCGGGATAGGGACGTAAAGAACGGAAGGCTATAGCGAACGCGGTCCGTAGATATATATAGGGAATCTAGAACGAGCGCTAGGAGAAAGGCGAAAGGCACCTAAACGGGTAACTACTACTACGACGAGTATATCGACGAGAAGACGAGGTAGCGCCGAAGACAGGACCTATTAGCCGAGATAGAGTAAGACTCTTCCGAGCCCTTACCCGCCTATAGGTAATAGTCGCGATACTACTCCGCTCGGAATATATTAGGTTTAAGGACTATCTATATCGCCGAAAGGTACCGGGAGTAGATAGTAGCCTATATAAATAAAGACGTATTTAGACGCCGAAACACGTTATACTATTCTACCTACGCTTTATAGAAGCCCTGTAGGTAATACGCCTCGAGACGGGGGCTATAGACTTCTAATATATAATAGGTATAGCGCGTAGGATACGAGTAGCGGTACGAATAGTAATACGGACCGGCCTACGATAGTAGTTCTAGATAGCGGGTAAGATAGTAGTAAGAATAGAGGAGATAGCCTAGGAGGAAGAGCTCTAGGAAGCCCCCGAAGGCGCCCTACCTATAGACGTAGTAGAACTCCGGTAGCGCCGACGACTACGTAGGCGGGTAGACCGTAGCCTATAGCGACCCCGAGCGTAGGAGGAAGAGCGATAGGAGTACTAATAGAGTATAGGAGCCCGGAAGGGTCGACTCGTTATCTACTTAACGGCTAGCCCGTTTTCCGCTCGACGGTCGACCTGTCTCCTACTCGATAGGCGACCCGCCTCTACTAATAGTCGACCTATCGTCTGTTCAATAGTCGGCTAGCTACTAATACTCGTTCCTAGGTACCGGGTAGATTAGTACTCCGGAGTAGCTAACTACCTAGTACTTACCGGTCATAGTACGACAGATTAACTAATAAGTAATAGAGAGAACTTACTAATACCTAAAGAGGATATTTCCCCGTACGACGGTTTTTCCCTCTCTCTTCCCTAATAGTCCCCGGCCTCGTAGACCTTTAAGGAGCTAGATAGGCATTATAAATATATTTATTTATTTATTTATCTATTTATATCTTAACACTCCGACTTATCTCGTATAGGAGGTCATAGTCTACTTACTTCCTATTAATAGTACTTAGACCCTTTTATAATAGGTTAAGCTAGCTTATAAACCTCTAGAAGTATAGACTAGTCTTTAGTTTTATAAACCCGTCTATAACTATCTTAGAGGTTAGGGTGTACTTAATAGTAATAAGCCTTCTCTACTAAAGTTTCCTAATAGCGTTATAGGTAATATCAATGTACTTCGACTTGTTATAAATATATATATCTTTTACTAGGGTAAGGGTAGCTTAATTATTACCTCTTAATTAGACTAGTCTTAAATTTAATATAGTCTCCTAGTTTCTAGTGATTCTTAGTTAATAGGAAAAGTCTCCTACTAACTCTAGACAATCTATTTCTATTACGAGATAGCCCTTTTTACTAACTGCCTCGTAATATAGTATCGTCGGCCGTATACTCGCGCGCTAGCGGCCGCTAGTACCCGCTAGCTCGATTCGCGCGACTTGATCTTCTCGCGCTTCTCGCACTCTCTTAGATAGCTCGCGTAACTATATATGTCTTTACCCGACCCTATTATAGTACTCTCGCCCGTAATAGTTAGTTACGCCTACCTACGAGTAGAGAGCTAACCTCTACGTACAATACCGAGACCGCCCGAGATAGCACGATAGTACTAGACCGTACGATCAATTCGTAATAATAGAGAACGCCGACGAGGCCTCTCGACGCCCTCCTCTACGACCTTTTAGTATACGACCTACCGCCGTTACTTAGTAATAGTAGTACCTATATTATACGTCCTCTATCTTAGCCGAGTTACTAACCGGAGACCCTTAGAACCTAGAACTTTAGAACTAGCTCAACCTAATCCTTAGCGATAGTATATATCCGGACCGCGTAACTAGGATATAGTATAAGTAAGGAAATAGAATAGATAGGGATATACCGCCGTTTAGTATAGGTAGGTATACTCTCTCTTATCTTTATATACCCGATTCATAAATTCCTATAACTAATAATACGCCTTAGTCTTTAATACGATACGAGGGTAGTAGGGTAGAGGTTAAGAAGCTAGTACGACTAGATATCGAAGATACTCGTCTCTCGTCTTACGAGGACGATAGTAAAGGTATCGACTTTATATAGTTTATTAATAGTATATCGCCTCCTCGTATAGACTAGATCGACTTCGTCGATATAGACTTCGAGTACGATCTAATAAACTATAAGATCGCCGATACTAAAGCATTTAAGAGGATAGTTACCTTACGGCCTAACACTATATATCTTAAGGTTAAGAGTACTATAGATAGTAATCCGGACAAGGCGTAAGATAGGGCGTAAACGTATTAATACCTTAGAATCGAATAAGCTCTACGAGGAAGAGAAGATAATAAAGTCGCGAAGCCGCGATAAAGTAAACGTCGGGGTTAGGGTCTAGGGTCCGGGCGCGCTAGCGTACTAGGTTACGTAATACTAAGTATAGCCTTACGAGGTGAACCGTTATAGATAGGTACGCCTACTAGAAGGTCATACTCGACTACTCCCGAGCCTAGGTACGACGCTATCGCGAGGAACGTAATCAAGTCGATACTAAACTCGCGAAGCTCTAAGAAGAATATAATGTCGTCTTTAAAGACTAATAGGATATAGCGACCGAGCGAGATAAGATATAAGCCGATACTATAATATATTAGACATCCTAGGAAGATACTAAGGCCCGTATCTAGATACTATAAATAGCCTTAGACGACGCCGTAACTAAGGAGTACTATAAGAAGATTACCGATAAGCTAGTAGGCCGTATTAATACTACTAATAGCTATCTCGAGTAAGTAGAGGACGAAGTCGACTAACTTAAGGCCAAGATTATATAGTAGGATACTAAGATCTCGTAACTTAAGATATAAGCCCGGCTTACCGCCTTACTAAGCGAGTAAGACCGCCCGCTCACTTTCCCTAAGTAGTTACGACCCTAGTAATAGCCGTAGTAGTAAGAATAGTAGACTACTAGTCTAGAAGGATTCCTATAAGCCGGTACCCGTCGTTCTTAGACTCTAGTAGGTAGTAGCTATCGGGCCCGTACCTATAACCGTACTAGCCGCGCCGGTTCTCTCGTACTCTTAGTAGCCCGTACTAATAACACTACGATATTTGCCGCCTAAACCGACTAACGTTTCCCCTATCCTAAAGAGTTCGACAACTTAGGCGAGCTCTCCTATATCGACTAGAAAGAGAGCTATAAGGACTCTATCGCGGTACGATATACTATATAAACACCTTGCCTTAATATCTTTAACTACGTTAAGCGTTATACTCTTAGTACCCCTAGGGATATTATCCGTATAGCTATTAAGAACGACGAATAGGTAAGCCTCGAGGATATATAGGACGAGTTAGACAATAACTTCAGCGAGAATCCTCGAGATATTAAGCTAAAGGCTAGACGCGACCTATACTAGCTAAAGCAGAAGTATAGCTAGGAGTTTAGTAAATATATCGTCGAATACCGCCGCCTTAGCGCTAAGGCCGGTAAGCCTATAGTGTCGTACGAGCTATAGATTAGCCTAAACAAGTTCTAGATAAAGAAGATAGAGGACCACTAGCTTATAGACCCCGTTAGCTAGTTTATTCGTATCGCTAAAGATAAGGAAGAGGTATATAATACCGTAAAGAGTATATATAGTAAGAGGGATAAGGATAAGAATACCTAGTAAGGCGGTAACGGGCGTCGTAGTAGTTCAGGACAAGGCTAATAGGGCTTTAGACAATAGAGCGCTAGTATAGTACTACGAGCCGCGCCGCCTACTATAAATAACATGCTTACGGTCTCTACGTGTACCTAGAACGCTAGCCCGGCCGTACGCCTTATCCCCTAGCGTTATACTATACTACCTAAGCTTATAGACGAACTCCGCGAATAGCTACGCTAGTAAGGCCGCTACTTCTACTATTATAAACCTAGACATACCGGCCTCGACCCCGTATATATTCTTTATAACTCCCGCGGTAAGTAGCGTACCGGCGATATCGACCGCGAGATATCTATCGCTCTTAACGCTATAACCGACGCGCTAGCCCTCTAGATCGAAGTACTATCCGTTTAGGGAAATACCTAGCTCCTTAGTACCGTCGCGCTAAAGGAGTAATATACAAATCTACGAATTATAAACACGAAGAACAAGACTACGAGATATATACCTAAGAGGAAGAATATCTATATATAGTAATAGCTAAGGGTAACACCTATACGCCTATATATATATATAACTAACGTATAGAAAGTATATAGTATACACTAGTACTATAACTAGTATATTAGGTAGAAGAGCAAACGTACTTACCCTCCTTAATACTAGCGCCTCCTCTAAGTTTATTAACCTAAGATTCGTTCGCGTAAACAAAGTCTCTACCTTTAAGCTAGAAAGGCTAAGACGCCTACCTATAGCTAACGGAGCGGCTATACGACTACTTAAAGTAGTACTAATAGACGTTACTATCGGTAGCTATACTAGTTAAGAGCTATACTACGTTACTAACCTCGATAAGTACGACCTAGTACTAGGCATCTCCTAGCTCGAAGAATACGACCCTTCGTATAGCTTTAAATACAAGACACTTAGCTTCGACAAGCCTACCTACTACTAATATTATTGCTAGAACGGTATGCCTTATACGATTGTAATAGAAGCCGATAATAGTAAGCCTAAGGCGCCGAAACTAGTATTACCCGAGCTAGAACCCGATATCTATTTCATTAGCGCGGACGCCTATTATCGTATAGTAAAGCGAGCCTAGAAGCGATAAGACTAGCTAGAGGCTAATAAGCTCTTCGTACTATAGCCGGAGGATTTCGACGACGAGGAGTATACCTCTACCTTCGCTATATCGCTAGATAATTTAGAAATCTTTATAAATGAGAATAAGGTATAGGACCCGAAGGCTAAGCTACCGCCCGAATATTACGACCTAGCCGACGCCTTTAGACATAAGAGCGAGTTTAAGCTACGTAAGTACAGCCCGTCCGACTATACGATCAACTTGAAACTAGGATTAGAAGCGTAGCGACCCTATAAGAAGGCCTTTAGTATAAACCCGGATTAGCTAGTAGTCGTTAAGAAATTCATTAATAATAGTATAGCTAACGGTACGGTCGAACTATCTAAATTAGACATATCGTCTCCCGTGTTAATTATTAAAAAGCTAGGAGGCGGACTCTACGTCTACGTCGACTACCGCGCCCTAAATACTATTATAGTTAAGGACCGATACCTAATACCTCTATTAAGGGAGACACTTAAGCAAGTTTCTAAGGCCAAGTGGTTTACTAAGCTTAATATCGTGGCCGTATTTGATAATATACGTATCCGTAAGGAGGACGAATAGATAACCGCCTTTATTACTAGGTATAGATTATACTAGTTTAAGGTCCTTCCGTTCGGCCTCTATAATAGCCCTAGTAGTTAGTAGCGCAAGATCAATAACATCCTCCGAGAATTCCTAGACGACTTCGCTATAGTATACCTCGATAACGTCCTAATTTATACGGACGGCTCCTTAGATAATTATAGAGCTTACGTACGAAAGGTGCTATATAAACTATAGGATATAGGGCTACTAGTAGATATCGACAAGTGTAAATTCTACGTCAAACGAATTAAATACCTAGGCCTTATTATTACGACGGAGGGCGTTAAGATAGACCCTATAAAGATTGAAGCTATTATAAACTAGGAGGTGCCTCGTAACGTTAAGGACGTTCTTACGTTCCTTAGCTTTACTAGATTCTATAGGAAGTTTATCTACGCCTTCTCTAAAGTAACCGCGTGCCTTATAGACCTTACGAAGACAGGTAAAAAGAGTAAAGTCGACGGTAAGGTAGTCAAGAAGTTACCCTTCGTATAGACCTAGTAGTACGATATAGCCTTTAAGGAACTTAAGTAGCGCTTTAGCCAAGTAGGTATACTAGCCTATTATTAACTAGGCGAGTAGATTTAGGTAGAAATAGACTCTAGTAACTAGGTCAATATAGGGGTACTATTATAGATAATTAACGGCGTCCTTAGACCCGTAGCGTTCTACTCGAAGAAGCTTAGTCCGTAAGAATATAACTACGACATTTACAATAAAGAGCTCCTAGCTATCGTTAAGGCGTTCGAGGAATAGTAACCGGAACTTATCGGCGCTATAGACAATAAGCTAGTTCGGGTACTAACTAATTACCGTAATCTTAAGTACTTAATAACTACTAAGTAGCTTAACCGGCGCTAGGTACGCTAGGCTAAGTTCCTGTCCTAGTTAAACTTTAAGATTACCTATCGCCCGGGCGCCTAAGGAACGAAACTAGATAGTCTTACCCGTCGCTCTTAGGACATACCGGCGGGGGTAGACGGTACTAGAACGTAGTATTAATAATAGACTATTCTGAAACCCTATAACCTAGACATTGTTACTTAGTTCGCTATATAGGTATAGGACGACCTACTAATAAACTATTAAGTACTATTAATTTGCGACTCGGACGATAAAGAAGAAGACTACTATACTAGCGATGTCGCTACCCCCCGGCGCTAGCGAGACGTAATATAGCCGCTACTTAAACTAAACGACGCCGAGGTAGGTAGTAACGTCGACTCGGAACTAGATAGTAGAGTCCTAGTCGAAGAGACGCCTAGTAACGAGTAACCTATCGAAGGAAGTATAGAGCCGTTAGACGAACCTACGCTACTAGAGGAATAGGAGTAAACGGAGTTATATAAAGAAGAACTATATATAGAAGTATATAATAGCCGGTCTATAACGACACGTATACTTAAACTAAAGTCTAATCTCTAGTAAGGGATCGCTAACGTATAGCTATAATAATAGGAGATCGCCGTATTAGATTACGAAATTATCGCGGATCGACTATATGTCGACAAAGCCTTATATATCCTAGCCTTTTAGAACCTCCGTACCCGGATAGTACGTAAATACTATAATAGTAGAGTAGCTAGCTACTAAGGTATAGTAAGGACTTTTAATCTACTATAGAGGCAAAACCTCTTCTAGCCTAGTATAGTAAGTAACGTCGTAAGATACGTATAATACTACCTAATATATAGGCGCTCGACTCTATTAAGACTAATAAAGTAAGGCACCCTATCCCTATACTATACGCCCGGTTACGAATAGAAGTATATCGCCGTAGACTTTATCGTCGACCTACCCGCTAGTAAAGAACCTGATACTAGACTAATCTATAAATATACTATAATAGTTACCGATATACTAACTAAACGCGTACGGCTACTCCCTACTAATAACTTAAACGTTAAGCACGCCGCCACCTTGTTCTATAAGTATATATTCCCCGTATACAGCCTACCGGAGGTAGTTATAAGCGATAGAGGCACGTAATTTGTTAGCGCGCTCTTCCGTAGACTCTACGTAAGGCTTAGTATCTACTAGAATCTTTCTATAGCCTTCTATCTAGAAACGGATAGGCAATTAGAACGTATAAACTAAGTACTCGAATAGTATATCCGCGCCTATACTAACTATTAACAAGATAACTAGGTCGAGTTACTACCCGACGCCGAGTTCGCCCTTAATAATTACGAGTCTATAAGTACCGGAATAACTCTATTCTTCGCCGACTCTAGCCGCTACCCGCGGATAGAGTTTAGTAGCCTAGCTAAACTATAAGTTATAGCTCGGGAAGTACCTAAAGTTGAGGCCTCTAACGCGTTAGTTAATAATATATAAGATACTTAAGTATAAATACGGCGGGTACTCGAGTCTATACGCCCCGACTACCTAGACGAGCTACGCGACGTATATACTTTTACTTAAGTACGAACAGCCGACGCCGTAGCTACTCGGCGAGCGCTAGCGCCTACCTACTAGCCTAACGATATAGTTCTACTAGATGCCCGTAATATTAAGACTATACGCCTAAGTAAGAAACTCGATTATAAGTTCCTTAGACCGTTTCGAGTCGTTAGGGCCGTAGGTAGACGCTTGTATAAACTCGAACTTAGCGATAGGATATAAATCTATAACGTGTTCTATACGAGTAAGTTACGCCGCGTAGTAACCGAAGGGATACCTAGATAACGTAGACTACTACTAGCGCCCGTAATCGTCGAACGCGAAGGCTAGGTATCGGAGGAACACGAAATAGAGGATCTAGTAGATTCTAAGATTAGGTATAACGATATATAGTATATAGTTATTTAGAAGGATTGTACGCGGAGCTAGGCTAAGTAGTTAGCCGTACTACCTAGATATAAAGAACTCGTAATCGCGTTCTACTAGTAATACCTATATAAACCTAAGCCTACCTTCGACGGACTCGATTAGCCGGCAACTTAATATAGGCTAGCGCTAATCCTCGGACCGTATATATAAGCATAACTATAGCTTCCTCGATAAAGCTCTCGAAACTAGTACCGGTATTAGTACTAGCGATAGCCCTCTATACGCTCCGAGTATTAAACGTAGAAACGTCGTAGGAGCTCCTTATTCGAGGAGGGGGGGTACTGTTACGAGACAACCCTTTTTACTACCTACCTTATAGTATAGTATCGTCGGCCGTACGCCCGCGCGCTAGCGGCCGCTAGTACCCGCTAGCTCGATTCGCGCGACTTTATCTTCTCGCGCTTCTCGCGCTCTCTTAGATAGCTCGCGTAACTATATATGTCTTTACCCGACCCTAATATAGTACTCTTGCCTATAACACTAAGATAGAAAGAGTATAAGATTAAGAGATATAGAATATAAAAGACGGACTATAGTAAGGAGCTTAAGATATTAGTATATATACTAGATAAATAATAACTAGCTATACACCCTTATATAGTATTACCCGTAATAATACAATATAAAAAGGCTCGCGGCCTTATAGGTTCTGCCTCTACCTCTCTCTTTCTTAATTAGAAATTTATACGCAAATATATAGCCCCCTTAATCCCTTTGACAAAGAATAGACGATTAATACTAGGAGATAGATTGGCTATAGCGCGTTAGATCATATTTATAGCCCTTATAGACGTAGTCATTAGCGGTCATTACGAGTAAATACTATACTACGTTACCGACCTCGAATACGATATCGTCTTTAGACTACCGTAGCTCTCCGCGTATAACCTAAATATCTTCTAGGAAACTAGCGAGGTAGCGTTTAGATCTAACTACTACTTCGGTTACTATCTATATAACAAGACATCGACAATAGTACAATCTATAAGCTATATCAGTAGAACGAAATATAGACTAAAGTCCTTTACTAGCGAATTAGTAAGATTTATAGCCGGAGGGGCGGAGCTAAATATATCCGCTCTAGAGGTAGATAAAGAGGTAGATTACTAGGAAGTCTCGTAGCGCGTATAGGAGATATATACGTACCGGCCTAGGGCCGAGTGCTTCTATATTATATCTACGGGGCGCGAGGATAACAATAATAACGATAATAGCCTTAAACTAAGCGCAATAGTAGCTAATAACCTAGATCAGTTCTTAAACAAGCAGTTTAACTACAATCCTAAAGAGAAGCTCCCGCCTATATACTACGACATTATAGATACTTTCTTAGTAAAGGACTACGAGGGACTCCTACCTTACCGACTAGGCATCGACTACGAGATTTATATTAAACCCGGTAGACCTTAAGAACTGCTATATCGAAAGCTATACGGACTAGCCAAGAAGGAGAACAAAGCCGTTAAGAAATAGTTACTCGAACAGACTTTAGAAGGTAAGGTACGTAAGGCCGGTTAGAAAATAAGCTAGTTACCGGTACTAGTATTAGTAGTAAGAAAGCCTAGAGGAGGGCTACGAGTATATATAAACTACCGTAGGCTAAACGCTATTACTATTAAGAATCGCTATCCTATTCTATTAATATAGGAAACGCTTAACCGTATATACGGAAAGAAGTACTTTATAAAACTAGATATTATAGTAGCCTTTAATAAGTTACGTATCGCGGAAGGGTACGAGTAGCTAATAGCTTTCGTAATACGCTACGATATATACTAATGCCTCGTATTACCGTTCGGCCTCTATAACGGACCCGTAACCTTTTAGTTATATATTAATAAGGTTCTATAGGAACATCTAGATAACGTCCTTATCTTTAGCGACACTCTAGAGGAACACGTCGAACACGTACGAAAGGTATTAATTAAGCTACGAGATGCCGGGCTTACTATTAATATCGATAAGTCCGAGTTCTACTAGGAACGTATAAAATATCTAGGCCTTATTATTATACCCTAGGGTATCGAGATAGACCCGGAGAAATTGGAATGTATATAGACCTAGGAAGCACTAACTAATCTTAAGGATGTCTAAGCCTTCCTAGGATTCGTAAACCTCTACTATAGGTTTATTAAGGCCTTCTCTCGTATTATATCCCTATTAACCAACCTGACGGAGTTAGATAGGCCTAGTAATCACAAGAACCGTAGAATCAACTAGACTAATAATTGTTAGAGGGTATTCGAGGCGTTAAAATCAGTATTTAGTAAGGCGGGTATACTAGTATACTATATACCGGGTAGGTAGACCGTCGTCGAGACTAACTCCTTAGACTTTATTAATATAGGTGTGCTCTTATAATACGACGAGTAGGGAGTGTTATATCCTATAGCTTTCGATTCGAAGAAGCTAAGCCCCTAGGAGTATAATTACGAGATCTAAGATAAGGAACTCCTCGCGATTATTAAAGTATTTAAAGAGTAGCGCCCGGAGCTTACTTACGAAGTAGACGAGGACGGCGATCTAGTCAAAGTGTTTATAGACTATAAGAACCTCGAATATTTTATGACTACGAAGTAGCTAAATCGCCGATAAGCGCGATAGGCAGAATTTCTATTATAATTCAACTAAAAGGGCGCGCGTACTATAGGGTCCGAACGAGATAGTTATTGTTCTACAAAGCTACGAAAGAGGAGCGCGAGGCGCGGCGAAGTTATAAAGTAAAGCTAAGCCGCGCTAACCCGATACGGAAGGTCCGCGGTTTAGCCGGGCCGACGTAGCTATAGTAGGGGGTCGCGGGCTACCCGTGATAGTATCCCCCCTCCTAAAACACGCCTTAATCCTCTAAGCGTTATCTACCTTATAAGGCTACTTGCCTGTCGAGCTCTATAATCGCGCGAACGCCTAATTATCCTCTAGTACCCTATCGTTATCCGATAACATTACATTCGCTCTATTAAGACTATCCTCGACCGGCTTCCTTCGAGAAACATATTGCCTAGTTAGCTAGCTTGCCCTAGACCTAAGTCTGTCTTCGGCTAGTACTCGCGTATAATTCTTATAACTAAAGTTAGGTATTATTATAGGCTCTATAGGCTCTACTCGAGTATCGAATATATACGGAGCAGATTCTATTAGAGGTAAGGCTCGAGGCGACTTATTCGTAACGGTGTCTTTCGGAATAACCCTAATCGTATTAAGCCCGAGCACCTTAGTAGCTAGTAGGGACTAGTTAGATAGAGCTACGAAGCCTATAGGCGTAGACAACTCCGGCCGGTTATAGTGAAAGTCTATAATAGCGGCGGCTACGTATTTAAGTATATCCTCTATAGGTTACTAGGTCTTAATATCCTCCTCGTTCTAATATCTAGCCTATTTCACCTTATACTATATATCTACCTTACGCTTATACCCCTTCTCTACCTTACCTACCCGCTTACGGGTATATATATTAAGGATCTTTTCTACCTCGTATATATACGTAGGTACTACTACTATATCGGCTACTATATTAGCCTTAGTAGTATTAGGTTCGATAGTTATCGGTAGTAGCGGCGCTAGATACTGCCCTTTAAGTAGTAGGAAATCGGGGAGGTCGGCTCGTTATAGTAGTAAGGTATAGAAGGAGTTATTAAGTCCTACTAGAGCGTCTAATAGTTTTAGTCGATAAGAGAGTCTAGCCGGCATAACTTCCGTAATCTAGTAAGGGCTAGTATATCTCCTATCTAGCTTCTTAGATAGTCGAGTCGTACGGATGTTCTTAGTACTAAGATATACCTAATCACCTACCTTATAGTCTAGAGGAATGCTTCGGTAGCGGTTTGCTACTTCTACTTAGAGAGCTTATAACATTTGTATATTCTCTTAAAGGTGCTTATAAAGCTCGTAAATTCGACGTATAAAGGTTTCTACTAATCGCGTATCTAGTCGCTAGAGAGTAGTTAGTCCTCCCTCCTTTCTAGCGTTTAGGTCAACTCGCTCTATAAACTTAGGGTTATAGCCTAAGGTAGCGTAGAACGGCGACATACTAGTAGTCTTAGATAGGTGATTGTTAATCGTAAACTAAGCAAGGCATAGCTATTCTACCTAGTCATCCTATACCTTATTAGTAAACATACGAAGATACTATTCTATCGCCTAGTTAGTACGTTCTGACTATCTATTAGTTTCTAGGTAATACGAAGAACTTAGCTTACGATTTATACGGAGTATCTTATAGAGTTTCTTCTAGAAGGTAGTAACCTACTACTTACTACGGTCTAATATAATAGTGTTAGGAAACCCGCGCCGATAGAACATATATTTAAGGAAAAGCCTTGCCGTATTCTATACTGTTATCGCGCTAATAGGGATCAGCTTGACTTCCTTAGTAAGCCTATTAGTAACGGTTGAAATATTATTATAGACTATGCCGTTAAGAGTACTATCTAGGAGTCCGATAACGAAGTCGACTATAATATGTTTCTAAGGCCGATCTAGAACAGGAAGTGGCTATAATAATCCTAGTGGCTAGGAGTATAGAGATTTTGTTATACGGTAGGTACGGCAATTTGCGGTATATCTACGTACGGATCTCGCTAATCTAGGCCAGTAGAATTCACGTGCTACGAGTATATAAGTACGAGCTCGTCCTAGATAGCCTACTACTAGAGCGTTATAGTTTATCTTAATTATCCTAGTCTATAAGGCTTAGTCATTTAGTACCTATAAGCTCTAGCCGTCGTATTGATTTCGAATATATAGTAGGTCGCTATCTACTTTATAGTATACTAGGTGAATCTTCGCTCTCTGTAGTAGTGTAGGAGTACGGTCTTTCTATAGGTCCTATTCGCGGTCTTAAGCTCGTTATTAGTTACGTACGCCGTCGACATTCGATACTCGAGTTCGGCTTCCCGCTAACTTTTACGCGTCGCCGGTTACTTAGTAGGTACATCTCGTTCTATAGGCATAAACTCTTTAGCTTTAGGGTTTAGCTATACTAGTTCCTCTTCTTCCGGCGCATCTTCTACTATTGCCTATAGTAAGGCGATCTTAAGGAATCGCTTAGGAGGTAGTAATGTCAAATACTAATGCTAGTTCCGAGGGTCGTTTACCCCCTACGGAAGGTCCTAGCTACTTCTCGTTAGGCTGTCTAGCTTTATACCTTAAAGTCCTAGACGGTATATTATCTTAAAGTTAAACTATAATAAGAACTTAGCCTAACGCCCTTGTCGCCGATTTAGCTACTTTGTCTTTATAAAGTATTCTAGGTTCTTATAGTCGGTATAAATCTTGACTAGCTATAAGTCCTTATTATCTGCCTCGTAGGCGAGCTCGGGTCTCTATTCCTTAAAAGCCTTGATAATAGCTAACAGTTCCTTATTATAGATTTTATAATTGCACTCCTATAGACTCAACTTCTTCGAGTAGAAGGCTATAGGATGTAGTACACCCTTCTCGTCATACTACGAAAGCACGCCGGCGTTCACAAAATCTAAAGAATCTGTCTCTACTACCGTTTCCCTACCTAGTACATAATGTACGAGTATGCCGGCTTTACTAAACGTAGCTTTCAAATTGTTAAAGGCTCGTTAGTAATCTAGTGACTATTAAATCCTTCTGTTCTTATAATTGCTTAGTCCGTCCGACTTGGTCAGGTTTATAAGAGGAGTAGCTATACGTAAAAATGCTTCGATAAACCGCCTATAGAATTTGGCAAATCTAAGGAAGGCCTATATATCCCTTAGGTTCTTAGGAGCTTCCTATGTCTAAATACATTCGAGTTTCTCGGGGTCTATCTCGATACCGTTAGGGGTTATAATTAGCCTAAGATACTTCACCTTCTATTAGTAGAATTCGCTTTTGTCGATGTCTACTATAAGTCCTATATCGCGTAGCTTAGTAAAAACCTTCCGTACGTGTTCAATGTACTCCTCTAAGGTGTTACTAAAGATAAGTACGTTATCTAGGTAGGCCAATATAAAGTCGTCTAGGTGTTCTTATAAGACCTTATTAATATATAATTAGAACGATACTAGTCCGTTATACAAGCCAAATAGTAACACTAGACACTCGTAGATGCCGTATCGTGTCGTAAACGCCGTTAACTACTCGTACCCTTTAGCTATCCGTAACTTATTAAAGGCTACTATAATGTCTAGCTACGTAAAGTACTTCTTACCGTATATACGGTTAAGCGTCTCTTATATCAAGGGAATCGGATACCGGTTCTTGATAGTAATCGCATTTAATCCTCTATAGTCGATATAAATACGTAGCCTACCTGTAGGCTTATGTACTACTAGTACTAGTATAGGAGACTAGCTCGTCTTTTGCCCTACTTTCCGTACCTTCCCTTTAGATGTTTACTCGTCTAGCTATTTCTTAACTACCTCGTTCTCCTTCTTAGCTAGGCCGTAGGGCTTGCGGTATAGTAGCTCTTATAGACTATTAGGCTTAATATAAATCTTATGATCTACGCCTAGTCGGTAAGGTAGGAGTCCTTTATAATCCTTAGCTAAGAAAGCGTCCGTAATATCGTATTATATCGGCGGTAACTTCTCCTTCGGGTTGTGATTGAACTGCTTGTTCAAGAATTAGTCTAGATTATTAGTAGCTATTATACTTAGCTTAAGCTCTCCGCTGTTGCTCTTACGCCTAGTAGGTATAATATAGAAGCACTTAGCCCTAGGCCGGTACGGGTACATCCCCTACGCGCGTTAAGAAACGCCCTAGTAGTCCACTTCTTTATCGTCTATATCTTCTAGGTCATATAATAAGACGTTTAGCTCTACCCCTCCTACTATAAAGCTCGCTACTTCTCTAGTAAAGGGCTCTAGTCTATACCGTACTAGTGCCTACTTCTTCTTCTCGCGGTAGTTTAGGGATTATACTATTATCGATATCTTATTCTATAGATAGTAACTAAAGTAGTAATCTGATCTAAATGCCACCTCGCCTATCTCCTAGAAGATGTTTAGGTTATACGCTATAAGCTACGGTAGGCTAAAGACGATGTCGTATTCGAGGTCGGTAATGTAGTATAATATTTACTCGTAATAATCGCTAATAACTACGTCTATAAGGGCCGCGTATATAATCTGCCGCGTAGTAGCCGTTCTATCTCCCAGTATTAGTCGTCGGCTTTACGTTAAAGGGATTAGGGGTATTATATATCTACGTATAAATTTCTAGTTAAGAAAGAGAGAGGTAGAAGTAGAATCTATAAGGCCTCGAGCCTTTCTATATTATATTATTACGGGTAATACTATATAAGGGTATATAGCTAGCTATTGCTTATCTAGTACGTATACCGATATCTTAAGCTCCTTACTATAGTCTATTACTGTCTCTTACATTCCGTGTCTCTTAATCTTATACTCTTTCTATCCTAGGAAGTTCGGGTAACCGCTATCTACTACGCTTAGGTAGCGGTCGTACTACTTCCCTACTATAGATCGGCGGCTAGGGAACTAAGGTTTACGTTCGGATTCGGCGTAGTATTACGTAGACGCGGTGGGCGGTAGTCGCTATCGTACCTATATATTAGGTATTTAGGGTTAGTCGATACGTAAGAACCTATACGGTAGCGGTAGTACTTACCCTACTTCTTAAGGTCTTCGCGCTACTTACGGTTAAGCGTAGGTAGGTTCTATAGATATGTCGGCAGATCCTCCTTCTTCTTAGTACTAGCGTACTATAGTAGGCGCTATACTAAGGCACCTACTATACCGGTAGCGGTACTAGTAACTACGTTACCGTTATTCTAGTTATTCTAGCCGCTATTACCGTTCGAGTTACTATTACTACGGGGGCGCTCCTTCTACGGGTATAGTCGATCTGTCTCGTAGAAGCTCTCGTCTAGTACGGTATACTCCTCGATAACGTCTTATATACTATCTAGGCGGCGGTCGACTTTACGGTCGCCGAAGGTCTTAATAAAGTACTTACGGTTTAGTCGGTTACGGAACAGTATAAGCTCGGTCTTATCGGTCTATAATATCTAGGCGCGTAACTTCGAGTAGTATATATAGAAGGCTATAAAGGTTTCGCCTTATTCTTACTTATAGGTAGTAATATTAACTATAGCCTTAGTTCCTTTATTACGTATACTATATTAGTATATTATCTAATCTAACAACTCTTCTCTAGTCTTAAACTCGTTAAAGGACTACTATCTAGGCATAGGGATCCTCGGCTTAATACTTCGCTAAGGATCACCTTACGTCTACCTATATACAAAGCGTAGACTATCTACCTTAGTACGGAAGGTTACTATAGTTAGCTTTAGGAGAATACTACTATACTAGCTATCGAGATTAGGGTCGTTATTGTTCTTAAAGTACTTAGGGCTAGGCATACCCTTACCGATCTCTATACCGCGAGTAAGGGTACGGTTAATAGTAAAGAGACGTTCTAGAAGGTCAACTAGTAGTGTCTAGGTACGGGTATTACGTATTCTCGAGTTACGACTATTATTAGGTCCTAGTCGCGGACGGTCGTTATTACGTCCTTAGCTATTATTACTATAGTTATCGTCGTCTCTATTGTTATTACTACTACCGCTACCGCTACCTCTACTAGTAGCTTCGCGATACCTACGTATTAGCTACTCGAGTAAGGTCTCGCGTAGGCGGGAACGAGAGGGTCGGCGGCCTAAGCGGCCCCTACCTCCGTTCTATATAGTATCTCCTACCTTAAGCCGAGCCTTTAGGTTATCGACTTCTTGTTATAGGGCCTAGTTCTTCGCCTTAGCATCTTATACCTTCTTCTTCTCCTTCTCGTAGATCTCGCTAAACTGCTTATATAGGTTATTAGCTTCCTTATATTTCTTCTCTAGCTCTTATAACTTAGCTAGGTCGTAATACTTCTTGCTCTTAAGATCTACTACTATTTTCTATATAACAAGCTCTTTACTTCGTAGTATCTTATAGATACGGTCGTATTCGGTATATAGCGTAGTGTACTAGATGTTCTAAAGGTCGTTAGCTCGCTCTATTATATCGAGTTGTCTACCCTTAGTAATCGCCGTATTAACTACTTATAGCACGAAGTCGTAGGTAGTCTTCGGGTATTAGGATATAAGGGTCGTAAGGTTGTCTAGGGTAACATTCTAGTATTCGGATACGAGAATGTGTTCTGCCTCGTCGAGTAATAGATACACCTCGTCTAGGTCGCCGCCTAGGTTCTCTTCGAGCTTGAACTCGAACAGTTCTATAAAGTTAATCTTACTACCTTCTTCTCGCTCGAAGGCCTTCTAGTAAGCTTTATTAATCTCTTGTTATAGCGCGACACCGGTATCTACTATAACCCGCCGGTTGTCGTCCTATGTCTAACTCTAAGGGAAAGAGGAGAGGTCGGGGAAAAGAGATATACGCTACTTACTTTTGCCCTTAGGCTTAGGTAGCGGTAGTATACCGCCGTTCGCTATTTATAAAGTTATATTGTCTAGGTTCGGGGGAGGCGTAACGGTACCTATATCCTGACTATCTACGAGCGCGCGACTACCTACTAATAATATCGCCGCGTTACGTTCTCTAGGTATCTACGCGCTATACGCCTTACCGTATTCTATATTCTAATACGACTCTACGCGTTCTCGAGTTCTACGGTTCTATCTATACCTATTATTACGCGTCCCTTACCTAGATCCGCGATCTAGGTAGGGTAGTAGAACAAACTATAAGGGCGCGCGTACTATAGGGTCTAAACGAGATAGTTATTATTCTACGAAGCTACGAAAGAGGAGCGCGAGGCGCGGCGAAGTTATAAAGTAAAGCTAAGCCGCGCTAACCCGATACGGAAGGTCCGCGGTTTAGCCGGGCCGACGTAGCTATAGTAAGGGGTCGCGGGCTACCCGTAATATTAACTTCTAGATTATATACCGCCTAGGTATATAAGGAACGAAGCTAGACAGCCTAACGAGACGTAGCTAGGACCTTCCGTAGGGGGTAGACGATCCGAGAAATTAGTACTAGTATTAGATATTACTTCCGCTAGAGCGATTCCTTAAGATCGAATCTATACGAGCTACTATCGAAGATACGCCCGAAGTAGAAGAGACGACTCCCCTAAATCCTAAAGTAATCGAGTTTATTCTAGAACTAGAATAGGTACTATAAACATAGCTAGTACTAGCTTAGGAAGTATAGACTACGAATAAAGCCGAAGTCGAAGCTAAACTCGAGTACCGTATAACAACTACTTACGCCCTAGACTAAGAACTTAAGGCGGCAATTAAGATACTACGGAAAGATAGTACTATCCCTCTACTCTTATAGAAGGCGAAGATATACCCTACGTACTATAAGGTAGATAGTAACATTTTATATATACGAAACTAGTACGATAGTTAGAGTCTATAGGTACCTAATAACTAGGCCCTACGCACTCGGCTTATTAGAATAAATCATAACGCTCTAGTAGTAGGACATCTAGGACGAGCTCGAACCTATAAACTCGTAGTACGAGAATTCTATTGGCCTAGCTTAGTAAGATTAGTACGTAGATATACCGCGAATTACCGTATATACCGTACGACGAAATCTCTATACTCCTAGCTACCTAGATTATTATACCTACTTTTAGTACCGGACCGACCTTAGAGGTATATTACGGTATACTTCGTAGTCGGACTTCCTAATAGTATACTCGATAGTATAACCTATAATAACATTAAAACCGTAATAGATAGTCTAACGAAGGAAGTCGAGCTAATTCCGATCGGAGCGATAACTATATAGAATACGGTAAGACTTTTCCTTAAGTATATATTCTCCCGACGCGGATTTCCTAATACTATTACTTTAGACCGCGGTAAATAATAGGTTACTACCTTCTAGAAGAAACTTTATAAGATGCTTTGTATAAGTCGTAAGCTAAGTTCTTTATACTACCTAGAAACTAATAGACAGTCGGAACGTACTAACTAAGTAATAGAACAGTATCTCTATATATTTACTAACGAGGCATAAGATAGCTAGGCAGAATAGCTTTGTCTAGCTTAGTTCGCGATTAATAACTACCTTTCTAAAACTACTAGTATATCGCTATTCTATACTACTTTAGGCTATAACCCTAAGTTTATAGAGCGCGTAGACCTAAGCGCTAGAAAAGAGGGAGGACTAACTACTCTATAGCGACTAGATACGCGATTAGCTAAAGCCTTCGTACGCCGGATTTACGACCTTTATAAGTACCTTTAAGAAAATATACGGATATTATAAGCTCTCTAAGCTAAAGTAGTAAACCGCTACCAAAGTATCCCGCTAGACTATAAAGTAGGCGACTAGGTATACCTAAGGACTAAGAATATCCGTACGACTCGACTATCTTAGAAGCTCGATAGAAGATACGCTAGCCCGTACTAGATTATAGAAGTTATACTAGCTAAGCTCTTATATAAACTAAGATTATCGGACACTATAGTAGGACTCGACAACTACTTTTATATCTCGTTACTTTAGCGAGCCGATCATCCCGACTTCCTACTACTCGAAGGCTAGTATCTAGTACAACTACCGCTAATAACTATCGAGCCCGATACTACCGAAGCCGATATAGTCGCTAATATAGTCGTAATGCCTATATATAGATTAAATTAGATTTGTTATTCCCCTATTCTAGGACACTACTCGGCCTATATAGGTATATATCTATTATTATATATAAAGGGAAACCCGAATAGGTGAAAACCCTTCCCGCCCCCGACTTCTCCTTATCTAGATTAGCTTTCTCTCTAAACGTACGTAGTCTATATCACTACCCCGTAAGCCCCCGCTCCTAGCTAATCTCGTCGCGCTACGCCGTATCCTCTCTTCCTATACTACTCCTACTAGGCGGTACTGTTCTAGCTAGCCCTTCTCTAGTATCTAGTTCGTAATGCGCCGTAGGTCCTTAACGTTGTTAAGAAGTGCCCTAATCGTCCGGTTCCTCGCCTTTACTATCTACTCCCCCCTTCCTAGCGACTACCTCGGGTAGACGAGGAGTACGTACCGTATATTCTAGGAGTAATAGCCGTAGGGGCAGCTAGTATTCGTGTATTCTAGAACCTTCCTCTATAATAGGTACACCTAGAGGCCGATATGTTCGCTTCGTAGTTAGGTTACTATACTACTCTATACCCTCGTAAGGCGGTAGTAGATAAGCTTCGGGGGGTGCTTAACCGCGGATTTTGTAGCTAACTATTCCTTAGGTTGTCCCGCTAGCTAAGGGCGTCTACTATACCCTACAACCTGGTTGTTCCACCTCTCTTTCTATAGTTGCTCTATAAACGATTTCTTACCTTCCTATTATATTACTAGCTGTTCGTCCCTTACCCGGTAGTTCGGCTCGTTTCCGGGTCGAATGCCCCTATACGCTAGTACTGATTCGCGGGCCCTTACGACTACACTGGCGATGACCTTCTATACTAGGTACTGTGCCGACTTGCCTAAGTAGGAGGTCCGTAGTCCCTAGATATATAGGTCGATCGGCGGTATAGCGGTCTCGTACTTAAGTATCCTCGTTAGTGTCGACTTATATGCCCCGGTAACCTTCCTTAGGCATTAGTTTTAGATCTTCGCTAGCGGCGCGACGAGTCCCTTCGATAGGTAGGCCCTCTCGCCTAAGGACTACACTTGGCTACTATAGGTAAGGACTGGCCGTATAATAGCCGTATATAGAAGTCGTAACTACCGGAAGTCCGCCCCCTATATAGACGTAGTGAGCCTCTAGTATAATGCTATATTCTATTTAGCTTTCCGTAATATTACCTATACGTGCTTCCTCTACCGTAGCGCCGGGTCTACCTATAGTCTAAGGATCCTAAGCTGATTTACCGGGTTAGTCGTGTGCCCCTATATCTAGATAGAAGCTTGTATATTATAGAACCGTAGCCGGCGCGTAAAGTGTATTAGATTGTACTTTTCTAGGGTAAACCGAGCCCCGTGCCTCCTAGCCTAGTCCTCGTAGATCTTGTGCTTCTCTTCTAGTAGCCTATAGTTCTTCTTAGTCGAGGAAGACTACGCTAGGATGTTTATGTCGTCTACGAAGCCGCTCGTAGCGGTGTTCTAGGATTCTAGGGCTGGGAGTAGCGTCGCTATAAAGAAGAGGAACAGAATAGGTACTAGCGTTAAGCCTTACGGGAATCTAGTATAGACTGCTTGAAATAGGCTTCTATACTAGCCGACTAGGATCGACGTACTACGGTTTTAGAGGTAGGACCGTACGAAGTTGACAAGCTACTTAGAGAGTCCTTTCGACCTTAGGATATAGAGTAGCCGCGGGTATAACACGTAGTCGAAGGCTCCCGATATATCTAGGCTAAGTAAGGAAGCCACCTTGTCCCTATTCTTATACTAGATAGCCTTTACCTAAGAGGTGATAAGTTCTATCGCGGATAGCGTCGATCGCTATAGGCGCGCACCTATCTAGGTGTCCGGGAGTAGGGAGTGTTCCTCTACCGCCTCGGAGAGTCTCGTTGTAACTAGCTTCTTAAGCGCCTTCCTAAGAGTGTTAAGGAGCGTAATTAGGCGGTACGACTTTACCTACGTATAGTCTTCCTTCTACGGCTTACGTAGGACCACTATCGTCGATTGTTTAAAAGCTATTAGGTAGTACCCGGTCTATAGGCAGGCGTTAAAGATCGCTATAACTACTAGGGCTAGTTGATCTCTATACTTCTTTAGTAGCTCGTTTAGGATCCTATCTAGCCCCGGGGCTTTCTTCGCCGGCAACTTCCTTAGCATAGCGGCAACTTCTCCCTCGGACACCTCCTATTAGACCGCGATGCTAGGGGCTAGGGGAGTAGAGCTGTTTATATCGCTTAGATTAGCCTCGACTAGGGGCGGGAAGAACTTGCTAGCTAGTAGACGCGCCTTGGCCTCGGGGTTACTAACCGGGCCACTAGGCGATTATAGCGCTAGGATAGAGAAGGAGGGGCCCTATATAGGGTCCTATCGGGCCCATTTCGCTAGCTTCTACATCCTCGCTAGCTTGTCGGCGATTTCTTCTACTATAGCTCTCTAGCTAACTACTTTCTCCCTCCGTATCGTAGCTTTCTTCTATTAGTATACCTCTCTATATATGTTCTAGGTATCCTCGCTATAGCTACTCGTCTATACTCGGCGGGCTCTCCTTACTTCTCTTACTACCGTAGTATCCTTTAGCGTCTAGTATAGTTTAGACTATATCGTTAGTTAGGTAAGCGGAACGTAAAGTAAGGTCGCCTTTCTTATTTCGTCTATTAACCCTTAGACTACCTCGTCTATCTCGTCTTTACTATTGTATTGCTACTACGCGATCTAGACTAGCCTCTCGGAGTCGTCGAGGTATACCTAGATATTAGTCTAGTAGGCCTTTCTCTAGTTTAGCTTAGGGGTTCTCTCTAGTATATATTATATCTATGTCGTAATAGAGGTCCTGACTAGTATGTGGTCTAACGACGCCTCGAGTTCATGTTCGATCCTATAGTAGGTTACTATATAGTAGTAGCTATCTAAGATCTAGGAGAGGTCGATCGTACCTTAGAGTCCCCCTCTCTTCTAGGTACCTAGGTCCTTCGGGGTATTAAGGGCAATTACGTTACTCGCTATTAAGTCAATTACTTCGTCGGCTATAGGGTACGGCTATATAAGGCTTTCCTAGGAAGGGTAGTATAAATTAAAGTCTCCTACTACGATATAGTAGCCTTGTCTCTTAAGCGTACTGTCTAGGTGTCTATAGACCCTAAGGTCGCGGCTAGACCTTAAGGCTAGCGGTTATATATATATTGTGTATCTAAGTACTACCTATGTAGAGGGAGGTAATATCTCCCCCGCCTTCTTCGTCTACGTAGTACACTATCTCCTATTCGGACTCTAGTATGTCCTTACTAATATAAAAGTACGTACGGAGTCTACCGTTACTTCGTAGGTATGTCGTATAGCCTAGTAACTTATAGGTCGTTAGTCTCTTATAGTACGGGTTAATCTATAGCTCCTAGATTACTAGGACGTAGTAGACGTACGGGTCCGCCTCGTATAGGAAATAGTTCTATACTATATCCTTACTATAGTTAACGTTATACTAGATAATACTAAGCGTGTCGAGGCTAGTTATCGTTACCGACAATTATTTCCTCTATAATGTCTTATGTCCTATTACCTAGCGCGTCCTAGTCTACGCGTATCGGTTATATACTAAAGGGGAGCCGGGCCTAGTTAGATTCCCTCGCCGTAACTAGTAGAGTACGTAGCCTCCCGTACGCCCTAGGTTATATATCCTTTATATTATTCTCGGCCCTAGGGCGCTTATACCCGACCGCCGCTAGCTAGTTCTAGTATAGACTAGCCTTACGGTCGCCGTAGAATCTTAGGGCGACGGTTCTGTTTGTAATTGCCTTGTTTTTCGCTAGTTTCTACTACGGGCATTCCGCGCTATACGATAGGTAGTACCCCGGACAGTTCGCGTACCGCCTCGTAGCCGATATATAGTCCCTAGATATATAGTCTCCTATACAGTTCGAGTAGGCCTACTTATTTATATACGTGTAGGTTTAGTGTCTATACTGTTATTCTTTGAAGTATTAGAGGACACGGAAGGATAAGGAGTACTTTTCTACTATCTTAAGGCTATATTACTAGATTAGGCCTTGTTCTATTACTAGATCCGCCGCTTTCGCGTCTTATAGCTATACGATTAGCGCCGAGGCCTTCTTACCTTCTAGCCATTTCCTATAGAGCTAAGTCGCCTTCTAGATTAGAGAGTTAAGAGTGACCGGGTTGTCCTCTTAGAGAGTACGTAGGTGACCTTAGTTAGTTAGGTCGAACTCTTTAGGCATATCGTAGACTAGGATCGTAAATTACTTCGTTAAGACCTTCGCTAATACCGTAACCTTAGATACCTACTATAGCTATGCCTCTAGGTGCCTCCTAGTAGTAGTAGAGCTAGTATAGATCTATAGAGTACCGTTAGACTATTAGTTCACTACGACCACCCCTAGTTAATTAATTCGCTAGGCGAGCTCCTTGTTCGATAGCTTCGCTACTTCGGCCTAGTCTTCCTTTACTATAATACGGATTATAACTATATCGTACGTTAGGCGGGGGCCTAGTATCGAAGCTGCGACCGATGCCTAGCTATAGGGGTGTTGATTCCGGGTGGCCTTATTAATCGCCTAAGATGTCGTCCTTATTTCTTATTACCCTCGGTAATACGACAGTACTAGCGCCGTACGTAGCTAAGTGATTATTACCTATAGAGACCGGTATAGGAGCTGATCGTTAGTCTCTATACTTTTTACGTCCTCTATAAGTTGCTACTAGTTATCTTAGGGGAGCTTCGCCTATAGAGCCGTAGGCGCCGGTAGTGCCGTAGCCTAGGCTACTATTACCTAGGAGTTGCCTAATATAGCTAGGCACCTCCGCGGCGTTTAGGGCTATAGAGCTAAAGAACTAGGGTGAAGAGAACTTTAAGCTATCTAACTTAAATAAGGTAGAACTCCCTTAATTCTAGGGGTAGTAGCCTACTTTATAGATCGTTAGAATAGCCTTAATAAGGGCTTTCGAATGTGTCGTATTTAGCGATAGCGCCGATTCTTTTCTCGACGATTAATAAATAGATATATTCGGTTAAGACCTTATAATAGGGTATACGTACGCGGAAGGAGGAATATCTTAGCTACCGCTATACGATACCGATTGACTTTACCTTAATACCTATATATATATAAGGTAGAGAAGATCTTAGATATATATACCCGTAAGTAAGTAGGCAAAGTAAAGAAGGGGCAGAAGCGCAAAGTAGACACTTAGTATAAGGTAAAATAGCTTAGATATTAGAATAAGGAGGATAGTAAGACCTAGTAACCGGCTAAGAATATGTTTAAACACGCGGCCGCCGCTATTATAGACTTTTACTATAACCGGCCGGAGTTGTCTACGCCTATAGGCTTCGTAGCTCTATCTAATTAGGTCCCCCTAAGCATTTCTTAACAGGAGCCGGTCGCGGATAGGCTAGTTATAGATAGACTAGATGTAGATGTGTTACTAGACAATAATAAGGCATTAGAGGATAATTAGACTTTCGTACGGTTATAGAGTAGTACGGGCAAGTGGCCGTATAAGATAGATAACGCTTAGAGGACTAAGACGCGTTTTAAGAGGGGGGGGTACTATTACGGGTAGCCCGCGACCCCTTACTATAGCTACGTCGGCCCGGGTGAACCGCGGACCTTCCGTATCGGTTTAGTACGGCTTGGCTTTGCTTTATAACTTCGCCGCGCCTCGCGCTCCTCTTTCGTAGCTTCGTAGAACAATAACTCTCTTATTCGGACCCTACGGTACGCGCGCCCTTATACTTAACCTATTATGAAAAGGTTTAAGTACTATTAATAGGAAGTGAGTAGGCTATAACCTCCTATACGAGATGAGTAGGAGTATTAAGATATAGTATCTTAAAGGGAGTTAATAATTAGGAAGTGATCTAGTAGCCTAAGGTATCTACGATAACTTAGCTTATAGGGAGATACCTTCTCTCCCCTTTAGCTTAGATAGACATCTAACACAATCAACACATTAGTTCCTAATATATTACTATATGCTCGTGCTATTAGTTAGTTAAAGATTAATCTCTTACTTTACTCCGCTACTATTAATCCGTACCTATTTAACAAAATCTATTTTAAAGCTTCTTTATCGTAGTAAAGGTTAGTAAACGCTCGTCGGGCTTATAACTATTATATTAGAAGTATAGGAAGCTCTTAAATAGGCTTATATAGGGTGTTTTAAAAGTAAATAATATATTATATATACCTATGAATAACTCATAGAAAGGAGTTACTTATTAAGCGAAGGGTAGCTTAAAGAGTATACGTAAGTAAACGAGGCGAGCTTACGAGCTAGAGTAAACGAAGTATATCCGTAAAGCTCCCGTAGTAAGAATAATAATTAGACTCTATTACCCTATTACTTCTTCGAGAGTACGAAGGATATTCTTTAAGCGTCCGTAGGGTATTCTTCGAGGGTCCGTACTTAGGAAGAGGGCCTTTAGAATAAAAGCTATCGCTAATAAATTCGAGCTACTGTCTAATTAATTAAGAAGAACGTAGAAATTTAGGATTAGCTCGCTTACTCGCTACTCCGGCGCGGTAATTCCTATTCCGAGTACGTATATACGCGACTACGCGACGAGTACGACACTACGACGACTACGATATTGCGACGACTACGACATTACGACGATATCGTAATAATAGCGAACAAGTTGTTTCTTAAGCTACGGGTACTACCCTTCGCTTATTTCTATAAGGACGGAGGCCTTTTAACATATTATTTTAAAGAGGCTATAGGTAACTAATTAAGTTACCTAACTCTTAGCTTATATAGCCTTAAGTCTCAATAGGCTACTGCCTATATATTATAGTCTCCCTATAGAGTATATAGAAGGTAGGGACAGAAGAGCCTTAGAGTGCTTAGAAGTCGTTAAGAAGTGAAAGTCTAGCTTAGTGTATAAGCGCTAAGAATTATATACTCCGTAATATTTACTACGGGACCTAGCCCTCTAAATTCACTACTCTACTAAACCTTAATAGATTTACTTCGGCTCGTAACTATATGACTTACGGTACTCCCGCGAGCACCCGCGACTACGCTAGACCCTAGAAGAAGCACGTAGAAGACTCGGAACGTAGGGTAGGTTGGAATAAGGTTTTGAGTAAAGCTACTAAGCGCGGCTTTATACGGGTTAGCCCTATTAATACGGGGACACGTACTTACGAGGGTCGCGTTTAAGTATCTAGCCTTCCCTAGGCCTCTCTTACTTTCTTCGTCTTTCGTTTTATATAGCAATTATACTATACCCTTTATATCTACACTTCGTACCTACATTCTCGCTTTTACTCTTATATCTTATAGGCTAGGCTCTCGCCCTAATACTACGAAAGACTAACAGACCGTTAACTACTCGAGTCATCCTTATAGGTAACTACGCTACCGATAGAGGTGTTAACCTCGATAACTAAAATACTCTATTCTACTTTAGTAAGTAGGCTAATATCCCCTTCTCGAACGCCGCTACCTTCGGTACCTAGGTAAACGCTAACCCCGATACCGCCTACGCTCTTATTAACCGTACCGTCTCCTCTTTCCGCAAGACCGCCTAGTAGGTCGAGCAAGCAAACAACTAAGTAATATACCTTTAAGGTACTATAAACACCTTCTAGAACCTCGTACCGTACGCCGACGATAACCGCCGCTAGTACTTCTCTAAGAAGGTTAACGGCCTAGACGAGTTCGACGGTAATAAGAGTAAGTTCGAGGCATTTAAGATATAGCTCACTATTAAGCTATTAGCTAATACCGACCACTTTCCGTAAGAGAAGGACAAGGTTACGTACGTCTTCTCCCTCCTTCGGGGAGACGCCGCGGCTTAGGTATAACACTATATCGATAACGCTACGTAGACTATTAGCTACCCGGACGTCCTTACCTTAATATAGGACCTCCGTACTGCCTTTAGTGATCTAGACCGTAGAGCTACCGCCTAGAACGCTATCTATAACCTCCTCTAGAAGAACAAGAGCTTTACCGAGTACCTCGCGGCCTTTAACCACGACATCGGGTTTACCGGCTATAACGAAGAGACTAAGAAGAGCACTCTCCGCCGTTGCTTATTAGTAGAGCTTCTTCGAGCCCTCGAGGACAAGGACGTCGGTACTATAAGCTTCCGTAAGCTCGTCGAGACCTACTAGCGCCTCGACTCTAACATAAAATATACCGCCTCTCTCCTCGCTTCCCGTTCTTAAGGTCGTTAGCCTTATAGTCCCGGAAGCTACTTCGCTACTCTACTAGGCGCCGCCGCTCCTACGGCTCTCCCTCCCGTCTCTATAGGTAATACTATAGATCTTAGCGCTAGTGCCGCCGTCCCTCGAGTCTAGGGCCTCGTTAACGGTAAGCTTACTCCCGAAGAGAAGCTTCGCCGTCGCTAGGCCGGACTCTATACCTACTACGGCGGTCTAGGCTATATCGTAGTTAACTATCCGTAGCTCGCTACCCGTAACGCCCGTAACCCGGTTCGCGGCGCTATCGGCGCTATCGAGCCTACTCCTACTACTCCCGCTAAGTAGGAAAAAGCCTAGGTCTTCCTTATCGACGCGATAAAGACTAAGAATAACGTTTACCGAAAGTAAAGAGAGGAAAGAAGTTAAGGATCAATATAGTATAGCTAGACCTATACGACGAGACGGGTAAGGACTACGCTTATAAACCGTTCGTTACAAATATAAATATCGGCTTAAAGAAACTCTCTTCTTCTAATCTCACTCTTATAGACACTAGCGTACTAGGCGAGTCTTTTATAGACTATAAACTCGCGACCTCTCTTAACCTCGAACCCTAGGAACTAAAGTACCCTCGTACCCTTGAACTTTTTAACGGCACGGAGACTACTACTAGTAAGATTACTTATGTTATATATACGTTAATCACCCTCGGAGGCAAGCGTATATCGATCACTAGCTTCCTTACGTCCCTACCGTATTAGAAGTTTATCCTCGGCCTCCCCTAGTTTAGACGATACTAACCTATTATCGACTAGACTTCCCTTACTATTAGCTTCCCTCTAGAAGCTCCTCCGGCACCTCCGCCTTCTCCGTCGCCTTAGCGCGGTCCTAAGTATACTAAGATCTTCTAGGTAAACGCCGCTACCTTTACTACTACTACTAAGTAGCCTAAAGCTTAAGTCTTCGCTACCTCTCTCCGCGATATCGACATCGCCCTCGAGAAGCTCAATAAGAAGCGTATACCTACCGACCCTACTACGAAGGTCCCTCCTTAGGCATACTACATCCTCTACGTATTCGATACTAAAGCCGTAGACGAGCTGCCTCCTTATCGCCCTTACGACTATAAGATTAAGCTAGAAGAAGGTGTAGAGACACCGTTCGGACCGCTATATTCTATGTCCCGAGAAGAGCTTATCGTCCTTAAGAGATACCTCGAAGAGAACCTAAAGAAGGGGTTTATTCGAGCGAGCCGTTCTAGCGCTAGCAGTCCCGTTATGTTTATTAAGAAGCCCGGCGGTAGTCTACGCTTCTACGTAGACTACCGAGGCTTAAACGCTATTATAAAGAAGAATCGCTACCTAATACCGTTAATTTAGGAGATACTCGAGCGCCTCTCTAAGGCTAAGTACTTTACTAAGCTCGATATTATCGCTACGTTTAACAAGTTACGAATAGTAGAAGGACACGAGTATCTTATAGCCTTCCGTACTCGCTACGGGCTATTCGAGTCGCTCGTTATGCCCTTCGGCGTTTATAACGGGCCTAGTACCTTCTAGAACTTTATTAACGATATCCTTTAGGAGTTCCTCGATCAGTTCTATACTACCTATATCGACGACATCCTAGTCTATAGCGAGACTAAGGAGGAGCACCGCGAGCACGTCTATAAGGTCCTTTAGAAGCTCGTAGACGCCGGCTTATAGCTCGATATCGATAAGTACGAGTTTGAGAAGACCGAAGTTAAGTTCCTTAGGTTGATTATTACCGTAGACGGCATTAAGATAGACTAAGAGAAGATCGACGCTATCGTCGAATAGGATGCTCCTACGAACGTTAAAGAGGTCTAGGGTTTCCTAGGCTTTACTAACTTCTACCGCCGCTTTATCTACGTATTTTCGGGCGTAGTACGCCCTTTAACGAAGCTCACGCGTAAGGGTAAGAAGTTTGCCTAGACCGACGAATGCTAGGAGGCTTTTGACTTACTTAAAGCGAAGTTTATTAAGAACCCGCTTCTATAGCACTTCGATTTCGAACTAGAGACCCGTGTAGAGACTAACGTATCCGACGGCGTAGTAGGCGGTGTCCTACTATAACGCCGCTCGCCTGAATCTCCCTAGTTACCTATCGCCTTCCTCTCTAAGAAGATGACCGCTACGGAGTATAACTACGAGATCTACGATAAGGAGCTTCTCGCTATCGTCAAAGCTTTTAAAGAGTAGCGCCCTAAGCTCGAAGGCTCTGCTATGCCCGTCTAAGTAAGCTCCGACTATAAGAACCTCGTCTACTTTTTAAAGAGCAAGCTACTTAATCGTCGCTAGGCCCGCTAGAGCGAGTTCCTCTCCCGGTTCAACTTTATAATCTCGTATACGCCCGGTAAGGCCAACTCGATAGCCGACGCCCTTACCCGCCGCCCTAGTAACTCTCTAGTTAATTGAAGAGGGGGCTAGCAAATCGTAGAGTAACAAGTCATTAAAGAGTATAACCTCTCTTCCGAGCTTCGAGAGTACCTATCGAACGGCTAGCCTACGCTCGCCGCTTCCTTTACTACTCTCGTACTCGCTCCTACCTACCTTAACGAGAGTAATAATGAATCCGAGCCTAAAGAATACGCCTCGGACGCTAAGGACTTAAACGACGATAAAGAGGGCTTAGTAACGACCGACGGCTTATCCGAATTAGACTTTAAGGGGTTTGATAATAAGGAGCAACCTAAAGGTATTATAGTACGAGTACGAACAGCGTACGATGCCGACCTAGACGCCTAAGAGTTAGTTCAGGCCCTTAAATCTGGCGCGAGGACATTCCCGGGCTTCTCGCTATCTAAGTACGAGCTCTAGGAAGGTGTCGTCTACTTCCGTAAGAAGCTTTACGTACCGTAGCCCGAAGGCTCTAATATCCGAGCTAAGATTCTTTAAATCGTCTACGACTCCGCCTCTAGAGGTCACCTAGGCGTAGCTAAGACCTATAAGCTCCTCGCTAGGTATTACTAGTGGCCGTATTCCTAGAAGGACGTCCGCCGCTACGTACTAAACTACGCTACTTGCCGAAGAGCTAAAGCTAACCGCTACCGCCCCTACGGTCTCTTATACCCTCTCCCGGCTCCTAATCGTCCGTAGAAGCATATTACTATAGACTTTATTACCGATCTTCCTTACGGTAAGACCTTTAGCGGCGTGAAGGTAAAGGCCCTTCTAGTAATCGTAGACCGTTACTCTAAGGACCGGTATATAATCCCGTACTAGAGTATAACCGTAAAGAAGACTACTCGCTTGTTCTACGAATTCGTCTAGCGCTTTTAAGGCCTCCCGGATAGCATCACCTCTAACAGAGGCTCCTAGTTTATCTCGTACTTCTAGAAGCGTCTATGTGTTATACTAGGCATTAAGTATAACCTCTCGACTAGTTTTTAGCTATAGACCGAAATTACGAACGCTATCCTCGAGCAGGTCCTTCGTTACTTCGTCGACTACTACTAGAAGGATTGGCCTTAGTATATCCCTACGGTAGAGTTCGCTACTCGTAACTAGGACCCGGAGACTACTAGCTACTCTCCCTTCTATACTACGAGAGGTTACTACCCTCGTATAGGTATAGAACTAGAAGAGCCTCTCCCGCCTACCGAAGACGTAAACGAGTAGGTAGCAGACGAGTTCGCTACTATACTCTTATAGATCTATAAAGAAGTCTACGACGAGATAGTATACGTATTGTTAAGATGTAGCATCTCAAAGGGAGTCAACAATCAGGAAGTGATCTGGCAGCCTGAGGCATCCACGATGACTCAGCTTGTAGGGAGATACCTTCTCTCCCCTTTAGCTTAGATAGACATCCAACACAATCAACATATTGGTTCCTGATATATTGCTGCATGCTCGTGCTATTAGTCAGTTGAAGATTGATCTCTTACTCCACTCCGCTGCCATCCACCCGTACCTGTTCAACAGGTTATGAGCCCGGGTTTGTGTAGGAATAAGAGCAACCTATATTAGTACAGGTTACTTGTATCCCTTGCTATCGTAGCAGAAAACATCTGGGAATCAGAAGTCTACCCCGTCTATCCTATCAAGGAGCTTAGTTCGATACTAAGTAATAGGTAACCTAGACAAGGACTCTGTGCGGCTTACTCAAAGCCAATACCTTGAAGATACTCTGTAGGCAGAACTGCATCGAGATACTATCAAGAAGGACTTCAAGTAAGTCATTTGAAGCTCTGCTAGGAGAGACAGACCTATGTCCTAGCCCCGAGACCTCACACCGCTCCTTCTTTACTTTACTAAGCAGGCCTTAGTATCCACACCTACGAACTTTCCCATTCTACACTAGAAGCCTCAGCAGGATCTGAGCCACCACCTTGGAACATACACACCTTGTTTCATTACATCCAATTTATTATGGATTCATACCAAGAGAAGACAGAGGAGAAGGGAGGCAAAATCCCAATTCTTGGGAGGGACAATTGGAAGAGATGGTTCAACCTTCAGAGATACAAGATGGAGAGCCAATCAGCATTCTTTGCAATTGATGACCTAATGGAAGTGTCTTTTGACAACATCAAGGGCAAGACTCTGAAACTCCAAGAAGAGGCTATAACCAAAGAGATCCTCAATACGCCAACATAGACAAGACACAATGCAGTATGCAACTTCAGTATCCTTAGTAGGATCACAGAAGAAGATGAATTTGAGCTTGAGGGCTCATGTGAATCTGGAAGAGCTGCTGAGAAGTGGGTGTATCTCTGGAACAAGTATAGCCAGGTGCTACCAACCTATGCACATGAGCTCACAAAGCAATTTGTGACCTTTGAGATGAGTGAAGAGTTCACCATCAGATCTGCATGGACACACCTGGTTTCTCTTGGAAAAAGGATTGCTAATGTTGACCCAGAGGGTCAGCATTACAGGAAAGCTGATGTGAGGATGACCCAGCTCTTAAGCTCACTGCCACCTAACTACCATGTAGCCAGGGATACTATCATGGCTCAGCCAAAGATGGATCATGAAAGGACCTTAAAGATCCTTGAAGCTCAAGAAGCCAGGTTGGATCCCTCTAAGGCTGAGTATGGCATGGCAGCCACCTGGGTCAAGCCCTTAGGTCTAGCAAGACCACTCTCCTGCCTTCTCTGTGAGAAGGATCATCTGATCAAGGACTGCCCTAGTTTGCCTAAGGCAAGAAAGGTCCTTAGATCTCATTCCCAACCACCATCTTCCCAGAATACAACACATGTCAAGAAGAAGAGAACTCCACCACCCACTTCAAGGAGGACACCAAGAGAGAAGTCCTCTATAGAAGAACTTAAGAAAATGGTGAAGAAACTCAGCTCTGACATGCTGTCACTCCAGAAGAACCAGGCCCAGTCTTATACCTCTAAAGCAAAGAAGACTAGAAAAGGTTTCTCCGCCCAAGAGTCACTATGCAGCTCATCCCCAGAGACAATGTCTGATGATGATAAGTATGATGAAGTGGCTCACTCAACTGCAGAAGTCCAAGGCAAGTTCCCCTCGTCAGAGTGGTTACTTGACTCCTGTGCTTCATCCTATATGACTGACCAAAGCTGCCTCTTTAGATCTATGACTCCCTTAACAAGGAAGAAATGGATCAAAGTGGGAGGTGGGTTTTTATTGGCCACTCATATTGGGAATGTAGAGATGAGTGGGAGAGCTGGCAGAAAAGTTGTTTTGGAAGATGTCCTGCTTGTACCCAAGCTAGGAGTGAACCTGGTTTCATGGAACCAGTTTAGCAAGCAGTTTGGTGTGCAACCTCCATCATTTTCTCTTGTTTCCCCCTCTGGTGAGACTGTTGTCCAGACAAAGCTCCTTGGGGGGGTTCCATTCATTGATGAGATTTCTCCTCTCCTACAAGAACGGGCACATTACTCATCATGTGCACCACCAATGGAGAATGCCTTTGTGACTGCTCAATCAGAGACCGACCTGAAGCAGTGGGAGCTTTGGCATAGAAGATTTGCACACCTTGGGAAGAATTTGCTCCAGAATCTTCACAAGGTAACAGACTTAAAAGAACCCATTCCTATCCCTAAGGATGGCTTTCACCAGTGCAGAGTATGTTCAATAGCAAAGATGAAGAAGTACAAAGGCAAAGTTACAGAGAGAAGACCTGAAAGACTTGCCCTTGTATCTATTGACATATGTGGCCCACTACCAATCTCAAGACTAGGATTCAAATACTGGCTTGAGATTGTTGACAACTTCTCTAGGAAGAAGTGGACCTTTCCTCTTAGGAAAAGAGAAGATGCTCCAGTTGCTCTCCAGAACTGGAAGATCAAAGCAGAGAGGAAATCATCAGCGTAGCTGAAAGCAGTAAGACTTGACAATGCAAAAGAACTTATTGCATTAGTGAAGCAGTGGGAGAAGGATTTGGGGATTGGGCTCGAGCCGACTGAGGCATACAACTCTCTACAGAATGGACCAGTTGAGAGGTCAATACAAACCTCAGAGGACTCTATAAGGGCAATGCTTGAAGAGGCTAAAATGTCGGTTGAATTTTGGCCTGAAGCACTAGAGGCCCAAACTTATATGAGGAACAAACTGCCAAATGGCCCAGATTACGATGGGTTCAAGGTTTCACCAGATGAGGCTTTTGATGGTATCAAACCGACCATCAACCATTTGAAAGTTTGGGGATGCAAAGCTGTTGTCTATATGGACACAAGATCCCAACCTCAATGGGCAAGAAGTGACAAGCTAATGAATAGGGGTAAAGAAGCAGTGTTTATTGGGTATGTTGAAAACACAGCTAAAGCCTAGCTCTTTTGGGAACCAGACATGAGAGCTGTTAAACAACACACACATGCAGACTTCTTTGAGGACCAGCCTGGAGGTGATATAGGTCTCAATGTTCCAACATTGAATCTACCAAGCAGTGCACCAGCTAGGAAGCCCTTAGGAAGGCCGAGGAAGAACGTATCCTTAGGACAATCTACCTACCATTCAGGCGTCCATCAGAGCACCCCCGAAATAGATCAGGCAATTGAGAGCCCTAAAGTCGCTCAGCCGAGAAAGCTGTTTGTGCAACTTCCCCAACCTCCGGAGAACGTAGGGGAATTTCAGAAAATCGATCAGCCAATTGAGAGAAGCTCCCTAGATCCCCAGGAAATAGACGTTACTAGGTCACAAGTGACGGTCCCTAAATCATCCCTTGGAAAGAGAAAGGCTGACTATGATGTTGAGGGCTATGACATGAAACAGAAAGCCCCAAAATCCATGGTCCCTAAGCCCGAACTAACCACTGAAGTGGGAGAAGCAATGGACCTCTCAGAGAACCTTGCTGCTTTTCACCAAGCTTTCTTTGCAGCCATGCAATCAGTGGACAGTTCAATACCATGGGATAGCGAATTCCTGGAAGAAGTTGAGGAAATGGCCTTTGCAGCAACTGTAGAAGCCATTGCATACAAGCAAGAGGTCCCAATTCCAAAATCCTACAAGGATGCTGTGAATGACAAGAAATGGGGACATCTTTGGAAGGAAGCAATCCAAAAGGAACTAGATGCTCTACAGAGTAACAACACCTAGGAAAATTCTGTTCCACCAAAAGGAGCAAATCTGGTTACATCAAGATGGGTCTTTGATATTAAGAGAAGCATTAGTGGAGCTATTGAAAAGTTCAAGGCTAGACTAGTTGCAAGGGGCTTCTCACAGAAGTTTGGTGTTGACTTTATGGAGACATTTGCACCTACAGTAAGACAGGACACCCTCAGGGTGTTTATGGCTATTGTGTGTAAGAAGGATCTTCATCTTCACCAAGTGGATGTGAACAATGTATTCACAGAAAGCACCCTCCATGAAGACATCTTCATGTTACCACCACCAGGAGTTGAGCTTCCACCAAACATAGTGTTCAAAATCCTCAAAAGCTTGTATAGACTTAAGCAAGCAGCTAGAGATTGGAATCAACTCTGTGTGTCAAAGCTCAGAGAGATTGGATTCACATAGTCAGAAGTGGATCCATGCCTACTTATCCATAAGAAGAGGGAGATCATAATCCTTATACATATAGATGACATTCCAATTGCTGCACTAAAGTTGACAGATGTTCTCTGGTTCAAAAGAGAACTTGGCAAGATCTTCAAGATCAAAGATCTAGGTGAACCTGAAAAGATCCTTGGCATGAGAGTCACAAGGGACAGGAAGAGAGGAATCCTGAAACTTGACCAAGGACACTTTGTTAGGGACAGCCTAGCCAAGATGGGAATGAACCATGAGAAGGCAGCACCTACACACTCACCTATGGACAGCTATGAGGCCCTCAAACCTTCAAGCCACATAGATGAGAGGTGTGACAAGGCAGAGTACCAGAGTATTAATGGTACTTGGATGTGGCTAGCAACAATCACAAGGCCAGACATTGCTTTTGCCCTAGGAAGGATGAGCTCATTTGTGAGTGACCCATCCACCTACCACATGAAGGCTTTGAAGAAGATCACTAGGTACCTAAGATCATACCCTGATCTAGGACTTCAGTTCTCAAAGTCTGGAAAAGGACACCTTATTGGATACTGTGATTCTGATTATGCAATGGACAAAGCAGACAGAGTCTCAATCCTTGGGTATGTCTTCTTCCTCTGTGGGGCACCAGTTTCTTGGATGAGCAAGAAGCAAAAGTCTGTAGCAACATCCACAATGGAGGCTGAATACATGGCTATGAATGCATATGCGAAGCAGTCCCAATTCCTAGCTTCACTGCTAAGAGAAATGGATTGTCCAGAGTTAGTGGGAGACTGTTCCCATCAACTAAGAATCACTAGAAACCAGGAGACTGTATCAAATTTGAGACCAGTCCAATTAAGAGGTGACAATCAAGCTGCCCTCACCCTGGTCAAAGATGCACATGTTCATGACAAGTCGAAGCACATTGACATTGCCTATAACGCTGTTAGGAAACTTTGGTGGAGGAGGCTTATTGCTGTTGAGTACACCCCAACCTCTGAGATGGTTGCAGACGGGTTTACAAAACCAAAGACTGGTCCACACTTCCAGAGGTTTGTAAGCCAGCTGAACCTGTCATAAAAAGGTCCAAGTACTATTGACAGGAAGTAAGCAGACTGTAACCTCCTATGCGAGATGAGTGGGAGTATTAAGATGTAGCATCTCAAAGGGAGTCAACAATCAGGAAGTGATCTGGCAGCCTGAGGCATCCACGATGACTCAGCTTGTAGGGAGATACCTTCTCTCCCCTTTAGCTTAGATAGACATCCAACACAATCAACATATTGGTTCCTGATATATTGCTGCATGCTCGTACTATTAGTCAGTTGAAGATTGATCTCTTACTCCACTCCGCTGCCATCTACCCGTACCTGTTCAACACGTATAAGCAATCTACGAGGATCAAGCTAATCGTCGTCGCTAGCCAGCTCCCGATTACTAAGTAGGCGATATGGTCTACCTCAACTCTAAGAACATTAAGACGGACCGCCCCTCTAAGAAGCTAAGCTAGAAGAACCTAGGTCCTTTTAAGATTACCGAGCGTATTAGTTTATACGCCTACCGTCTAGCTCTTCCTACGAATATAAAGATCTACAACGTCTTCCATCCCGTACGCCTTCGGCCGTCGGCTAAGGACCTATTCCCGAACCAAAACTAAGACATACTAGGTCCTCCCGATAAAGTAGAAGTCGACGAGCCTATTAACCTACCTTCTAACGACTATGCCGTCCGCAAGATCCGGGGCATCCGCGTAGAGCCTAACGACGTTGAAGGGCTACCGCCGATCAAGTATGAAGTCGAATGGCAAGGTTGCCCTAAGTAGGATACCTTATAGGAACCTATCTAATATATTATCTTTAATCGTTAAGCAATCGAAGAATACTACGCCCGCGTAGACGGCCCAGAAGTCAACATCGGCAGGCTTTTCGAATCTGAGCTCTTCGACGGGGCTTACCAATGGTGTATCGACCATGACATCAGGCCTAGGCCTAGTACTGAAGCTGAATATCCTCGATATATAGAACTACTACGGCTTCGTAGGAACTCAGCTTTGTTCGGGGGGGCTACTGTCATGGTCTCCCCACAGAGTGTACAGAAGGTGGGGACAGAAGAGCCTCAGAGTGCTCAGAAGTCGTCAAGAAGTGAAAGTCCAGCTTGGTGTGTGAGCGCCAAGAGTCACATGCCCCGCAACATTCACTACGGGACCCAGCCCTCCAAATTCACCCCTCTACCAAACCTTGACAGATTCACTTCGGCTCGTGACTGTGTGACTCACGGCACTCCCGCGAGCACCCGCGACTGCGCTGGGCCCTGGAAGAAGCACGTGGAAGACTCGGAACGTAGGGCAGGTTGGAATAAGGTTTTGAGCAAAGCTGCCAAGCGCGGCTTCGCACGGGTTAGCCCTGTTGATGCGGGGACACGCACTCGCGAGGGTCGCGTATAAGTATCTGGCCTTCCCTAGGCCTCTCTTGCTTTCTTCGTCTTTCGTTTTGTGTAGCAATCATACCATACCCTTTGCATCTGCACTTCGCACCTGCATTCTCGCTTTCACTCTTGCATCTCACAGGCCAGGCTCTCGCCCTGACACTATGTGCACGCTTAGATCGCGACTGTAGAAAAGAGAAAGAGGACGCGAGGGCGGGCGCGCGCGAAGTTATGTAAACGCGCATCGCACGGGCCATCGCGCTTCCAGACGCAGTGCTTCAACGCAATAGCCGTGTCCATCGGCGACGAGAGGGCGCTCGCATTTACATGTCTTGCTGCAGCCATCGCCGTTCTTCAGGTTCCCGTCATCGCATTCTTCTCCGATCTCGGGATTTACCACACCGTCGCCACAGCGCGCAGGAGAGTTCTGGCAGCCTCCCTTGCCATCAGGGACGAGGGGTGACTCGCATTTGCAGAGAGATGAGCAGCCATCTCCGTCGACATTGTTACCGTCGTCGCATTGCTCTGCAGCCATGGTGACCTTGCCATCGCCACATCTGGCTGGTCCAGTCTTGCACCCTCCAAAGCCATCTGGGACTAAAGGAGGGTTGCATAGACAGCTAGACGAGCAACCTGCACTTCCATCGCACTCTTCTTCTACTGCGTTGACTTTGCCGTCGCCACAGGTAGGAAGTGGGTTGATACAGCCGCCCTTCTTGTCCGAGATCTTGGGGAGTTCGCATTTGCACGTGGTGGAGCAGCCCTCGGAACCGTCACACTCCTCGCTGCTATCCAGGTTCCCATCACCGCATTGAGGTGGTGGATTGGTGCAGCTACCTGGATTCGCAGAGTCGGGGACTTTAGGGCTTACGCACTTGCAATCAGACGAACAGTCGGGGTTTGTTGTAGAGTCGCACTCCTCGCTAGCATCCAATTTTGCATCGCCGCAACGCGGTGGTGGATTGATGCAGCTACCCGGGTTCGCAGAGTCAGGGACTTTTGGACTCATGCACTTGCGATCAGAAGAACAGTCGAAGTTGGTTGTAGAGTCGCACTCCTCGCCAGCGTCCAAGTTTCCATCGCCGCAGCGCGGTGGCGGTTCCATAGAGCTGCCTGCGCCAGAGGCAACAAGAGGTGCCTCGCACTTGCAAGTCGGTGAGCAGCCGTCTCCAGCAACGGTATCGCCGTCATCACATTCTTCTTCGCCGGTCGGTTCCCATCCATTGTTGCCACAGACTGGTGGGGCTGGTCCGCAAGTACCATCATCGTTGGCCACGCCGCTTTCACACTTGCAGCTAGAGCTACATCCGTCGCCATCAATGACGTTGCCGTCGTCGCACTCCTCTCCGAAAATTGAGCTGAAAGTACCATCTCCACAGCCTAGTGGACTCGCGCCACGGCTCAAAATGTAAGGAAGTCCGACACTGCCATCGCTGAAGGTCTGTGATCCGCTTGCCACAACATCTCGTGCGATCGCAAGGGTTGAGAATCCCATTAATCCAGTTGCCGGGTAGTTGGTGGACGCAGTGTGCACTGAGCAGCTCCAACTTGACAAAGCCGCATCGTCCAGGCCCCCGAGCGCGGCCGAAGTCGCGACGATATGAGCATTATCGAAACTATTATTGACCGGTACAACATCAAATTATGACAGTGCCGCCACTGTATCTGCTCCGTCGCCGGCACATCCAGCGTAGTAGCAAGAAAATGAGAAATAGAGTCCGGTGAGAGGAGTACTGCTGCCAATCGCTGTTCCACTCGTGGCAAACTGGACACCGGTCCGGGTGAGCTTCGCGGCGCCTGCCCGGCTGCCTGCATGTGTCGTGGGATCCGTTCCTATCAATGACGGTCAATATCCACGCGGAGGGCAAGGCTAGGCAAATGGGAGGACGAATCAAGTATTATGATCTTTCTTAAGACGGCAGGACCCCAAGTGTCTCCCGTGTCTGCCAAGACTTGGAGGTGGCTCTATAACAATCGCCTTGTACGACGCAAAGTCGGCAGTTGTCATGGTACGCCTTTCATCATCAGAGACAACCTTGGCCGAATATCCTGCGGCTATAGCATTGCTATACTCGTTGCCTTGTCTGTTTTGCAAGAACAGAAGATCTTCGGCCGAAGCCCAAGCCACAGAGGCAAGGACGTCCAATGCTAACGACAGCTTCATAACAAACCTCCTGGAGTTGTTGAATGAGTGACTGGAGTTTTTGGATGAATGAATGAACGCGAACACGTTGCTGCTTTGAGGTCTTATAAGCAGCTCCGCACTTCATCGTCACAAGCCACCACACGCGCGGTGAGCAAGCTAACAGCATCGTGACAGACGGCTTCGAGTTCCAATAGTGCTATGACTTGTGTCGGATGGCCGCCTGGACTATGTGAAGACGCCACGCCAAGACCGACGTAGATTCGCAGCCGCTGCACCAGAAGTCCTCCACCACGTGGTGATGGTCCGCTGTCCGGAAGTGGGTGGAATATGCACGTCTGGACGTTCTGACTCGCTCTGAGCATCGGCACTGTTTGCACAACTCGCCCAAACCATCTATTAGCACGTCAACGAAGGCGTCACTAGCTCGAAGGGGTAATGATGTTTAGCCAAAAAGAGGGACGGCGTGTTCCTGGTTGTATTGTGAGCGCCCTGGTTGGGCGGGACCGGCCGAGCTAGCGCTTTGGTATAGGCGGATCTTGGCCCAGCACGAGTTAGAAGCCTGTCAAGTGTGAAATAGCTGGTCGTAGGATCACAGGCCATCGCGCTGGCCGACAACGAAATTCTGAAACCCGGGAGTACTTGGGTCAAGTTTGGCGATGTGTACGTTGATGCACACGGGTCCGAGGTCTATCGTCGCACGGAGACTCGCAGCGAATAGATCTTGAGCGGTCGTAAGCGTTGCTCAGGAATGGAGAACGGAATCGAGGGCTCGACGCTACTAGGTCCGGAATGAGGGAGCAAAGTTGCATCCATGATCCTCGTGATGGATAACTTGTCGCAGTGTGTGGAAAACGAGATGTCAGATTTGGCCTAGTCGTGAAAGGCGTATGGGCCGCCACTCTTGCGTAGTGTATCATGTAGTTGGTAATGGCTACTCACAGATTCCAGTAGGTCCAGACGTGTGCCCAAGCTGCGAGGCCGCATAGCAGGTCGCCGCCCTCGGAAATCCAATTTCGGCTCGGGATGCAACCGGGCCGAGACCCGAGCCAAGAAGTCTTTCTTGATGGCTTCTGGACAAGACCGGTCATCTCTCCTGCACTATCCACCCAAAGTGCACGCTCTCCGCTCGATGTCTCCAACCACAGCGCATTTCGCGAGCCACTGAACTCCCCGGGTCCTGCCATGACCAGCCTCCAGGAGAGGCTCGACCCTGGAAGAGCTCCTGGCACCAAGTATAGTCGTCTCTGCCACGCAGACATAGTGAATCATCAGAAAAAAAGGATCATCCACGCATAATCGTTGCGACACTCCCATTGTGCCTCATTTCTACGTGTACGTCGGCGGACTGGGCGGATTACTAGAGCATCCTCTGCACGACTATAGGACAGGCCGGAACGTGATTGACGCGGAGAGATTGTGCCGGATGGACAGCAAGGGCACTCTATGCGAAGAGGAGAAACCAGGTAAGACTTTTGCGCTGAAGGAGCTCTAGTTCGGCTGCGGCTTTTACGCTGTCACGCCGACTGTCATCGTATCGAATGGCTGCACCATCTCTGTTGTGGGATTCCTTGCGAATGGCACGGACGTCGCGCAGAGTCTTTCATGTACACTGCGACGAAGGATGACACGGGCTCGATCCTGGTTGGGCCGCCTATCTTCAATGCACCTATGAGCTTGGCGACGCTGCCTGATCGGTTTAAGGGGCTGGTGAACGTCACGATAGGGAGGGCGGTGGGAGATAACAGTTCTTCGACTAACGTGTTTGTGCTTGATGATTTGGTCTATTGCAACGAGTAGAGACTAGGGGCAAGGGCTGAGACGAGGCGGATCAAAACTTTGGTTGTGCAGTCTGAGGCTAGAGATCTCCATTCATAGTCTGTGCAAGAGGACATGGCTACGCCAGATCTGTCCATGCCCCTGTCTTACTCTCAATCAGTCCCAGATCTCGATTCCTTCCAAGCATCAGGCTCACGGTCACATTCTCGCCAAATTCCAGGTTGTAGAAGCGCCCTACACTCGAGCACGATGGTCGGCCCGCCAGAGTTCGGGTCTACTGGCCGCTGCCGTTGCATTTCAGCTTTTGTCGCCCTCTCGATGACTCTTTCGAACGTCACCTGGTCCGAAACCTCATATCCATTGAGCACGACTTCCTCTAGTGGTCCGACTCTTATGCCATGATAGCGCAGACGTGATACGAACTTCTCGAAGCTCAACTCGCTGGCTTCGGAGAACGCTGGTCTTGCATGGATGTGTACGTTAGCCACCGACAGTGTTACGTATCTTGGCCGTTGCCACGATTGTGTGACGAACATGTCCTCGCAGATGTATGAGAGTAATGTGCAGCTGGACTGCGCTGGCTGTGTAGCGTCCTCAGGTAATCTCCCCTGCAAGGCCTCGAGCGTGGGCGGTGAAGTGGACGAATTTGCGATTGTACTCGGGGCCGCGGCCGGAGAACCATCTCCAGATGTGTAGTCGAACGCTAGAGGCCACTGGAAAGAGTTCGTGGCTGCATGATCACTCTGGAGTCTGCTGGACGACACTGCTGGCGATTGGAGTGAGCTTGCAGCGGTCGCATGGGCGAGTACGGTGATACGTCTGCTGAAAGTGTCTTCCAGCGGGACTTGGCGTCTGGGTTGTGCAGCATCGCTGATGGTCCCAAGGAGTCGATGATTCTCGTGACCATCCCTCAGCCGGCCGCTAGAAGCTGGTAGTGATGAAGACTCCTCCGCTTCTCTGTCTTCAGTCTCCAGCAGATCCCACAAGGTATCGAAAAGCTGCGGGTCCTCATCACTATCTTCTCCCTCGTCGCTCTCCTCGTCGTCCTCGTCCTCGTCCTGCTCTGCCATCTCCTTCTCATACAGGACCTTACGACAGGCAGGGCATGTATTCGAGGTCTCGAACCATTTTGTCGCACACTTGGCGCAGAAGATGTGGCTACACGTTGTTTGAACTGGGCCGACAACTCTCGCGTAGCAGATCGGGCAGTCGTGTTGTATGAGATCTGCGAAGAAGTCTTTCCTGCTGGGGATCGCCATGTTCTACCGTGGAGTCTCTGCTGGTGTTGGGTATTCCTGTGCTTTCATGTAGTTTTGAGAGAGAAGGCTGGAAGTTTAGAAGCAGCTGACTAGAGTTTCGTGGGTGCTGCGGAAAGTTGCATTTACTGTGTGGTCCGTGGCTTTCACATGCTCGGGAGTAGGCTTTCGGCGTTCAGCTTACACGATCTCTATTATGAGACTTCATGGTAGACAGGGCTAAGCAGAAGTGACCAATTGGTTGTTCCGCAGCGCGTTCTGCTGTATTGATTTACCCGATAACGGTATTTGCACGAACTGTGTTCTTGTTAATCGAGGCTGTCCTGCGTAGAGCCGTCGTGCCAATTCCTAGTAACGAGTGTCAGAAGTGTGCCCTGAAAGCCAAAGAAGCGGCTCGATGATTCATGGTCTTCAAGCGAATTTGCATTCACTTCTAACAAAGCAAGCTCACATGCTCGCAAGCCGTCGCTTCGGCAGCAATGCAGATGTCCTGACTACCTTCAGTGCCATCAGTATCAATTGCAAGAACCAAAAGACTTATCACCCACGCTCCAACATACCACAACCATCTGAGTCATGGCAGATACAACCGCCACAGCGAACAGCGCGGATGTTGACAATCTCCCGGACTTCATCTCTCTTTTCGAACCCGCCCAGGAAGACAGTGTATGCGACTTCGGCGACATCATCCTCGTGGCAGACGATGGCTTTCATCCAGTACTGAAGCTCCGAGTCTCCTCTTGCATCCTGGCAAACACCTCTACCTTCTTCAAAGCTCTGTTTAGCAAAAAGTACGCAGAAGGCCAGCGACAAGCGGGACCTGGACCTCGTGAGATCACCATCAAGGACAAACCATCAGCGCTGACGTCGCTGTGCTGCTTGTTACATCACAAAGATCCTGCAAAGTCAGCTCAGGAGAAGAAGCTCAAGTGGGATGACTCAGATCTCTACGATCTGGCGGTTATTGCGGACAAGTTCGACTGTGTTGAAGCTATCCGCTTGCAGACAGAGACTTTTTTTTCGCGGTGCATGGCGCAGTGTGATGAACAATTTCGCCTGGTAGCTTCTGCCTGCCTACTGGACAATCCCAAGTACTTTCGAGAGTGCACCAAGTACCTGGTCCAGCACTTCAACCTAATTGCGAAGAAAGACATTGACGAGCAGCTTCAAGCCTACCTGCCGAAGGATCTGCGAACCTCTGTCAATGCCCAGATATCAGTCGCACGGGAGAGACTGACCTTTGAGATCGCGGAGCTGAACAATCAGTTCATCAATGCCTGCAAGGTTGTCGGAGAAGGCGCAGCCACTGTCAACAGCTTCATGGAGACGCTGCGAGATTACCACGTATGGCCTCTCGACTTTCGCTGGCAGGGAGTTGAGAATGTGCTGGGTCATCTCGAAGACCTTGGCATACCAATCTTGTCCGCGGACAAGGTGGTCAACAGAATCCGCAGTGAAAGTGCAGGCAGCTGCAAGTCATTTGACAGTGATGGGTGGGGTCGTACGAGGAATCTCTGCGAACCGGAGGTCATCAACGCACCCGCCGACCGCAGCGTACGTGAACGAGTTGAACGCGTGCGCCAGCTATGTGTGGGTATCTGCCTCGACTGTATTCGGGATAGGCCTTGTCGCGAGTCGCATCACTACAAATGGGAGAAGGACGCATGGGAGTCGCTCGGCATCGAATCTGAGGCGGGATCGGAGGATGGCGTGGAAGTGATGTACGATGCGTACAAGTTGGTTGAGAAGCCGATCTACTGGGAGGACGCGTGGTAGGACTCGGTGGCCTCAAGCGGTCATGAACAGTGTCTTGCTCTTATACCGGCATATTATCGCCATCATGGGCAGTGTGGTCTTGGCTGTGAATCGAGGGCGCGAAAGGAGGTGACGTCGATGGCCAAGGAAATGGAAAGGGCGATGGGGACAAGTGGCTCTCCATAGATTGGGGAAGGCAGCAGAAGAAACATGCATCGACACAACAGGTCATTAAACGTGCTTGTGTATCGCGAATCTGGTCGTGCTGCTGATTTCGGCCGATCCGAGTGCCTCCTATTCGGCATGCCGATGTATAGACCCACTCGTGCCGAAGCTTGAGCCTCACGAGAACCGCTGCACTCCGGCGGGCACGGTGTGACTAAGCTTCACGAGCAGCGGCGGCAAACACTCGATCGCGGTCATGATCATGCCCCAGCTGTACAAACAGTCACTGTCGCAACAACGACATGTTCAGTAACATCTGCTCCCAGTACTTCGTATCCAGCATCGCCTTCCAAGATTTGCATACTTCCGCATACAAGCAGCATTGAGGCGGCGACCGTTCTGTAAACACCAGCTATTGTGCGCACCAGATCAACAGACATGGCAGTAACGAGGAACAAGGTATGCACGTGCCTCATACCATCGCGATACGTAGACTGACCTCCTATTCAGAGGCCCGCCAGCGAAGACCCCGAGGACGCGACACACAAGAAGCAACGTCTCGAGCAGGCCCCGAAAGAGAAGCGCAACGCCACCAAAGAAGCATTATCCACCGCCCCCATCCTACGAAACATCCTCTGTCGGCTGCCACTGCTGGAGAGACTCTGCGCTCGCCGTATCAACAAATCCTTCAAAGACACCATCGACACCTTCCCAGATCTCTACTACGTCCCATTCTACGACCCCATACCCGGCCCTCGAGAATTCATCTTCTGGCAACCCTACGACAAACTCGGCAACAACGGCCCCTTCATCGCCGACGCACGCTGGGAGGACAAGCTACAAGCGTATTCACCTGCCCCCATCATCACCGTGAACCCCCTCATCGAGCGCATGGACGCCTACGTCAAACAGCACTCCCTCCCGCGCTCCGCTATGAGGGCGCAGCCAGCGCCGGGCAAATTCGGTTTCAAGCTTCGCATCTATCCGCAATGGTTGGTCGCCATGGAGCGGGACTTTCGGGACAGGAGGTGGCGGAATATGTACATCACGCAGCCACCGTGCCTTGAGATTAAGGAGTTGGAGCTGGCGCACCCGGGTGGGATTACGCTGGGGTTGTTGGCGGACGAATGTGTGAGGATGCAGGCGATGGAGCGGCTGGTGAAGCAGTTGGATGAGGAGGAGGATGTGCCGGCGGCGTCGCCGTTCAAGGTCGAGTTGTTTGGAGTTAGGGAGGGGTCGTTTCCGGTGAGGATGGCGAGGGGTGAGATTGAGAGAGGGACTTTGTTTGTGCCGGCGTTGCATGGATTTTGACGAAGTGGCGGCGTGTATGGTGTTTTGGTGTCTGTGGATACCGTGCAGCGTTTCTTGCATACAAAGGGCGTTTGGGAAGTCTCATTCGGGGGCGCAGCGTTTCTTGCATACAAAAGGTGTTTGGGAAGTCTCGTTCGGAGGTGCAGCGTTTCTTGCATACAAAGGGTGTTTGGGAAGTCTCGTTCGAAGGCAAATGATGTACAGTAGTGTTACTTCCACTCACATATGGCATTGACATCGCTCCTGCTTGAGTTGATCGCTGTTCACATGCCCATCCGTCCTGGTGACAGGGATCACTAGCGGTTCGCTGAGGATCTCGGCATTCGGCGTTTGCGCTTACATGTCGGTGTTGCTTCAGCCTTTCCTTTCTACTGCAGCATCTTCGCTGTATCTCGCCGCCTCATTCATCATTTGCGCGGGAGGTCGTCGTGGGCGTAGATCGGGATCGTCCAAATTTATCATCAGTAGAGGACGTCGTCGTTGAAGGTCGCCAACACACCGTCAGCCCTGGTGGTCGAATAGCTTCAGAACTCCGCCTGCTCGCGCACGATCTTATCTTGCATAACGCTCTTTCCATTTCACCTCGTCAGATCATGTAGTTGGCAAGACCTTCTCCACCAGAATAGCTCTTGACGTGAAAGCTAGTGATTGAGCTTGCTTTCGGCAGGGCCATGACATTTAGTGCGCGCACATCGAAGAGCTTCCGAAGGCGGTCATCTTCTCGCTCCAGCCACAATCAAGCGTCTTGTTGGCCAGAGGCCTGTACTGAACAGAATGAGCAGGGGAATTGGTCCAAGTGGTAAGATCCTCTGACGCAATCTGCGTATCTGTTTCAGAGACGTGTGGTATACGGTGAGGTATGCTTCTTATCGCCTTCGGCGACGCTTCGACTCAGTCGATTCCTCATCAACCTTGTCGATAGTCAAAGGGATGAGGCTCGAGCCCCGCGTTCTCCGGTATCATCTTTTGCTGCTTGACTACACACTGTCGTGAGCTCCTTGAGCAGAAAGAAAGACGTCTTCTCCGTCCTGTGCCACCAAGTGTACGGCGAAGCTTGGCCGCTCCCCTCGCGCCGCGTTTGCTGCCATCACATTCGAGCTGGTATTCACGTCGGCCGATCACAGGCACAAAGAGGATGTGGTCTAGTGGCAAAGGTTGCCGCACTGTGGACGTAGCCTGTTGAGTTCGATAGTCTGGAGAAGCTGGCGGAATGGTTGCCGGGCAGGGCTTGATGGCGCACGAAGGCGCATTGATTCGAGCGTATTCCCGAGCCCGAGCCATCGAGGCTCTACAGCCCTCTTGCATCAGCAGATCAAGGCTCCCCATGGAAAGAGCTCAAGCCTCAGGCCTCAGAGCAAGTATGTCGGCAAGCTTGAGCATATTCTTGCCGCCCCAGCCAGCGACGCCATCGTCGACTGATGGCCGAACCTTGACATACCAGGACCACGTCCGTTGATCGAGCTCTTCGGCACTTAATTTGTCTGCCCATGCGTCGTACAGCAGGTCCAAAGCTCGTAGAAGCTTCCCTGAATTCTGCTCCTTCTCGGCAGCCTTCGCACCGGCTGAAGATTTCTTCGGTGCTTCGCCATCTGCTGGAGCAGTATCGAATGCCTTCATGATATAGGCTCGAGCTGATTGTGGCGTGTACACCGGCAAGTCGCTATGGTTGCCGATCTTGGAAGTAGTCGCTGGTTGCTTGTCACTGTTCGACTTCTTCAGACTTTCGAGGTCGAGAGCCCAGAGAGCGGGCTTCTCTTCTTCCACATCTTCGGCGGTCGTGGTGGGCTCTGCATCGTCTGGAGCATCTTCACTTTTCACCTCCGCCTCAGCTTTCAACCTCGCCGATTTATCGTCCTGCTTCCACTCATAGCCCCATCGCCTGATCACCTTGATCTCCTTGCCACCGACATTGACGACCGGCTGACCTTCTCCGAAGCCTTCCTCCTCTGCACACTTGCCGGTCTCAATACCCAAATACACAGCTCGTGATCTACTAGTGACGCTGACATAAGCTTGCGCCAAGCTGAGTCTGCTCGACAACGGCTGCTCCGGCATAGTGCGCTTCAGCAAGACAACCAGGAACGCCAGCACGAGCGGAGCACGGTTGGTGAACAAGGCAGTTTGCGAAAGCTCCAGCTCGCTAAGTGTACTGTACGGCAATTCCAGCGACTTCTCCAGATCCGCAGGTGCTACAGGCTCATTCGAGAACAGACTTTCATTGCGTTGCTTCTTCTTTGGAGGAGCTACGGTGTCGTCTCCGGCTGCTCGTTTCTTCGTAACGCGCTTGGCAGCGGCGATGATCTGCTTTGTGACCTTCTCATCTTCGAACAGTGGTCTGAGGTCTGCTGGCTTGGCCTTGGCTAGCTTGTCTGTTGAGTCCAGGTTGGCTGTTTGAAGCCCTTTGATCTTGGCCATCGCTGTGGCAAGAGGCACTTTGGCATCTTGAGACAGGAAGCGCAGAAGCGCTTGCAGGTTGGTTGCGCTCATGATGAGCTTTGATGGAATTTAGACCATTGTTGATGTCGTTGTCGCGAAGATGACACGAAGTCGACGTGATGTACTCATATGCTTTTGGGAAGCAGGAGGAAGCAAGTAAATCTTGATGAGGAATAAATGAAATCTTGACCGCACAAAGAAACCCGCCTTTGCCGCCATGCTCCGCCACTTCGTTCGAAGCTTCAGGCAAGGCAACAATACCACCTTGACTCATCACCGACACGAGAGCTGGACATCATGTTTTCACACAACAGACGCTTGGTCAACAGCGATATCGACCTCACCCAGGCAGACTGCAATGGATGAATCCCGTGTTCACGACGATGGCAGGGCCGCAGAAGAAAGCGACGATGATATGTTCGACATGGTCTCTGGAGAAGTCGTGGACAAGACGAGACCAACCCTAGATGATGTGGACGATGGAGTAGAGGCCAAGGATGATGACTGGGACGACATGCTATCGATCAATAAACACGATTCTGCCACCGACCATGAAGAAACGCCCGGAGCCTGGATCACACTTCCACCTGAGGAGAAGCCACCTCCGACTGTAGAGGAGCTTCGTGCTATCAATTCCAGCGCGAGCGAGCCTTTCAACTTCACCAACGTACCGTGTTCCGATGAAAACACCATACGCATCATCGATGTCTTGCCAGGCACAAACGATCATGGCTTGTCACTCACCATGCGTACCACACAGTTATCTGGCCCGAGCAAGGACCATTATCTTGCATTCACTCATGCTGCTGCGACTGGTGATGGGTATGTGCAAGTGCCGTGCAACGGTGAACTGTTGTCCGTTCCACATAGCATACATGCTGCGCTGGTTCACATCGGCCGTCACCTGGACGCTGGAGTATGGACGGTGTTCGGGAGAAGACCTTGTATCTGGATTGATACTCTATGCATGGAGAATGATGATCGAGTCTGGCGAGCCACGAAAACACCAGATCTGTTTCGAGGAGCTGAGAGGACCCTCATCTGCCTTGGAATGTCTCAAGCTATTCCCACGCGCAGCGATTTTGTGGCTGTCGATGATCTCGACGTCGCAGGCATGCATATAGGAGATCCGAAGGCGCACCGGAGCGTTGACCTTGTGCTAAGTCCTGATGAGACGACGAAGATCTTGCGGGATCCATGGTTCAGTTCGCGAGCCAGTCTGCAACCTTTCGTCGCGGCGAAACGTCGAACAATCTTGCTTTCAGATGGAAAGGTAATCGACGTACCTGCATTTCTGCAGATGCTCAAAGCGCATAACTTGGAATCTGTCAGCGGCCCTATGAAAGACTTTCGCCACTTTGAGGACCTCCGGCCGCAGAGATTGCTGGTAACCAATCTCCACCACTATGCCGCTATGGTCCCTGACACGCCACACGACATCGTCTACGCACTGCTTGGCATCAGTTGTGGGTGCAAACATGTGATGTCGTCCGGCAGATGTGGCATCAAGAATTGCGGGTTGAGGAGTGTTCCAACATCGTACGAGCAGCCAATTGCGCCGTTGTTCCGCGAAATCGCACAAAATGCGATGGGAGCTGATCTGGTAGCAGTGCTCGTGTCAGCATGTATACGGCAGCGTGGCGAGCAGTCTTGGCCGAGCTGGGTTCCGGATTGGCGAATTATGCCTCACTACACGATCCCTCGCACTCAGAGATGCGTCGACGAGAGCTTTGGTGCCGACTTCAACACTCTGCTATGGAACGACGGCTTTCGTATGCTCGATATGGAACGATGGCAGCACAATCGCAATTGTCGACCCGCTGTCTCTGGTCCATATGGCTGGTCGACTCGTTTTGAGCACGACACACCGAAGCTGATCGGGTGGGTTATGCGGCTTCCTCCAGCGGGGATAAGAGCGGATACACTCTCGTGGGACGACGGACCTTTTAAGCCACCTGGAATGCGAACACCGCCATGGATGGGACGAGCCTTCGACAAGAGACAGTGTGGTCCATTCCTGCAGCCCACGGAGAAGTACAAGCGGGTTCAGCAGAAGATGTCAGAGCAGGAGCTACGATATCAAACCATCTCAGCGGAATGGCCATGCCTCGAGGCGAACGATCTTGTCTTCTTTATCCTTGGATCCCGGGTGGCATTCGTCGTGAGGCCTAATGGGAAGGGCGCGTTCAGACTTGTGGACTGCATCGCTCGATCTGCAGTCTTGACCAACATTCGATTCGCCTGGACTGGTAAAGGTGATGGCGACGTGTGGGCTTATGGCGACTGCGCCGAAGCGCCTGTAGAGCTGGAGCTGGCTTAGGGGCGAGGTTAAATGTATCATCCGAAGATCAAATGATTTTGACCATGACGGTAGGAATACAACGGAGCCCCACGCTCGTTAGTCCATTGCTCCAGCATATGCCGCCAAGCTGACACATACAGCCAATGCGGCCACGTGATTGTAACGTAGTACCGATCCTCGTCCCTTCATGCATAGCGAAGGACGCTTGGGTGAAGGATGCTTGGCACGAACTCTGAGCTCCACCTTGCCCTTGCTCGCCAGCTGCAGTAGGCTATGTCATATTCAGCCCCGGCCTGGCAATGTCGTCCTCTTTCTTGATGACCTAAGATGGGTATTAACGTTTTCTTAGCCCGGGATCGAGCTGCCATTGCCTTGCTATTATCATCACTGACATCGACAGCACTTGCTGAAGCACCAAGATGGCATCTGCCCGAGCTCACCACGCACATGTAGACGGAGAAATCATGGACATATACGACGTGCACTTTCCATCGATGAAAGACATGCCTCTGCCCGAATACCTCCAAGCAATCACTAAAGCAATGCTGGAAGCGCCAAATCGCATACCACCAGAGGCTAATGAGGAGATCCTAGGCCGTCATTGCAGTACAGATTTCAAGGTCACAGCAGGCCGTCCGGAGACGAATCTTATTGCCTCCAATCTTGAGCAGCATACGCGCAACCTGAAGGCGTTCATTGCTGCTAATCCGGACTATCATATTGAGGTTCAGAATACTACGATCCAGCTCGATGACAGGACTGGTCGGGCTGTCATCTTTTGCACGACTAGGGTGAGTGGACTTTTTGGTGCGCATGGTGTAAGGCAGAGTGTGAATCAGGTTCGTGCAAGACGGAGGCAGGATGAACATTGGGTTGCGTATGAGTTGGCGAGTTTGCGTGGGCCGGGGCATTTGACGTTCTGATCGACCTATGGATGTGCTGGCCATCAACCACTTTGGTCTGGTATTTGTCGGCTGTTTAGCCAGGTCAGATACAGTGGAATCGGTACATCATGCTCTGCTGGTATCTCACAATCGGGCAAATTCCCATGGCATCTCGATGATCACTGCCATCAGTCAGCACTATCCCAAGGGATAGGATTCCCGCAGTGTCGCTCGATACTACACGATCGGGCATCTGCCTGCAAGCCATATGATCAGCTCAAGTCAGGCCGTTCAAAGCGATGATTGTCGTTACAAAGGCGCTCGAAGGCGAATAACGCTGCGATGTTGGTCACGAACAGGGACAGCAAACGTGACGAGGAACATATATCCAATGTGCCGTCGGCTTCATCACTAAGTCCTCTGAGCCGCTAGACCTATCAGTGGATTCCAGTCTCTTCTTACCTATACCCACCCAGGACCAATATAACTCGAAGTGAAGCTCTATGGCCAGCGAGAGAGAAAGAGTTGCGCGACACCGATCTGTCTAACTCCATGCAGCGAAAGGTATTTTGAAGTGAACGGCAGGAAGAGATCTGCTAGAAGGCTTTGGCGTCCCGTGTGCCAGAACATTCATCGCATGTGCTCAGAGACCCTTGGACACCTCTTTTTCTAAGCACCATCAACGCACAATCTTACAATTCAACGACTTGGGCCAACTCGGTACTGCGACATCTCACCACCCAGAGCCAGAGACAGATTACACGCGCCAGTGATCATGTCTTCGCAGAAGGACTCGGCCGGAAACACGCCTCTAGCTATGGTTCGCAAGGAGGAACACGACAGCATCGACGATGGCAGTGTCGTTGTCAGAATCTCGAAGTATGCGGAGTGGCAGATTACCAACAAACTAGTCACCAACGACAAAGCTTGCGACAAGGATATCAATGTCGCAACAAAGCAGGACCAGTCAAAGAAGTCATGCCCCTTCCTCGAGAAGGCGCCACCAGAGGTGCTCCTCAAGATCTACGACGGTATCTTCGAGGATATCAAGATCGATGCAGACAGCGGCAGTCTCGATGTTGCCGTTACTCGTCCAGCCATACTCGAGGTCCACAAGCTCATCCGCCGCGAAGCTATGGGCCCATACCTCAATGGCATCTTTAGCGCCATGCTCGATACCCGCAAGGAGTACGTAGCACTCAAACATCACTCGAAGAAGGCCACAGAAGCTACGCGCGGTGTTCGAGACTCCCAACTCCACGGTCAGCTGATGCTCATCGCCATGCCACTCGTCGTCAGAGCAGGTAGCCAGATGGTATGCATCGGGCAGTACGCCAACTGGCTCAAGGCCAAGGTCACCAGCCTTGACTCCGCACACCTCGTCTCTGAGCCTCATGAGAAAGTACAGGCCGCGTTCAAGAGAATCGCAGAGGACGCGCGTAGTCCTTTCGGTCCTGCTCCACAGGTCGAGTTGATGGAGCTGCTGTTACAGCTGGAGAAGCAGCAGCGCCAACGTTCTGCTGGTTAGAAGGTCACGGGGGCGCGCGACAAAGGATCACATTGGGGCGCCTCAGCACGACACCTACAACGATGACATAACGAGCAATACACGAACCGAAAATGATCCACAACCTGCAGAACAGAAAGAGCAAAGCCACATTGGAGCGTTACGAATACGAGCATACGGCGTCAAGGAAAGCAGGCGTGTCTCTCGACCACTGATCACGCAGCAATACTGTCTACAACGACGGCACGGCGAACATGTGCATACTTGATCTGTGGCTATCGCTCGCCGAAGCGACAGGCAGGCTTCCTCCCAGCACGTGCATGAGCAGCACCAAGAGAGAAGGCTGGACGAGAAGTCTTGGCACATTGGGGTGGAGTCACAGCATTACTCAACACGCGTCGGCCGAAGTAACATGGATGATGGTGCGATGGACACGAGTCGGGACTGTTGATTTGGGTGCGGAGTAGCCCGACAGGTGCAAGAAGTACCTGGCTGGCAGGCAAAGTGCCACCTCCGTCGCTAGATAGACACCTGACAATAATAAGTCCACCAACCGAACCCGTCGCGTGCCGTTGATTGCTATAGAGCCATGTGAAATGTATGTGCCGTAGTTCGTACCATACCATGGCGGTAAGACTGCTCCCAGTGGATGTCAGCGTGGCAATGTTGCCTACTGCGGGCGAGACACGCTGCTTCCGACAAGGCCTTTTACCAAGCTCAGTCGATGACGAAGACGTCCCCCAAGCATCAAAATCATCACATTCTCCGTACCGCTATCACAATCCTCCGATGAATCGCCGCCGTCTCCTTCCCTGCACGGCATCCTCTGCCATCAACGCCCAATCCAACCTCGACAACGGCCCACTCAACCACACAGCCTGGTTCTTAAGACAGAACCGCAGTCGAAATTTATATGCCTTTGCCCCATCAGAAGCGTAAAACTCCAAGAACCGAACCTTATAAGGCTCCAAATTGCACTGGACGCGCAGCTGTCGACACCAAGGACCAAATCCACGCCCTACAGACCCGTCATCGCCTTCGCAATCTACCTCGGACTCCTGAACTGGTAGACGCATACTCTCCACCACATCATGTCTCCCAGTGAAAGCAACAAGCCGCTCCCCAGCCTCATCATACGAAGCGCGACTTCTCTCAAGGAGATCCATGAGATCATTCACCTTTGCTGTATGGCGCGGGCCGTGGTATCCATACCATGAATCCGCGTCGAGGTTGTACATGATCTCCGGTTCTTCCGCGAAGGCACGGCTGTGCCGGTTCCACGCCGCTGCGATGGAACGGATAGACGTGCTCCACACGAACTTTGCACCGCGGAAGTAATGCTGGTGCTTGTGCCAGAACCAGGATGCGGATTCGGCGTTGACCTGTCGGCTCGCTAGGAAGATTTCAAAGTCGCGCATGGAGAAGCAGAAGCTGCCGTCGTCGCTGCGGATCCAGGAGCTTCTGATGCGGTCGTCGATGCCGTCGAAGTACAGCTCGTAGACCTTGTTGCGGAGTTCTGCTGGCAAGGAAAGGAAAGTAGCCTTCGTAGTAAGTTTGGGCGTGGAGTTCTGGAGGACGTCCTTAGGAGTGCCAGGTGTCAGATCCAACCTGTGCATCATGTTCTCCATGTTGAGCAGCGGTGTCTTGTCAAACTTGTCTGCGTGGTGTGGTTGACGCTCCTATGTTCGATGAAGAGGTGGCACGTTGATGAAGGTGGCTCGGGAGTGCGAAGGCAATGTGAGAGAAATGTGAAGAGCTTTTCATCCAGGGCGGCGACATATATAGTCTTTGGACTGCGGTGTGCGCGATGTCTAAAGCCATGCTAGTAAGCTGATGTAACCTCGCGGCCAGCTTTTGGCTGTTTCAACACGTACCAAGCAGTCCCATCACCAACTCCACTCTCTCCGCGTTCACTTCGGCGGCGAGACGACAGGTCTATACACAATCAGCGACATCAACATCAAGCTCACAGAGGCATCACGCCTCACCCAAACAGCGCCAGCAAAGCCGGCAGAATGGTCCGTATGCTGACTTGCTTCCTCTTCACAGACGGCGCAGCTGCATCTTGTCGCTTCGGCTGCTTCTTAGTCCTCCATGGCATGTTAGGCATGACGCTGTGTGTGTTTGCTACGATCAAGGGACTGATGACAGTGCCCTCGTAAGGCGCAAAATGCTCTTTGGAATGTATGACCTCGGACTCCGACGATTGCAGCGCCATGACATGCAGTTGGGGTTTGAGACTCCCAATTCTCAAACGTCTCTTCCGATCGCGACAACATCTGGGAATCGTTGGCAACTGGCTTGTCAGCGAGTCAGCTGTACCTATAGGGAAAGGTGTCGTGTGTCAGTATGCACATCATTCGAGTTGCGGCCCGGTGCCAAACGACGACCACGAGTCGATGGTACACATCTCGATACGATGTCAAGACGAAGCGCGCGAGTCTTGCGGTAGTCTTGCAACATGCACAAGACGTGCCAGAAGGTGGAGCTGCCACACTTGTAGCAGCGCTTCTCATTCTGATGGTAGTGTACAGGTCGTCTATGGATGCGCTCCGTGAGGCGCCGAGCTATGCTATCGTACCATGATCCAGTCGTATCATTCCCTCGCTTATGCGTAGAAGTTGACAGTGTCCTGTGAATCGTTGTCAGTATGCGTCTGGTCCACAATCGGTGCACAGCACCACTCACCTTCTTCTTGGCCTGCACTTCGGAAATAGCATCAACATAATGCTCGTGACTGATCTTGCTCTGCCCACTTCGCAGAGCAATCATGCCTGCCTCCACGCATACAGCCTTCAGTTGTGCACCGCCGAACTCGTCCGTACTCCGTGCCAACTCGGGCCAGTTGACGCCCTCATCGACCGTCATCTTTCTGCTGTGGATCCGCAGAATCTGTGCTCTTGCTTCCTCGTTTGGCAGTGGGAACTCGATCTTCCTGTCCAAACGACCAGATCGCAGCAGCGCAGGGTCGAGCACGTCGACACGATTCGTTGCAGCAAGCACCTTGATACGCTCGTCTGACGCGAAACCGTCGAGCTGATTGAGAAGCTCCAACATGGTGCGCTGGACTTCTCGGTCTCCAGACTTGTCGCTGTCGAAACGCTTTGTGCCCACGGCGTCAAGTTCGTCGATGAAGATAATCGAAGGAGCCTTCTCTTTCGCAAGAGCGAAGCAGTCGCGGACCAATTTCGCGCCATCTCCAATAAACATTTGCACGAGCTGTGGTCCAGCGAGCTTGAGGAAGGTGGCCTCGGTTTGTGCGGCGCAGGCTCGGGCGAGGAGGGTCTTGCCAGTACCGGGAGGGCCGTACATCAGCGCGCCTGTCAAAGGGTGTTAGTCCAGGTCTTCATCTATACGTCGTTTCATATGCATACCCTTTGGCGCCTTGATGCCAATCTTCTTGAAGCGCTCTGCCTCCTTCATCGGCCACACCACGGCCTCAACCAACTCCTCAATCTGCTTGTCCAGACCACCAACGTCCGTGTACTTCTCCGTCGGCTTCTCATCGACTTCCATAGCCTTCACTCTGCTGTCGTACTCGGCGGGTAATGTATCCAGAATGAGGTAGGAGTCCTTGTTCACACCGATGAGATCACCAGGTTTGAGCTTCTCGTGGTCGACCAGTCCGATGAGTGGCAGGAAGATGGTTTGTCGTGTGGATGTCTTGATGACGGCGGACTTGCCGACGCGAGTGGCATCGAGGTCGATGTTGGCGCCCTCTTCTGCCGCCTCCTTCTCGACGTCCAGATCTAATATCTCGACCACGTTGCCAACGAGATATGGTAGTTGTCTGTTGTTGTCGATCTTCTCGACATTGTCCTTGATCTTGTCGACCATACTCTGCTTCTCGTGTGATAGTCGCTGGAACTCGCTCTTCATGATTCGTGTGTCGTTTTCAAGCAGTCGCCGCCGAGCTACGATGTCGCGTGTGGAGGAGTTGAGGATTTCGTAGTCGATGAGGTCTTCCTCTTCCTTCTTCTCATCCTCCTCCTTCTCGCCATCGGCATCCTTCATGTCCGCATCGCCGTTCTGGTCCTGCTTCTTGTCCTTGTCGCCGTCGTTGTTCTCCTCCTTCTTGCCATCGCGCTCCATGTCATCCAGATCCTCGAGTGTCGACATGGTGGCGGTGGTGTGGTGTGGTCAAGGGGGTGATTCAGAGTATCGGAGATGTTGATGACGGCGTGTATGGAGTGGAAGTGATGAGGTGGTGTGGGCGATGATGTTGAGTTGGGGTGGTGGTGTTTGGTGTTTGGTGTTTGGTGTCCGACTCGGAGGCAGCTTCCACTGACGAAGCTCCATCGACCATGCCGAGGAGGACCCGGCCCGCGAGGAACTCCGACATCAACTTTCCACATTCACGCTTCACCTTTCGTGCACTCACATGTTTGCTGGCACATCACCCAAAGTTTTGACCGCTACATGTCGTTGTTACCACTCGACCCTACAGCACGCTTGCACGCGGAGACCGTGGTAAAAGACTAACCAACAGTGGACGCCCAGTTTCACAGCCGCTCCCTCAGTCTGGCGACGGACGTAACAGCAGTGATCATAGCGAGATATGAAATAACGCTCACTGCAAGAACCATAACTACAAGTACATATAACCAGAATCATCTATACTACAGGTCCGCGCTTATGCACAAAACTCAACCAGCGTGACGAGTGGACGTGGCAACGTCGCCACACAGCTGTCGAGATTCCCAAACTACAGCGAACCTAGATGTCATTGCAAGCGACACTGACACCAGCCTGCGAAAATGGAACACTGATCAGCATGTCTCCTCGCCGTAGCCACAAAATCGAAAGGTATCAACTCACCAACAACGGCAAAAGACAACACTGCGCCGTCTTTCCATCCTGAGCACAATCCTCGTTAAAGGAGTCCTTGTCATGCGGCGTGTTCGTCGCTACGAATGTCATCAGCATCCATCACCAAGTCCACAACCCTCGACGCGAAGACCTACGGTTCTTGCAGCTAGCCGACACAACCCCCAAAGCATTCAGCTCACAGCACTGCGGTACCGCTTGCAGGCCGGGGCACGTGAAAGCATCGATGTCGTCGTCCCTGTGATCGTAGCCGTAGCCAGCTCCGCCGCCAGAGCCGGAAGTGTATTGATACCCGCTGTAGGTCTGGCCATTGGGACGAACGTTATCGTCAGCGTCGACCTGAGTGTTACCTGGGTAGGTGTTGTCGGAGTAGCCCTGAGGACGGTAGTTCTGCTGTGCATCGACGGCGGCGTTGCCTTGGTGGTCATAGGCTTGTTGGCGAGCCTGGAGCTGAGGCATGGCGGATGCGATGCTGGCGCTGAGGGCTAGGGAGGCGACGATGAAGGAGCGCATGTTGATGTATGGTCGGGGTTGATACGATGTAGAGACGGTGGGAAAGATGCTGTTCAAGCTATTGTATGTTGAGGAGGCAGAGTATTTGGTCTTCTGGAGGGTATTTTATAGTAGATCGAGAGTCTCAGAGAGCCTCTGTCGCCGTCGTCGTATGCAACCTCGTACTGTCGCGTATCTCCACTGTTCATCTTGTTAGCAGGGCGAGTTCAAGGATGGACTTGGCAGTGCTTGTTACAGATGTTCTGGGTCATATCGATCGTAGCAGAGTCGCATGATAGCACTGCACCGCCCTCTCCTACGGACGTAATGAGAGTACTCGGACAAACTACGAGGGCCGATGACAGTCTCTGCATCATAACTTCCATGCCTGCATTTCGTCTCATGGGAACAACAGCTGGTGCAATGAGAGACCCGAGAACTTGGTGGCGCGCACGAGCTCTACTGTGCTCTCTGTGATAGAGTAACCCCCTGTCGCCTTCAGGTCACCGTCCTGCAGTATGAAGGGACGTATGATGTGTAGAGCCATCGGGTGCGGTTCCGCATGTCTACTATGGAGGTATCATCTGGGTGCAACGCGTCATTCTGTGAGTCCATACTTCTTGATACATGTTCGGCTTTTACTGTATCCGGTCAGAATGTTGTGTCAGGAAGTGCCTGCCAACAAGCCATCTGGTTGCGTGGAATGTCGAGGCTGCTGAACTGTTACGGCATGAGTGAATCCTTGACATGGAGCTCTTACGCTGCTGCACACCGTGAACGTTGGCTGCCTGGCAGCCATTGAGGTAGTGCAGTGGGCATGTGCAGCCACAGAAATACAATTACTTCTTCGAGCCTGCTTTACCTGTAAGAAGCAATTCGTCCAGTGGTGTCGTTGAAGTCCGGCCAACGAGTACGTGTCGTGCGCAAAGGATTCGTCATGAGGCTCCGCATTTCTTGCGTACTTGTCACAGTGGCGAATGACAGCTGCCAGAGAAAGTCTGGGATGTGCTACAAGCAATCACAACTCGAGTCATGTTTCAATGTCGCTTGTGTTTGATCCTCTCGGCCGGTTTTATGTTCACGCCGCTTCGTACTGATACGAGCACAGCGAAGTCTTGATGTCTTGCGAACTAGCGTCGGTGGCATGATCGGTGCCGGATGTTGAGATGTGCGAGTGAATGAAGGAAGTGTGGTCGAGCTAAGGCTTTAGTCAGCAACTCTCCTACCAGGCACCGACGCCTTACGCATGTGCATGGGTGCAGATCATCTTGGTTGCAGCAAGCAAACAAAACAAAAGTTAGTGGTGTCTCCTCTCCACACTGACAACAGAAGTCCTACCACCAACATGGCGACCACCTCTGCGAGACCCGGCGTGCACATCCGAGAAGATGGCAAGAAAGTCCTCATCCCACTGGAGAACAGCCCAGAGGTCTTCACTGATCTCATCCATCGACTTGGAATCTCACCTGAGCTGGGCTTCTACGACATCTACAGCATCGACGAGCCAGATCTCCTGGCGATGGTGCCACGTCCATGCCACGCAGTAAGCACTTCAGCACGTCAGATATAACCACATTGCTGAGCACATACCAGATCATCTTCATCTCGCCTGCCGATGTGTGGCACCGCGTACGCGACACACACGATACCGGCTCCAAAGAGCTCACCTACGATGGCTCAGGCGGCGACGAGCCAGTAATCTGGTTCAAGCAAACCATCGGCAATGCCTGCGGGCTGTATTCCCTCATTCACGCCGTCGGTAACGGTAGCGCTCAGCAATTCGTCCAGCCTGGATCTCTCATCTCAAAGCTCTTGACCGAGGCTGAACCCTTGAAGCCTCTCCCGCGCGCAGATGTTCTGTACAACTCGGAGGAGCTCGAAAAGGCTCACATGGCTTCGGCCGTCAAGGGCGATTCGAAGGCCCCAGACGCTGCGGAGCGATGCGGCTACCACTTCATCACTTTCGTCAAAGGCAAGGACGGGCAGCTGTATGAGATGGAGGGCGGATGGAACGGTCCGATCGCGAGAGGTGCTCTCGAGGAGCATGAGGATTGTCTGAGTGAGCGGGCAGTCGAGTTGGGCGTGCGGAAGTACTTGCGCGAGGCACAGGGGAACACGGAGTTCTCCATGGTGGCTTTGGCGACGCGACCGGAAGAGTGAGAGCGTCAGGTCACGATTGACGAAGTGACGAGGAATGACTGCAACGAGATAACGAGAACGCTGGCCTTGTTCCTGCGTCTTTCACATGTTTCCATGTGCCGAACGGAGCTTTGTCCGGCCCCTGTCAACGTCCAATGACGCGTGCTCTCGGCGCGCTTTCCATGAAACTTTCACGCGTTGCCCGTCGTTCTCGTTCCTGCTTCTTTATCGTTCGACACCTCACCTCTCCACAAGGCAGCAATCATGTCCACTACCATGAGATCGCCTTCGAATATGGAAAGCGTTCATGTTGCTGCGCACTCGTTCCTGAGACCACCTCAGTACCTCCCACGATGATCAACTCCTCCCCAGCCGAGTATGCCTTCATACGCGTCTGCATCTTCGGCCTGCAATCAATTGGACCTCTGGGTGTGGTATATGCCTGTCTGCAATGGATGATACCAGCACTATCTATCGTCCCTCTCCCGATCAAGATCTGGCTATGGACTGAAGCGATTTGGTATTGCGTCTCGATCATCTGGCTCCACAATTTCCTGCAAACGCCAGCGATACATCCTGAATTGCGCAGCAAAAGCGAAAGGCAGGCGCTCTTCAATCGAGTGATCGCAAACATAGATCCGGAGGCTGTGGAGAACAACATACGGTATTGGTTCAAGGGTGCACTATTTGAGGATATTGGCAGAGATGGAGTGAAGAGTTGGCTTGCTTGGGCTTTCTTCGAAGGCAGGATTGAGAAGGATGGGAAGAATGATGGCGAATTAGAGGGATATGCTTCAGGTAAGACAGGCCGCTATGGTGGGCGGGATTCTGGCTACATGCTGTCATATACGGGTCACTGACAGCTTCACAGAGCTGGAACAGCTGCTCGGGAAGTCATTCGCATTAGGAAACGGCAGAGCTGGACCATTACGCCTGACACTTGATCGCATCGATATGTCCCATCGGAGCTTGCTCTGGTACTTTATGGTCGGCTTCGTGGACTTCCTTGCCTACGTGCGCCTGAGCATCAACGGGTATCATTTCCATCGACAGTCGTACAGCAGCTTCTTTGAACTGTTCCCACTACGACCTATTGCCCTGACTGCTACCAAGCGATCGCCAGCGAAGCACATTACCTACTGGCATAGGCCTCACACCTCGAAGACACGCTTGCCTATGGTGTTCATTCACGGAATTGGGATCGGATTATACCCATACGTCAACTTCTTCAAGGATCTCAACGAGCACGTCGACGATTGCAAACCCGACGACGATGGTCAAGTCGGTGTCATCGCAGTCGAGATTATGGCGATCAGCTTTCGCCTAACGCACCAGATCATGGGAAAGGATGAGATGTGCCGAGAACTGCTCAAGATTCTCGATTTCCATGGATTTGAAAAATTTGTGTTGGTCTCACACAGCTATGGCAGTGTGCTGACTACGCATATCTTGCGCAATGAGCTCCTGCAGCCGAGGGTTGATTCAGTCTTGCTTATCGATCCTGTGACCTTTCTGCTGCATACACCTGACGTGGCTTACAACTTCACCGTACGGCAGCCCAAGGCAGCGAACGAGTGGCAGTTGTGGTACTTTGCTAGTCAGGATCCGGGCGTTGCACATACATTGGGCAGGCACTTCTTTTGGACTGATAATGTGCTGTGGTTGGAGGTACGTATTATTCTCGGGGCATCGGCACCATACGATGCGTGCTGTTTTCTCGATGCTGACCCTGTTTAGGATCTCTTACCCCTAGTCAGTAAAGGCATGCGAGTCACTGTCAGTGTCGCCGGCAGAGACTTGATCGTTGATACCGAGGTCGTTGGAAAGTATCTTTCGCGAGCAGTGCAGTCTCGTAAATCAGGCGATCCAGCATTGGTCAAGGGCCCACCAGAATATGTGTCGCTATCGGCCAGCGACTGGAAGCAGTCGCGATGGCAAGGCCAAGGTCTAGAAGTGATCTGGTTCGAAGACACGGATCATGCGCAAGTCTTCGATACCAAGGAGAAGAGGACGAAGCTTGTGAAGGTAGTAAGGGCATATTGTAACTCAGGTTCAGTAAGTACTTAATAACCGTCTACGGACCCATCTGATCGCCATCGCAGTACCCACGATCTGGACGCGCCAAGTGAAACCTGCGGATAGCGCCCGCATCGCTCAGCACATACCGTTATGTGGCGAGTGTGGCCGTGATCGACTCATGTCGTGCATGTGCCGCTCTATACTATTGCTGATCATATTGCCAGGATACCCTACCTCGTAGCCCACAGTGACATCACACAACAAGAAACGACATCTTCTTTCTCCAACTAACAGCAGCCGGCTCCAAGTTCCACTTTCGAAATTGAAAATTCTGCTCTCTGGCCTATTCAACACTGCCCACTAAACGAACCAATCGCAGCCAGAGCAAACGAAATGGCCGCCGAAATCTCACTCTCCGACTCACCACCTCAAAGCGGTCACAAACGCGCTGCAAGCAGTATCCGCTCCATCGGATCTGGCAAACCAACCACTTCTTCGAAATTCTCCACGGCATCAGACAAGTCCTACTACTGCGACCTCCTAGGCCTCCGCACAAAAGAAAAAGACCGCTCCTCAGACGCTTCAGCTTCCCCTTCCTCCTCGCGCCTCTCCACAACCGGCTCCATCGCCTCCGGCAAGACCGGATCCTCCACCAGCTCAGACGTATCAACCCTCACAAATTCCTCCTCCAAGTCGTCAATATCTATGACCGAGCACGATCTCTTCGGGACGAAGCTACCGCCTACTGAAGAGGAGTTGGCCCCGACTGCGCCTGATGCGGTGGAGCTGGAGAGTGGGAAGTTCAAGGTGCCGGAGGGGGTGGAGAAGCAGTTTTTTAAGGATTTGACGGTGTTGGAGGATGGGGAGATGGTGGGGAAGTATGGGTTGGTGGAGGTTGGGGAAGAAGATGAGGCGGGTGAGGAGGGCGAGGGGGAGAGTAGGAAGAGGAGGGTTTTGGGGAAGGTTAGGAGGGTTCTTGAGGGGAGTAGACATGGGGTTAAGGAGATGGTGTGAAGGCTTATGTTCCAGTCTGTGTCAACGCCTCCGATGGTTACACAAACGCCCCGCGTCGACAAGGCGCAGCTGTGATGCTCCCTGCTGCGCCTTCCCAGGTTTTGGCTTCTTGAACGGACGGCTTACTTGAAGTCCACAGCTCGTCGACCACTGTGTCGAAGGTTTGCAGCGCCATTTACCACGACCATCCGAGCTTTGAACATTTTACAGTCCCCGGCAAACAGCATCGGCAGCCAAGTCAGGATGCGTCTCATCAACGTTGATAGCCTGGAGATCCACGACTTTGGGGACAGTCCACCACCTTATGCCATCTTGTCGCATCGCTGGGAAGGAGCGGAGATCACATACGCAGACTATGTGCGCTGGCAAAGACACACAACCACGTCGGAGCATGCCTTCGTGAGCAGAAAGGACGACCCAGGATTTGACAGCATGGCATTGTGCCATGGCGTCCAGGAGATACGAGCCTTTTGCGAGTTCATCAAGGCTATCGAACGATATCACGTCGAGGATCCATCACTGCCCTACAGAGAGCTTAGGGTTCTAAGATCGAAGATACGGCGTACTGTCTGATGGGACTTTTTGGTGTCAATATGCCGCTGCTATATGGTGAAGGCAACGGAGCTTTCCTTCGTCTCCCGGAGCAGATCCTGGCAAGAACCAACAATGAATCGATATTCGCATGGACGAAGCCGGAATCTGAAGCAGCGAAGCATCAAGGAACACGTGATGTATGTCCACTTCTCGCCGGTAGTCCGCAACATTTTCGCGAGTCTGGCAATATACAGAGGTTTGCTCAGCCTCAGCTGGGTCGGTTTCAACTAGTTAGCGGATCGTTGCAGCTCACTGCCGAAGCAGTAAGATTTACCCATGGAGAATTTTGGCATCCTTTCAGCATGAGCATAGCAGGCTACGTTATACTGCTGGAGCTACACTGCTTCGAAGGAGCTGGTCCGCAAGAGCCAGCACAAACTTGCCTTATAGCGATGGAAGAATACACATTGGACCGATTTCGACGAGTCTTTCCATATACACTAGGACGAGACCAGTGGGATATCCTCAGCCGACCCGGCAAAATACCGTCGCACATCCAAAGGCTACCTTCGCGGACCTATTGTGTGCCATGGATGTACGAAAGTGCCGATGATATGCTAAAGTACCAGACACCTCCTGCGCCCAGCTACATTTGTGGAATCAACGAGCTCCTATCATCTACTGAAGAGCAGCTCTCGGACTCGGACGAGTGGTGTGAGATTGATTTCAGAGATGCTGGTTTGTGAGAATCATTGCTTCACAGGACCTTACCTGTAGAGTCGACCGCCGTGTGACCCTCGCTCTGCATTACCTCTCCTTGGCTCGGAGGCGTCCTACCTGGAAGTCCGTCATGAATCAGTGGACGCGGTGTTGAGCAGCGAAGATCGCATGCTAGAGTGTGGGCAGCCTCCAGCGCCAGGCGCATATGCCCAGAACTGGTGGCCTAGGATGAGTGTGGCGGGTCGTTACTTCGACGACTCGCAAGTTGTGATGGGGATGGATTGTCACCTAAAAACTGAGCCCACCTGCCGCCCGCCACTTCGCTATGTGGCGCCTCAGTCTGTCGTTGGTCGTCGCAGCCGATGGTGTAGAGCGCGGTGTCGGACTCGGTCAGAGGCTGTTGTTGAGGGTAAGCGCTCGAGCAAGTCAGCACCGCCAGCAGCCCAAGCATCTCTCCTTCCGCCACAGACGGCCAATCCGCACAACTACATGGGATCGTGACACGGGGGCCACGGAGGGCCCATTTGGCAATTGGAAACACGAAGTAACCAGGAAACCCGTAGAAGCCGACGCAACCCGCGCAAGAATTCGAGAAGGCACCCCGACGGAAAGTCTGCGAATATACATGAGGTCGGGACACGGGGGCCCCGGTGGGCTCAACCGGCACAAACCGACCCAGTCCAAGGTGCAGTGTTGGGTTGACTGGTGGTGCTGCTCTGCTTGTTGATTGAAGAAGAGAGAAATGCAGCGAGGCTCCAGTCTTAAATGTCGGAAAAAGCACAGGCCCTCTCAAAGCCGTCACCGAACACGTGTAGTGACTCATACACGCGTTTGTCCGCTTGTTCACCAGTCCGGAGGGGCTTGCCGCAGTGCCGCAGCTTCCCATTGGCCCGCAGGCATTTCGAGTGTGCAGTGAATGCTTCTCATCCGCTCGTGACACCCCACTTGACTTTCCACCCACCAACCCTTTACGTGTTCTGAAAAAGCACCACTCTTCGATTTTGATCTCGAACAAGACCACAACCTCACGCGATTCTCGCAGTGCCCCGACATCATACCTGCACACCGGATCCGTGTCCGGGCACATCGAGGTCTGTTCTGATGGCGTCTGTCGGCGCTGCCTTCGGGTGGGCTTTTGCATCCGAGCCACTCAAGACTGCTTCTGGTACTGTCAATCCCAACTCAACATTCAGGAATGCCTAGTGACACACTCCAGATGGAAAACTCCACGGCGACACCGCCGTCAACTGGTCGACACAGAAGAAGTCCTTGGCGGCCATGAACGCGCTTAAGATCTCCGACTTCGACTCGCGCGACAATTACGAGCTCCTCAGGAAGACCGCAGCCGGCAAAGACGGTGCACAAATTGTCGAAGCGTATCGTACTCTTCCCGAGAAGGCCGCACGTTACAAATTGGCGAAGAACGTGCCGGTGACTCTGGGTAAGTTTTGCCAATACGCGCCGAAAGTCTAAAAGCACTATTTCAATTCATGTTACCACCCGTGCCCTATCGTGCACTTGACTGATAGGCAGCCTTCAGGTACTCCACGGGAGAGGCAAAACAAGCGCATTATTGTTGCTGTACTCAATCTGGCTGAGACATATCCGGGCCGTACACCAGCATCCTCCGAACACAACCAACTTGTGTGGAAGTGTCGTGTAGCACTAGCGCTCGTCTTCACCATCTTGAGGGACTTGCAAGAACACGCGGGCGATGTCAGCAAGAGCTACTTCCACGGCAAGCTCAAGGGTGAGGTCGTCCAGCCATGGCCACCACGGTATGTCACCACATGCATCGACGTTTGCAATAATCCTAAAGCAGCGGAGCGCCAGGATATTTGAGTGCAGTGACTAATCAGCATTCTATTCCAGGTACGCGCAAGATGGTCAGCCTGAGGCGGAGCCTGCAAATACCCAGGGCACAAAGCGCAAGGCCGAGGACGAACCCCCACGTGTGGTGGAATCCCAAGAGAAGCGCCGGGCCTTCTCGGACACACCGACAGGTCGCGCACTTCAAGAGGTCTGGGACAACGCCTACCTCGGGGAAGATCACTGGGAGGATCACGGCATACGCGATTCTGCCAAGGACGTCGTTCACAAGACCCCCTACGAGAAGCCGCTCCTCTGACTTTCGGCGATGACCAACAGCGTGCTGACGAGAGCACTCAGAAGAAGCCAGCGCCTAACGAAGCTCCACCCGACTTCCAGAGCAAGAACGCACTTCAGGACATCGCTTTGCAGATCGCTACCGCTGACCCAAAGATGCTCCACGTCTTCATCCACAACTCCTTGAAAGAAGTCCATCTCTTCGCCAACAAGGCCATCGATAACAAGGGTCCAGGTGGCAACCCGCCCATGGTCGCCTACTACACAATGCAAGAGAACTTCCACCGCGAGATTGTGCAGCTTTCGGAACGCCGTCTCGCAAACATGGAGGGGGCAAAGGTCGAGCAACGCAACCGCAAGAAGTCGAACAAGGACATTGCGAAGGAGCAAGAGGAATCCTTGGCCACTGTTCGAGTCAAAGACCGGATCCGTACTCCAAAGACCACCTCCCGGCAGCAAGGCGCTGAAAACCACGAGAAGAAACAGGGCGGCGCGAAGCAGCGCCATCAAGAGCACGGAACCGATGTCAGTGCGACCGCTTGATTCGCCACAGCACGGCTTGCGTTGTCACGTCGTATGAGGTTCGCCATTACTGGCGTGCTATGCGTCCGAAACTTCACTCTGTCATGCGAATCAACGAGATGCAAGCCGTACGCATGGCGGCTCAACAGCTGGAAGATTATGATGGAGTTATTACCATGCAGATGGTGGATCCGAGGTGTTTTTGATGTTGCCCCCTTTCCTAGATTCTTTTTCTCTTTGGGGTTTGCTCTTTGGGCAGCGACAGGATGTCTTGAGCAGGCACAGTGGTGGAGACATCGGCATGGTCTGAGATCACCAAGAGATGTGCAGAGAAGCTGGGATGACGACAACACAGTGTAGGCTAAATACCTGCACATCAGATGTACGTAACCTGGAACCGTCAGATTGGCCACGATCAATGTTGCTACGACTGATCACTCAGCTCGATTTCACATACCATCTTCTCAGGCGCTTCGCCTTAAGCTTGCATCCGGTTGTTGCGTCATCAATGGGACCTGAGGCACTAAGAATGTTTATGCAGTACAGCAACACTCGTACAAGCAGCACCCGAGGGTCTGTAGAAGAGATAGCATGCCACAGCGCATACCGAAGTTCCCTATTTTCAAGATCCGTCTGATCCAGAGACTCATGATTCTCCCCAACCTTACACGCCTCACCCAACTCGCTCCTCGCTTGATCTCGCAACTTGCTCCTCTGTACAAAGACCCATCGCATAACAAGGAAATCAATCATGATAAGAAGGTACAAGATCACAATCGAGATTTTGGCAGGCAAGTACTTCGGCGCATCCTTCGCCTGGAACGTCTGCGACGAGATGATGTTGCCGATAGTGTAGACGATGGGGCCTACACACGCCACGGTGATTTTCTTGGTGCTACCTGCAACATTCGAGGCTTGTAGGCCGGAGATTGTCGTCCAGCCGATGAGAATGCCGCCGGGTAGGTAGTAGCCGATCAAGGCGAGGATTGAGTTTGTGGTCGCCATGAGAATTGCTCCGACGATGGCCCGGCGATGCAGGCGAAGAGTCGTTGGTTTGTCTTCATGGCGATAGTCATGTTGAAGGCAACGTGCTTGGTGAAAGGAAAGAGCTGTATGAGTCAGATCGTCGGAAACTCGAATGCCAGCTGGCCGAAGAAGAAGAAGATCGATGCGACCCAGTTGAACTGATTGCCATGCAAATTTGCGGACTCTTGGAGACTGGTGACGCTTCCATAGGAGGTGGCTGTTTTGTCGATGTCCTGGAGGAAAAGTAGACGTTGCAGATCAGTGGCATGACCCAACGGTCGATTTTTCGTCCAAGACGTTTGTCCAGCTCGGGATCGCGTTCGCGTTGGAGGCCATGGGAGAACTTGAGCAGATCCAATGCTGCGCCGGCGCCGCATTTGTGCTCAAGATCTGCGGCTTCGTGTACAATGGCCCGCTTCGTCTCGTTGCTCGACGATGGGTTCCCGCGTCATAATATCGCCCTTTGGAAGTGGTCTAATTGATCTGGAACAGTGCGAAGCAGACGTGGAGGTGGTATTGAGCATAATGTAAAGTTCAGAATGCCGTGAAATCACGATGTCCCTATCGTTGAGCAGCAGGCCCACTCTCGTGCTACTCGGAATCCTGGATTAGGAAAGTATACCAACCAGAAAGCCTCCATATGTGATAGGCCACCAGGAAAGGACATTTCTAAGCACGCCATCTGATCCTTGGGCTGGCCTTATGCTGCCAAGACTGGTGTATCGGAGCCAGACTTTCGATACAGTAGATGCGTCTCCGATCATGGGCGATCTATGGGAAAGTCGAACTCAGAAGCAGCATTGAACTGTAGGAGCGGCAATGGAGATCCGGCCTCGCAGGCTGGACAACTCAGTCATGGAAGTCACGCAACAGCTTATGATCAACGAAGCGTGGCTCCAGGGTCTCCAACGCAGGTCCACGGTAGCACTCTATACAATGCTTTTCTAGGCAATGATGTGCTAGCAAGAAGAGGTATGTCAAGAGGTGAAAGTCCGAGGCAAGTTGGAAGTGTATGTAGATCTCATCAGAGCGCACGGACCAACGCCTTCCACCTCCACCATCGTCTTGCTCCACTGCAACCACCAAGGACATCCATCACGGTCTATCACACCACCAACCCAACATGTGCAAATACTGTTTCCTCGGCAAAGAGTGCATTGACGCTCTCGTCAGAAGGGCTGGGCCCAAGGTCCAAATGCGATCGTTGTGAGTCTTTCACTCCATCTTGAGAGTCGCACTTACCAACGTCCATCTAGCTCGCAGTCCTACGCCTCCTCCCGCACCATTGCACGACCGGCCGCAACGAAGCTCGCAACTCCGACACCAGCGGAATCGGTTGCGAAGAGCACGAGATAGGCAGGGAAAGATGGCATAGCCACTCTACAGCATGGTCTAATACCGTAGCGACAGCACAACGAAGGCAGACTTCGATCAGTCATGTCGGCGCAACACGGGAGACACAGTAGCATAAGATACGCTACTACGCCACCATGAACATGAGCCTCATTATTTGATCGATACACACAACGGCACGAAGATAGGAGCCTGACACAAAACAAGACCTACCTCGATTCTTGGGTGCAGCTCGCTTTCAGTCCTGCGTCCAAGGCTGCTTGAAGCTTGGTTTGAGATCGCTGACATGGCCTATCACATCGTGAATGCAAACACCATCATCGCAGAAAATCTTCGAACGAGCGGATGATATACACGCCTCGGCACGTGCTGGACAAATAGACTTCATGTCGTGCATATCAGACCCGCGGCATGACGGCATCGCGTCTTGTGCATGTGGTTCACGCCTTCGAGGTTGCTTCGTGTTCCTTTTTCAATGCACGATGGTACAAGCTTTATGCTAGCATCACAGGTACGTAGCGGTGTATACTCCGTGTCCTCGTCTCATCTCGACAACGACTTCGATATCAACATCTTCGGGGGAACTACCCACAGGATTTCATAGACATGTCGGCATCCAGTGTAAGAACGAAATTCAACAACCTCATCCGTCGGCGACCTCGCAACGGCCAGGAGGCCTACCTCAACAACGCACGCAGCCAACAAAACGAACACACATCTCTCCTAAACCACGCCCAATCCCACATCCACAACATCCTCCCTACGAACAACAACAACAACAGCAACACCTCACCCTCATCCTGGCCCAAACGCTTCATCCAAACAACATGGTCCATCCTCCGCAGCAACTACATCAACGTCCTCCTCATCTTCGTGCCCATCGGGCTCATATCCGGCGTAGCTGAACTCCCAGCCATGGCAACGTTCTGCCTGAACTTCCTGGCCATTATTCCCTTGGCGGCGTTATTATCGTTCGCGACGGAGGAATTGGCGGCGACGGTGGGGCCGTCGGTTGGCGGGTTGCTGAATGCGACGTTTGGGAATGCGATTGAGTTGATTGTGAGTGTTATTGCGTTGATGAAGGATGAGTTTAGACTGGTGCAGGCGAGTATTTTGGGGAGTGTGTTGGTTAATATTTTGTTGGTGAGTGAAACATTTCAGAACAGCATGTCTCATACCTTTACTGAAGGACGTTATTATAGGTTCTAGGATGCTGCTTCATCGCCGGCGGCATCGGCCAGGGAGCATCACGCTACGATCCAACAGTAGCATCCGTCATGTCCTCGCTACAGACCCTGGCCTCATCTGCTTTAATCGTCCCAGCAGTACTTTACTCTACCCTCCGCAACTCAGCCGACGGCGACACAGTAGAGATCCTAGACGTCTCCCGCGCCACCGCTGTCATCCTAATCGCACTCTACATTGTATACCTGGTATTCCAGCTCAAAACACACTCCAACCTCTTCAGCGACGACGATCCCGACGACGACGAAGACGCCGATACCGCTGCCCAGGAAGCCGCGCCGGATTATGCCCAAGCGAAAGCAACTGAACAGGAAGAGCACACGCTCGGTCCCCAGGGTGCGCTGACTTGTATGGTCATCTCAGTCATCTTAGTCGGTTTCTGCGCAGAATTCCTAGTCGACAGCATCGAAGATGTCGTGGAGTCTACACCTATTACGAAAACCTTCATGGGTCTCATCCTGCTCCCCATCGTCAGTAACGCCGCGGAACACGTTACAGCCGTGGTAGTATCGTACAAGGGCAAGATGAACCTAGCACTTCTAGTGGACCTCGGAAGTGGTCTGCAGATCGCGCTTTTCGTGACGCCTTTGCTCGTGTTGTTGGCGTGGGCGATGGATAAGCCGCTCTCGCTGCACTTTCAGCTCTTCGAGACGATTGTTTTCTTCCTGAGCGTGCTGGTGGTTAATTTTTTGATCCGAGGGGGCGAGGCGAATTATTTGGAGGGGTGTATGTGTGTGGGGTGGTATTGTATCATTGCTGTTGCTATTTTTTATTATCCTGATGGTGGGAGCCCGGTTGGTTTGGGGTGGGACGCGTAGCAAGGGAGTAGGTGTGCAAAATGTCAATACTGTAGGCATGAATCAGAAAGGATCGCTTCATGGTGTCTCCAACGCATGATACAAGTTTCAATAGGATGGGCTCCGCAACAGTAGCTCAGACCTGATCACTCTGATCCTTCCGCTTCGAAAGCTGACAATTCACCCCCAAGTCCACACCGGGCCACATGCACGCTAAAGCATCCCATCATTGATACCCGCTGAGAAGCCAGCCTCTGTCTGGAACAAGAGCTGGACATTCTCCGTGATACGTATCTTCTTGGCGCGCCATACGGTGGTCGCAAATCCGGCCTGCAAGTAACAGCATTAGTATACACGCGAATGGTTGCTACGTATCATGCAGCACGTGACTTGACTCACCGTCGCAAGGTTCTTCCGAGCTGTCTCGGCGTGCTGTGATTGCATGGGAATGGTGGTCTTGAGGATATACGTGGCAGAATTGCCGTCCGCGTCTTCGGTGACTATGCATTCGGCCCTGTAGCTCTTCCTGGTATTCGCGCTTGAGCTCCCAGCTTCCGGGACATTACCAGAGGAGGGTGCGACATCGGATCGAGGCAGCATAGGCGGCAGTGAGGCTTTCGATCCTTGATCTTGTGATGGGCCGCCTTTTCCCTGCTGAGCCCTCTTCAACTCCTCCTGCTTCAGCCTTTGCTTCTCCTCCTTGCTTCTCCACCTGTCGTGCAGGTTTTCAGTAGCGCCCGTTGCAACAGTATTGCCAGCTCTGGGAGCCTGAGGCGACGGAGGCGTGACAACGATCTCCGGTCCAGCGATCTGCGGTATATGAGGCTCTTCCGGCCCGGCGTGTGGTCCCCTTAGTTTCTTGGGTTTAGACACCACTTCTGGCGCTGGACGAGGTGGCGGACACTTGAAGTTGGCCTTCTTCCAGATCGAGTTCAATGCCTGGTTGATGTCCACATCAGTGTTCCCAGGGCGCTTCTCGGCCCTGAACTTCACTAGCGCTGACTTGTCACGGCGTTTCTCTTTGCATTCTGCCAGTGTGAAGTCCCAGCCAAGGTTCCACATGATGTCTCGTGCGTCGCCGCAGTGTTTTGCTGCCTTGGGCACGGCTATCAAGGTGGTGTAGAAAGTCTTGCCACTGGGTTCTTGGGTCGCGGAGCAGGACGTCTTCGACTTCGGCTTGGGCTTACTGGGAGAGTTGCCTCGCTCTTCCAAAGTAGGAGCAGCCGATCCTCCCTCGGGCTGCCATTGTGGCGATAACAGCCCGCCATCGACGACCACAGACTTGGGTTCGCCTCCTCCATTGTCCAGGTCGCTTGGCGTGAGGATGAGCTTCGGCGGAGGCGGGGGACAGTTGAAGTCGCTACCCGCCCAGACATCGTGCAAGGCCTTGTTGATACCATTGGCATCACTTTGGTGCTGTCTTGCTCGGAGCACAACATCAAGCGACATATCTTCCCTCTGTGGGATGCATTTCTTGACGAGAAATTGCCAGCCGGCATCTTTCATCGTCTTGGGTGCTGTACGGCAATGACCCTGTTGCAGAGGCATAGCTATCCAGATTTGATAGCGTAGCCAGCCCCCTCCTTCTCGTGCTACGGTGCAAGTAGTCTGTGACAGTCGGTCGGACTTGCTGGGGTTATTGCCTCGTTGTTCCAGAGTAGGAGCGGCCGAGATCGAGTCTGCGATCAGCAGGGTGCTAAGCATGAGCAGCAGAGCCTTAGGCGTCATTGTCGTTGACTATGGTCGCAAGTGGTCAAAGTTGGTGCTGTGAAAGAGTTGTTATGGTTGACAAAGATGTGGAGTGGTCTTGTAGGTCTCAACAAAAGAGCTGTGATCCTTGGACGATGGGTTGGTCGTTGAGGTTTGGAGCAAGAATCCAAATCGACTTGGGGAGAGTTATATCGCTCGGTGCTGTGCTGGCTGTGAGAAGCACGAGTGTGCAACAGATGGCCATGCTCCCAAATAGGCCATCGATCCAACAAGACACGTCGTAGGTCATGGAGCATCCATGTGCTGGCCAGCACAATCGAACAGTTTGTCCGCCGCATCGAGAACATGGTCACGCTTCCGGCGAGGTCGCTCTGCTTCCAAGACACGTCGCAGGTCAAGAGGCCTGCACGCGACGGCCAGCATGACATCTCCCTCTGGCGCATCACCAGCTCCACCTCTTCCGTCGTCTGCCAATGACTTCGCCCCCTCAGCCCTTCCGCCTGCAGCACACGCAAAGCGCAAACCAAGCCAAGAAAGTCGCAACAGGTTTGCTATGCAGCGCTCTATCAACACTGCGTCGTTTGACCTCATCATCATCCTCGAACGTGGACATGGATGCTTCGTTCGGCGCGACATCCGTGATCTCGGTCAGCTCGATTTGCGAAAACTGGCTTGGTTGTCTTGACTCGGCATCTTCGAGGTTGGTCACAGGTTGCAAGAAGTCGTTTTGTGTATTATTAGTGTGTGACCCTAGCCGGTGGAAGCTACGCTCAGGTATCTCGGTTGCTTCAAGTTCGGATGGCTTGTCTTTGGGCTTCCAGAACTGCATCGTGGTAAGGCTGGCTTGACTTTGGAGGCTCCCTGCGCTGGGAGCAGGGCAGATGGGTCGTAGTGGTGGTGCGCCACGCTGGATGATGATAATGGAAATACAGTAGATTAAGCTAAGATTCAATGAAAGATGGCAGCAAGTCTTCCTAATTGCGAGGATAGGGACATGAAGAAGTGAAGGACTGAAGAGAGAGCTGGAGACCACATCGAAAGGCGTGAAAGACATACACGTACCACGCTGATCGTGTCCAGCTAGTCGGCCTTGACATTCGGTCGGCGTACAGATTCCATATGAGCCGCAAGGTTTCCATGTGGCAATGTTGGCTTCGTTGGCACTACTGATTAGAAGATGTGGCACCACGGCGACGATCCTGATTATCGTCGTGTTTGGGCGGGATTTTGGCCTGCCATTGAGCATCGATCATCGATCAATGAGAAACTACTGAAGTGTGCTCTTGTTGCTTCCCTTTTCGGTCCCTCAGGCTAAGTGTTGCGGAGAGTCGTAGTAGTGACAGATCTGCGAAATGATCCTGGTCGAAAAGCCCAACAGAAACGGATGAAGGTTACACCTCGGATTCAGAAGGGGCCCGTGGGCTGAGTATATCGTGATGTCGACGATCAGCGCTCTCCTAGCGGTATCTGACGATGATGGCACCCCTTTGCGGTCTTCCAATGCTTGCCAGCAGAGTAGATTTGCGATCGCTATCCTCGCAATCTTACCTCGCAGCGACAGGTTCAGGCAGTCAGTGGACTGCCATCACTGTGATATGGAGGCATTACACCATGGGAGCCGCCGATGGTACTTGCTGAGGTCACCTCGATGTTACATGTACGTATAGTCTAATGTAGGTGTAAGAAACATTGTACTGGCGGCTGACTCAGCAGTGATCCCTGTCAACCATCCAACCTTTCTCGCGTCGTAACACTCCCTTTCTCTTCGTTGCGAAAGCTGCATCTTGGCGAGTAAAGCATCGATCGAGGGCCGTTGATCACATGTCATGTTACATGTATGCGTGCAAGAGCATGATCTTATGCCGTAGAACGCGGCCGCAAGGTATTGATTGCTTCTTGCCTAAAGTTCGACCTCAACGTCATTGCAAGAGAAGGAGCAGGCTTGCAGCTTCCAGGTTCCACGAGGCAAGGGACCCACCTCTCTGCGCTTCGTCTAGGCAATCTCGACTTCACTCCCACATTGTAACCATCCAACACACTCGCGTTCCACTCACAAGATGGAGGCCATCAAGAACATCGCTGCCAAGCTGACCGGCCAAGCCACAGCACTCCCGAAAGGCTCACTCATCCTTGTCACAGGCGCTTCTGGCTACATTGCCTCGCATGTTGTAAACGAGGCCCTCCAGGCAGGCTACAAGGTCCGCGGTACCGCCCGCACCCAAGAGAAGTGTGACGCCACCAAGAAGACCTACAACAACAATCCCGACTACACCACAGTCGTTGTCGAGAACTTCGAGCATGACGGCGCTTTCGACCAGGCAGTACCAGGCGTGGACGCGGTCATTCATGTGGCCAGCGATACCACTTTCGGAACGGACCCCAACAAGGTGGTGAAGCCTACTGTCGCCGGTGTGCTATCCATCCTCAAGTCTGCGAAGCAAGCCGGCACCATCAAGCGTTTCGTCTACACTTCAAGCTCCACCGCTGTGTGCTTGCCACATCCTGGCAAGGAGATCACTTACACTGCGGACGACTGGGATCAGGAGGCTCTGGACATCGCTTGGGCGCCACCACCATATAATCAAGATCGTGCCTTCCCTGTGTACGCTGCCTCCAAGACCGAAGCAGAGAAAGCATTCTGGAAGTACCTCGCCGAGGAGGCACCGGGCTTTGTCGGCAATGCCGTGTTGCCAAACTTCAACATGGGAAAGATCCTCTCATCACCTGGTGCAACAGGCGGCGCTGTGCTCTCGATCCTCAAGGGCGATGTGCCTGGATCGGCTCCACGTACGTTGCAGACTCTGTCAAGACTTGCATATTACAATACTAACTATTTCAACAGAATACATGATCGATGTCATCGACGATGCCCGACTCCACGTCATCGCAGCAGCATTGGACTCAAGCCTCCAGGAGGAGCGCATCTTTGCCTTCAACGTACCCTTCAACTGGACTGACATCATCGAGCTCGTCAAGGAGCTACGACCGAGCAACACAACCACCGCCAAGGCACCAGAGAACGAAGGCCGCGATCTCAGCAAAGTCCCGAACGAGCTTGGTGCGGAGCTGCTGCGCAAGTGGTATGGCCAGGACGGGTACAAGTCTATGAAGCAGAGCGTGGCAGAGAATCTCGAAGGTACTCCAAACAACTGATGAATCAAGTCGTGGAGACATAGCACCTCGGAAAATGATGGTGCTGCTATGGGTCAGATCGAGGATCACGAGAGATGACATGATGAGTGTATGTGCATCACGGCCAGTATTCTAACTATATCTACGGCACTCTCTCTTCCGGCTTTCTCCACGCCTGCCCGTAATCACCCTGATTCGGCATCCTCACGATCGTATGCGTATGATACTTTGCAGGCTCTGTATTCGTCAAAAACACCCCCGAATGATGATCAAACTCAAAGATTATCACCGGGCTCTGCACCCGATAGTAAAAGGCATCATCATCGCCATACCCACCGATCCAGCTGAAGTAAGTCTCCTCAAAATGCTCCTTGATCTGCTCCTTCCTCCTCTGCCTCGCCTTATGAGGATGATACAGCAAGAACTCCTCCGCAATCTCCAGAACCAGATCCTGCTGTTCCGAAGTCATGGTGGACACTTTGACACCTTCATAAGGCACCACCCGATTATCCCTAAACGCACCACAAAGATGCCGTTGATCATCCTGATTCCACCGATCAACCTTCAAATCCCCACTCTGCAACATCCCCGGATCCCGCATCAACTTGAAAATCTGCGCCGTCTTCTGCTCCCCTTGCGATAAACTCTGCATCAACTTCAACCCCAACTCCCCTTCCTTGTGCAATATCGCCGTCCCCTTCCAGGGCCCCGCATCGATCAGATTCGGCTCCGCGCCCGTGAAAGTTGGCGATATGATGATATCCCCACCTTTCAAAAAGACGGACAGACATAAGTGATGGCCATACAACGACCAGCCCCACGCTTCGGTGGATGAGGGCGAGCCGAAGAGGAGGAAGTTGTAGGAGTATTGGTTCATTAGTTGTGGCACGGAACAGAGGTCGCCGAGGAAGTGGTTGATGCGCATGGCGGCGAGCGCTTTGGCGTAGCCTTCGGGTGGGAAGGTGGCGGAGAGGATGGAGAGGATGGATTGGGCGAGATCGTCGGAAAGGCCTTCGAGGCGGAGGCCGAAGGGGCGCAGGAGGAATTCTGGGTTGGACCAGCAGCGCCATTCTTTAGAGGCGAGGGGGTAGCGCAGCTGGGTGGCTTGGGAGGGGGTGAGGAGGGAGAGGGTTGTGTTTACGGCGGCGGTGATTTGTGCGGTGTTGACGCCCAAGTCTTCGTTTTTGTAGAGGTTTGGGCGGACGGTTCCGTCGTTGGTTACGCCTTTGTAGGGCTCTTTGAGGAGTTCTTTCCAGGTTTCGGTCAGGTTGTAGAGCCATGGTGGGTGGTGGGTTTTCTGGAAGGCTTCTGAGTACTCGTAAGGAGTCTGTTCCTTGGAGGTCGTGAAGCGTGGTGATGTCAAGTCCGGTAGATGTTTCCGGAAAGCTGTTGCCAGGTCTTCGTCGACATGTCCATTGGTGGTTCCGTTGGCGGTGGCAGGCATGGCGCTAGTCGAAGTCGATGTTGATGTGTCGCACTCGCCGGACGAGGAATCTTTCTTGAGCACTTCTTGCACCGTGGTGGTCTTGTTGATATCGGCTGTTGATATAAGCAATTCTTTGAACGACCAAAGTCCTCCATGTCGTCGTCGTCAATCACGCCGTCGATGAGGTGAGGTCTGGACCGGGTTCTCCACCCGGCAATGACAACTCCGCTCTGAGCCGAGCTTTCGGTCTTACGAGAACGGCCTCCTTCCCATCTGCTCGCCATCGGACTTGCACTTTTCAGCAGTTCTTCTGTATCCGATGGAGCGCCATTGCCGGTAAAGCTGCCGCAAGGATGCCGATGCAGGCGTTCTCAGCGTCCAGCTCCGGCGTTTCGATGAAAAGCTCCTCGCGCGGGGCTTGCTTCCGAGCGGTCTGACCTCTGACGGGCCTCGGCCTCAAATACTTGTACTTCCCCGCCAGCAGTCAACAACACAATGAAAGACACGAAGTGACAGCAGTGCGAACGATCTGAACCCACGACACGGCCGTCTCGATGCAACCTCAAGGGCCGTACAAGCTCGTCACTGTCAACACGGCGCCAGAGAGAGCTTATCGTTTGGTGGGGCGTCTGGTCGAAGCATTGAAGGACGAATACACCATCTTGCATGTCACGAACGTTGAGAGTGAGCATTGGACAATGTATTCCGGCAGTCGACGTTGTGGCTGACGATCCCCCGGGAATTGAAGACGTCGAGCCTGCCGTGCAACAGTACAAGCCGGACATCCTCGTACGCTCCAGCGATACATCGTTGTACGCATACGCTCAACTGACTCTCGACGTAGTTTTGTGCATCAATGTGGACATCTGAGCAAGCCGCCGAGATCCAGACGATAGCCAGGAAGGTCCGACCCGATATTGCCACGTACGCCATCCCACATGGTCTTCAGGTTAAGGAAGGCCCGGGTGCTGTCGTTGAGCATCTTCAGTGCATTGTGCCTCAGGTACTGAAAGTGCATTTCGGCAAGGGGGGGGCCGGGCGCAGAAATGATTAAGCACTGTTGCGTCCATCTACACCATCCACCAATGCCGGCGTGGGTGCTGGCTTTCGACGATCTGTAGACATTTATATCGGAGCCGCTGTACCACACGACGATGGACGATGTGATCGGCTCACAGCTTTGAACGACACCCGGAACCGCCAAGCTTGCGCTGGCCGCAAAGGTCGCGAATGTGACATAGCGCCGACACACGAGGACCGACGAGATCGCAACGCTCTGTCGCAAAGCGCAGAGGCCATTGATTTTCTGGGCACAACGTGATGCTTGAGGTGTCCTTACAAGGGTCCTTTTTGAGGCCTTGCTACTACAGTATGAAATAGCTTCCGGCCGCTCCAGACAATTGAAGTGAATCACAGCATTGATCCCTGCTCCTATGACTTCCTAATGTGGCGAATGATCACTTGACATCAATCCTGACTTTGGCTCCTCAATCTCACCACAGGTGGTCTCATCGCACGATCGGCGTTGTTCATTCTTCGCAAAGGCTTTCGCATCGGCTTTGGTCATTGTTCTACTTATCGAGTAATCGCCGCATCCGGCAAAGGTGACTGCACAAAGACCTGCGACCACAAAGTCACCAGCGCTCATGTTTCTGACGCCGCTTCCCAAGATCCTGCTTACAATCGTCATCTTCTAGTCTCAACACATACCAGTTTCCCGGACAGCAAGTCCGCGCTACACACAGAATGCCGCCCAAGGGATCCAAGGCACCCGGCAAGCCGACCAAACCACCCGGCAAGGGAACCAAGGCACCCGTCGAGGCGACAAAGCCAGATGGCCCGGACCCGGCTGAAGCAGGTGATGAGCCAGATGAGCTGAACGACAGCAACGACGTTCAAGGCACGGGGAGACCAAAGCGCATCCCCAAGAAGACACAAAAGGCCTTAGAAGCCCAAGGCGATGCCATCGAGGACGGGAACCTCGAGGATCGTGCACCGGAAGAAGGGGTTCTTGAGGACAACGTCCCTGGAACCGAAGCTGCCGCTAGCACTGAAGAAGCTACCGAAGGTGACGCAGCTCCAGCACAAAACGGCGATGCGGATGTTCCGTTCGATACGTATCAAAAGCGGAAGCCCCTGGCCACGGAGGTAAAGTTGATATGTCGATTCCACGGCGTGAAAATCCAGAGTACCAAAGACAAATGCGTGGATGCAATCACGGACAAGTTAGGTCTCTCCTTCGAGGATATAGTCAACGCGTATCGACTACAAGAAGCTAAGAATAAAGCTGCATCTGTGCCCGCTGATCGTCCGTTACCCGTTGCTGGTGGTGATGGGACTAGGGAAGAGGCACCGAAGGAGGCACCGAGGAAGCAACCGCCCCGTGACGTAAAGGAGGACGTGGTCAAAGGGAACCAAAAGAAGGCGACGACGACCAAAGCTAACACCGGTTCCAAACCGCCCAAAGTCACGACTACTAAGAAGGGCACTGTGAAGCCGACCGAACTCAATGCTCCGGCAGGGGCTATGAGTGCACAGCAGACGGACGATTACAATCGTCTACGTGCGATCCGGAACAACCCGGATGGCCTGTCCGACAAGGAGCTACGTGAAGAGCGAGATAAGCTTGGCGGAGTGACTCGTGTTCAACTCGAAGACTACAATCAGGTGCGCATGGCACTGTCAAGAAATCGCAAAGAGGAACTGGCCAAGTTTCGCCTCGCAGACCAACTGCGCAGAAACACGCTGGCGGCTACTCTGACGGGCCAGAACCCTCCAGAAGACGTTCCTGAAGAGTACAGGACTCAAAGATCAACTCTAGGAGGGTGGGAGTATGCTTCGGCGAGCGCGGAAGCGACGGCGCACCAACAGCTGGGCGGAGAAAGAGATTATGGGTTTGAAGATAATCTCAAGCCAAGCGTAAAGGATGTGCTCTTGTTGCGAACGAACTTGGCAAGATATTTCCCCGATCGACCGGATCCTACCGCCAATATCGACATCGTCTGGAAAGCATGGGATATGGAAGAAGTTAGGCTTCAGGAAGGCACAATCTTCACTCGGCCAGTGGTCAATCCTGGGATCGGTTTCGTGCCTCGAGGACCGGGCGAATGGAGGTTCAACAGTACATATGAACACAGGCCTGACAAGACTGCTGCAGAGGTATGGAAGCTACGCCAAGAAGCCCGTGCCAAAGGCAAGCGTGACATTAGGCATGACCTGGACATTGCTTGGTGGCCTCAGCTCGATGGGCTCTACAGTCCTCGCGACAGCGAAGAGCGGGACATTGAGCCTGGAGTCGAAGATGGTGGAGGTGATGGTGATGAAGACGACGATGGAAATGGCGGCGAAGGTCCATCTGGAGGCCCAGCTGATGAGGAAGATGACGATAATAATGGAGGCGAAGGCCCATCAGGAGGCCCAACTGGTGGGCAAGACGACGATGAGGGTGGCGAAGAAGGTCCATCTGGAGGTCCTGCTGGTGAGAAGAATAAGCAAGATGATGCCGAGGGACAGGATGAAGTTAACGCTAAGGATTCTGCGGAAAAGAACCCGCAATCATCGGTCGCCCAGCAGGGAGACTCTGAACCTCCCGTTGCTAGCAACGCCTCAAGCAAGCGGGCTCGCGGCGGTAAGAAGGTCGCGCAGCCAGATGCTAAGACCCAGCAGACCGCACCAAAACCCAAGAGAAAGCAAGCGGATGAATCGACTTCTAAGCCGGCGAAGAAGGTAAAGGTATAGTCAGTCACTGCATTTTGCAGCTCTGTGTAATCATGAAACGATGAACACCATCATTTCTAAAGCATTGGAACTACTCTCGCGTTTGTGTGCATAGGTTTGACTCGTCGTAATGGCAGTAGAGCTCCTGAGGCTACGTCAAAGTCTACCAGGCATGACAAGCATTCATCTGTCCACTGAGTTTGGAAGACCCATTGCAAGGAAGCCAGTCACTATGAGGAAGGTTGGATCAACCCTCTAGGATGAATTCTTTGTGCCCCTTTCCGGCGTTCGAGCACTACAAAGGCACTACGCACCACGCAGTTGGTGGAGTCACATTCTAACACAGCTTCCAGTATCACATCATTACGGCTGCGTTATAACAATCGTCGACAACGCACTACCTATCAACAACATGGCCCCTTATGGGTTTGTTCTATATCATGGTGTATGGATCGATCCTGACAGCTTGCCCAAGAAAGGCGCCGAGAGGAATATTGGAGACTATCGTACTTGGAAAGACTGGAAGCTATTGAGGGAGTTGGAACAGCGTGGGCTTCCACTCCCAGATCCTCAGACTAAAGGCAACATGGCGAAGGTCTTGCGAAAGCACGACGAAGACGAAGAGGTTTTCGGGCCGGGTCCTCTCTCAAATCTTACGACTCCTGCAAACAGTCCATCCAAGACTGGGAAGGACAAGGCCCCTGTTCTCTCCAAGCCCAAAAGCATACCGACGGTGCCGACTGCAACAGATGTTCCGCCAGCCCGTGCACCTGAGCAAGATATCATTGACGGCAATGATTCAGATACGGAACTTGAGACAGCTGGCGGAGGGAGTTCCATCTCAGGGGCAAGACGGCGGCTCGGTCGGCCATCTCTTGCCGGCCCTACGACTGCGACGGCTATCACTGGCATCGAAAACGTTCCAAACGTCGACTATGATGAAGAAGTGGACGGATTGATCATCCCGGTCATCAGCGACGATGAATTTGTCTGACATAAGGTGGGGATATGATAGAGAGTGTGGTTTGAAGCAGGTTGAACTTTGGTCGGTCGTGATACTGTAGCCTCACTACCATCCGCCGTGAAGCAAGTACCATCAGCAACACCATCATCAATCGTGCTACCTCCCGATCCTGTTATCCTTTGTTGATGGCTACTTTGGTTCGTATATTTTCCGCATCCGGTAGATTCTAACAATGAGTAGTGACATCTTGTCGCTTTGAACCAGTAGACACCATACAGAGTGGCTGAGGAAATGTTGACAACTGTCAACAAACTCTGAGTCTGAACACTAATTCTAGAATCATCTGCCATGCCACCAAGGCGCACAGCAAGCCAGTCGGTGGCTTCAGATGGTCCAACAAAAATTTCAAAGCTCAAGCTCCAAGGGCCACGCCTTCGCCTGGAAGACTACACCGGGGACTTTACCAGTGTTACCTTCGATCAAGCAAAAGAGTACTGCAAAGAGCTCAAGCTGCCCGGAGCTTACGTTGCAAGCCGTGAAGTGTTCATTGGACGTCTTCAACAGCATTATGGCGGGCTCGAAGACTATTGCAGGCACAATCGAGAGCAACGCAGAGCCACCGGAGTCTGGAGATGAGGGGATAGATGCAGCGCCAGGATCAGGCAATGGTTCAAGACCTGCCAACCAGCCGACCAAAGGAGGCAAGACGTCTCGACCAGCATCAGGAACAATGAAACCACCCGGAAAGAACACCTCAACAACAAGTGGAAAAGGACCAAGAATCAAGTACGTACCCGAAGGTCGAAAATCCACGCGAGTACTCGCCAGAGGCTCCCACTATCGCATACTTGAGCTCAAGAAAATGCTTGAAAGTGTGAGAAACCTTGCTCGTGTTGAGGAGGATCCAGCGTTGGACCATCTCCTTGACCTGCTGAGGGAAGCCTATAGTGCAATGCACGAGATTGCTCCGGATCCGCTATCACCGGACAACCCACAGTCACCGTGGTCACCAGCATGAGTCGCATAGCTGCTACATGTATATAGTGAGATAGTCTGTTGCAGAGACACCAATGATCTGCCGAATTGAAACGTCACCTTTCTCGGTGGTGCGTCATTCCTTGTGCGTCATGGAACTATAGTCTGTGCAGGTGTCCGGATGCGGTCTTTCAGGTGCGGTGATGGTTCGAACAAAGGAACCACAAAATCTTTCGCTGGGGAAAAGCACCCATCGAGAAATGACATGCCAAGTTGAAGAAAGACAGCTTGAACCGCACCAGCCTCGGGTTAGTCGTGAAGATGACCAGAACCAAGAACAATCCAGCACCACAAGCTACCCGTACGACTGCGAAAACACAGGTGGATGCCCAGGACATTGCTGCGGGCGACTACCAGGGCAAGAAAAATGAGGACCTCGTTGGAGAGCTCGGGAGACGTGGTGTGCCCAGGCCAGCGAAGATCAACAAGGCCAATCTCATCGAAGCTCTCGAGCAAGATGATAAGAAGAACTCCAGCGCTCCACAACAGACCAAGAGCGGAGCACGAGTGAGCAAGTCCTCAGCGGCAAAATCCACTGCTAGACCCGCACACTTCCGGACCATACCTCGCATCGATCCCGTGAGGCTCAGACTATTGCAGGGTCAGGTGATGGACATCGCTGGCTGGTTGTCGGCCGAAGAGGACGATCGTCTTGACAGCATCATCAATATACTGGGCCGTGCTGACAGAGAGTTGGATCGCCTAGCGCTGACCTATCCACCACTAAAAGCCTTCCCAAAAAGGCGAACATCGTCAGCCGGAGATCCTGGTCGTCGTCTGCCTCTTACTGGTGGTGCTCGCTATGGCTCTGTTGACCTGGACGCGCCTTCACCACCGAGACGTTCAAGTCTGAGGATACAGGCTGGGCGATTTGGCTCTGTGGGTGCCGATCCGTTGAGTAACTCGCCTGTGATACCGCCTCGAAGCATTGAGGAAGTCGATGATGAGGGAGAAGCGCCGACAGGAGAAGGAGAGGAGGAAGAAGTAGATGGGCCGGAGGAGGATGATCAGGAAGAGCAGGAGATCATTTCTATTCCCAGTAACGATAAGTTCGATGACGAAGATCTCGACGAGCTCTACGAGTTGATTGAGACCTGAGTAGACCTCTTGAGGGGTCTTTCGTAGAATGGTATTACCATGGACCGACTAGTCTCACGCACACCGTGAACAAACCGTCGTCCACGTTTCCTTCCGGTCATTCATGACCCATGCTTTGTCAACAGGATTTCATGACTCCACTGTCTCGTCGCTGACTGACTTCAAGATGGCTGCATTATGACGCAGAAAGTTCATTGTTGTTGATGCTGGACTCCTGCTCGCCGCATGCGGACACCAGACAAAGCGGCGAGCAATGTCTCAGAAAGCAGGCTGCATGTCTGAGCATCATGCTGTTCTTGCTGAATGTTACCAAAGTCCTTCCCCTTCGCAACATCTCCATTCAATCAGAAGGAAAGGCTGTTAATAAGATGGGAAAAAGACGTGCCTCCACTGGCAGGCAGCCACCTGCCAAGCGCACCAAACCAGCACCAACTCCCAAGACCACCAAGGGCAAGAAGTCAGCACAAGTGGAAACTTCCTCTGCTCCACTAGATCTGCAGCAGTACATTGGCACGTTCGACGACATCAACTATGACCAGGCGCGAAGATGGTGCACGTACTTCGGCAGGAAAGGCAGAAGTGGAAAACTGCCAGAACTCCAGGACTGGCTGAAGGAGAAGTATGAGCGTCACGGCAAAGGACCTCTAGACAAGCCGAACGACCTTCCGCCAAGCAGATCCGCTTCGCCTAAATCTTCACAGGATAGTCCAGGAGAGAAGTCGCCTGGATCCGACAGACCAGGTAGCCGGGAAGGAGCGACGCCGGATGTCGAGCCTGACGAGGCTCCAAAGGGAGTGTCCGCGGAGAGTTCGGCACGTCCAGATGCCTCGGAAAGCGTTAGAGATGCATGGCGCCTACTGCGAACAGCTGCCAACATTCTCGAGCGTGATCGCGAGCACGATGGTGTCGAGGAGGCTCTTGATCAGCTGAAAGACGTGTTGTACACAACCCTGGCCAACTATATGGTCATTGAAGTGCCCAAACCCCCGGACGAGTCTGAAGCTGTTCCCTCAGCACCAAGTTCGCGTAACCTCGAGGCCCAAGGAGCGGACTTGCAGAGACTCTTTGATCTTCGAGCCTTTCCCGCAGAAAAGGGGGAAGGAGAAGGAGAAGACGACGACGATATCGAATACCTCGTTCTCAAAAAGGCCAGCCTCGATGACGACACTGATGCAATCATCGCGCGAGTGCGCGAGATGGAGACACTCGAAGAGTTCGAGCATGTTGGCACCTATGCCAAGCTTGTCGACCTCGCGCTGATCGAGCTGCGCGACGACCAGCCAAACGACCTGGATGACGGGTCCGGGTCTACAGAGTCGATAGAGGGCTTCGCTGATGAACTGTCCTTCACGCCACCGCGTGCAATGTACGACCCGGTCTCGCGTTCAGTGCCTGGGACTCCTGGGCCGCGGAAGATTCGGCGTGGGACGCGGTATTGACCAGTTCTGGTTGAGGGTGGCGAAGAGGGTTATTGAGGTGTCCGTACAGATGCCGGCTACTCTAGGCCTGAGAGGTCGCTAGTTGGGCGTACGTGCTGGCCGGTGGGTGCATTCGCAGACGTTTCTCTGGATTCGTACGAGCTGGTGTTGGAGCATGCCTGTGGAGAACTGCTGCCTTCATGCGAAGATGGCTAGGTCAGAAAACATTCATTTGACGTTGTTGCTCTCTATAATATTCCTGTATCATAATGACTCGCTCATGAGCATTCCTCCCACTCTAGCAACTCATACTCAAGCTCCCCAAGGCTCCCACCCAGCCTCCCTAATCACAGTCCCACTCTCCGTAAACCCCGGCGCAACTAGCCTCCATGTTAGCAACCCAACCCCTCCCACCCCTCACACATAAACTCCACTCACCAGTAGTCCCAACAAGCGTCCACTCCCCCTCACTCCTCGCCCTCTGCCACTCATCCCTCCCCACCACTACCTGCGGACGTTGCCCCTCGAAAATCTCCTGTCCTAGACACGCATATCTCGTCGCCGTCCCGTTATCCCAACTCAGCGAGAGCGTCAATGGCGCGCCAGCGTAGTAATGCCACACTTCTGCCGCGTCGACTTTGTGCCATAAGCTGTCTCCTGTGGAGCCTTCGAGGAGGTAGTAGATTGCTGTGCTGACGGAGCGGTTGGAGGATTTGAGGGGGTCTTCAAAGCTCTGAACCAAGTATCCGCCCTCGGGGTTGGCAGTTAAGTTTAACTTTGTGATGACTTCTCGAGCGGTGTAAGTTTCGATTGGTCGAGCGTGAGATTTCTCGAGGTGTGGAGCTGAGTTTGACGGGTGTGAGGAGGTCGGTGTTGCGAGAGTACCGGTCAAATAGAGGATGATGGGGATGAGGTTGAACATCTTGGTATTGAAGGTGGCGAGTTGATGGTTCGCTTGTGGTAGATGATGGCCAGCTTGTTCGGGTTTTAGCTTGTGAGTGTGAATGTTATTTCGATGATTGTGGAGCTGAAGAGGTAGTGGTCAGCCTTGCGTGAATATTGCAAAGGAAACTCGGGTTGGTGTCAGGGTGTTGTTCTTCCCAGATGTAGCCCAAAAGCTGAGGTCAGCGACGACCATGACGTGAAGTCGTTGCCAAGCACCGACTTGTGCTCCCTCGGGATGATGACCTGCATATCAACCTGGAGATTAGATTCTGCCCTGCAGACGCACACCTCAGATCCGAGACATGACCTTCCAGGCGATGACAAATGGCCAAGTCCGAACCTGCCCATGATAGCACGCTATGCATTGTACCATATATCCACAGGTCCGAGAAAAAGCTGTAATGATCTACCACACGACCACCAGGCCCTGAAAACACCAAACCCATCGATCCCAATGCACATGCTCATCCGCCAGGATGATATCCCAGAACACAACCGCAACACCAATCGCTTCATAAGAATGGCAATTCCTACCCTGACCTTTCTTTGGCTTCGAGCCTCTGCTCCACAATCCATTCCATCACACTTTCATAGCACAGCACGTACTGCCTCAAGCTCTGCACCATGCTCAATCTCTGATGTCGGAAGTCTTCGACAGTCTTCTCGACCAAGTCGTGGTCGTCTCTCAGTACCCAGTCTCCATCGAGGCTATCATCGCTCTCGCGGAAGTGCGATGCGAAGAAGTCACCACCACTCTCCTTAAAAGTTCGTGGCGGGCTCTTCTTATCGATGTCCATGGGCAATGTATCGCGCTTGTCACGGGAGATGCGTTGGCGCTTGAGCATGTCGATGACGGAATCGACAGTACAAAATGTTCCTGTCCGGCCGCATCCAGCACTGCAATGCACCAATATAGGTCTCACGCTGGTTGGTTCGGGCTCGGCGGGTTGTTTTCTCGTAGTTGTTCGTACCACTGCATCGCATTGCTCTACCAAGCCAAGTAGGTGCGCAGGATGTGCCGGAGCGCCGAAATCTGGCCAGCTCGAGTACTGAAGTTGTGTGATCTCACGCATGGGCTCGAAGGGAAACTTATCGTGACTGACTGTGAACTTCCGGACAGTCACGTATGGCTGCTCACCAGACTTATCTTCCTTGGAGTCCACCGGCGCCAGTGGCACTTGCGGGTTTTTTGACTGTGTAGAGTGGCGTTTCATTGCAGAAGGCCGCTTTTGGTGCTTGTGAATGCGCTCAGGCTCGAGCGATGCACGCTTCTCCGACAGAAAGTCAATGTGTAATGGTCCGTATCGCTTTTGGTCCCAGTAGTTGTGCGCTTTCACTTGCGCGCCTTCCTTCTCTGCAGTAAGCATGACTATAACTCGGACATCCTGTTGCCAGACAACATTCCAGAAGTCGTTGAAGGTGGCGGGTATAGGTGCTTGCGTCGAAATGTATCGCTTATTGCTCCAAGTAGCCTTGATGTGATTGGCATTGAAATAGTCGCACCCGTGACTGGGCACGTTTTGCAGTCTGACACGAGAGTGCTCGAACGGCCAGATATTGTTGTACCTGTTCTTGTTGCCCTTCTCAAGACCTGCGATCTGAACCTTTTCTTGTACGGACGGCGTCTTTGGCGTAGCACCCCAGGACACTTTCCCTGATAGAGCGTCCTCCATGCGCTTCTTCTCCCGCCTCTCGATAGCTTCGAACTTGTTGGAGACCTTCTTGCCCTGATCACGTTCGTTTGCAGCGTCTTTCAGCCAGGATGGGTATTCATTCTCGGCGGATCTGGTCTCCTTGGCCGGATGCTTAAGCGCCATTTGGCCAACGCCACCGATGAGGTCCATGTTCTGTCGGATATTTCCGAAGAAAGGGTTCGCCGGCTTGTCAGTACCTGGCATTGGGCACCCACCGACTACGGGCGCGACTTCTGGTCCATCGCCCTCAACACCAGCTGTCGAGTTCGCGTCCACACCATCCTCGATGTACTGTGGAAAGCGCTTAGCGAATTCGCTGAAGCCGCCACGGATAATGTACAAGCTGCCTTCGTAGCCTTCGGACCGGAACTTCTTGATAGTATTCAAGCATACCGTGGCGTCTTTCATCACGGCCGAGCTTGAGTCATATACGATGATATAGCTGCTGTTTTGCCAATTCTCAAACCGGCTTCGTTGCTCGTTATCCTTAAATGTATCGGCCAATTTCTGCACGTTGAAGGATGGTCGCTTCAACAATGTTGTTGGTATGCACAAGTTGAGTGCGCCGCTGATATGTGACATGGCATACTGAGTTGATACCCGAAGATCCAGAAGCAGAATATCGTCTCCTTTCGAATTGATGAGAGTCATGACATGCTGTGGCGTGGCGAACACTTGGGAGTCAGTATCTTTGGTCGCTGGCAGTGTCTCTGCTCGTGCCTTCTGCGCATTGTATGATCCATTCAGCGCACCGAGAGGTAGCTTAAATCGAGGTTGACTGTCATACTCGGCCTTGTTTTCTCTAGCCTCAGCTGAGTTCAGGTCCAGAGGAGGCGACCCTTTTCGGTTGGCCTCCGTAGTCGATCCTGGCGACAGCACGCGCTTTGGCGACCTCGAGAGCTCTGCGGTCGATGGGTCCAGTGCCGCACGATGTGATGCGGATGGTATGTCTCTGGGCTGTGTCTGTTGTTTCGGCGACTGTTGCGACTGTCCACTGCTCGACCGACCTTGTTTGGGCCTGATGCTAGGCGGACTCATCTTGAAGTTGTTCAGACGGCCTAAAGCGAACGACTTGCCCTCCGACTGCCTGCGGAAGGCCTCGAACTCGGGTCGCTGATCCAGCGGGACCACACTGGGCGACATTGCCGCTGTGGACCGTACGGTACTAGAGGGCGGACTCCAGTTGCTTTTGGCATGTTGTGGTGAGTCGCTCAGCATCGAGCTCCCGTCGACCTGGAAGCCAAAGTAGCTCGGCGACGGGGTGGACTGGCCATTCGATCGTCGTTGGGGGCTTGGTCGCCTCGGTGATAGGAAGGGTGTCATAGCGGGAGGTTGCGAGGGGGTGGTGCTCGGGCGCTGCTGGGAGCGGGACTGCTGCGAGTGATGTCGCGGCGAGGTGGCCATGGCGGTCTCGGTCATGGCGGTGAGGTGGGTCTGTATGTGGCGGCGGCGACACGAGGTATGTGTGTGGTGAGATGGATTATGTGTGTAGGACGTCGCACGCGCCTCAGGCCGCTCAGGTGCGCATGCTACCATATCGTCTATTCTGGTTGTCCATGGTCGAGGTGCGAGCGAGAATGGGCTAGGGCGTGGGTGGCTGCGGTTTGGTGGTGTGACGTCAGCGACTGGAATGTATGTGTAGGGCAACGATGGGCGGCGAGGACGACGATAGAGGGCGGTCCGGTGGTGTGTTTCTTTGTGTAGGTGAGGCTGAGAGGGTGGCAAGCTGCGCAACTCGCAGGGAATCCAGGACCGGGCGGCGTGTTGGTGAGTCGCGTGAGTGAAGGTGCACAGTGGTAGCTGATTTTCCAGGGGTCTTTCCACGCTGCTAATGACGTCTTTTGGATCGTGCTTAAAACGTGCAAGACCAAGACCGCCAATCTTCACCTCCAGCTTGTGAATCTATGCAGTTTGTTGTGTTCGAGATGGGTATACACAGGAGTGACAGGGTACACTGATGATAGGCGCAACGCAGAACACACCCTTCACGCCTGCACAGCTGCTGTTCCGCAGCACGGCAAAAGGCCACCTACGTTCACCATCTGGTCGCGGGACAGCAGTCGAGAGTCCCGAGTCTGGATGCACGCTTACCGCATGACCCTGCTTTTCGGGCTATGACGCTCTCTCTAGGCCAAAGTGTAATTCCTCGACAGTCTTTCCGAACTACCACCACACAACAAGTGGGCACCACAACAGACTCTGAGCACATCCTGCTCTCATCTTCACAAAGAAAATGCAACACTGCATTCAACCGGTTCTCGCCGCAGACGGAGGTCCTGAGCGAGCATTGTCAGTGGGCGTCATGCATGACCTAAATCTCACGTCTCGGCTCCTCTACCCTGCAGAAACCAAATGATGTGCAGCTGCCGACCACTGCCGGGAAGATTGATGAAAATTAGCGGTCTGGTACCCTGGTTCTGGTACCGTCGCTTACACTGCACATTGCTGGTCGGCTAATGCTTCGCGCCAAGTTACCGCGCGCACGTGGTGTCGTCAGGCACAGCTCTCTTGGACCCGTCCGAGAAGCAACCAGTCCCTCCGTGTATGTGCTTACTTCATCTGGCCTGGGTCTATACCGATAAGCCTGTCTCCAGCGGGATCTGCTTACAAGAGTTGGGAGAGCTCGCTTCTGGAGGTACGGCATTGGCTATAGCCGACGTGGTCGACCAGAAGAAAGACCTGATCAGCAGGACAATTCACAGAGACGTTTGACGAAAATACTGTACTTGGACCAAGGACAGCCACCATGAAGCGCTCGAAGAAGTATTGTAAAGAAATTGGCAGACTTGTGAGTCTCATTTGCCCCATCTCGGGACGACGCCGCAACATTGCCTGTCTTCACCTTTGTTGAAGTCTCCATCAAACCCCTATACTCCTCAGCGCCCTCTCCTCATCCTTCAACCCCTTCTGCACAGCCTTCAACTCCTGTTTCATCCCCTTGAAATCCTGCTTCATCCCCTTTCCCAAAGCCTTGAACTCTCTTTTCATAGCTTTCTTCTTCTCCTTTGACATGCTGCCACTCTGCTTCGCCGCCTTCAAGTCTCTAGTAACAGCTGCCAGGGTCCGAACTACAGTATCGGCTGTACATTTGGTGCAGTGATTGTCATCAGCCAGATCTGCGATTGCCTCGCTGAGCGTCAGGAGATATGTTCTGTTGATGGGATTCTGGAGGTGTTTGTCGATGGCTGGCGTTTGAGATGGGGTGTGGTTTTTGCATGGTCCTGCTGGAGACGGGCTGTGATCCTGCTTCTCAGAAACAGGAATGTCTTGAGGAGCGACGGAGCTGTAGGTTGGCAGCTCTGTTGCGATGGACATGGTATCTGAGGAGTCTTGTTCTGTCGTTATGGTATAGCGATCAAAGTCAATGTCTGAGATTGTGATTATGCTGCTGGTATCGCTGTCGTTGTCGCTGCTGTTCTGGACGTTCCCTGAAGGGTGAGCTTTCTCGTCGTTATATACACTAGACGCCATTGCTACAGCTGTTTCTTTACTGTGCTCGTTATTTGGCTGCCTTGTGGTTCATCCTCATGTCGGACTCGCGTAGGTCGAGCTGAGTGTTTCTCCGTCGGCGTTAGCAGGGATCTCGCACGAGTTCGGCCGCGCTGGCCGCGTCCTCCTTTCCAAGTTTGAGACTGTGGTTCACGAGAACAACAATTCTGCTGCCTCCATCAAACATCATCACGACCAGCCAGCATATTCAAACTATCTCATCTCGTCTCGAAACATATGATATGGTCTTGTGCTATCTATTGCGGATCGATCGATGACTCTCGTCGCCAAGGCACGACACTGAGATCATTCCATCTTTGAAGAAGTCGAAAGGATAGGAGTACGGATGTTTCAATCCTTCTAGACCAGTCTTTTGAATTGCCTTGTCTACGGGCTGCATAGCGATCATCATCTAGGTAAGCCAATATTCATGATGGAGTCACATCATACGCGACATCCAACGGCGTGAAAGCCACATTGTCTCCAATCGCAACCACCGACGCAGACGTGAAATCACGATCATACGTGAACGACGTGGCATCCGCTCCGACTTCACGAGCCCACACGAACGGAATCGAGTCTGGTCCCAGCTCAGAATCAACAAGCCATCGGACAATGGCGACGTAGCCACTGGCACCTTGCACAGCATCCCAAGACACCGTGCTGCTGTCTTCCGCGGACGAGATTTGGACGTTCTGGGGGTTGCCTGGGAGGCTGCCTTCGGTGATGTCGAAGCTGTCAGATGTCCAGTTGCTGCGACTCATGTCAGCGAAGTCCTTACAGCACAATATGAAGGATCTTACTTCTCATAGGTAAAGCCGCCTTTTAGTCTGGCGTTGACGCGGAAGGAGCTTGGTGCCGTGCCTGAACTGCAGATGTCCTGGAAGAACACGACTTGAAATGCTCGATCTTCTTCCAGGCCGTCTACAAGCCAGAGCTTGTCTCTCGCCAATGTTCCGGAAAGTCCGTTCACTTTTGTCCTGCAGACTGTCAGTTCTTCGAGCATGATTTGGCTACCGTGCGCACGTACTGGCTTCCATCGGCATATTCTGCGATGTAGTCGATGGAGTACCGGTTGTCTACTGAGAAACGCTCGTATACAAGCTGGTAGTCGCATTGAGCGCCGGCGTTCCGGATCTCGAAGCTGATCGGCTCTGGGATGAATGGGTCATCCCAGGACTCATCGAAGTTCTCGCGTGCAGACAACGTTGGTGCGGCAAGGGTCGTGCTGGCTAACGCCAAAATGGCAGTGTATGGAGGGATCATCTTGAAGTCGACGTTCTTTCAAACTAGCAGCAGGGATATGAAGATGCACCGTCTTTTATACATCAACAACGTCTTCCGAAGAACGCACGCCCAGTTCTTGTGGTACTTGCCAAGCCCGAGACCACCAGCGTAGTCTGGAGCATTTTCCACGATGGATCCTACTTCGACAAACTACTGGCACCGCACGAACTTCTCGGCGCGCAAGTTCCACAGCATCCTGCCTGATATCGCGGGCTACGTCAGCTCGTTCCTCGTGCTGCACCAAACAAGAAGACGGATTCGTTTTTAGACGATCCCCTCGGCGAGAATCAAGCACTTGGCGAGGCGAATGTAGGCAACTTCAAAGATGGCCAAGACTTCGCCGATGCAGATCTTGCTTGGATACGAAATGACGCGATCGGTCCGCGCCTGACAATCTTCCGCGCAGAAGCATTGAGGAGACTACAGTACAACTTGCTGCAGAGACCGTGCTGTGTCTAACAACCACAGTTGTTGGGAAGTCGTCTCAGCTCAGCGCCCATGTACGGCGTCTTGATACTTGGGGGGTTGTTTCGTTAGCCTCGTTTCGATGGAATACTACGATTGCGGTTGATCTATGCGCTGCTCTTACGCAACGAGGTATGGCTGTGCTAACGAAATTCCCTCCCGGCGTGTCAAGGCGCTGCAGTACTCAAATAATCGACCTCTCCGGTCGAACTACGCAGAATCGTTTCCGAGCTCACGACAGCTATGAAGGGCATCCACAGACAAACGGGAAAGGAGCGCCACATGAGATGCGGAAATGCGCGTCGGTTGGCCGCTCATCAATGGATTATTGAACTTGTCTTTCCTGCCCGAGTCAGAATATCAAGCAGTCTTTGCAGCCTTCATCGCCAGACCAAGGTTTTCGTCACGGGATAGTGGGTATTATGGTCACAGCCAGCTATCCTGCTGGCAGAGTGTGTATGTGGTGTGGTGTGCGGCTAGTAGGAGAGTAGGTGAACGATGTCAGACGCATTCCAGCTGTGCAAGGACACAGGTAGAGTTGAGGTGGTGATGTCTGTATCGTTGTTGTGCTGCTTCTTGCCGAAATCTCGAAGTCGGCCGCGCCGCCCGTGCTATCTCTTTGAAACAATGGTGCACGGCAACAGTAATTGTGCTGCCTCAGCAGCGATTATCAGCTTGACAACGAACCTTTCTCAGTAGACCATCGATATAGCATATACTGTACGGAGTACGCCGATGGAACTCCCCGAACGTAGCTGCCCCGAAACAGACTAGCGCTGAAGACCCCTGTGTCATGACGCAATCTCCACATGGCAAATCGCGCCGGCACCTGCACGTGAAAGAGGCTAAACGCTTTGTCTCGATAGGCCCAATCTTGCGTTCTGCATCGAGATGATGAAACACCCGCAAAGGCCACATCACTGCAAGTATCCACATCTAATCCCTGGGCATCTATCAACATGGCCTCTCCTCCCACTTTGACAGACTTCCTTCCTATACCGGACAACATGGATCCTGTGACGAATCCGGACAAGGAGGAGACCTCCCACTCCCTCACGCAGGAGCCGACAGAAAGCCATGCACTGGCCATGGCGGACCACGATGACAAGGGCGCCGCTCAGCTGGCTCATAGTGATGAAGTCAAGGACTTAGGCTGGCTGGATCATGTGGACGAGATCCCTAACCCTCTCATCGGAAAGATGCCAAACGATGAGCTGTGGGTGCTGGTGCGGCGATTCAACAAGCAAATGTACCATGTGAAGGAATTCCCTTACCCGCCTCCTGGCAAGCTGGACCTCAACATCGCCGATGAAGAAGAGTTTTCTCCGGACAAGCTACGAGCGAATGTCGAACGGCTGTATATGACGGTGATTATTGGTCTCATGGGGTTTGGCAAGCATATCGTGCGTCTGCGTTCTTGGAGGGAGACACAACGAACGACTTATTTCTGTGTTGGGTACTTTGTGGCTTGGCTGCTTGATCTTCTTGTGCCTGCATTACTCTGCTTGGTGATTGCCTTGATCACATACCCACGATGTCGAGAGGCCCTGTTCCCTCCAGCTCCGCTCGCCCTCGTCTCGGGCAGTACCGGTGGCGTGCAAAAGCCCAAGGCAGGAGTACTAGGATCTACTGACTCTGCCACGGGCGCACCAGAGAAGCACAAAGGTGAGGCTGTTGAAGCTGAGGCTAGCAACTTCGTCAACAGTATCACCTCTGTTGCCCTCGCCAGCGTGAGTGGCAAACATCCTCAGGGTGATCCACCTGGAGCTGAGAAGGAGAGTGAGACTGGCGACAGCGTTCCTGATCCGACAGCGATGGCTGTGAGCGCCAGTAAGGCCCGAAACTCCGCAAGCGGTGACGTGAAGCACGACAAGTCCAAGGAGCCGATGGAGACTGCGATCTGGAACAAGATGCGACCTGTCATGCATGGTCTTGCCGATGTGACTGATACGTGGGAACGATTTGGCAATGCACTGGAACCGACTCCGCCATTTCCCAAGGATGTCGTTCGACTACGCCTGGCAGCCGTCCTGGTGCCGGTCCTAGCTGGCTCGTTCTTCATCTCGTCATATATGGTCGTGAAAGGCACAACATTCGGTATCGGCTTTGGCTTCTTCGGAGACCCGCTCATCTGGCGAGGTCTTGATTGGCTCAACACCAACTTCCCTAAGTGGCAGAAATTGCTCGAGCTTCGCAACACACTTCTCAAGGGCGTGCCCACCAATGCTCAGCTCACTATTACCCTCCTGCGAATCGGCGAAGCCAATAAAGCTCCTCTCCCACCTCCACCGTACGCTGGCCTCTCACCACCCGATGACGAGCCCGTCGAGCTCACCGACGCTCACATCAAAGCAGTCGGCTCCGACTGGCCCCTCAACGCCTCACCCGAAGAAATCCAAGCAGCGATGGAACGCGACCCATCCATACCCCAGCAAACCGCCGGCGGCGACGTCGACGAAGCAGTGGAGAAGAAACACGGCAAGAAGGGCGCACGAGTCCTCGCAGCGGTAAAAGGTAGTATCAAAACCACCGTTGACGGCATCCTCGGTGCAGACCACGTCAAAGCCAAAGCCGGCAGCGAAGTCTCCAAACAACGATTGGGCGTCATCCCCAGCAAGCGCGACAACAAGCTCAGCGGTCCTGTCGACTTCAAGTGTCGATGCCATGGCAAGAGGGGACATGCGTACATCGCGACGAAAGCGACGATTCCGTGTGTGGGCTTCAGTGTTGATAAGAATATCGTCACATCCTCTGGCGATCTCGACGATGAGCTGCATCCTGTGTGGACTGTGGCGATTGCGGATATCAAGGAGTTGAAGAAGATTGGGGGCCTGGGTTGGAAGTCGAAGTTGGTGGTGGGGTGGGCTACGGGGAGGGAGGTGGCGGATGGGTTGGAGATTATTGATAAGAGGGGTAATTCGTGGATTATTACGGCGATGGTGTTGAGGGATGAGCTTTTCAATCGGCTGGTGGCGATGGGTGGGCAGAAGTGGGAGTCGTGGTAGAGGTGGGTGATATCGACAGAGAGGGATGGGAGATAGATACTCCTAGGAGACAGGCAACACAGGACTTTCGGTACTGGTATAGGGTTGGGTCAAGGTGATGTGCGATGATACAAAAATTGATGTGATGAACAAAGTCATAGCTAGCAACTTCCGGCCCTAATAGATGCTCTCCTAAAGGTACACAACCTGCGCCTCGTTCCCAATGACTCCCGTGTTACAGTAGACCATGCTCGCATTGACCATCCTCGTACTCTCCACATCCCACCCACACCAATCCCTCACAACTCCCACGATCCCACTGAAGAACAACATCCACAAATGCCACATCGCAACCACATTACTAAAAATCCCAAATGGATGCCCTGACCTCACCGCACCCTCGAAATGCTCCTCTCTCTCATCCCATCTAACGATTTCCTGCCCTCCTTTCGCTGAGCCGAATATATCACTCTTGCCGGCATGTATATGGCCGAAGACGTGCAGACCTGGCTTGACACGAGCAACTTCACGAAGCAAAAAGTCATCGCCCATCGCCGTCACTCCAGGAAGGTCTAAATGATAGCGAGGCGGCGTATGCGTTACGACAATATCGGTATCGTCAGGAATCGTATTCGTCCAGACGTCGGTCCCGCGTTGGTATTGGAACGCATGCTCTGGACCGAGAATGTCGGGCGTGTGCGGCATTCCGAAGATCTTGATCTGGCCTTTGTTGATGCCAGTGCGGTGGGAGAAGTCGAGGGTTGTGGAGGTTGATTGGAGGTAGATGAGGTCTGTCCAGTCCAGTTTGCCGTCCTGGTCTTCGAGGGGGAGGGTTGCACGACTGTTGGGGTCCAGCCAGGTGTCGTGGTTGCCGGCTATGATGATTTTGTGTGTGTGGGGGAGGGAGGAGAGCCAGTATATCTGCTCCTGGATTTCGGAGGGCGTGCCTGAGTTTGTGAGATCGCCGGCGTGGATGAGGATGTCGCCGTGGGGGATGTTGCGGGTTGTGAGGGAGTGGGTATCGGAGATGCAGACGATGGAGATGTTCTTCTTTATTGTATTGTCGAGGCGGAAGAGGGAGAAGATGAGGTCCAGAATTCTGGCGAGCAGTTTGATGGGATGAAGGAGCTGGAGCCACCAGGGCGGAATCTCATAAGGTCCTTTCGAAGGCGGGAAGAGAGAGATCATGCTGGTCGCCAGAAAGCCGAAGAGGCCGGTGAAGAGGTGGGAGGCGAATGTCCCTAGACCGAAGCTGATTGTCTGACCGGGACCATTTGCGATTCCTCGTATCTTTCTGCCATTGCCAAAGTCCAGTGTGGTGGAAGCATAGCCGCGCTGAGAGCCGCCGCGTCCGGATGCTCGCACTGGGAAAGTGCGTTCAGAAGCTTGGCTATTGCCTTTCCGCGAGTGCACCTTCCTTCTATCGATTTGGTCTGCGACTTGGTTGACGGTCACGACGACTGTGACGTTCACGTCGAACATCTTGGCGGGGATGGAGCATGCAAGGGCTGCAGGGATCAGGGATCAGGGGAGATATAGGCTTCAAGCCTCCTCATCCCGAAGCTTGTAGTAGCATTTTGCAATGCAATCACATGCGATCTATGCCTTCTATTCTTGCCATGTTGGGACGAGTAGGACGAGTGAATGTGCGAGACAGGTTACGTCAGTATTAGGTAATCATGTGTTCTGGGACCGAGGCATCATCTTTCGAGAGCGCCAGCATACTACAATTCGCCTATGCATTAATCCTTCATATCGCGTCGCGTAGTGCACATACACGGCAGGTAGTAAGAAAACAATCAAAAAACGCCAGCTCCACGCTCATCGCCATAGTCTCTTCTATGACTGAAATCGTCAATCTGCACAAAGTCTTATGCCTGGTGTGTCATGCAGCCTCGTCAATGTCCTGTGCAGTAAAGCCGAAGGCGACTTTAATATGAGCTCCAACCAGACCGGGTCGCGTCGCTTATAGTCATTGTACCAAGGGTTCGCACAGCCGTGAGGTACAGCTCCCTCTCCATGGCCGCAGTATCGGCGGTGCACACATCTCGCATATCGCTCACAGTGCGTTTGCTTCCGCTTCCTTTCTCTTTTTGAGATTGTCAAGCTGCGCATCGACCATGGCCACGAGCGAACTCACTGCTCTGACGGCCTGCTCGTGGGCAAACTTGTCCTTCTTAGCGGCTGCGTGCTCCGGGGCATTCAGGTTCGTGTTGGAAACGTCCACGTCAGCATCCCCAACCCGCTCGTCCATCTCGCTGAGATACACCCCGAATGTCTTGCGCATGTGTTCGAGATTCGACTTATCGCTCGAAGCCTGGATGTTGCACTGCGCGTCTTCGCAGTCAGTGAGAGGGGACTTCTGGGTGGTCGCGTCATCGTATGGTCGCAGGCTGTTGGTGAGAGATTCGAGGACTTTGTCAAGACCTGCAAAGCTTTGGCTTGCAGTCATTGACGTCTGGTCACCGTTGCGTACCGCTTCACGATATAAATGTTTTGCCTTGTTCTGTCGCAGCTTCAACATCTGCTTGTGGGTATCCAAACAATCAATCCAGTCTTGCACGGTGCGGTAGAATATGGATGGCTTCGAAGCACGAGCCTGGAACTTCTTATCGCTTTTAAGCAATTGTCGCAAGTGGTTGCTGTGCTCGAGCTCGTACTCGACTGCGTTGAGGTCTGTGAAGTCCAGGTCTCTAGTGACAAATTGGTCATCGGGGTCTGCGTCGGCGACGATTTTGTCTGCTAGGACCAAGAAATGTGAGTCGAGAACACGCTCAGCAGGTTCTCGAGTGGTCGAAGAGGGTAACGGAATGATGTAGTGAGGCCCAAGAGACCCATCCTGTCGTATCAAGATGGCGATGTGCTGCTTGAGGCCTGCCAGATACTGTGAATGGTTGCTTTTTGAGGAGAACGCGGGTCGCTCGCTCAATGATTGCTCGAGTTTCAAGGCAAGTGATAGCTCGGCCTTCAACGCATCAGCATCTGTGTAGGCTGAGAATGATGTCTTAAACACATCGAACGGCTTGACGAAGCTTAGGTGCTCTTCGATCTTATCCTTCGCCTTTTTGCTGCTCGTTGGCGGCACGGTCGTTGTGGGCTGTCGTATCATTAGTTCTGTGGCTCCGTTCCAGGTACGTAACTACAAGCTGCTCGTGATGCGACTTACCTCGGGCTTGCGCTTTCTCTTCTTTGACTTTCTCGTCTTGAACTTCTCGTCCTGCTGCTGGTCTCCCTCTTCACGAAGATCTGGACTCAGAGCTGTTTGCTGGCCACGCTCATCTGAGTCGGCAGCCGCTCGTGCGTTTTGCCGTCGCTCATGGCCTGTCTTGTCTTTCCAAAATCCATGCCTCTCTGGGCTGAAACGGCCTTCTTCGGTGCCACCAACTGGAAGATCTATAACACGTTAATGAGGGACTGGTCATGCAAAGATATACTGGTTTCGCATTTTGGGTGGGTTGCATACCGTCCAAGTTTCCAGCTCCACCGTCGCTTGCGCGCGCAGTGCCCTTCTTTCGTGGCGGCATGACTGCGTGTTGTCTCCGGGGAAATGTCACAGTGGTCAGGTGGGTTGCGTGTGCGTGAAATGTTTTAGCTGGAGAGAGTGAGGTGGAAGCACGTTTTAAAGACGGGGCACGTGAGTCGGGCCCACTTTCCAGGTGAATGAATGTTGCGTGCCCGCGATCCATGGCTTCGTCATCCCAGGGGACGCGATCAGAACTCGTGAGTCAATGGTCGCCATCAGTGAACGTCGAGAAGTTCACAGTTGCTCTGTTGGTGCGATCCAGTGAATGCATGTCTTCTCTCGTGTGACGTACCGCGATTCTGGCGGCACAACGCGTGTGATCCGTGCACAATGGTTTAAAAACCCCGCCACTGCCTAACCCTTCTTCTTCCACTTATTCTCATTCTTTCTTCTACACTACCATAACCACTCGCTAGCACCACCACTTCCTTCTTCAGCGCAAGGCCGGACGCGTATTGATCGAGTGCGGTACGCAGGACCGTCCAAGGTTCCCGTCCTGTGTTGGATCCAGCAGAAGGCAACCAGAGAGTGCGAATCGAGTCTCGACTGCTTGCGTAGCTCTACCCGACTGCGCACACCTGGGTCTTGACAGCATGACCACTCTCGCCGACTGCGGTCCTGGACGCCTATACAGCGCCCCCCCCCCCCCCGAAAGACCGCGTTTGCGTAACTCTACCCGATTGCGCAAGGCCGATCGGGGCCCTGTACATGGTTAACCTGGTGCAAAGATGCGATCTTCTTGAGTCTTTTTCTTATCCCCTCTACTACCAACCTACATTTACTGCATCCAGGAACACCAAATCTTGCACACTTCGCACCACCAACCCTCCATCGGCGCTGACTCGTACGCGTAACGGATTGGTTGTGGTACGGCGGGCCGTGGGCGAGGTTTCGCCTGTCGTTGGATCCAGCAAAAATCGAATAAGAGTAGGATGAGTGCCCTGGCTGCTTGCTGTATTTCTGTCAGATTGCAGCACATCCGGGCCTCGAGCATCTCTGAACACTCCCGATCGCTGCCCTGGAAGCTGCTACGCTTATCATCTTATCCGCGTTTGTGCTTTCTACCCATTCGCGCAAGGTTATTTGGTGACTAGTAGCGGTTAACCCGGTGCGGAGTATGCCTTCCTACCTCTTTTCCCATCCCTCATCCCTCCACCCCACCCCACCACCGGCAGCAACACAGCGCAGAGAAGTACCGCCCATTCCACTGACATTGGGTGTGCGGGCTGCCCTTATAGCCCGCGGATGCTGACGCCTTACCTAGGCCATCAGTGTCTTGGCTAATAGCTGAGGCCTGGAGGCTGCAAAGAGTACTTTAGGAGTATTACCGTGTCACGTCACCTCACGATCAAGCTTGCCGAAGTCCACGACCTTTCTCTTGTACCGCTCTCATACTGACACACACGGGCCGACTTTTGATTTGGACTTGCAGTTTCTTTGCTGTTGGCCCAGGCGCGGACGAAGCGTAAACAGGATCGGCGGAGGATGAGATCGGTCGTGCGAGGCTCGTCCTGGCGGTTGGGTGTGCGTGTAGCATCACATGTACGAGCGTGATGGATCAGCGACAAACAAACCGACCATGGCTCATGTGTTCGCACTTCACTCAGCGAGCAGTCAGCGTCGATATCGACATCAAGGTGAAGTCGGGGTCAACATTCACAATCCTGGTCGCGCTAAGCGTGGCGGACAAATTACAAGGTTCTCGGCGGTGCGGCAGTAGCTTCCGCACGAGCCGCCACGCGTCAACAACGACTTCACCGTTCCTTTGCATCTTCGTCTTCGCTTCCATGCTGTACCCTCCACACAACATGCCGTTGTTGAGACTGTTGCACACATGCTTGTAGATAGTGCTACATGGACTGCTCAGACTGAGGCTTGGCTCTGCTCAACGATTGGCTATCCATACGAAGTCCGCAGAGCCTCAAGCAACCGGCCGCTAGGATGCAACCGCGCGGTTGATGCCTCGCTATGTGTTTGCATTCTCCACGAAAATGGAGCGGGATATGTATGGACAGCAGCAAGGGTCGCATAGAGCTCAGCTGTCACGAAGCTGCGCTTGTATGGACCGCCGCGACATCGTTCGCTCGGATAAGCCAGCATGAGATCTACTCTGCACGCCAACAAAGACGTCCTGCATTCGCGGCTTGGCATGATTCCACAACGCAGGTGGACTGTAGAACATGTGGACTCTTGGACCCGATTTTAGCAGGAGGCCTCACATGCGAGACATGCAAGTGTCGCGAGTCTGCAGGGGTCATATCGATAAGTCACCGTGCCTGCCCCGCCATCGCTCAAATAGCTTTGCCCAAGCTGATCCTTCGTACAAACAAACAAACCTCACTCATCATCAATCACTCCCTCCCCAGACACTAGTTTCCAGACCCTCGAACACTTCTCCATCTTACCAGCAGCAAAGATGTCGTTCTTCAAGAAACTGACCAAGGAGTTCGAGGAAAAGTTCAACGTCGGTGATGACAAGAAGTCCGAGTCGAAGCCAGCGGACAGCAGTCACGAAGGCACTCGTGGCCAATCCGACTCATACTACGGCGGCAGTGCTCCTCCAAGCCAGCCTCAGTACGGCGGACACGATTCGTACGGACAGCAGCAGCAACAGTACGGCCAACCTCAGTACGGCGGCCAGCAGCAGCAATATGGTGGCCACCAACAGCAGTACGGCGGCCCACCACAGAACCAGAGCTACGGCGGCGACCACTCTTCGTACGGCCAGCAACCCCATTACGACCAATCCCAGCAGTACGGCCAACCTCAACACGGCGGCCCACAGGGCTCGCCTCCTCAACCACAACGCTGGATCAAGCAGTTCGACCAGCAAAGCCAGCGCGAATACTACGTAGAGACCACTGGCCGCGCTGAGTGGAACCCACCTTCCGACTTCCACGCCAGCTCTGGCGGTGACCGCGGCTTCGGAACAGCTGCTGGCGTGGCCGGTCTTGGCGCGGCAGGTGCAGCTGCCTACGGTGCCAGCCACATGGGTGGCGGCGGAGGTCACGGTCAGGATGCAGGTGGCTTCCACAGCCAGTACGGAGGTGCCATGCCCGCTCAAGGCTACAACGATCCTCAGCATCAGCAGAATGCTCAGAACTACTACGGCGACATTGACAAGAAGGAGAAGGACAAGAAGAAGGAGAAGGACAATGACACTCGCAACATGCTGCTAGCTGGTGCTGGTGGTCTGGCCGTGGGTGGTCTTGTTGGTGCTGCCATTGCTCGTGAGCCATGCCGCTTCTTGATATCTATCGCCACCATCGCAGTACTAACCACTTCACAGACGACTCGGACAGCGATGACGGACACCACGCCGCCCCTGCAGGTGGCAACCCCAACTTCGTCTCCCCACCAGCTGATCCAGCATACGCTTACGGCACACCTGCCGCTCCACCAGCACATGACAGCGACGCCGAGTCACTCCACGAGGCCCAGCAGGACTACAACGAGGCCGTCGAGGCAGCCGCTGACTCCGATGCCAGCAGTAGCGAGCTTGAGGATCTGCAGGAGGCACGCGAGGAGCTCGAAGAAGAGCGTGAGGACTACTACGAGGACTAACGGGGATGGACCATGTCCGCTGACCTGTGCCCTCGACGACGTGCTTGTCCTGCTTGTGACGAAGTCGGTGCATCCACTACAGATTTGCAAATGCATATCCTATGGACATTCTAAGCGATTGCGTTCAACTAGATCAATGGCGTAATGCTAACATGGACACTGGAACAAGAGTCTGTCGTTCTTGTGACCTAAGTTCACCTTGTCTGTTCTCCACATCTCGCTGGTGCTTCTTTCCCGCATGGTCCATTTCGAGTGGGATACTTCTACCGATACATCACCTCTAGCCCAGCCTCAACTCTGAAAACCATCTTCATGACCAGAACGTAGTTTCACTCCAGCCCCCTCAAGTTCGACCGGATTGTGGGTCGAGTGAGCGCCAACTTTAATCCCAGTATTCATATGGGATACTTTGCATCGATCCTTCCTTCGCCAAACGAACCCAGTCACTTCCCTCGTCAATGAAATCTTGGCGGTGATTCTGATAGTTCCTCAACGTGATCTTGAGCGCCGTCGCATATCTCGATCTTAGCAGCAAACGTCCTCCAGCCAGCTCGACAGCGACAGCGTGTAGAATCCCCAGAGTCAATGGTACGTCGAAAGGGACTACATCGTGACGTCCACCAGGCCTATAGCCGCCCGAAAGATGCTCAACACCCATCCCAAACGAGAGAACATCCGAGCAGAAGATTGGCGGTTGGGTTAGGAACATGTTTCGCCAGGATCCTGCACCCCAGGAAAGGAGATGAGAAGGGTTGATGGTTAGGACCATCTCCTTGAGCTGGTCGGCGTGTCTGGTCTGGAGACTGATCGCGGGGTGGATCTGCAGGATTGCTTTGCTAGGTTGCCTGGTTCTGTCTTGAGTGTAGTGGAGATGATACCCTGCGGTGATGTTACCAGCGCTGCTGTGAAGCTCGACATATCCCTTCGGAGGTGCCGGCGAGGTGGAGAAAGCCGTGCTGAGGTATGGAGATCTCGAGATGATGCGCTTGCTGACGTTCTCCCATAGCTTGTCGATGCGCTGTACGGCGACGATGTCTTTGGGTGGTAGTTGGAGCGTGATCATCTCCGCCAACTCGACGATTGCCATTGCTTTGCTTGCTGCCGTCGTGACGTTTTGCTCTGTTTCGAGAGGCATCTGTTGCTTATTTGCCTTGGTTTGGCTCACGCTGCAGTCACTTTCTGTGGAGGCGCCAGTTACAGAACTTGAGATGGTGCTTTGCATGGTCTGTATCAGGTCAGCGACAGTTACAATGGCTTGAGAAAAGGCGTAGTACGCTGTGTAGCCTGGTGGCGCGGTTTTTCGACGAGTTGATATTGAAGTTGATGACGAGTGTGAAGAGGTGCTTTGCTTGCAGAAATACATTGAAGATGACTCGCGCCTTAGAGCATGTGAATAACAGACCACTCTGCACGGACTGCATTTCACTTGCGCCTCACTTGCATAAAAGTCAATCGCATGAGCTCGAAACTTCCTTGTACTTCGCTAGCGGCTTTCTCACAATTTCTCCCGCGCTCTCGAGCACCTGAATCGTGGGCCTCAAGTGTGTGCCACCCTCCACGCGACGTTCCCTAGTTAGCAGTAACAAATAACATGACGCCAGCCTCTCTGTGTAGCACCCATCATCCTTTCCAAGACTGAGCCTAGATCTTCGTTCTGTCTTACTTCTTCAACATGTACCAGAAAAAGATGGCCGGAACCTCCATACACTTCCCTAGCATCTCGCTGAGCCGTTCTCGCGCTCTCGTGTACTCGAGTCGTGATGTCGTGTGTACCCCTAGCTGAGGCTAACAGGGCTTTATTGCGCGAAGGATTGAGTTGTATCACTGCGCTATGAAGTGACCCTTCGATTGTCCGCCATGCCAAAAGTAGTTATCGTAATCGAAGGATCGATTGCTCATCAAAAAGTCGTTCGCAGTTCAGCCTAAAAAATGAAAGTCTACTCTCTACCTGCGATCGGATGTAAAAGCGCTCTTCGTCTCCAACTTCATGTGTCCGTATCACCATCATACATACAGCAGACGTCGAACCAGCTGCGCTGCACTTTCTTGACCATTCGCGCCGTGGCAGAACCCAGATCGGCGTCGCAGCTCACGGCAAGTGTGTTCTCCAGGACCATAGTATCTTCACACGATAGATCTGCAGATATCGTTGAGCCACCTGGATCGCCGATTTTGATCTTCCGCCAATTGCCGCCTCCCATGCACTCAAAGCGGTCCGCGCGAGGAGGTGTCGTCTCATCTGGCAACTCGCGCTGCATCTGGGCCACCCACGCACATTGTAGCTCGAAGTTGAAGTACCGAGGAACCCCCGACGTTTCGTTGCCATGATGCAAAGAGATTCTGAATGGGTGGGTGACTTTTCTGATGCGAGGCTCTTGTAAGAGTTGTGCGACCTTTTCGCGATCGACTGATGGTTCCAGGCACATCCGCCGCCTCAAGGACTTCGTGTTCTGAATCAAATCCTGGAACGTGCTGTTGACCGATTGTAGTGTGAAGAGTTTGAACGGTTCCACGTTGAGAAGGATGTTTTCGAGCAGTTCAGGAATAGCGCAGACTTGAGCTGCCGCGCGTGGTTCGGTCTTCGATGTCATCTGCGCGCAGTGCTGTTAGCCTTTGTGTGCCACTCATCTCTACCGTTGTCGCTTACCTTGCTGCGGATCTGAAGATCGTGGTGGTGGAAGTGGCGCGCGTGGCGATTTTGACTCTCGTAATCAGGCTCTGGTCTGTAGATGTGGATTCTTTTGTGAGGAAGGAACGTGCAAGTGGAGCAAGAACGACGTCGCGATCTGAAACGCGGCATGTGACGCCAAGTTCGGCAAAAGCCGCACGCCGTTTGCTTGATCCAAGCTCCAAGCTCAAGCTCGATCCCACCTCAGCTTTCGTCTACAAACGCTACCAGCTCACTCAACGGCTTCTTTTCGAGTCCATACACCTCAACACCGTTTGTTCTGGTCACACGCCCAGCTTAAGATCACCAATACTGACACAGCCAAGATGGCGGCGGCCAGAGTCTTCGCGATCCCGGAACTTCTCGAGAACATCCTCTTGAGCTGCGAACCGTACCGCTTGTTCATGATACGCCGCGTCAACACCGCCTTCTCTGCCTTGATCGGACGCTCGCTACACATTCGCCGCTTGATGTGCCTCGAGCATGGCTATGGAAATCCTTACCAGCTTTCCGGCCGCATTCACCGCTGTCTACACCATCATGCTACAGTGTACCCATTTCGCATCGATTGGATCACCCGCATTGGCTCTGCGCTCGACCTTGAGTTCGAGCTTCGGCGCGACTTCATCGAAGCACACAAGGAAGATCAAGTCGTCGCGTTACTCAACGATCCAACATACTTGGCAGGCTTGGGATCTTGGACCAGTGTCCGAGTCGGCTTTCCTGGTCAGAAATTCAGGTTCTTCATCTCTTGTCAAGGTTTGTTGATAGCCAGCACCGCAACGATGTTGCCTGGCGACCCTACTTTTGGCCATGTCGTCGAGCAAGGATTCAAGATCGTGCAGAGGAAATGGAACGACATCGCGTTCTGCCATAAGCATGATAAGTACAGAGGCAAATGGCTTTCGTGACGCTCCATTTGCGTCAACCACAGCGGAGGAGCGGAATATGATGTGCTGTACTTCAGAGGCGGGAAAGTGCACAAGAACATCAGCAAAGTCGCAGACATGTTGGGTTCACTCTACACTTACTTTCTACAAACCTGCCCTCGCCTCCTCTGTCAAACAGCCCGCTCCGCAGCCATCAACCACAACGGCTGAGGTCCCGCCCAACCTTGCTCAGCACAAAGCTCAACAGCCACAGGCGGGGTCACCACAACAGGCTTACCCGACGCAACCTGCTTCACAACTGCGACAGGCTGCTCAACCGCTTCAGCCCAGCCGATCAACGCCACAGGCTGATCGACCTCAACAGCCTCCGTCAGGTCAGTAGCAGACACATCAGAATCAATAGAACCTCTCAAAGGCACGTGTCTCACCTTCTCGCTATCTTCATCACTCGTGATCGTAACAAGAGGTCTACTGCCAGCAGCGACCTCATCCATAACAATATCCCACAGCGCATCTTTCGGAAACTCCCCTTCCTGAATCTCGTCAATCTCGCATGGTGTAGACTCACAATTACCGTACCAAATCCCCGCCGTGGGTACCGTCAACGGACCTAGACTCTCGGGGTCAACGAAGTGCTCCCAGTAGGCTCGCGAGAACAGGTTCTGTAGAAACATCAGCGGGACTCGATGTGTCTTATCGACCTTCGGCAGCTGGCGGCGTGAAGCTAGCAGGAGACCGGCTCGCTGGTAGCTGTGCTGATACGTACCCGATGGCCACTCGTCGAGCGTGAGGGGAATCGTGGAGGTTGTGTTGGCGAAGTCAGTACAGGCTCGGCTGCATTTGTTTGTGTAGTTTTTGTGGGACATGCAGGAATTCACACCAAGGATGCCGTCGAAGATAGCATTCTCGAGCGCAAAGCCACCCTCAGAAAGCTCACAATCACCATCGAAAGGCTCGCCGATGGACTTGATCGAGCCTTGAACAGCAATGTTGAGGGCGTGACCGAGTTCGTGGACGAGGAGCTTCGCTAGGGTGAAGCGTATGTGAAGGACCTTCTCGATATCGCGTTGACTGTACTCGCGATGGGGGTCCTGCTGAGCGTTAAGGGAGTTCAGCTTCTTGTAGATAAAACCTGCTATGCGGATGCGGACGTTGGAACCCCCTGGAAAGACTCGAGCCTGCTCAGTAGTCAGTGGGCCCGGAAGGGTCTGGGTCATACCGTTCATGCCGTCAGGAAGCGAGTCGTCGAAGTGGAAGGTCACCAGCTTCGACAGATTGTCCAGAATCTGTCGTGCTCTGGCTTTGGTGTAAACGCTATTCTGGACATGTTTACTGCGTGGGTATTGGGCGAACAATGGCTTCTTACCTTCCGCTCGGAGTCTGTAGATGTCCGGCAGAGTGACTCTGGTCCTAGTGTCATCCTCGTGGATGTGGAAGACGTTGCCTTCGACCATCGTGCAGATATAGCGAGCAGCTCCGCCACTCAGCAGTAACTGACTGGCAAGTCTGAGAGAGTCTGCTATGGCATCGTACCCAGTAGCGTACTGCTTGTCTGCAGTGAAGTGTTCCTGGCTGAAGATTGGGAGGATCTCGGTTTGCAGCGATGCCGGAAGAGAAAGCTCAGCTTCCTGGTACCTGAAGAAGTCAGAGCAGCAGAAGCGGTTACAGTAAGCGTGCTGCGCTGAGTCAATGTAGTCATTAGACGCCATGTTGTATCGTTTACCAGAAACGTTCGTAGATAGAATCGTCAGTCGTAGATGCTTACCGGAAGCAAGTCGTGATCTCGTGGCAAGAGAAACGGAACGATGAGCAATGCTGGCCTGCAGCTTGGGAAAGACAATTGGTAATGGTAGCGCGCAGCGTCAAGATTGTCTGTAGAAAGTAGTATCGAGGGGAACGACGCAGCAGTGTTGGTGATGACCATGCCATTGTCGCAGCCACCACAAAGCGGCTATTCCTGGACAAAGGAGCATGACTAGAGTGGTATAGCCGCAGCATTGTATTGTATCGCTGACAAAGCGAGGATGGACAGAACTGCTTTGCAGGCACGAAGGTCCTGTGAACAGCATGAAACGCTTACTGTATCCAGAGATGCCGCAGAAGAGCTTCATTCCAGCAATGATGGTGTCGAGTCGTTCTTGCCCAACAAAATTTCTTGGGCTCTTGGGGTTGTCCGTATCAGTCCTTCGCCACCTCTTCTCTTGAGCCATAAGCCTTAGCATTGATGTTGTTGTGGACATGGAAAGGATTCGCATCGTAGATCACCATATCCTTCTAGGCCTTTTGCTATCCCATGGCCTCAGTCTAAAAGCACAGAGCCTGATACCAACATTGTTCGTTCACAGGCACTGCCTTGAGACGGAGGGTCGGCATACATCTTGTTGGATTCGTGGTTCGTCAGAGGTCATGTCGTCCCTGCTGTCTCGGCGTGCATCGCACAAGCATCGTTGGGGTCAGTCGTATGGGCGGTTAGGGTGTTCTGTAAATCTCCCACAGCAGTACTGGCAACATCGATATCTCACATCATTGACGTGTTGCTGGTGGTGTCGAGGCTGTAGAAAGGATCGGGCAGATCGCTCGAGTCGCAGCCAAGCCATGAGTCAGCCACGAGCCATCTTTCGTGTTGCCTTCGCGTTCAACTTCTCCTCCTTCAACCATTGCACCATTGCCAATGTCTCCTGATACCCTGCCCATCAAGCGAACGACGATGACACTCCATCAGGTTCTCCTCGCCACTTCCTGCAGATGGCCCATGCGAGCAAGACAGAGAAGCCGCTCGCCAGGATGACCACCACGATGACAGCCCCATTGCTCATGGCCAGCGAGCCCTTCAATGTCGACTAGTCCTAGAAGATCCGATTCTTCTACGGTCCTGCTGCGCACCTGGATGCTGATCAAAATGACGTTTTCTGTCTGAGTTTCTTGCCCGCATATGGCTGAACACTTCCCAACGACCTGGTTGGCAGAAAATCACAATGAAAGGAGGATTTATATGCCCTTTGTCCGATGTTTCGTGTCAAGCTGCCTGTGCAACGAAGACTTTCCGCGAGCAGTTGCCTTACAAAGAATTGGCAATACCAACCGAACGGCTACCACACACATTCCTCGCTACCGACTGCGTGCTACTGGAACAGGTTTCGCGACAGATCTGTGTTGCCCAGAAGCGTCCCTATCTACAGCCGAGCATATCCTCACTGGGTCACCCATGCGACAAGAGTCTTTGGCGGCGTCGCCGTGGACCATCCAGACCATCAGCATCCACCTTTTGCAACAATGACTGCCCGGCGCATATACTATGAGTAGGTGTTTGCCGTATCCCGTTCGGCCCGTATCTTCTTACTCTTCGGACTCGACACCGCTTCGTTGTACATATCACAATTGACTTGCAGCTTCCCGAAAGAGAAGGATCTAGACTCGAGTTGTGCACCAACAAGAAACTCTCACAACATGACCACTCCAGCCATCAAACAGTTGCACTGGACGCAACGAATTACGCTTGTCCGACACAATCTTCATGCAGCTAGTCGCAGCGGTGACTTTGGCTTCTTCAAATCGTTGCAGGCAGCTGGCCTGTTGGAAGGCACGAACCACTTTGCAACACTCTCAGCGACCTTGGGCGACGAGGCAGATGCACTCCTGGCTGCTTTGGACAACCTCAACGGTGCTTTGTCGTTCATGCACCAGGATGCCTTCCAAGTTGTTCACGACAACTTGAAGAACTCGATGCGGGACGATGATAAGCAGGCAGACCGGTCGAAGCTCTATGTCGATATCAGCATGCAGAAGAGTAAAGCAGAAATGGCCATTGACAAGCTTTCGAACTCCGCCATTGCCTTGATCAACCAGACTCCGATTCATGCACAGGAGCAGGCAGCAAATGTCTACATCACTGGCTTAACCATCATTGCAGACTGTGTTGAGGTAGTTACCAAGCAGTTCGAGACACTGGACCAGAAAATCGACGACTTCATTCGACTCGAGGACAGCTTCAACACTATCAAGGCATCAGTCCTGGCTGCAAACGCTGGCTTGAAAGGCATCTTCTACATGCTGGATACGCACGACCAGAACAACGAGGACAAGGCACCACGCAACCTCAGCATTTCGAGTGCTGGCAGCAATCTCTTCCGCAGAATGTCAACCGCTTTCCAGTCGACGCCAGCCACTGACAGTCGCAGCTCCAGCGTCGCAAGCGCAGGCGCTACCAGAGCTCCAGTCGGTGGCTCTATGCCAGTCTACCGCACGCCCAACTACGTACGAAACAGTGTCAGTGCTGGCTGCCCGACTAGCATGCCCTCGAACGTGAACTTCGACGCCTTCAACAAGAACAGCTTCATGGGTCACAAGCTGTCCATGATTCCGCCAACGCCTGCCACTGAAGATGAAGGCATGGACCCGTTCGACACCATTGGCGTGCCTCCAGTGCCAGAGATCACCGCCGAGCAGCGCCAAATGAGCCAAGCGGTAATGTGACTGCTGCGAAGGACTGCGATGAGATTTCCTAAGCTGCGTGGTGTGGCTTACAGACTGTATATACGTGTACAAAGACGACGGAGTGGTGACTACTTGTATATAATGAGCACATATGTTGTACATAGTGAATGAACATAATGTAGTTGCGACTGCCGAAAGTGGTGGCGACTTCCCTCGTATCTCAAACGCCGAGCTTCAGACCTCACTTCGTCAACAATATTCTCTCATCGCCACTCGTAAACAGACACATCATCGCCGCAGCATGGCACCAAGCATATCGAAGCGCGAAAACATCCGCTGGCTTCCCGAAAAACCCAGCGAACCAACGACCACGATCGTCGTGACATCTCCCGAAAACCGCTTCGTGGATATCCGCATGCTCAACGCAGTCCCAGATGTCGCACCAGGTATTCTCATACATCCTCCCAACAGCTGTCAATACTCCTGACTAACACTACCTCAGGCGTCCAGTCCTTCACCGCCCTCGACTGGGCCTTCGCCGGCACATCCTCCTCCACCATCATCCCACCAAGATCCACGGACGAAAGCCCCACCATGCACTCAACCTGGACGCACTGGATCGACTCAAGATATACAAACGTGGAGAACGTGACAGATGAAGGCGACATGTTCCCGCTCACCGACAACCGCACTCTCGAGAAAGGCAGCATGCTCAATCCTGACACGGGCAAGGTCACCGAGTACGAGGAAGTCTGGAACGACGAGAAAGTTGAGTCGCAACGGGAGGATGGCAAGGTTGATGTTGTTGTGTTGGTGCTTGATGGGTATGAGGGGAAGGCGACGGGGATGGTGGTTAGGGTTGGGCAGTGGTGTCAGGGGGTTATGAGGGTTGGGGATAACCATGTGGTGGTTGAGAGGTGGGGGTGGGAGGCGAAGATGGGGTGGAGGAGGGAGGTGAGGTTGGGGGATATGTGGATGCCGACTGGGGTGGCGATGGAGGCGAAGGATTTGGTGATGGGTGGCAAGGTGGTGCTTGGGGATTATGAGTGGAGGGTTGTGGAGTTGAGTGCGGCGTGAGAGCTGGTCTGACTCAAGGAAGGAGCAGATCGTTCTTGGAGTGCCATGATGGGCAGCTGCTAGCAGTCCTGGACCTTCACCTCTGACAGAAGGACAGTGGAGAGGCCTCGCCATTTCCAACACAATCAGTGACCAACTACAAAAGCCACTGGGCAATGACGACAGTACCGTTGTGCTCACTGTGACAGCAGCCATCTCAACTCCCTAGAGCATCGAGTCGAGCAAGCTGCCCAGAGCCACTCCGAGAAGCGTTCTCATACCAGAGCGCTACCGGACGATGCCTCTGTGCTCGGTCGTAACGTACTCAGTGTCCTCTTTCAAGCTCGCCAAGTACCTGATAGCAGACATGGTGCGCTTGGGCCTTGCCATCACAATCTCGGCCGACAATACGTGCTGTTCACAAGCTCTCAAGATCTGTGCCAGAGTGACTTCTTCTCCTGGACCGCACTTGAGACAAACCTAGTTCAAGATCTCGACTCGAAGTTGACGCTTGCCGTCTCCGAGGCGCACACTCTGCCATGATGCTTCGCGCTTGTATGGTAGACTATCGTCGAAGATGTCTTGTTTCGCTTTGCTGTAGTTCTCGCGTGCCCACTCCCGATCGACTTGCAGCTTGAGCACGATTTGGTCGACGGCGATTTGATGAGCGTCTTCGTCCCGTACGCGTTCGCGGTAGGTGAGGCCGGCGAATCTGAAAGGGTAGAGCGAGTTCCAGAGGCCTTTGGCGAGCAGCAGCTTGGTGAGGTGGAAGACGCGTAACTTTGGGCTAGCGCTTGGCTCCAGAAACACCTTGACCTTGTTCTTCTGCATTCCAATGGTGTCGTGGAAGACGGTGCTGACTCGGCCGAGGGCGAATAGCTCGAGTGGTGAGGTGATGTGGTCGAGGATGTTCTCGACCAGCTCGGGAATGGCGAACACTTTCGTGGAAGCTCGAGTGACTGGTTCCGAAGAGGTCGATGCTTCATCGCAGATCGTGAGATTGCTGAGGCATGCGGCGGCGTCGGAAAGTGCTTTTGTGGCAGACATCTGCATTGAGGTCAGTTGATGAATCCGTACTTTATTCATGTTACGACACTGGCTGTGGTAGGAGTGCTGCGGATAGTCTGCTACTTCTCGATCTCAGCGCGAGGGAAGTGCGGTCGAGCGCATAATGTTGTGCGTGGAAGATAGACCGGGTTGCTTCAAGCGGGGGTGAAGCGCAGCGCTTTATGAAGATTCTGTCTGTAAAATGGATCTCGCCCCGCAATTAAACTTCCTGCTACCAGCCAAGATTCACATGTGCCCCGCTTAAAGTTCGAGCGAGCACGTTCTACGTCGTGGTGCGTTTGCTTTTTACTCACGACTGGTCAGACATGATACAGCATGCCCCCCCCCCCCGCCGCCTCAAACAGCGAAGATTAAATGAATCACGGTTCCTGGAGTCAGATTCAAGAATTACTTGTGAAGATGTGGTAAACTTATGGTTTGAAAGTTCCGCTGGAGACCATCACTTTTGTGTAGGATATAATGAAGACAAGCATACAGAATATTTTGCTGGAGCTAATACAGATTTCGTTAATTAGACGCATTTCGAATATGAGACTGCACAAGAAGTTTATGAACCCAGTGTTAATACATTCTATCGAAGAGAAAGGCATATCCGCATTCCCATAACGTCCAAATTGCTATTGTACACCCTTGGCCCTGATCACTTCCAATTTACTATCGTACACGTCCCCTTTCTCACTCCGCTATCTCATGATCCCTCGCCCCCAACTGTCAAGCCTAGGCTCGATTAGTTGTTCGGACAGTTGAACCCGTATGGGTGCTTAGCCTTGATAGATGGGTACGCGCGATTGAATGCCTGCGATATCTGCCAGCCCTGGTTGTAGTCCCAGGCGACGAAAGAGATCTTGGTCATGCCCTTGTCGTCCTTGCAGCTCCAGCTGTCGATCTCAGGCACGCTGTCATCGTCCGTGAGTTGCTTCTTGATCGAGTCGCAGCCAGCACCGTTGATGTACGGGGCGCCGATGCGGAGTGTGTACTTAAGGACGGGCCCCTGCTGCTTTGCCTTGCACGAGAAGCAATCGAGGCACATTGCGGAAGAACGCTTGGTGAGGTTAGTATGGTCGAGGGTCTCCGTGGCGGAGTTGGCCGGGATGGGTGAGGCGGTGATCACGGCTGTGGTCGCGAGGAGGAGGGTGAGAACCTGCATGATGTGCAGGTGGGTTGTTGGCGGAGGTAAGTGGTGTGTTTGTGTGGTTGGTTTGGTAGAGTCGGTTGGATGTGTGTGGTTTTGAATGCAAAGGGTGGTGTTCTTGCAGTGGTGGATGGGACTCTGGGTAGAAGGAATGTGTAAAAGGACCGTGACCTCAAGGTATATATATGGAAGAGACCATCTTTGTCTTGATGTGTCGTGTGCTCAATGTGTTGTTGAGTATAATGGTCCTAGGGAATGTGTTGCGCAGTGTCATGAATGAATCGTGTGAACAGAATCAACGCATTATGATGTTGCAAGGCATTGATCTGCTATGCATGCGTGTCTCTGTTAGCCGGCAAGTCGGGAAGATCGATGTCTTTATCAAGCCAGACACTTATTTCGCTCAATGCCTTTGTTCCAAAGCTTGGCAGGCCTTATCCATTTAGCTATGTCGATGGATCGCCTTCAGCACACGCGGTCAGGAGTGGCCAAGGGCATCGCTCAGTTGACCGCGGTCGCCTTGTGACCCGATCAAGGGTCAGACTTTCGAGCAAGTCCTTTCGATCTTCGATCTCAACTTCGGGGATTCGCTCTACTCGATTCTTGTAGATCTCGATGCGTTGAGCTTGGGTTAGATCGTGGTACTAGATGGCCAAATGATTCGAGACTGAACGGCTACGTTGATTGATGTAATCCTATTGGTGGTGGTCATGATGATGATGCCTGCATAACGATCAGCCTAGAGGGTACTCGAGCGGTATATGCATGCAACTCACCATCGTAGTACTCCAAGCATCTCAAGAAAACAGAAACCATGGCATTCCTTTTCAGGTCAAATTTGGTTCGCTCTTCCACAAATACATCTGCTTCATCGATGAATAGCACAGCACCCCAACGAGCAGCATCGGCGAACACGTCAGATAATTTCCTCTCGACTTCCGGAGGCTCGATACCGATCTCCGCGACCGATACGGTAAAAAGTGGACGTCCAGTTGCGAGGGCGATGGTCTCAGCTACGGATGAAGTTCGTTAGCTATGGCGCTGTATGGAGAGTAAATGCTGATATGCACCGCGGCGATATGGGTTGGACAGACGGCGATGGCTTTATCCCTGGGCACTTACCAGTGAGAGTTTTGCCGACACCTGGAGGCCCATGCAGCATAACGGCAACGCCCTGACCTTTGCCCTCGATTAATGTCAAAAGCTTTAGCGTCAACCGGTCCACCGATACTCGATGACAGCGCCGACCTATGAGATTCATGCTCCTTGACCAGTGCCATGACAAGCCTTTTTGATTCAGGGTCAAGTTGCAGTTCCCTCTCGAAAGGCTCTGTCTCTCGGGTCTGCTCGAGATTAACGCGAGTGGCCTTATCAACGCTGAATTGACACCAGAGGCTCTTTTTCAACGCGAATCCAAGAAGCCTAGGAGGTAACATGGACAGGCGTTCCTCATTGTCCGTGAAGCGGCTTGTTTGATCAGTCAGTCCCCATTGCTGCAATGAGGACTTTGCGCAGCTTGAGCACAAACACTCGGTCTGAACCAATGTCGAGATCTTTCTCTCAAGCGGAGGTGTGTCACCCGTTTCAGAAGCATTCCTTTCCGACCGCAGGAAAACGTGATTGTCAAGTATGACGCGTGCTTGCTTCTCCACCAGATCAACGGATATCATCTCATTATCTCCCCGATCCCGGAAATGCTGCTGACGGTTGAGCAAACGAATCGTAGCCGCAAAGTCCAAGCGGCTAGAGACAGCTCCGTTGAGACCATTGGGGCTTACTAGAACCGCACCAGAATAGTGACACTGAAACGTGAACGGGTCCCCAGTGCACAGCTCACTATATTTCCGCCCACGCTCGACCACATGGCTGCGTAACTCACTGTTGTTGTACTGCCCCGCTTCGTTGGAGTAGTATTCTGTCGGGAACACTTCGAGACTATTGATTGGTCGCTCATCGCTGAAAGGCTTGATGTAGAAACCGTAATTGTAGCGCGAGTAACTACTTCCATCCCAGTCGAGACTGCCACATGTCACTCGAAAACTCTCGCCAGCCTCCAGTTCGAGATCAGAGCAACTTCGCAGCTCGAGCAGCTGCAATTCGGTCATGTAGGTCCGGGCATATATCTTCGAACAGTGGGGGAATAGGGTCCACAGAAGCTCAAACTTGATCTTGCCGAACGCTTTCATGGTGTCTCGCGATCGAAACCATGACTCTAGCGCTTCGATTGTAATGCCAAAGGACCGCCGACAAGACCTTGCTGATAATTGGATGGGTAGCCACTCTGCTCCAGATAGGAGCGTTGTGCCAAAGCTTATTCGAGTTGCGCAACCCGTGCCTCAAGGTACGATGCCATTGCGTGGCTCGATGTGTTGCTGTGGGGGCTTTGCTGAAACTATGAGTCGTTAGTCCGAAGTACCATCTGGTGTAGCACAAACCCATGCTGTGCTCGTTAGGCACGAATGAGCCGTCAGCCTGGCCTGCCATTTGATTGTTCGGATTTGTGCACGTATCGTATGGCACCGATCGCTTTGCATGAGAGGCGACGAGCTTTATGATTCTTCTGGAGCAGCAGCGTTGCGTCCTGGCCGAACAGGGACCTGACGCGACCCAGCTGCCCGCCAGGTGTCGATATGTCCATCTAGCCGCGCGCCTGCGATCGTACAGTGGAGCCCTCATACCGGTTGTGCTTATTGAGGGATCCAACTCGTATGTCATTCGTCCGAATTTACCTGGGGGTTGCATGATCTTCCAGACGAGCGTGACTGCAGACATGGTTGTTAAGCGAGCTGAGCACCACACGGCCGAAGCAGCAACACCGTCCGCAGGCAGAAATAGACCATCCTTGCTACAGATGCAGCGTGTTGCGGCACACTACCTCTCTGAGGAGAACTCCGAGACTGCGGAGGTGGACCGGTGAAGCGGTGAAGCGGCGATGGATGTCGCTCTGACGATGATCATGAAGTCTGGTCAATTGCTAACGAGCATCAAACTCACGAAGACCATGGTCTCACCCTCGTTATGGAGCCGGTAAAAGTTCAAGCCTGGCTCGCTGCGGGCGATAAACATTCTCCGTGAGCAGTGAGTCTTGACAATGCGTTGTACAATTGACTCATATATTTCAGATTGCTGGCGTCGATTCAGAGGCTCCATGATTCCAAAAGTGACTTGACATTGATCACAATCCCAGCGTCAGCGGCTGAGCGGAAACAGATCTGCTTTGACTGCACAAGATCCCTCTTCCCTGTACGGCTTGAACAGAGTGGACGTCGAACAGCAGATCAAAAGCCTCATCGAGGCCGACTCAGCTGCTTCAGATGAAGCAAAGGCCCAAAGCAAGTTCTATCATGCGCAGAATGCTCAGGATTCCAAGGTCTGCTTTGTACCTTTGCAGAGTTTCTTGGCAGCTTTTCAGGCATCGCAGAGCTGATCAAAGGAGCGGACTCGCAGTATGGAGGTCTCACATATGGTACAATATCGCTACTCCTGAGCGTGGCAGTCCACAAGCAGCAGCGCGAGGACAGCATTGAGCAAGCATTGCAAGAGCTTGCGTATGCCTTTCCCCGACTCCAAACGCTTCAGCGACCCAATCAAAAAGATAGCCTGCGTACTCTATTAGCAGACGTGTGCGGACTGGTCATCGAGTTTTGCCGCGAAACTGCTGAAGGCCTCGCGCCTCGAGGAAGCCTGCGAAGGCTCGCGAGTGCCATGTCTCCGAAGGAATCGAAGATGGAGACAGTCGCACAGATCCGCGGGCGGCTCCTGGAGATGTGCAAGGAGCGGGAAATCGTAATCCTGGAACTGAGATATATGATATGCGGGAACAGTTGCAGAAGTTGACAACGACAACAACAGATACGAACTGGCGCGTCAAAGAGGCACAGACCCACTGGCAGTCCGCAGACGATCGAGCACGTGATGCACATCTTGGCGATCTGCGTCGCGTCTTGAAAGCTCATCAACAGCAAGATCAAAGGCTGTTCTCGACAACGAGCATTCACGTCGTGAGTGCCAGAAGGGCACTCTGCAAAAGCCGACATGGGACATGCGCTGACCACGGAGCCAGCTTTCCAGGCCTGGATCAAGACTGAGCGCCCACTGCTACTTTTGGCAGGGCAGAACTGGCTTGGAGACAGCCAGACCGAGCTCAACTGGTCGTCTTATGCCATTCTCCTGATCATAGAAGGCTGTGAGCAGAAGCGGGCAGAGTTCCTGCTGAGCGGTCTGCCTGGTCCGACTCCAGTGGTGGTCTGCTACTTATGCCAGCCCACGTCCTTCGCCAGCAAGCACACACGACCGAGCTAGTCAGATGTTGTCCGTCATCTTGTATACCAGCTGGCAGCTCAACACCCGGAAGCGCTATGGCATCTGCGTAACGACATTGAAGATGCCGTTCAGTCTCAGCTCTGGCAGCACGATGATGATGACATGGCCTTTGGACAGATGTCAGCGCTGCTGGTACCAATACTGACCGCGTTCGATATACAGACAGAGATCACGATTGTCATTTACCGTCTGGACCGATGTCGATGGGCCAATGATCCCGCAGATGATCGAAACGATCTGGATATTGCAGTGCTTTCGCTCTTGTCTGTCCTGCGCGACGGGAAGCTACGATCATACAAGATCAAGATGGCTGTCGTCATGGATGCAATGCCGGCTAAGAGATTGCTCGTGCGACCTATGATCCGCCAACATGCATCCGTCAAACAACAGAAGATAGATTGGGATCAAGAGGTGGTCTAGAGCGTTGACACTGCGCCCTCAGCACAACGAGAACATGGACAAATAAGAGTGCCAATGTGAGAGGGTCATGACTTCCCACATGGGTGCTATCTCGCCGTCTGGTGTCCAACGTAAACGATGGTAAATGACCGCCAACAGCACTCCAATCGTGGCCGTTCTTCAGCGCGGTGTTCAACGTTGTCTCACCCATGTTGCGGAAATATCACGGCGTCTTGGCTTGGCAGCAAGGTAAGAAGGTGAATGACTGCCTCGTTGAAGTCTCGCGATCAAAGTGCCTTTCTACGACACCACCAACAACATTTCTTTCCTTTCAATGTATGGCGCAACGATCCTCCGCCAAGTCTCGGAACATCGTGGCAGAGTCGTGCGCTTTGGCTTTATCTAGCGCCAGCGGTTCCGCGGTCAACGCGTCTCTAGAAGCGAACCAAACTATTGCCCCTGGCCAAGGCTTGGGACCCGTCATCCTTTGTCTGGAGTGCGCATGCGTGGACCATCACAAAGGACTTCCTCTTCTCTCACCCCTTGTAACACGCTCTTCACCAATTTTCGTATCACCCACAGTCTTTTCAAAAATGCATTTCACACTCTCTCTTCTAGCCCTTGCTGGCGCGGCTACGGCCCAGATCCGTGGCTTCAACTATGGCGCTTTGTACGCCGACAACAGAGCCCGTATGTTGTCAGACTGGGAGGCAGACTTCAGGGCTGCGCAAGAGCTGCCGGGAGTTGGTGCTTTCACATCGGCTCGTCTTTTCACGATGGTCCAGGGATACTCGCAGAGCGACATTATCTCTGCTCTGCCAGCCGCGGTCGCCACAAACACATCGCTGTTGTTGGGTCTGTGGTGCAGCGGTGGTGACGCGGCTTTCCAGAACGAGATCACGGCCCTGCGTGCTGCGGTTCAGCAGTACGGAGAGCAGCTCCAGGGCAAGATCCTTGGTATTTCCATTGGATCTGAGGATCTTTACCGCATCTCGCCCACTGGTATCGAGAACGAGAGCGGTCCAGGTGCTGGACCACAGCAGCTTGTGAACTACGTTTCGCAGGCTCGCGAGGCTATCCAGGGTACCGCTTGGGCTGATGTTGTAAGCAACAACCCTATCGACATGACGAGCGACCATACTGACACATTGCCAGCCAATCGGCCACGTCGATACCTGGACTGCGTACGTCAACGCCTCCAACAACCCACTCATCGAAGCTCTCGATTTCCTGGGCGTCGACGCATACCCATACTTCGAGACCGTCAACGAGAACAGCATCGAGAACGCTGAAGGCCTCTTCTTCGACGCATACGACGCCACTGTCGGCGCCTCGATGGGCAAGCCGGTTTGGGTGACAGAAACGGGTTGGCCAGTGACTGGCCCACGGTCCGGCGCTGCCACTTCTGGAACTGAGAACGCCGAGAAATACTGGAAGGCTGTCGCATGCAAGCTCTTGGGCAAGACCAACACTTTCTGGTACCAGCTCAACGACGGAGCTGATCAAGAGGTTTCGTTCAAGGTCATCCCCGCCGATCGCCGTGCTCCTCTTTACGATCTCAGCTGCGAGGGCGCCGATACCACCCAGCCAACTGCCTCAGCTTCTGGCTCGCGCTCTGCTACTCAGGCCGCCGCTACCGCCACAGGTTCTTCCGCCACTTCGGGCGGTGCTGCCGCGGGTACTCCAAACGACGACGCCCAGAACGCCGCTCAGTCAGGTGCTAGCAGCGGATCTGGCTCCAGCAGCAGCGGATCTGGCTCCAGCAGCAGCGGATCTGGCTCCAGCAGCAGCGGATCGAGCTTCAGCAGCAGCGGATCTGGCTCCAGCAGCAGCGGGTCGAGCTCTGGCTCATCCAGCTCTGGCCAGCAAGGCACTTCATCCGGCTCTGGCTCATCATACCAGCCAGCAGCTGGCAACAACGCCACTCAAGGCAACACCACTTACACTGGACCATCGTACACTGGAAGCAACCCATCTTCGTACACTGGTGGCGCTTCTGCCATGGTTGGTAGTGCCGCCTCCGCTATGGTGCTCGCAGCTGCTGCGGCCGTTGCTTTCTTGTAGAGAGCAGGACCATAGCTGTAAAATGTAATCACAAAATGTCTAGCATGTAATGAGGCTTGGGGAAATGGCATAAGGGGCTATAGGACGCAGCATCACGTTCGTATGATGTATAGACATACACATTCTTTTGGGCAAGACAGAAATCGCTATCAGTAATTTTTCCGCCTCTATCTGCTCGCATAGAATTATGGGATGACACGTAGAGACTAAATGTGGTGGGAAGCAATATATGTATGACGATGTACAAGCAGCAACATGTACCATCATGCACTCATGCTCTCAAAGGCCACCCAAGGAATTGTAGTCTTCACTTTGGAAAATCCTCTCAAGCTGGCGCCTCCTGACTCCCATATTGCCTCCGTCGAACAAGGGCAGGCAGGATGCATCGCTCAGAAGCCGTGTAAATGGCTGGTCTTTGCGATATGAGGTCCTGCGAAACGTCAGCGAGACCGAACCACTACAATCAAACCTAAGCACTTACATCCCAACAGCACTCATAGCATCCGTCACACTCCTCACACAATTATCCGAAGCAAAGATCTTCGCCTCGTAGCACAGCTCCTGCCTCGACTTCACATCTCCCGGCCCATTCTCCAGCGAATGCAACGCCTTCCAGGTTAACAACCTCGAAGCATCGACTCGCATCTTGATATCGATCAGCAAGTCCGCAACACTCTGCCTCTCGATGATCGGCACGCTCCCACCGCGACTGTCTGACTTCGCAAAAGCAAGAGCAGCGTCGAAAGCTGCACGCATGATGCTCACGGAGAATGCGCCGACTAAAGCAGCAGAGGCTGTGAAGGACATTTCGATTAGAGATGCGGCTGCTTCGCCTTCGGCTAGGACGTTGTCGACTGGGACACGCAGACCCGAGTATCTGCTGTGTGGTCCTGAGTGAGCTGGGAAGCCCATCAACTCTGGTTCATCGAGGATCGTGTAAGCGGAGGGGTGGTTCTGTGCGATAATATCGCGGGTGACCAGCAGGATGATCACTGATGATCGGGGTTCGACGTCCTTGTCGTCGCCGTTGGTTTGGCCTTCAACGATCTTGCGGCAGACAACGCACTGTAGGTCTGCGCCTTTGCCATCCCAGCCGCCACTGTTGGTTGTCCATAACTACAACAGGATTAGCTGGACATGCCGCCAGGTTCTTCGACAGCAACCATACTTGCCTTCTCCCCTTCCACAATCCACTCATCTCCCTCCTTCCTTGCCGTAGTCCTCAACCCCTTGCCACCCGTCTCCAACCAATTTGCCGTACCACCCGGCTCAGAATGCACAAGACTAGCCAAAGGCTCTCCTTCACCAGTCAAGAACGGCTTCAGATACTCCTTCTGCAACCTCTCATGTCCACTCATGATCAGCGGCGTCAAACCCAGTCCGGTCGCAGCTACAGTCAGCGTCACACTCGTGTCCGCTGCGAAGAGCTCCTCCAAAGTTACTGCAGCATCTACAAGCGACTCGTTCGCACCACCTAAAGCCGTGGGAATCTGTCCTTTGATCATACCGCCAGCTGTGGCCATGCGGTAGAACTGGCGAGTAGATCTGAAGCGCTCGGATTGGGAGGCATGTTTGGAGTAGACGGCGTGAGCACCCTTGAGGACTTGGTCTGCGAAGCCGGCCGCTTCTTTGCGCATTTGCTGTTGCGTTGGGGAGAGGATGAAGTCGATCATGATCGATGTCGTTGTCGATAAGCTGCAGAGAGCGATATCAGTGCATGCGCCAGTGTTGGCAACGAGCAAGTGCTGATAGTCTTCACAACGGCAAGTATTCGTCTAACTTGACAGAGTGACAAAGAGCAGCAGTTTCGCTGGCACAGTCCTGCTCGTGAGCTTTCTACTGTCAAATCTGCGGGCAGCTCTAGAGCTCAGCTTGCTAATAATCCTTGATGTTGATCAGTACGAGCTGAGGGTACCTGCAGCTCTGAAGCGAGCTCAGACTAGGATGCTGCTCACGGAGGATCACGTCTCCCGAAGTGGTAAGAGGTGTTGCTGGGATACTGTCGTTGGATTCTCTACGTGAATGAAGGCATAATTGTCGACAGGAGACCAACTGGAGGCGTCTAAGCTCGATCAGTATGCAGGAGCGATACCCGCCAGTGTTTCTGCGGAATACCGGCGTTGTGGTGTTGCTTCTGTCCGGCGTGATATAAATCTGATGTGAAGGCCCTTGTACTTTCAAATCAGAGTCGTTCCAAGAAGCAGAGTGTCCTTCAAACCTCAAGACTGATATTGAGATGACAGCGAACTGAAGTTGCATTTGTAATGTTACTGCCCTCTATTCGGCAATGCCCTTCAAGCCAGCGTGTTCGGGTCACGATTAGCTGAGGCCGCATCGCAAGCCTCAGGGTTATTGCCAACAACCTGCGCACAAGCGCTGAAACCATCCTGATTGCTGTATACACCGCTCTTATCTGGGCTCGCCTGCATCAACGTGCCTGACGTGACACCAAGTCCATCAGCACCCGGTCCCAAAGTGACATCGCCGTTGCGGAAGACTGGCATGGCCGTCACGTTCGTGAAGTAGGCTGCGTTCCTCTGGCATTGTCCGGATGGAAGGATGATGGGCTGGTTGGCCAACTCCTTGAATGTCTTCTGAGTGTATCGAGAAGTGCTAGCCGTGGTGAAGGCGAAGTCGGCCGCTTCGGGATAAACTCCTGGTCCTGAGATCGGGTTGGGTATAAGTGCCCACTTGGCCTGTGCGAAGAGGTTGCCTGCGCCTTGATCCTGATATGCAGCAGCTTCAGGCGCGAATTGTCCGAGTCTGAGAGGGTTTCCGGCGAACAGCAAGGTTGATGCCACTGCAGGTACCAATCCGTTCGGCAGAGGGCCGTCAGGACCAGCGATGTAAGAGTTCAAACCCGCCGCCAGGGGAGCTGGGTTTCCGTTCTGGCTGACGTATGTAGCATAGATGTTGCTGTTTAGCAGGGGTCCATCGATTTGCAAGACAGACATGCGGATATCGTCGGTAAGACCGATAGACACCATGACCGGGTGTTGACCAGCCGGGAAGCCGTTAGGGAATAATGTTGGGTCGGATGGGACGTCGAGGAGCGTCAGCGCTTGGAGTGGGAAAGCTGCTTTGACGGCACTCTGAACTGCTGCCTTTGGCACGGGGACGATGAACCAGGCTATGGAAATGTATCAGTATCCGCAAGAGTAACGTGAGGCGGGCCTACTTACTGCTGTTCGTGGACATAGTGCGTATGTTTGGGTTGTACACACTGACAGTGTTCCTGCATTGCGCCTCAGTGCCGATGATAGAGGCCAGCCAGACGGCCAGCCCAAGGGTGGATGAAACGCTGAACATATCGAACAGAGAGCTACAGATGTCGAGCAACCTCGGCGAGACCCATCGAGACTGGACGTTGCAATCCTTATACCTCTCTCATGCAAAATACCCACTGCCAACATCTAGTCGCAGTGACGTGCCTGATAGGCATGCTTCGAACGGGTTCAACGTCCCTCGAAACCTTCTTCTACGCGGCCTTACTGCGATGGCCTGAAAGCTCTCTGATCGGCATGTTTTGATTGACAGAACGTGGCCGGGAAGTCCCTGTAAGCTGTTAGTGAATTTGGTTGAGCTTGCGCCACGCCGTCAGAAGACATGATGCCTCGAGAACAGTCGAAGTGCTGCGGCACTTGCCATGAGACAACAATGCCTTCGTGTTGGCAGTCCTGGACGTTGGCCCTTGACTCGTACGAGCAAACACCACTGCAATAGTCGGTATTTCGCACCGGAGCACTTGTATAACAGCCTTCGTGTACTCAAGCAAGCTGCTAGATGTCACAAGAAACCCGCCATCCCGAGCGCGTGCGAGCATTCGTTTCGGACCTGCATCCGCAACAGGTGTGTCCACAGGTGTCGCAGTGGGCATAGTGCTCGTCGACGTAGCAGGAGAGTCATGTCAGAGGTCGAGCTGTTGCAGACTACTGCGTGACTCGCTGGCACTACTGCTCACTACCTCCGCAAAGAGATAGATGATGAAGATCGCACCGCGTCCGGGAAATGCAGCGGCTTCGGCATTGAGGTTGAGCATAATCAGGAGTGGGCTCCGAGGTGCCGTGGGTGCATCGTTGGGAGGACATATGCTGGAGCAGTTCGCGTGAATGAAGGGTTGGATGTTGATGTGCGTGCGTGAAGGGAACGTGGTGTTTCCGATCTGAAGCGGCGAAAAGTTGGTCAGACTTCTGCCAAGAGCAGGGGTTCTGAAGTTCGCCCCCTTGCAGGGCCAATTGTTCACGACTCTATCAGATACCTGCATTGTCACATGCATAGACTGGAGTCAATGAGGCTTTGTCGCCATTCATCCCAGTCGTACGAGTTTGCCCTTTCGTGGACAAGCAGTTCTACCCATGGTGGACCGCAGGAATCAGGATGCGAAGTTCCACCTTGCTCAAAGTACGAAAGCACTGCTGCTGTTCAAATCACTACTGTCATATCCGAGTACACCACCCAAGATTGTCATAAACGCTATACAAATAAGCTAAGAAGTTCCGCAGCTGAAAGGCGCCGTGATCGTGCCATTGGCGTATGCGTCCACGATAGCACGAATCGTCACATACAGACCGGCAACGCAAATGAACAAACCGACGACAATGGTCAGGACTGCCATCAAGGTGCCGCCCCATCTCTTTCGCCAGCTCCTGATGCCCTCTCCATCATGGTAAGCGTCATGCAGCCAGAACATACCAGCACTGGAGATCTGTCAGCTCGGTATCGATTGAACGGGTGCACTGCCAAAACTTACATTCCATAGGTGAACCATGCCGCAAACAGGGATGCAGTGATACCAATCAAGTAGTTGAAGATAGGTACTCCCACTGCGAACACGAAGGCAATGGCGCTGAAGATTGCAACTAGCGAAACCCAAACAACCCAGCCCAGGACTGTGTGGTCGTGAAGGTGGCGAGAATGTCGGAAGAATCGAACGAAGATGATCTTGCTGGCGGTATGCACGTAGAGTGCGCCTGCGATGAGCAGATTTGGAAGAGCGATACCGTAGGCCGCCTTCGCCCATGCAGTCTCGAGAGACGAAAAGGATGGCGAGAGGACTGCGCTGCCGATGAAGCCGTAGGTGACACCGGCGAAGATGGCGTAGTATGTGGTGGCAAAGCCTTGCAGAGTGTATGCAGCCTTCACGCTGTAAAATCGTCAGCCTGAGTCGGATGAGGCGATATGGCGTTCTCGCTACTTACGCATCTTGAGGCCTCTTCATCTCAGACATGAGTGCGAAGAACCTAATCCTCGTCAGTCCTGCGTCAAAGGGATGTTGGAGCATATGCTACTCACATGAAGTGACCGCAGTATGCAAAGACCGGGTTCGTGATCGAGAAGAACGCCGTGTAGAAATCGCTGGAGCGTGCCGCAACCACAGACCGGCCTTCCACTGGATGAGTGCCAGCACCAACCATGCCAACGATTCCAGCAATCGTAATGCTGAGCACACTGGGAATAGAAATCCACCCAAGTCCATCGAACGTTCGCGGCAAGGCGCACAGGAACGTGGCAGCGGCAAAGATCCCCGTGAACGATACATTGCAGAGTCCATTACTGCTCAAATTCGACAGCGCAATCTGCCCCGAAAGCATCTGTCCGCCCGCGAGAAGAAACGCAAACGCGATCGTTCCAAAGGAAAAAACCTCGCGCCCAACAACTCCAAACATAATCTTTCCCGCATCGCCCATATTGTGCACCTCCGGATGTCGCAGCTTGAACCGCACCAGCAGAACCGAGGTATACGCCGCAAAGATTCCCAGAAAGATAATCAAAACGAGACCCGGGGCCATCCCGACGACCGCCAGCGACGAAGGCAGCGAGAGCATCCCATTCGACACAATCTCCGCAATCATCAACACGCTCACAATCTGCCATGAGAGCGTTTTGTACTTGATGTCGTGGTGCTCCTCGTGGCCGAAAACGTCGCGGCTGTCATAATCGCCATTGCCGCGTGGTGAGTCCTGGCCCGAGGCGTCGTAGGCGTTGTACGTGTAGTCTTCGGATTTCGACATGGTCCGGAGTGGATGCACGTCGCTTCTCGACGAGCCCAGCATGGTGTGTCGGTGTCGCACGGCGTGGCGTCCCTCTCGTCGGCGAAGGGTGGAAGTGTAAGTCGAAACACGAAGGCGTCGGCAACGTGGGTGCTACTGGTGATAAAGATGGGGCAAGCTGCAAGCTGCTCATGGCTAGCTTCATTTAGGCAGGTGGATGGTGCAAAGCCGTGCCGATCTTTTGGCAAGCCACGTGCAGCCGTGCTCAACGCGTGTGCTCCATCTCTGGTCTCGTGGAGCGAAAGTTTGATCCTGCGATATTGCTCTGCTTGGATAAGATGTGGATGGCAAATTAGCCATACGGGACGGGTGTGAAGAGGCACGGGAGGGTGCCAGAAAAGTCGTCATGCCATGATTCATTACTTTTAGTCCAGTTTTCGCACGTACTCTACGGGCCCAGAGTATCTGAAACGCGCCCATACGAGGTAGAACACAATGCCCCATACTGCGACAACAGTGAATACCAGTGAAGACCAGTTCATAGACATTACGGTCAATGCTGGTAGCGGTGTTGGCGGGAAGAAGGCCTAGCGTTCAATTAGTATGTGGAGATCAGGGGATCTTACATCAGATTTCTTCGCACTTACCATGACAAAGACCACCGACAAAAAGCTCATTGCTAGCAGATTGACTAGCAATCCATATCGGCCGAGCTGAAACTGCGAAGGTAGCATTGGCTGTTTTGAGAGTCGCCGCCATACAAAACAACCAATGCACATGCCGTAAGACACCATGAGCGTTCCGTTGGTAAGGGAAATTAAGCTGTTGAAGGCGACCGTACTTCCGATGTTGATTAGCGAAAGAAGGCACGCGATTGTTGTGGAGCAGATCACGGCATTCAGAGGTACGTCCAAACGTGGGCTGACCTGTTCAAACGTCAGTTTGAAGCAAGACACATCTCTAGGTGAACAAGAACGTACTCTTGATAGCCAGGCAGCAAACGGTGTACCATCATCTCGCGCAAAGGCAAAGATCTGGCGTGATGCAGAGGCCTGAATTGAGATGGCACTTGCAGCGTCCATGAGGATAATGATCTGCGGCATGTCAGCACTTGCTAGCTGCGAGGGTGTCATCCTGCGGGTCAGCCTACCGCTGCCATGGCATTCGTTGCAGGTCTTGAACCGGTTGTGTTGTAGAAGATCTGTATGAAGGGATAGTTCGTGGGCGTGTTGACCACTGGGCTGCGTTAGTATAGCAGATGTGTGCACCATTCCAGCTTCACTCACCAGACTCAAGATCGCCTATGCAGTATGCAACAGTAATGGCTGTGACCCATCCCAGTGCACCGTTAAGGGAAGTTGCCCACATCATAGACCGTGGCAGTGTATACGCTGCATCCTTGAGTTCTTCCGACATGTGTACTGATGCGTCTGCTCCAAGTAGGGGCACCACACTGGCCTGCATACCAATCAAAGCAGACAGTCCAGCGCTATGCCAACCAGGGTCCTGAAATGCTTGCCAGGCATACTCGGAGGAGGAGCGCGGTGAGAGAATCCAAAGAGGAGCCAGAATGCAGAAAATGCCGTAGACGTGGACGACCAAGATAGTACCTTCGACCAGATGCAGTCGCGTAGCCAGGAAGATATTGAATAGAGCACCGCAGACCAGGACCGCGATGACGAGCAGTGTTCCGTGCCACCGCTCGTAAACGTAGGAAGGATAGTTCAACACCAGAAGTCCTTGAATGATAGTGCCGGCCTGGAATGCAATTGATGCTTGAAGAGCCTGCCATCCGAGCACTCCAAGCCATCCAACAAAGTAACTCAGAACCTTTTGATACTTTCTCGGTGAGAACTCGCTAACCCAATGATATTGGCCACCTGTAGTCGGCGCCATCGATCCCATTTCTGCCATGGAGGCATATACCGCAGTGAAGCCCATCCATGATATCAGCCACGTCCAGATGAGTCCCGCGGTCCCACCATTTTGAAGCGCAATGCTCAAGCTGCTCAGCTGAGACTCCCACGAGCACATCAAGATAGCACTGAAGCCGAACATCGTGACCAGCTTGAAATTCCTCTGCAGTACTTGAGTCTTCCCCATCCTCGCCATGTCTCTCTGGTCGTTGGCATTTCCGCCCCTCGTGGCCTTGTAGGCGCCGCCATCACTGTGGACGGACCTGTCCTTGGAGTCCATGGTGGTCGACGATGTAGTCATGCTCCAGCGGATCACTCACTCGGGATACAAAAACATGCCTGGCGATTTCTTCAGTTACGCAATAGTCGGCATTGTTGGTGTTGGTGATGGTCTCGGCCGGAGGATCCTGATCCAGAGGGCAAGGCCCGTCGCAGGATGGGCGGGCGCCGGTTCTCTCGCCAATCTCCTATCACGTGCAGCAGAGGAGTGTGGGATGGGTGGCCGAGAAGGCGACACTACCGAATCATGCTGCAGCTAAGTGGCTTTGGGGCGCGACCAGCAAGACCCGAAGCTTATTGCAGGTGGCGTCCTCTTGCGCCATTGGCCGGTAGGCGACGACCCCATGCCGGAGCAAAATTCTTCGTTGTTGATCGGCGGTGTCATGTTTGGTTGACGGCTGGGAATTCTCCAGCTGTCGCAGTGTCGTGTCGTGTCGTGTCGAGATGAGGAAGTGATGTCGAGGTTCTCCCTTCTGGGATCTGCTGTGCGGCCAAGTCGGGGCAGGCATGTCACGGACTGCTGGCGAGGCAAATCCAACTTCACATCCTGCTGCACTCTGCACAGTGCACATCCTTTGCATTCTTCCGCGCCTATCACTGCGCTGCGTTGTCGGGAGCTTGCAGATTGGCGCAGTAACCATAAACGTCGGTTACACCAACCGCCGGAGCTTAATAGATGGGCGGCGGGAACGTCGTATGCCGACCATGCCTCCGACACGATTGGCTCCCGCCTTGCACTTCTCGGTAAGCGGCCGGTCGTGTTGCTCTTCCTCCTCACCACAGCAGCTATCTCGCCGGATGCTCGCCTGCTGGTGATATGAACATGCCCATGCCGACATGCTAGCACCACCGCGCGGAGCAGCGACAGCATCATGACACCGGCCACACCAGCATGGCTATACCCGATACACTGACACCGCCACTGGCCGTCATCAACCAGGATGACCAAAGAGGCGTCCTGTGGACTGTCGGAGTGATATGTTTTGCCTTCATCTACCTCACATTTGCCGTCCGGCTCTTTGTGCGATGGAGGAGATTCCAGATCGACGACTATGCCATCCTGGTGGCATGCGTGCTCATTCTGGCGGAAGTGGCCGTGTCCTTCGCAGCCGTGGCGATGGGGTTGGGAACCACGGCCTCGACACTACAAAGTGCAGACCGCATACGGACTCTTTGGCAGGTGAGTGGACAGGTCTGGGTGTTTTGGCAAGCTTGATGACTGATGTTTGCGAACAGCTATTCATGGCCAGCGAAGCATTCTACGTGCTAGCCACCTGGACCGCAAAGGCCGCCGTGCTTTTGACAGTTCGGGGGCTATTATCCAGAGATGCGAGAATGCGGATTGTCTTTCACTTGACACTCGCTGTCGTGGCCGCGCTCGGTCTGGCTTCGCTTCTTGCGGTCATAGTACAGTGCGGCAGCGGTAGTCTCATGCCGAATGTAGACGGGCATTGTCATCAGGTATGTGCACAATGATCAGATGCTGGGAGTCTACTAACACCGACATAGCAACCTCGCTGGATAGCTGTAGCGATTGCAGACACTGTCACAGAGATCTGGGGCTTCTCGCTTTTCTGTAAGATTGTCTGGTCCCTCCAGATGAAGTGGAATTACAAATGGACTTCAGCGGCCATTCTTGGCCTTCGGCTCTTGTACGTGCTCTCACACACACACACATTTCCCTCACGTACTGACCGACATAGCTGCATCGCATTCGCGGGTGTCCATGCGCACTACGTTTCCGCCTTTGAACAGGACCCTAACCCAGCTGTCCGCATCATACAGCCACTGGCTTGGCAGCAGGTCGGCCTCACTTGGTCACTGCTGTCCGCCATGGTCGTGGCTTTGAGACCGTTCCTCAGGGACTTCCACACTGGCTTCGGTATGGACCTGGCCACAAGAAACGATAGCACCTATGGACATGGGAGTAACAAGTTCTCGCCCAAGGGATATCGGCTCAAGGAGCTGTCTGGAGGTCGCCATACACAATCAAGATCTGGCCACAGAGATGTCAGCAATGAACCTCCGCCAAAGGGTGAACAGTTCCGGGCAGACGACATACAATATTCAGCAGCAATTTACCACGGCGCACGGAAACCCAGCGAAGGAAGCACGCAGTCTCACGAGCCCATCATCAGACGCGAAGTCGAATATACTGTTACATACGAAACATCATGAACATCTAGATACCCATCTCAGCACCACTGAGCTCCCTGGTCAACTCTCTGTTCGATATGGTTCGAAAGATCCTTCATGCTCGTCCCTGGCGCTAGCTAGCCACGACCCACCTGTCACGCAAACAGCATGCAAGTGCGGGGTACACCTAGCCTCAGAGAAACACGTTGTATAAAGCTATGAGCTGTAGCTGTACTACCTCGCGAAGCCTTGAACGCCGGATTTACAGATCTGAGACACCTACTAGATCTATACATCATCACGACAGCGAACGATCATGTCTTACAACATCCCAGACGAGAACACTCCCAAGCCTCCTGGTCAGGTTCGACCATATCCAAAAGAAACCTCGACAGGCTCAGTCGAATTCACAGTCCCCAAGACTGGCGAGAAGGGAACAACAATCTACAGAATATGGGGCAAACTATCCCCCGATGTGACTCCCTTGATCTGTCTCCACGGCGGACCAGGAATGCTGCACCGTAAGCGCACACCATCACCAACTACCTTAACCACAGGGATCACTGACATTCACTCCCAGACTACATCCGCCCCATCTCCCTAATCGCCAGCGATTACAACATCCCCGTAATAATGTACGACCAACTCGGCTGCGGCGACAACACCCACCTCCCCCACCACAAACACGACACCAGCTTCTTCACCTTCGCCCTGCACATCGCGGAGCTTGAAAACCTCAAACAACACCTCGGAATAACCACCTTCTACCTCCTCGGCCAATCCTGCGGCGGCATGGAAGCAATCGAATACGCCATCGACCACCGCCCAAAAGGCCTCAAAAAACTCATCATCTCCAACTCCCCCGCGGCAATGCCAACCTGGAGCAAAGTCTGCAACGGCCTCCGCGGCAACCTACCACAAGACGTCCAAGACGCCCTAGACACACACGAAGCCGCCGGCACAACCGACTCCAAACCCTACCAAGACGCCACCCTCGCCTTCTACCGCCGCCACCTCTGCCGCGTGCACCCTTTCCCCGCCGACCTCGAAGCCTCCCTCGCCGGCATCGCAGACGACAACACCGTCTACGCCACCATGAACGGACCGTCTGAGTTTACTGTGGTGGGCACTGTGAAGGATTGGGATTATGTTGGGAAGTTGGGGACGATTGATGAGGATCTCGTGCCTGGCGGGGTGTTGTTGATTAATGGGAAATATGATGAGGCGCAGGATGAGGTTGTGTGGCCGTTTTTTAAGGGGATTCGGGCGAGGTGTAAGTGGGTTACGTTTGCGTTGAGTAGCCATACGCCGTTTTTGGAGGAGACGGAGAGTTATGTGAAGACGCTGGGGGAGTTTTTGATGGCGGAATAAGAGTGGACAAGGTGGTGGGAAGAGATCATATCGACAGTAGAGTGCTAGACCGCGCAAAATCAATGATATTTGGTATGCAAGAATTATCCTTGCTACCACGTTCCCCTACCGAATCACACAGGCACCCACGGCCTCATCCACCACGGCTCACCATCCCCACCCGCATCCGCATCCGTATCCAACGGACCATACCCCCCACCCTCACCACCCCTCCCTCTCTCCCCCCGGCCCGTCCACAATCCTCAACCCCTCCTCCATCTCCTCCCCAAGCCTCTCCGCCGCCTTCCCAGTATCCTGCCAATACAACTCGCTCCCATCATGGTAATGAAACCCTCTGTGCTCCGAACCCCCCTGAATACAACACCGACACGTAACGAAATTCATGGCCCTCAACATCCATATCCTCAGAAACCGCTTCCAGCCAGGCAGCATCGTTTCGAGGTCATAGCCTAGGGCGGCCTGGACTTGGAAGAATAAGAGGTCGCAGAGGTCGTTGAGGAGTTTGTTGGGCCGCTCTTTGAAGGTGCTGGAGGGTGGGGTGAAGAGGTTTTGGAAGTGTTTGAGTGCGGAGGCGGTGGCGGACGAGTGCGCGAAGGAGGTTTCGGGAGGTTGGATCCAGGGTGGGGTGGTGAGGCTTTGGAGGGCGGAGGGGGCGGCGTCGTTGAGGAGTTGGGTGGGGAAGGTGAAGTAGTTGCGACGGGTGATGTCGTAGTCTTCGGCGTCGAGGGCGAGCCAGCCGTCGTGGGCGTTGTGGTACTTTTGGAGCGCGGCGTGCTCGTCGAATGCCTTGACTTCATCTTTGTCGTTTGCTTGGAGGATGAAGGCGGAGCATTCTTTGCAGGTTGCGGCTCGACATTGCTTGTCTGTGAGTGCTTCGAACTCTTCTTCACAAAGTGAGATGTCGTGATCGCAAGGCAACGCAACTCGACAGGTTCCGCCTACGAAATGGCGTCAGCTCACAACATCCTTCGAGTACGGTCGTCGAAGACGCGCTGGGAAAAGCTGTACTGGTGATCTCGGAGTGCCGAACATCCACGATGCCCATCGACCATTCCAGCGCATCGAGTCTTGCCTGTGGAGATCGTTATTCAGACCCGCGAGGCGATTGTCTGCGGCAAGATATCGTGGACATTTGTGCGCCTGAAATAGCCATGATGGAGTTCCTACATCGAGTCCACCAGCCAAGAAGCCATGCTCGCGCTTCGTGCCGGATGGCCTCGGAGTGTCGTCTAAGGTCAAGCACTTGACCAGGCAGACTAGGAAATGGTCCCATCTTCCATGGATTATATATCGGACAGTGTCGAACGTCTTCGACAAGGCGGTCTAGCCGTAAGTTTCAATCGTCAGATGTGCAGGCAGAAGGATCGAACGAGCGCGGCTGACGTGTGGGAGATGGCTATGAGCGTACAGCAGACCGAGAGTGGTGTAAGAGGTCAGCAGGCTTGGATACGATGCAGCAGCTGGACGTGTTTTGGGTCCCTGCATGCTGGACGGCGGACGCCACTGAGTAGTGAATCCCTACCGCCCACGCGACAGGAGGTGTGCCTGCTTGCTCGGCGCGTTGGTGTTTCTTTGTCGGTGCGATGTTATGGTAGTGAGGGGTGTGTCTTGGTTTGTGGAAGTCATACCAGCAGCGACCTGTTATGTTCGTCTGTATGGGGTGACTGCAGGCACGAGATATATCATCACATCATATGGGAGGTGACTCGGGAGTGTTTTTGCGCGGAAAAGTGTAAGCTGCAAGTTCAGGGCGCTCGGATCAGCACGCCAAAAGTTGCAGAGGGAGCTTTCTTCGACGACTTCCACCAGTTGTTCGAAACGACACCCCCGCCAACACACACTTTTTGCACGTGGCAGAAACATCATCCTGGGTGCACCGCCCACTACCACATACTCTGCATCTTCACACGAGCGACTATCGACTGCTGCAGCACCATCTAGCAGGGAAGCATCAACTAGAACACCCCCCCCCCAGCTTGGCACGGAGCACCCTCACCCTCAAGCCACTTTGGCTGGCAAGGACCACTTGACACTGGCGCGATGGATGCTGCCGCTCTCAGAAGCCGCATCCAGGCTACCCTCGATGCCAACGCTGAGATCCGGAAGCAGGCAGAGGGTGAACTCAAGGCGGTAAGCAACATGGCCAAAAGATGGGAAGCAGGACCCCCACCAGTCGCGTGGGCATCCACATCAGGCACATCACTGACATAGTCGTGACATCCAGGCAGAGGACTCCTCGGGCTTCCTGAACGGCTTGCTGAGCGTCCTCGAGCAAGAGCAAGATGCGAGTGTGCGGCTATCGAGTAGGTGACCATCACGCAAAAGACGGAAACGCGTGGAAGTGGACATATGAGCGTGCGCTGACACATACATAGCCGCCGTGTACTTCAAGAACCGCGTCAACAAGGGCTGGTCCAAGGTCGAGGACAGCCAGACCACGAGCCCCATCATCTCCGAGGAAGAGAAGACCGTCGTTCGACGTCGTCTCGTCCCAATCATCGCGAGCGCAGCGCCCAACATCCGACCGCAACTCATCGTCGCCCTCCAGAAGATCCTCCACTGCGACTTCCCCAAACAATGGCCCGACTTCGTCTCCATCACCCATCAACTCCTCCACTCGCAGGAGATCCCCTCCATCTTCGCCGGACTGCAGTGTCTGCTCGCGATATGCAGGACGTACAGATTCAAGCTCGGAGACAGCAGGCAGGACTTTGACAAGATTGTGGAAATGACCTTCCCGCAGTTGCTGAACATTGGCAACCAGTTGGTGGATGAGACGAGCTTGGAAGCAGGAGAGATGCTGAGGACGGTGTTGAAGGCGTATAAGCACGCCATATACTTCGAGCTGCCCATGCAGTTGAGATCGCATCAATCGATGGTGGACTGGTGCACACTGTTCTTGAAGATCGTTGCGAAGGCCCCTCCGGAGAACTCGATGATGGAAGATCACGATGAGCGCGAGCTGAACCATTGGTGGAAGTGCAAGAAGTGGTCATACGTGAATCTCAACAGGTTGTTCGTCCGATACGGCAACCCGGCGAGCTTGCAAAAGGGGAACGGCGAGGACTACACAGCTGTCGCTAAGAGCTTCATCGCGAACTTTGCCCCAGAGATCTTGAAAGGCTATCTGGCGCAGATTGAGCTTTGGGTCCAGAAGTCAGTGTGGCTCAGCAAACCCTGCTTGTCATACACATTGGGCTTCATGGATGAGTGCGTCAAGCCAAAGGCTATGTGGGATCATCTGAAACCACACATGCCGGTGCTTATTGAGCACCTCCTATTCCCGGTGCTGTGCCAGACCGACGAGGACCTGGAACAGTTCGAGGAGGAGCCGGCTGAGTACCTCCACCGCAAGCTCAACTTCTACGAAGAGGTTTCAGCTCCGGACGTCGCAGCAACAAATTTTCTCGTTACACTTACGAAGGCGAGGAGAAAGCAGACTTTCGAAGTGCTCACCTTCATCAACAACATCGTCAACAGGTACGAGGCGGCCGCCGACGACCAGAAGAACCCACGCGAGAAGGAAGGAGCTTTGCGAATGATAGGAACCCTTGCAAACGTCATTCTGGGCAAGAAGAGTCCGATCGCAGACCAGGTGGAGTACTTTTTCGTCAGGCATGTGTTCCCGGAGTTCCGCAGCCCTCATGGCTTCTTGCGAGCCCGCGCTTGCGATACGCTCGAGAAGTTCGAATCGCTCGACTTCAAGGACCCAAGCAACCTCACCATCATCTACCGGAACATCCTCGAGTCAATGGCCGACCCTGCTCTCCCTGTGAGAGTCGAAGCCGCCCTTGCACTTCAGCCACTTATCCGACATGACCCTATCCGCCAGATGATGCAACAGAACATCCCTCAGATCATGCAGCAGCTACTCAAGCTCGCCAACGAAGTCGATGTAGATGCTCTGGCAAACGTCATGGAGGATTTCGTCGAAGTCTTCGCCGCGGAACTGACTCCGTTCGCCGTTGCACTGAGCGAACAGCTGCGTGACACCTATGTGCGCATCGTGCGCGAGCTGATCGAACGCCACAGCTCGAAAGAGGGCGATGATGGCTATGGTGACTTCCTGGACGATAAGAGTATTACCGCTCTCGGAGTGCTGCAGACTATTGGCACCCTCATCCTCACACTCGAAAGCACCCCAGACGTCTTGGCACATCTCGAGACAATCCTCATGCCGGTCATCACCATCACACTTGAGCACAAGCTGTACGACTTGTACAACGAAGTGTTTGAGATCATCGACAGCTGTACATTCGCCGCCAAGATCATCTCGCCGACCATGTGGCAAGCCTTCGAGCTGATTCACCGAACATTCAAGTCTGGCGCCGAGCTCTACCTCGAAGATATGCTGCCAGCGCTCGAGAACTTCGTTAACTACGGCTGGAAGACTCTTCTGGAGAACCGAGCGTACCTTGATGCGATTGTGGATATGGTCCGCACTATCTTCAAGGACGAAAAGGTTGGTGGTGTTGACCGCATCTGCGGTTGCAAGCTCGCCGAGATCTTGATGTTGAACCTCAAAGATGGCATCGATAACTACGTTCCCGAGTTCATCTCGCTTGCGATGACTGTTCTCACGAACGATGAGCTCAAGGTCAAGTCGTACAGGATACACCTGATGGAGATGGTTATCAACTCGATCTACTACAACCCTCGACTGGCGCTTGGGGTGCTGGAGGCAAACAACTGGACGAACAAGTTCTTCAGCTTGTGGTTCTCGAGTATCGATGGATTCACGAGGGTGCACGACAAGAAGCTCAGCATTGGTGCGATCACAGCACTACTGACGTTGCGCACTGAAGAAGTACCACAGAGCGTGCAGCAAGGCTGGCCAAGATTGCTGCAGGGCATTGTTCGCTTGTTCCAGACTCTTCCTGCTGCGATGAAGAACAGGGAAGAAGCACAGCGCGAGGAGGACTTTGGTCTAGGCGGTGACTACGATGATGACGAAGAGGTAAGCAATACCGCAGGCGTGCGCTTGGAAGTTATACTGACACATGAACAGGAAGAAGACGAGTGGGAAGGTGAAGACTGGGAAGCCGAGGAGAACGAGGAGACGACCGACATCAAGGACGAAAGCACAGCATACCTCGACTTCCTCAGCCAACAAGCGAGCAAGTTCAACGCTGCAGTGGGTGAGGCCGAAGACGACGACGAGCTTGAGGAAGAGAGTTTACTGGAGACGCCACTCGACTCCATGGAGCCCTACAACCTGTTCAAGGACACACTCGCCACCATGTCCGCTCAGCAACCACAGTTCTACCAACAGTTGACCAACATGCTCGGGCCGGAAGAGCAACAAGTCATCAAGGCCGCCGTGGAGCAAGCCGACAAGATCAAGCAGCAACAAGCCGCAGCTGCAATACAAGGCGCCGCCGATCCACAAGCGAACGGCAGTTGAGTGGCTGTTGCTGCTGCTGTAGCATGATGAAGATGAACGCACGAAACGATGACCACCGCGGCGGATGCCCCTCATCCCTACCTGCTCTTTGCATAGATTGATACCCCCTCAGCCGATGTGATCACCCATTCGCAACATGCGGCCCGCCATAGTTGCACGCCGCGGAGGATACGAATTGGAAGTCATGATAGGACGCTTACTGGAGGCATGAGTCGAGCTGGATTGATGAAGGCGAGCGGGTAGATAATTCTTTCTGGTGTGGCATGAGGTATTGAGTATGATGTGAGGCATGTGAAGAAGCATGACTTGACTGCTTGGGAAGATACCTGTTGATGCTAGCAAGCGAATGAAGCAAGCTTCGGTTCTGAGGCTTTCTATGTCACGGTTTTGCCTCTGCAGTACCAGAACTTCCCAAGCAAATGACTTCGCTGCTTTTTTCTAGCTGGCGCCGCTGTAATCTCTGCTCAACCTGATGTGATAACCCCCGGTAGGACCTGGTTCCATGCTGCGTCAGCTTGTTGCTAGTCTGCCGCTGTCCATACGAACGGAGCCAAGAAAATAGGCTGAGCAGCACGAATGTGTGCAAGGTGACCGTGGATGAATGGCACCTGAGAATCAAGCTTGCTGCCCATGGTGGCCAGTCTGCTCTCATGGCCTGTCACCTGGGGCTCCACCTTCGAGACCCGCTCCTCGAGTTCGAGAACAGCTCCGCGCGTGGTCGACTGCTTCGCCTTTAAATCCTTCACTTGGTTCTCCAGGTTTGTCATCTTGCACTTCTCGCTCTGGGTGGTCGCCGCGTTGTTGTTGTTGTTGTTGTTGTTCTGATCTTTGACATTGCCAATCTCGCTCTTCAAACTGCCATTCTCATCCTTGACTTTCCTGACCTGCATCCTAACCTCCTTCACATCCTCCTCCGTCACCAACTTCGACATCTTCCCTTTCTTCGCGCCCGCGATCTCAGTTGGGAAGCGGGTCTTGATAGCTTGGATCTACTCGCAAAGGCGGATGTTTTCGATTTGGAGGTCTCCGACGCGCTTGGAGACTTGTTCCTCGACGGCGGTGGTGACGATGGCGCGGATCTTGGTGTCGGAGATGATGGGTGCTTGCTTTGTGGTCTCGGCTTTGTCTTTTTCGCGGGCGATTTTGTCAGAATTTTTGACGGTATTGATGAAATCGTGGAGGAGTGACTTGAGCTCGAAGAGGAGGGAACCCTTGCTGAATTTTGCTTCGTCGTGGGAGTGTTTGATGTCCTCGATCACTGTGCTGCTGAGCGCTGAGTCGATTCGGCGGAGGATCTTGTCGCCTAGATGGAGATGGCCGCCAGCGTCACCTGCAAGATTTTGGGTTAGTGTTTGTGAAGCCGAGTGAGCACTCTGGTTGCTGGCTGGTCTCACCTTCGTTTGCCACCATGTTCGCCGCCAATGTGATGCTGTTATGCTTGATGATGAATTTGGTGTGCGAAGCGAGGATAAAGAGCGATCTAAGCACAAGATGAGGATTCGGTAGGAGCCATCGCACATCCTTGTCGTTGTTTCGGCGGCGCCCGTCGTGCTTCCCGCTAAGCGACTGTCACATGCAAGTCTGTGTGAAAGTCAAATCGGTACCATGTCTTGAGCACCGACCGCTGCATAGCGCATGGAAATGCACGTCCTGTCGGTATGATGGGTCGTAGGTTGACTTCATTATCCAAGTCCCGAGCACCTCGCAGGTGAAAGTCGAGAAAAGTGGTTCATGTCTACAAGTTCGATACGCTCTGCACCCGCTACTAGCTGGACCGCAATGCTGTCACCACAATCGAACCCCATGACCACTATATCGAGCCTGCAGACACGCCCCACCTCAGAGAGTTTCGATCATCGCCATCAACAGCTTCGCTTGATCTTCCAACACCACTGATACACTATTGCTTCTTCTTCTCAAGCGGACCAGGCAACTTGCACCCACAGATCTCTTCCGACTTTTCTTTCTGTGCCTTTTCCTTCCATGCAACTCCTGGGAAGATTGTTCTCGGGTCACCTATGAGGTCGAGTTGTCCCATAACCCAAAGGTTAAAGTTCTTCACCCAAACGAGCGTCTCTGTCCAATCGGTTGTTTCGGCATTCAGGCTATGCACCTTTCGCTCAACCTTTGTAACCTTTGTTCGTAGCTCGCTGTGCTGAGATTTGTGTTCGCGAGTATCGGCCTCCAAGTTCGTGACTTTTGATGCCAGAAGACCAGCCTGTAGATCGGCGGGTGGAATGCTCTGCAGGCTCTGTACGTCGCTCTCCAGGGTCGAGAGTCGAGTCACAACCGTGTCGGGTGGTGAAATGGAGCCTATGGTCCGGCTGAGCGCATTGACCTGGAACTGAATGCTGTGATGGTTCTGTGTAGCCACGGCCTCCCGAGCTCGAGCGCTGGCGATGTCTGCCTTGGAGCTGGCGTTCTCTTGCTGTAGCTTTTTGTGTTCCGAAGCAAGGCCGCCGACTTGCATTTTCAAGTCGTCAAAAGCCTCCTCGCTGACCAATTTGAGCTTCTTCTTCTTCTTGGAACCATCGAGCTTGGTTGGTAGTTGACTCTTGACCATCTCAAGTTCCTCTCGCAAACGATCGACTTCAATCTGCTTGTCGCCCAGCCGCTTAACCACTTCCGCTCCCTCCACCTCAACCGCAGACTTCACCATTCGCTGTATCTCGGCGTGGGAGAAGGAGGAGTGCCCGCCTCCTTACAATTCCGCCTTGTCTTTCTCACGTGCAATCTTGTCCGCCTTCTTTAGAGCGACAAGCACTTCTTGCATGACCTCGCGGAACTCGAAGATCTGAGCGCCTTTATTGAACTTCGCCGGGTCTGTTGACTTCACATCCTCAAGGATATTGCTGCCGAGTGCCTTGTCTAGCAGCTCCACGACGCTTGTACCGAGTTCACCTGTGTCAAAATCTTGCTGCTGCTCAGTGGTGGCGAACTTCCCTTTCTGTTCGCGTGCTGCTCGTGCCTTTTCGCGCAGCTTTTGCTCTTTCTTGTTCGGCATGGTTGTCAACAGTGCGCTGTGCAGGTATACAAGATGAGTCGAAGGTACAAGTGAGGCAGGAGAAAATGCAAGTGTTTGTGTGCAGTTTCGTCGAAAGGAGCGCGCATTCTTGTCACTTTTTACGGCGGCTCCCGTCCCGTCTTTCCCTGCAACGGCTGTCACATGCAAATTTTGGTTCGGGACGGAAACAACAAATATGTTGTCTTACGTGAAGTGCCATACAACGCGTTGAAATGTGAAGCGCCATGAAGCTCACTCGAGCCTTTTGCGGTGAGCTGATTCTGTCCTGTTGACTTGTGTGGGTCGCCTTCCACCTCCCGTACAGATGCTCTGTCATCGACTTGTCCTCTGGACACGCTTTGTACAACTGAGCTGCAGCAAGTTTCCGCCTCATTGGAAACATGCATCTAGTATCGTCGGCTAATAAAATACCGGTAATCGTCGTAGCTCGAGCAATCGCTCTCCCCGTCACTGCTGTCGTCGGCCTTGCTGTCACCGGCAGTACCACCCTCATCCTCGTCCACGCTGGAATCCTCGTGCTCCGTTTCCTCGTCGATAAAATTATGGAGATCAGCTAGAACACTGTCTGCCTGCGCACGGTAGTTTCCAAAGCTCTCCCATAACTCGTCACATTTGCGACTCAATTGGTTTAGCTTCGCGAACTGCTCCGTGATTCTTGTGCCATGATCCTTCACAGTCGTCTCCATCTCCTGCATTTTTGACAGCTTCACACCTTGACTCCACACTCGCGAATCCAGAGTGGTCCTTTCCCGCGCGAAGGTTGCATTTCGTGTCTTGAGATCGAGGATCTCACTTTCCTGGTGGTGAAGGTTTTCTTCAAGTTCCTTGATAGTTATTTCATGCTTGGCCTCAAGTTTCTTGAATTCGGCCTCCTGAGTTGCTACCTTGCGCCGCAAGTCTTTGAGGTCATCCGCACTTGCAGGTGTTGGCTTCTTAATCTTCTTCGCACCCTCGATGGTGGCAGGCTGCTTGTCCTCCAGCTTCTGCAGGCGTCCTTCAACACGCTCGCGCTTGATCATCTCATCACGCAGCTTCTTCTCTAGCTGCTGCTCGACTGCACTTTGGACCATCACTTGAATGGTGGCGTTCGACACTGCCGGCTTGGAAGCTCCTTCGTTCTTGATGCGCTCCTGCTCGGCGATCAAGCGCTCCTTCTTGGCTACGCTGTCGACAAGGCCCTCGATTTGGTCGCGAAGCTGAAAGATCTCAGGGAGCTGGCTCTGGCGGTTGGCGTTGGACGATTTGGTGCCTTCGAAGAACTCGCCGTTGACGGTGGTCGTAAGGGCCTTGTTCACGGTGTCGTAAAGGTTGCGCGCTTTGGTGAGGTCGTTGCCGTAACCCTGATTTGGAGCGTCATCCTCTGCATCATTTGATGGTAGTGCGCGGCCCAACACCTGATGGTGCCTCTTGTCTGCTGCCATCTTGAGCGGGCGGTGCGGGTGCTGTGATTTGTGAAGTCGTTGAGCAGCGGCAGGTGAAGTGAAAGTGGCGTGTTGTGGTCCAATATGCTGGCGAGGCGCGCATCCTTGTCGCTGTTTCGGCAGCGGCCGCCGCTAAGTCTAACGGCTTTCACATGCTGGTACCCGTGAGGCAGGAGCACAACGACCGACCACATCTATATCTTTGCGTTCGTTTCTCGATGTCGCACTTTCCATCGGCACAGGATCTTGGCCTCCTGAGATGTCGATTGAACGTACATAGTCATGCCAAAAGGAGGACACCCAGCAAACATTCTTGGTGCAATGGCTCAGTTGTAGTGACAGCCAGAGCAGGACCGTCATCACACTTCACTCAACGATGATATTGAGCCGGTCGACAATCAAGGCGGTCGTCGGTCTGCTTGATCGCGTTGTGGCGCTGTTGCACCAAGGACGTCTGTTTTGCAGTCGTTGTGGCCTTGGTTGCTGGATTTCTTCCGGAGAGTCGGCAATGGATGTTTCGTTTTGCTGGCCGATGAGGCAGTCAACAGTTGCAGATACGATGCAGACCTACCCACACTATCATAAATCGACAATGTGTCGACCAACCACATGCGAGCTTGTATGGCATCGAGCCGATCCTCCCAGCTCTGTTCCACAGATGTCAGCATCTCATCCAGCATATATCATCATCCAGTCTGCTTACCTCTGACCAAATATGTACATCAAACATATCTCCATCTATCGACAATCGTCTTTGGCCCAGTGGCTCAGTCAGTAAGAAGCGCAATAGCACTTCGCAAACATCCTGCAGACTGTTAGGGAGAACATTGCTGGACGGGCGACACTTGTCGCCAGTCCAGCCCGTGAGGCCTACGGCCAATTCGGCCAAGGGCGATTGTTTTGCCCATCCGACAAACTTGAGCTTTCGATGAGAGAATGCATGTTTCTTTTGCATGATCATAGGTGTCTCTGCTCACCATGTACGTAATTCCACCAGCGCCGCGCTGAAAACAATAATCAGATCAAAGGCCACTAGCCCAACATTTCCGTCAACCCATCGCCAATACTCCGATCATACTCATTCCCTCGATATTGTAGCGGCGTATAAACATCATCCTCCGGGCTGTCCCTACTCGCTCTCGTCCCACCAGTCTCCCCACTGCCACTCATCGAGGCGATCTCCACTTTATCAATGGCTCGGATCTTCTCGTTCGTCAATTTCCGCCTTCCAAACCATCCTTTCTTCTTCACGGCAGTGCTGATACTGTCGCCGTCTGCGAAGTCGGTGGTGACCATTGAGGGTGCGATGGATTCGGAGTCGGCATCAGTGGTGGTGTTGGCCGCTTCTGCTGCTGCTTCTTCGGGTGAGATCTCGACGAGCTCGGCGTCGCGGATCCAGCGTCTTCGGCGGGTCCATTTGTTCCAGTCGTCGATTCTGCTGCCGCCTTGCCATTTGTTGTCGTAGTAGGTCCAGCCTTCCTTATCGCGCGATGCTTTGCCACTGGGGTCCTCCGTCCAGGCTGGGTCGACCCTCCAGTTGCTGTCGGGGACCCATCGCCATTTGGTAGTTTCGGAGTCTGTTTCAGGTAGCGGGAAGTTCTCCTTGCCTGATACAGTGTTCTGATGCTCGTCGGACCAGGCTTGTCGCTCGTTGGGTAACAGGTTGGCTGTGTATCCTAGCAGTACCCACCTCCGTTGATTCTCGTACAACGCGAATGTGAAGCGAACGCCTGCGCTTGTACCCTTCCGCTTAAGAGCATTTACAAGAGCGGCTGGTGCTCGTGGAGGCAGAAACGGTGGCGTCCTTTTATCCTTTGCTGTCGACGGTGTTCCGTAGTTTAGTCCAGTAATGAACGATGCTGCAGTCCGCGCAGCTTTGCTTCGCCATAGTATGGATCGAGATGCTCGTGCCGGCATGCTGTGCCATGTCAAACCAATGGTCCCGAGTACAAGGAGGATACGTTGCATCGTGATGATGCGAAAGGGTGGCAGCATCAGGATGATCCATGTTGGAGTGATAGCCAGCAAGCGTATTAACATGGACGTCAAAGCAGGTCTCGTTGTCGCAGATGTCGCAGTGGTCTGCGTGCTCAAGAATTCCGTCAAGCGCAGCAGAGGATCGAGCAGCACATCGCATCGGTTCGTGAAGATCTGTAGCGTGTCCAGTATCTCGTCCAAGCTCTTTCTGTACTCAGACTCGGAGGCCGCCCGACTGCGCTTCCTCTTGTGCCCGCTCCATGTTGTACTTGACAGTGGACTGTACCTCCTCGAGTACATGCCCGCAATCAGTGCTGCGACGACCACTATCGGCCCCGCCCATCGCAGCAGATCATCGACGTACAGTATTGTGAACCAAAACACTGCCACCATCAGGAAGCTCTCCCACGGATCTCCTGTAGTCCATGATAGCAGTCCCACCAAGTAGTTCAGCGGCACAATGAAAGGATGCGAATATGCCAACGCTCGCGTGACCTGCGGTGGAGTGGCAGCAAGTAGCGGTGACTTCTGGTGTATCAGCACAGTCGCTTTGTTTCGATTCTTCGTAACAGTCTGTTGATTCGGCGAGAAGGGAGCTACCGTCGTCTCAGGCACAGAGTTATCGCGGGCGCCATCGTACGCATGGCTGTTGGATGGCCGGTCGCTCATTGACGTGGTCCAAGGTGTGTCTGTTGCGGGAAAAGGCCGCTCCATCAGCACTCGCTCTATGACTTTCCGCCAATATTTCTTGCACAGTCGCTTCCTCAGGCCCATCTTGGGTAGATGCCATGGTTGCGCCGTTGCACTTACCAAAGGCTGCCATACAACAAACCCATCACTCTTGCTTCACTACAACAGTCTACGTGACTCGGCGGGGCGGGAGAGGTGTGCTCACTTGAAGAGGCTGCAGCAAGCAAAGCAAATGCCAGCGTGAAGATGTGTCGCACGAGGTAGCATGATGGAGGTCATTCCGATGCTTTGGGAGTGGAAGGATGACCCCAAACTTTCACATGATGATGCACGGAGGGGCGGCGCGAAGACGAGAGCGACCGCGGCATGGACCGGCCTGGCAGCACAATGTGAAGCTTGGCGGGCAATGTTGTGCGGCGAACTGTTCTCCTCTCATGTTCACCTATACTCCGAGACGACTGACAGAGAGAAGACTGGCAGAGATGTATCTGTATCATAGAACGATCGCTTTAAAGCAAATAAGTCTCTATTCCCTGGTGCCTGAGCATGAGCATGACCATGACCATGAAAGTGCTCATCGTAGTTCTACCGACACTCTCGCTATCGCCTCGCTATCGCGATCACATCCTTGCGACTTTGTTTGTATGCGATGTGCTCAATGACGATCCTGCCGTCTTTCTTGCTCGACAGCTCAAGATGACATGTGTCCTGCGACGAGAATCTGGCGTGTCCAGTCGCCGTAATGCGTTGCCATGCCTGTTCCTGTGCACAGCTCTCTGATTGGCTGAGCGTGATGTTTGCGCCACAGCTGCAAACCGACGTCACAATGACTTGCATTCACAAGGCAGGAGCTCCCAGAATGTTGCTCTCTTCAACGCGCGCCAAATCTTCTTCATCAACCACATTTCACCCTCCTCCTACACTTGCAACACCCATCATACCTGCACAATCCTCACATCCACCATCCTGAGAGCACCCACACAGCATGAAGCTCTCACTCGCCTCATTGGCGCTCGCCTGTTTGGCGACTCAGGCCACAGCAGATTGGTTTGGCAAAGCAGGTAAGCTCACCCCTTCACAATACCTCAACAAGCGGTCGAGAGACGTCGCATGTCAAAGACGTCAACATCCTCGCGTCGTCTCAACATTGGCACGAACGCGTGGAGTTGTGGAAGCCATTGACACCACCGCTTTCACCTTGCAAACAACACTCGCAAACAATATCACTGTTAGACGCCATACCGACTAACATTGAGGCCGCACAGCATACGACAAGTGGCACGAGACGGAGCTTGAGAGATGGCTCAGCGACCACAACGTCCCATACCCCGCCGCATCTGACCGCAAGGACCTGCAAGAATTGGTCAAGAAGAACTGGGAGAACAACGTCGTCAAGCCATACAACTCGTGGGACGTCAACCAGCTCCAGAGCTATCTTGGCTCCAAGGGCCAGGAAGTGAAGAAGGGTACCGAGAAGAACAAGGACAGCCTCATTCAGCAAGTCCAGAGCTACTGGTACCAGACCACTGACCAGGCCAACGACGCGTACTACAACGTTGAGCACTGGATCTTTGACACGTATGTGCAATACCTCACCATGTTGTCTGACTACCGCTAACACCTCGCAGCTGGACCGAGTCGCAGCTCAAGCAGTTCCTCGACAAGCACAACATCCCCAACCCAAACCCACGCACTCGCGACTCTCTTGTCTCCACCGCGCGCTCTAACTACCACAAGGTCGCTGAGAAGGCCGGCGAGACTGCTGCCTACCCAGGCAACTGGCTCTACGACTCCTGGTCGGACTCTGACCTCAAGGCCTGGCTCGATGAGCGCGGCGTGCCTGTCCCACAGCCAAGCACCCGTGACAAGCTCATCGCTTCTCTCCGCCGCAACTCTAAGATCGCCTCTGACCGCGCGAAGGAACAGTACGCCTCCGCCGCCAAGAGCGCCGAGTCTGCTCAGCAGTCTTTAAGCGACCAGCTTCTCGAGAGCTGGAGTGACAGCGAGATCAAGGCCTGGTGCGACAAGTACGGCATCCCAGTTCCACAGGGCAGCAAGCGCAACGAGCTCATTGCCCTCGCCCGCAAGCACTCCCAGCAGGCTATCCACGGCAACACCGCCTCATCTGCCTCCAAGTCGGCCGCTTCCGCCTACGGTGCCGCCACTAGCAGCGCTGGCAACTACTACGCCCAGGCCACCGACGATGCCTACAGCGGCTTCCGCTACTACTACGACGTCGTCGCCAACCAGCTCGGCTTCGCTTCCGCTGAGGCCTCCGCCAGCTTGAGCTCCGCTTCCTCTGTGGCCTCCAGGAGCTTGAGCTCTGCCTCTTCCACTGGCAGCATCCAGGCATCGAAGTCATCCATCGAGGCCTCCAAGTCTGCTTCCTCCGCCTCCATCCAGGCCAGCAAGAACGCCAAGAGCGGTGCTTCCGAGGCTAGCAAGAGCGCTCAGAGTGGCGCCTCGGCCGCTAGCAAGTCTGCCCAGAGTGCAGCTTCCGTTGCCAAGGGCAAGGCGAAGAGTGCTACCGACCAGGCCAAGGCTGAGTTGTAAGCACTTCACAATGGAGATCGTGAAAGAGAACGTCTTCGTCGAGAACGAAGAACGAGGAAGAGTGAACATGGCTGAGGGCATGACCATCATGCACCTGTAGCACCTGAGACAGGAACATTACGAGAGAGCGCCGGCAGAAATGAGATTGCCAGAAATGCGCACGAAAGAGGGTAACGACACCACAGTTAACGATGTACTACTACTAATACCCCCAGAAAGCAACGGCGTACGTAGAGTAGTTGATTGGTATGGATTGAGGTAGCTTCTACGAATTCAAAAGTCCTATCGGTATTGAATGTCCCATTCTCATGACGTCTCGTCTTTGATCCTCGTTGCGATTCATGTTGCTGAGTCCAGTCGTTGCGGCTGGGAGCGATTGGTCATGAACCTGGCTGACACGGAGCAGAGCGGTGATGTCGGGCAGGGGTCATGCTCGATAATGCCTTTAATGATGTTCTTTCGAATAGCTATCTGTACACAAAAACAACGCTTTACAAGTGGTATATCCATTCCCTCTCATGCAACCTCGAGATGCAAATAATCTTGTCTTCCCTCCTATGCGCCGGTTACGCCTGACTTGCAACATGCCTCTCCCTCTCTCACGTGCCTGTTCTTAGTTCGGGAATGGCTGGCTGAGCCTCTCCTCCATAAACTTCATCAGAACTGGCGGGACTGCTTCGTCTGTGGCGCGGATCGTGAGGCGGTACATCTATGTTGCATCAGTGGTAAGTAGGCTGCGCGTGAGATGTGGTGTGTGATGGGGAATGGGTGAGACTTACTTTATTTTCATGATTCGGCTCCAGTCTCAACAGACATCCAAACTTGCCCGTGCCTGTATGCAGAACTGTCGCGCCTACGAAATTCTTCGCGTTGGGGTCTACACCGTCTAGAATAACCCATTTGAAGCCTTGGAGGAACCGTCGGGTGTTCTCCGTCGTGATGTCCCACGCCTTGAAAATCTTCTGTGCTTCTCTCGGCGCGCCGCCGATTTGCTTCCAGCGCTTGAAGAAATCTTCTGAGTTCAGGACGGCGCCTTCGTTGTATTTGTGTAGTGCGACGGGGAGTTGAAGTGTCAAGGCTTGGAGGGCGCCGGCCATGTATGAGACGCGGATTGTGGGTGGGTCGACGAAGACGCCGTTGGGGACGAACATGATTGTTTGTGATGTTTGGTCGCCGGGTCGGACTGTTGTATCGGGAAGGTTCTTGATGTCTATGCGGAGCTTGTCGCCTGAGCGATTGTCGAGGGTTGTGGTGAAGGATTGGATGGGTGAGGAGGATTTGTTCATGAAGTAGAGGATTACTACGCCGACTTCTGCGCGGTATTCAGAGCGCAGACCGATCTGGACTTGGACGTCGTCGTAGAGAATGCCTTCGGGTCTGAGCAGAAGGCGATTGTAGCCGGGTTCCCACTCTGGTGATAAATGTGATGCGCTCGCGAGGTTGGGTGCGCCGCCGGTTGTGAGGTCGAGGCCAGCCAATTCATCGATCGGCGTCTTGGGCAAGCCATTGGCATGTGTGTCATTCGCGCCATTTGTCGCAGGCCCATTCGCGAAACCGTTCGCATCAAGTGTAGCTGTAGCCCCAGCAGAGAAGTTCCGTTTCAGTGTCGTACTCCTTTCAAGGGATGGAAGTCCGTCCTTTGCCGTTATGCCCCATGTCCGCTTGTCGCCAACAGCAGTCCCCTTCTTGTTGAGCTTCGACAGAAGTGCGGATGCCCGCTCTGGGAATGGTGGCATTTCATCACATATCGTCCTGAGCAAGTCGTCTGTTGGTGCTGTCGCTATTGCCAAGTACTCGCAGGCTCGTTGCTGCAGTTCCGAGTCAAGCGAATGGCTGTACGTCTTGAAAGTCTGTAGTAGCTGCGGTCTGATCTCCGGGAAGAGGTTGACAAACTTGATGAAGGCTGAAAGAATCATCGCTCTTGTATTAGGCGGACTTGAACCAAACTTCGCCTGTAGTGCCAGGAACTGCTCGATGGGACTGCATCCTTTTGTGTCTGCGATCAAGTGTCCGAATTCACCCAGAATGTAACTGCCAATCTTGACCAGTGTCTCGTGGCAGTGATCGGCTCGGCAGTATTGCAGGATGTTCTGAGCTGCATACACCTGAAGCTCGTCGTTGTTCGTCACGATTTGTATGATGCGCTGCCATACTTCGTCACTAACATGGTCGCCAGCCATGGCGATTAGCCGCATTGATATGTCGACATACCACTTTACATCAGTGGCGTACTTTTCTGTAAGGATGGCGATCTTGAGGACCATTTCCTCTCGTATTGCGTAGTCGGCAGATTGAAGATACTTGAGCAGCTCATGAACGATCTTCTGCGAGTTCGTGGAGTCGCACATGCTGTATAGCAGATCTAGACCCTGCCGCCGCACCGTAATATCTCGATCTCGTAATGAGCCAATGATAATGTCTTGGTGCTTCTTGATCGGCTCCATCGTTTCTGCTCTCACTGCCAAATGTGTCATGGCTTCCAAGCCTAAGTATCGTACATTCGTTTCTCGTGAGCCGATGAACTTGCCCAGTTTCGTCGATATCTGCACCATTAGATCCCGTTCGGTGTCAAGATGGATGATGAGATTGATAGCTTCGAAAAGAACAGCATTCTGTGCATTGTTCTGCTGCACATTCTTTGGCGACTCCATGGCGTTGTCGAGTATTACTTGGAGTGAGTCGCGCATCAGCTGTCGTATGTGCGAGTCCTCTGAAGGTGCAAAGTATTGCATTAAACGTAGAAGCTTGACCTGTAGCCACGGACAGGGCACCTTGTAGTATACGTAGTCGCCAGAGTACTCCTGGTCCACCACGATCTTCCGTAGCCTCTGCGCCGCTTTCACATAGCTGCCCTTGTATGAATCTGGATCGTCCTGGGCTAAGGTCATAACAAGTGATGTGACTGAAAGCGCAACACCCATGTCCGGATCGTCCATGATGGCTATTATGCGCTCGCTCCATTCCGGCTGCACAATTGTAGGGACTTTCCGGTACAGCCGTAGCAATGTCAAAGCAGCCTTCTTCTTCACGAATGGCTTCGAGGCTGGCGAGATCAACAGCCTGTGCACATCCGCGCACAATGCCTCTCCCATCTCTTTGCTCCCGACATTGGCGATCGCATGTAATGCGAGACAGTTGTTGATTTCATTGGGGTCGGCCAGATCCTTCCGGATACTGTTGACGACCAGATGTAGCAGCTCATGCTCTTCGTGGAGGAATAGAGTGACAGCCAGATATCCAATCTGCTTCTCCGAGTACTTGTTTGCCGAAATCAGATTCACAGCCTCGAGGTGTCCGAAGTCGACGTTCCAGCCCAGGATGTAGATGTACAGCAGCTTGCAGACATACTTCTTCTTGTCGTAGCCTGTCAAGTTGCCTCCCTTGAACTTCTGTCTGATGTTCGCCAGCTCCTTGTTTATGCGCTTCTCCTCCAATTCTCGTGCTCTTGCATTTCGTAGATCCGCTATGAAGGAGACGAGTCCGCGCATGGTGTTCTCCTTGCTCCCACCAGAGCCGATGCCCCTGGTGAAGATGGAGGAAGCCGCAGCGGCGGCCATTGCGACGGTGCCTCCAGGGCTGTCACTTCAAGGTTTGTTGTAAGGTGCGACAATCAATGGGTTGTTTAGTCTTCGGATCGGTGAGGCTCGCCCCTCATAGCAATGTCATAGTCTCCCTCCCACTTCACCGCGAATGCACTGGCATGTACTCTTGGCGGATGCTGTCCCTGCCTGGAGGAAGTGTTGGTCGTGGGGACTGGGATGTCGCGTGGTCCAAGGATCCAGAGTGGGAATTTCAGCAGCGATGTTGTCCTAGGATGCTTCACAAGCAACGAGAGCTCCCTTGATCTCATCTGAGTGCTCGGATCTACTCCACACTCTGCACAACAGCAAGCAATATTTGAAGGACTCGCGCTAAGCATTGGTGCAGCACACCTCGGAGGTCGCAACTTCCTATCCTGGACGCAACTCAAGATCCGACACCCATTGCCAATCCATTCCCGCCTGTCCAGAGCAAACGAACCATCATTGAAATATACGCCTCTCACTACACCCGAGCCACACCGAAAACCCCACCGCCCTTCGGGCACCCCATCCCAAAATGTCCCACTACCTAGGCCAAACCCGCCTCTCCTACACCCGCACCTGGCACCACCTCTCCCTCTCCACCGACCCACGCCCTCTAGGCCGCGTCGCCTCCGCCATAGCAATAACCCTCATGGGCAAACACAAACCAACCTACGACCCCTCCACCGACTGCGGCGACTACGTCGTCTGCACCTCCTGCTCTGAACTGCACACAACCGGCAAAAAGCGCTTCCAGAAGAAATACTACTCCCACACCACGCGGCCGGGAAGTTTAAAGGAGATGACGATGGATAAGATGATGGATAAATGGGGAGGCGGAGAGGTGTTGAGGAGGGCGGTAAGGGGCATGTTGCCGAAGAATCGGTTGAGGGATGATAGGATGGCGAGGTTGAAGTGCTTTGAGGGGGAGGCGCATCCGTATAAGAGGAATGTACTGGCTGTGAGTGAGGCGAATGGGTTGGGGGGTAGTATTGGGGAGATGCCGGCGGTAAAGCGCGGGTTGGCGAGGGGCCAGAAGCCGAAGGAGAAGAAGATGGTGAAGCAGGAGGCTGTTGTGCAGGGGGCGTAGAGTCAGTATGCGGAGATGATGCAGGAGATTTTAAAGATCAAGGCCGGGGCATTGGCGATGAGGGCTATGACTCTGTCTGTTAGGGATTTCACTGGCGAGCGGAGAGAATCCGCCTTCGCGACAAGCTGGACAAGCGACAGCAGTCAGATCAGGCACGAGCTGCGCCCGGGAAAACGCCATTGAGGAAGTACCCTAGCCAGGTCTGGTTGTACGAGAGAAATGGAGATGGGCGATGAGAACGATTCTCGACGTGATGCCGAGACTCGCCCATCGTGAGCGGACCGTCACTTGTATAGTGCCCGCACTGCATAGCGCTGGCGAATTGTACAGAATTAGGAAGCATTGCCGGGGGCTCTCAAAATATGGGTATCTCGCTATGCTAGAAAGATCGAATTCGATATTTCAAAGGTGATCATCCAACCGCCCACCGCTGACTCGATGTACCCAAAACACCAACATATCCTGCCCAACTCCAAGCTCCAAAAGACTGTAGATCTACAACTTCGCAGCCGCACCCTTCCTCTCCACAGTACACTGTATCAATCCATTCGGATCACTCTGCGGCGCATACACCTCCGCATCAGCTCCAGTATTCTTCAATCCATTGTACCAGCTCAGATCTGTCACTAACGTTAGCCTCTTATCCACCAATTTCTTCATCTGTTCCAACCCACCAATTTCAAAATAATGCTTATTCGGCAAACTATACTCCACCCTCTCCACTCCCCTCGCAGCCTCCAGAATCTGCTCCGCCATCTTATACATAGTATTCTGCACACTCGGCGAATTCTCTCTCGCGAACGTCTCCAGTGTGATCCGCCTCGCGTCCTCGTGAGCTTGATCGAATGCACTCTGCTCTCTCTTGACGTCTTCCAGATCATTAAACGTCTTCCAATGCCAACCTGCCTCGACCTCTGTGGATAGAATCCGGTCCCACGTCTCAGGAAGTCGCGTAAACTCGTCTCTGTGAAATGAATGGAACTGCGACCCAGTACTCTTAAGAACGAGAAGACCCGTCAACCCGCTCCTAACCTCAATCCCCTCCCCCCTCCTCACGACGGCCGAAACAACCCTCTTCTCCTCCCCATCCCTCATAAAAGAATGCGGATGCTCCGCTCCCTCCACCACCATCCGCGTCCACCTATGAGCCTTGACATCAACATGCGCAGCAGTGATATGTGGGTACTGCTTCAAGAAGTGGGAACCTAGACTTGCTGCGAAGAGTTCTGGCGGGTTGACAGGGTTGAGTTTGGCGTGGATGTAGGTGGTTTGTTTTTGGGTGTCGGTGGCTACGATGTTGGCGTTGTCGGCGTGCGTCCAGGAGGCGGAGATGTCGCCTTCGAGGAGGGTGCAGATTGTTAGTTCGGTGACGGATTGGAGGCTGGGGTTAGAGGGGTCGCGGTGGACTTTGTAGAGGCGGATGTTGTCTTTGCCGTAGCGGGCGTGGGTTAGGGAGGCCATGGTTGGGGATCTGTTGGTGGTGGTGTTGTGTTGGGGTGCTGTGGTTGTGAGAGTGGAGATCTTGAGGTCTGAGGAATGAGGACTTGAGGAGAGCTGATTGTGAGAAGAGATACCAAGGAAGCTTACCCAGCCTTATAGCAGCGAGACGAAACAGTTCCTATCGGACGTTGCAGACATGTGCCATCGCTGATGACCGTGAAGGTGAAGCACTGGGTAAAGCTCGATCCTCTGGCGCAGAATCGCGATCGGCGGGCTCCGATGCATCAGGCGCTCAACTAATCTTTCATGAGATCCCCTCAATGGTTTATTAAGCTCCGAATATCCGACTGCTTGCAAATCGCGTCCCGCTATCGCTAGACGTCCTTCAATGCACGAAGCGGCGATGCCATCAAGGTCATTTCTATCCGTGAAGCTCACGTCTGGAGATCGCTTACAGCCATGACCTCGATACCACCTTTTGAGACTACCTTTGCCGTCCCATTAAGTTGCGAAGACTGCATCAAGGATGTTTCTACGTCGTTATACAAGCTCAATGGTAAGATACATGTACTACAGAACAACTTTCATACCTCTCGCTCTCTTCTCACACTCTACAGGCATACAAAACGTCTCCGCCGACCTAAAATCCCAACTCATTTCCATAACCGGCAACGCCGCCCCCTCCTCCATCGTCTCCGCCATTCAAGACACAGGCCGCGATGCCATCCTCCGTGGCTCAGGCCGAGCAGAATCCGCCGCAGTCTGCATCCTCGAAACCCACTCGACAAAAGTCCAGGACCACGTCCGAGGCCTCATCCGCATGGTCCAAGTCTCCGACACCATGACAATCCTTGACATGACCCTCAAGGGCGTGTCACCCGGGACCTACCACGTCACAGTCCGCGAGACCGGCGACATCTCCAACGGCGCGGCCTCAACCGGTGGAATCTGGGATGCCATCGCCGCGAAGAAGGAGCGTAGGAGTGGGGTGAAGGGGGTGTTTGGGACGATTGAGGTGGGGAAGAGTGGGTTGGGCTCGGTGTTTGTTGACAAGCCGATTCAGATTTGGGAGATGATTGGGAGGTCTGTGGTGGTGAGTAGGAAGATGGAGCAGTTTGAGAGGGAGGATGCGGATACGTTGGTAGGGGTCGTGGCGAGGAGTGCGGGGGTTTGGGACAATGATAAGACGGTGTGTAGTTGTAGTGGGAAGACGGTTTGGGAGGAGAGGAAGGAGCAGACTGCTAAGGGAATGTTGTAGAGGTGGGTAGTGGATGAAAATGTGAAGATGTGAGATGAAGCCATCCTGAGGCAGTCCGCCGTTTGTTCTGCTAAACCACATCAACTGAACATGCATGGACGCGGACATTGTCGAGAGGTCGATAATTGGCCTCCTCTCGAGGCTGGTCGTCGTATTTGTGCTTGAGGTCGAAGCACAGCAATGCTGGATACCGAGCCTTCCATCGTAAGACAAAACGGTAATCCAGATTGTCGCAACATGCCATACTTCTCGATTGGCCACTTGGCAGCAACACCAATCTTCCGCCGTCAGCGATCACATGCCACCCTAGGACGGCACAAGCTATACATGTCGAACCAGAACTTTGACCCTTAGACAACCGTCTTCGGCTCGATGGTGCAGTCAATCTTAAAGCAGATCGGCTCCTGTTTGCCTGGCACCCATACCTGCCCCCAATGCTTGCATAGCATCGGCGGTGGGCGATGAAGTGCTGGGTATCATCGGGCCGAAGGTGGTTGTTCTTTTTGCATCTTGTGCTTCTTAAAGGCAATACTGTCTACCTTCCATGTGTGGGCTCGGTAGAGACGCATACATTGGTTGATCTGGCATCGGATACAAACTACTACACTAAGCTGTGTACGCATCACATGTCATCCCGGGCTTGTAGCAGCTATACATACAAACCAAAACATCGACACCTCGACAATCGTCTCCGGCTCGATGATGTAGTCAATCTGGAAGCAGGTCGACGACTCATGCTCCGACGTTCGGCTTCCCCTTAATGCTCTCTAGCATTAGCTGGGACGGCTTGAAATAGCAACCATCGAGTGGGAGGTGGTTGTTCTTTTTGCACATTCCACTTCCTCGCCAGAATGATACTAAGGCAAGTCTTGTGCCTTTCATATGCCCGTTGCGCACACCCAAGCCATATAATCTGGACACATCATCAAACCATCGACAGTCATCTCCGACTCTGTGGCCCATTCAATGGATTACCTCTTCGCTCAAATCTCATCATCATTAGAGACGCGCTCCGATGCTTCCTTCTAGTATCCAGCTGGTCCTTCCTTGTGTCTGTGATCCCATGGAGGCGGTGGTGATTGTTTTGTTCTTTCTTTCTTTTGCCATTACTCAGGAGGATTTTGAGTCTCGTCAATTTTACTTGCACCTTGGGGTATGCTGATCTATACATTCCAGCGGAAACTCGTAGCTGTCGACGGTCGTCTTCGCCTCAGTGGCGCAGTCAGTACCGCACTGGCTCCTGGTGGTATCTCTAGGAAGGCATCTTCGATGATTGCCAAACATCGAGTATATCTTTCTAAGACATACGGCCGCTGGGACGAAGGCGATCGTTTTCTTCTTTTTGCCCCTGAGTTGCACATGGTCAAGTCGCTGCCTCTATCTTGTGTGGCCTTGCGGCTATCCCATGCACTCCGTCACCCATTGAAGCTTTACATGCCACCCAGCTTTCGATTGCTTCGACGATCGTCTTCGCCTGGGTAACTCAATCAATGCGACATTGATTGGTCAGACGTACAATGCGCCGCCTCTCATACAGCTGAGCGCAGCTGTAGGTGGCGGCGCTGATTTCCAGCCAGCTGGACGAAGGTGATTGTTCTATTCTTTTTGCTCCTTTGCCTGTCCTTGTTGACCATATTATTTTACTTTTTACTCCGAGCCGTCAAAGGTCTAGCATCCAACAGCGATGATGCCCTACACATACCTCATCAAATCCACCTCCTCGACAATCACCTCCGCCCCGATGGCAAAGTCAGTATTGACTCAAACCGCCAGGTGGAAGAAAAAGCGGTCAACGATGACCAGTCGTTGCTCTTGCTTCTCTTCTTCACTTCTTATGGCGCCTTCGAGACGGAAGTGATCGTTCCTATAATTTTTGCTTCCGCTCCAACCTTGCCTCCATTTCCCTACCATCTCTACCACCCTCAAACCCCCAGAGATTTCATGTTCCCATCAACCCCCAGGGCAAAGCTAGATATCGTCACCAGACCGCGTGACTCTCGACACTCATCTCCGCCTCGATGGCGCAATCAATGTGCATTGGCTATCGCGGGGTGTCAAGCAATCATTGCATAGCAGAGACCTCGTGCTGGTGCATTCCTGCTATCGAGACGGGGGTGATTGTTTTGATCTTTTTGCTCCAATGCTATACTTCTCCACGACCGTCCAACTCTGGCCGAACCCATCTCTTTTCAGCACACACAAGTAGAGAGAGAGAGAGCTACACATACCCCCCAGCCCTCTCTACCTCCGACAACCACCTCCGCCTCAGTGGCGCAATCAGCAATATACTGATGGAAGCGGACACGGAGTCGACTCGATCTATGTCCATGTAGGCATTTATCGAACTGACCACCGGTGACTGTCGAGCCCGCGGGACGGAGGTGATTGTTTGGGATTTTTTGCTTGATGACGACCTTGTATGAGACTTATACACGAGCACCTGATGAGATGGATCATATTGTCAGCTAGTAATGTAAGATGCAACTGTACATATCTCGACATACGATACATATCCTATGCAAAACCAACCAACCAAGGAGAAAGCCGACCGGCCTGGCTCAATGCTGAGATCCAAAGAAACGCCCACGCTGGAAAGAGTTGATATCTGGATTCGAATAGCCATGACATATGCTGATCAAGGAAATCCCGGGCGTCGGTGCTGTCGATCCTCTCACGCGGAGCTTTTCTAGAACTTCCCACCCTGCAACTCCGAAAGATACCCCTTCTGCACCTGCTCCTCGATACTCGGCACACTGCCCTTCCTCTCAAAACTCAGCTTGCCTAGAAGACCCGTAGAGCTTTTATCCTTCTTCGAGTCCTTCTTCTCCTTCTTCGGCTTGGGCGCCTTGGGTGCAGGCGCAAGTCCAGCAGCCTCGAGAGCCGTCATGGTCCGATCAGGATCAGCAGCGAATTTGCTCTTTGGTACAATCTGTTTCCGTTTTATGCTTCCAGACACGCTGCCGTTCCGTTCGTTTCGGTTGCTCATACTGGACATGCTGCCATCCCGCATACTGGCCTGGCTGGGCGAGGAGCGTAAGTTCGCGATTGGGCTGGAGGCGTTGATGCTGGCATTACTCGGCTTCGATCGAAGAGCTGGTACGAGAGAATACCCTCCATTCATACTAGCGCTGCTGGGGTTCGAGCGTAGCTGTGGCAGAGCAGTATGCTTGTCCTTCGGCGGTGGCGCTGGAGGGTCCTCAGTCGATCGCGGATCAGCTACTGGGCGTGCGTTGGAGCTGCTGACTGTAGGGAACGTGATGTTAGTATTTGCCGGTGGTTCAATAAAGGTAGGAGCTATATCGCTTGTGGCCATGACAGCCTCTTTCTCTTCGTGCAGTGGTACCAAAGGCGAGATTGGTGTGATTGGCGACAGCTGGACTGGAGCAGCTGGGAGGGATGTAGATAATGATTCTGATGGCGTTACCTCTCGTTTAGTAGCATTTGCAGAGCCCGTGGCGGCACGACCATTGCTGGCTGGGACAGCTGGCGTTTGCTCGTCGGCATGCTTGCTGCCTGGTGGAGCGACCTTTGAGTCGTAGATGGTGTGCCTCATCTTGAAAGGTGCGGGCTTCGAAGCTTCAGCGTTCGCTTCGGGTTGGACTTGCTGTACAGCTGCATGCTCAGGCACTTGCTCAGGTACCGCTCGAGGATCGAAGACTGGGTTGCGGATCTTGAACGGAGCTGGTTTTGGTGCCGAGTCGGTGATGGCCATGCCGATTTCTTTCTGGTCTGGTGTTGGAAATGCAGACAATGGCATGCCGTCTCCGCCCAGAAGTCCCAGCCTTGAGTCTCTCGTGGGTTTGTATTGCTTGTATCGAGGCTTCGATGCAGGGTCGGCCGAGGTCGCGGAACTGGCTTCGAGTGGAGAAATGGCTGCTTCGGAGAGTGGGCTGACAGGATCTTCTTCAGGCGACTTCAAGTGCTTGAAAAGCGGTGTGTCAGAGAGCACACTGACAGGTCGACCACCAGATATATTGCTTTGGAATGTGTTCAATGCATCTTGAGACACGCCACCCGTGATCGGCACGTTATCGGCAGTCGTGGATGTTTCAAGACCCTGCCTCTCCGCCGATTGCCCCACAGACTCGCCGTCTTTGGCGTGCATTAGCTGATCAACGTTTGGTGGAAAGTAGTGGTCCAGAATCGTGCTCCCTGGTCGTGGTGCGTCAGCATACGTGAGCGAACCGTTGCGTTCGGTAGCATTGTCGCTGCCGTCCACATTGCTGTCCAATGTCATGGTGGAAGGATTCGGCGATGGCTGACGCGGCACGTTCTGAGCACTTCGTAGCTTGAACGGATAAGCTACGACACCATTATGCGGCCTGTTCCCATCCGGGTTGAGATAGGTCGCATCTGTGCCGGGGACCTTGACCGCATCTTTGCCTGTGTCGGAGGCGCTTGGGGCGATGGCATTCGAAGTCGGCGAAGCTGGCGTATGGATGGTTTGGAGCTGACTCTTTGTCGCACTCGAGGCAACCGGGCCGGCGACGCTAAGAGGCCGTGTAGCAAACTTGAAAATGCTTGAAGCCTGGCTTGATCGCCGACTACTGTCCCATCGTGTGCCACCATGCACTGGACTGGTAGGACTGAGTGTCGGCGACACAGCAGAGCTTCTTTCAACCTCTGTTTGGCCAACGTCTTTCACCTGTCGATAAGGACTGCGAGGCCGAAGGTCCGGGCCCTTCGACCATGGTGCTATCGCCGAAAGCACACTTGCGCTCGACCTCCTGCGTTGTGCCGTAGTCTCAGCATCAACCGTGCCGTCGTTGCCGGGAACAGTTTGTTGCTTCGTGGTGGGGTCGCTCGTGTTGTGGTCTAGACCTCGCTCAGTCTCAACGCTGCTGGCTCCACGCTGGGTTGCAGTGCTCGGCGCCGTGCTTGCTGGCCTGTCGTCTTGAATTGACTTGTCATCGAGTGCCTTCTCTTCACGTTGTATGGTGCTTTCATCGTGAGAGCTGCCCCAACCACTCCACATTGCCAGACCCCAGCTCTTGCTTTTCTTCTTCTCCTCCGGGGCAACATCTCGTTTTCTTCGCAGATACAACGCGGTGGGCGGCGGATTCTCGCCCGTCTCGATAGGATCATAGCCTTCTTTCAGCTCTTTCGCCCGCTTCTTGAGCAGTTTCTTGTAGTCGTTCGCAAACTTCTGTTCACTCTCCGTTCTCTTTGCAAGCCACTTTCGAACAGGACCGACCTTGATGGTACCGATGGTGGAAGGGTCCAGGTGCAAGCTTGCGATGTTCGATTCGTGTGGGAGAGGGTAAATAACACCGTGCCGGTTGACGCGCTGACGGATCATGTGGTCGACAAATGGCGGTAATTCGTCGCCAGCCTTGCCCACTGCACCAACAGAGGACAACTTAAATTGCGAAGAGGTGACACCATCGGCTCCAATGCTGCCATATTCACTCTGTCGCTCCGCGCCTGAAGCATCAGTGCCTTCTGTTGCGCATGTGCCATCAGACTTGTTACTAATGATGGAGATGGCGTCGTCGTCCAGGATCTCGATCCCCTTGTGCTGAGCGCGCGCCAAAGCCCAAGCACCGAACTGCGCCACGGACCTATACATGTACTTTGCAGGTCGAGTGAAGGACAACGTGTGGGGGACATGGCAGAGATCTTCCCAGACTTGGAGCTGTACATCCGTCGGAGGGTATTGGTTGAGAACGATTCGCTGTGGGTCGTACTCCTCCATGATCGCTTCGCTGGGGACGTACCGTCTAGGATTTGCTGCTTTGTGGGCAAGGTAGATCTGCTCATCTCGCAGAAGCTCCCCACCTCCGACCTGGATAAGCATTGGGGGAAGGCCACCAAGCGATGGTTGCTGTACAGGCGATACGAGTGGGTGCGTCAGTAAGTCGTTCTTAGCATACAGCTGAATCTGCTCTTTCAGCACCAGCAGCTTGCCGTCGATGTTGATCTCGAGACGTTCGCCCATCCCAGGCAGCTGGTTGAGGTTTGGCTGCGGCTTCTTCTCTCTGCCAAAGTTGCCTCGACTAGCATTACCCGTCGCCGGTCCAGTCCCCATGTCAGCGGGAAGCTCCACGACTTCGAACGGCTGTTCTATGGGTTGTGTGAACTTCTTGGCCAGTTTGTTAGCCTTCTCTTCGGTCTGCGGTGGAGGCGGCCATGTCATGGAAGGTTTGTGGTGGAAGCCATGAGGTGGTATATAGTCGCCCGTGCCGTCGCCGGCAGTGGATGGGAAAGAGTGGGTGAGGTCAACCCAAGGAGATAGCAGTATGGTGCCAGCTGGTAAAGGACATCCCTGATCTCGTAAAGTCACCAGCAAGCTCAGCACCATGCCTCCGCCAGCCGAATCGCCTGCAAAAAGAATCTGGCTCGGCTCGAAGTGCTCCAGGAGGTAGAAGTAGGTAGCTATGCAGTCGTAGAGGCCACATGGAAATGGAAATTGTGGTGCAAGCCTGTATCGCGGAGCTAGGACTCTCGCCTTCAGCTTTCGCGCATGGCGTTGCATCTGGTACCGATGTTCGTCCACTGATCCAAAGTAGTAGGCACCACCATGGATGTACAGTATGACGCGATCGCATTTGATGCCCATTCGTTTCCGCTCATTGTAGTCCTTCTTCATCTCGATCCATTCTGCGTGTAGTGGAGCTTCACTCCGCCTCCACTGCCACCACTTCTCTCCTCCCACGCGCTCGATTCCATTCGGACCTAGCTGTTTCCGGATGACATTCGCAGAGCGCGTAAGGAACTGCGGAGGGATCTCGACATCCTGAGTCTTGACCCAGGTCGGTACTGGTACCCATTGTGCAGTGAAAGATTGCAAGTCTTCCACGGGATGTTTCGCGCTGTAGTCGAGGAACTGTCGGATCAGGCGCAGTCCTTCGTGGTAGGATATGTGTGCAGTCGGCTTTTGCTTGAGAGGACCTCTATTAAGGAAATGTGAGAAGTAGGTCTCGATCACTGAAGGCGTAACGGCTGTCGCGACGCCAAATGTGGTGAAGGGCATGGTGCCGGCCGTGTCCTATGCTGCTGCGCAGTGTAGTATTACAAGGTGGGAGTAGTGTTGCTGCTTCCAATGCTCATGCTCATGCTGATGCTGGTTATCGTCGATCGTGTCAAAGGAGTCGCATCGTGCTGTTGTCCCAATTGTGTCCTCTCACAAGTCCATTGCTAATAGATGCTCCCTCTGCCTTGCTTCCTGTAACGCGTAGGAGGCGGCTCACGACGGCTCCATGCAAGTTCGAGTTGGCAGTGCAGTACAAGATCAGGGTGTGGCAAGTGGTACCTGCATATGCTGAAACACAAGATCCAGGTCGGCGTGGTGTATGAGGCGTGCAGCAAGATGTTTGAGCCCGCATTCAGGAGTCGAGTCGTATGGGCCAAATACCTCCATCGGCTCCATCTCACTACCAAACCTTAACGTCAACGACAAAGTACTCCCGTCCGACGTACCGCTGAGCTCCAAAGCAACACGCAGGCGCAAGTCACACGAATGAGCATTGCGAAGGATGCACAATCCTGGGATGCCTTCATTGCCATTTGCTGCAAACATCACCCAACATCACCCAACATCTGCTTGAATCTGAATCTGCACTAATTACAGTCCTGGGCATGGTTTTTACAACCCCTGTTCTTCCACCTTTCCTCATTAGGAAGGATGTATCCACTGCTTGGCGTAGCTCAACACCTGGTGTGTCCTCCATTGTTGGCTATTACTGCCTCGCAGCGTTCTCGCATACTCTTGCATATACGTTGTATGTCCTCAGGTGTGAGCTTGGCCCATTCTTAATAGTGAGATTGAAGGTAGCAACACCTTCTGAGATGGACATGGATAGCCGGAAGAGGTTAGCGTAAATACAGGGGGTGTAAAACTATGCCCAGGACTGTATGCACGACACCACCTGTGACCTGCATGTTTCTCCAGGACACGCGCAGACATTCAAATGCTTGGCTGACGAAGCTTCACGCGAATAATTTTTGGTGGAGCCCATTCACACGACACAAAACGGCATCCACCACGCCATCGCAACGCGCTTACAGACTTACTCGCGGCCCATCGTCTAGAACAGCCCATCGAGTGCTCATCGCCATCAAGACGCGAAGACCAACGACACGGTGACCCGGCAAACGACAAAGCACGGAAAAATCGCCAAATCATCGAGAACAACCAACGGCGACAAACCCGGAAGGCGCAATCGCCCGCAAAGTACAATTATACCAGCCTTCAAGGAAGGAGCACCCCTTTACCACCCATCATGGCAACTGCCCCAGCGCCCTCGGGCCCCCAACCGACCGGCGGCCTCGCCCTCCCTCCCACCCCCGAACAACTCCAATCCGCCTTCGACAACAGCATCTGGTACCTCCTCTCCCTCTGGCCCATCCTCCACGACGCCGTCTCCAACGGCTGGGGCGGCCCCGAGAGCACCGACAAACGCGACTGGTTCGCCGGCGCCATCTCAGACCTCCTCAACTCCCGCAAAGAACCCGACGGCCCCGGCACAGACCAGGAAGACATGGAAGTCTTCCTCCTCCAAATCATGCAAGACGAGTTCGACTGTTTCGTCGAGGATGAGAGTGAGGTGAAAGTCGCTGGGGAGATCTTGCTCGTGTGGAAGAGGATGAGGGAGGAGAGGAGCTTGGACGCCGCGAGGGAGGTAGAGCATCGGTATAGGAATCGCGGGCAGATGAGGAGTAGTATTAAGGTGCAGGAGGTGAATCAGGATTTGGGCGAGGATGAGGAGTGGGATGGGTTTGAGGATGAGGAGGGTGATGATGCGGAGATGGGAGAGCCGGAGGAGGCGCCGAGGTTGGTGCCCGCGACGGTTAGGGAGAGGGTTGAACCGGTGGTTGATGATGATGGGTTTATGAAGGTTGCCGGGAAGAGGAAGGGCAGGTGAGACCTGAAGCCTTGACTTCGACAGCAGCTTGTTCATAGCACGATACCCACGAAAAAAAGTCCCGGTGTAGAGGAAATGGAATGGCCTCGACGCGATTACAACGTGCCAGGTTTGCAATACCGCGCTCAGATCCATCATGTTTTGAGGGCAACGACATAGATCTCGCTTGTGAGTATGGACAACTACACACTCGATACCTCGTCGGATCTGGTCACCAATGCCCTCTTCCCCCATTTCCCATAACCCCCCTACCATTTTGCATATACATGAGCGTCGAATTAGGCCTGCGGCCCGCTCGTACGTCGCTCCTTGCTTAAGAAATATAGGATAGGGGGGTCCTCGAGGTGCGATTTGGAGTGTTCGGGCAAGAGTGCAAAGTGGGGACCGAAACGCTTAGAAACGCCCGCAAAGCAGGGGGGTTAAGGCGTCGGGGGGGCGGGGTGGAGGAGAAGTTGCTGGCAGATACATCCTCTTCTACCCTGTCATAGCAAAATCCAAAGGTGTAAGGATCCCAGCATCGGGTCCTAATACAGCAGAGTGTAGCGGAGTCATGCGACTTCAAGCGTTCTTTTAGCCTTCTAGAAAGACTATTGTCGCCGCAACGAAGTGCAAGGCCTGTCCGAGGGGAAGTAAGCTGCTAACGCAGCCAATGTTATCGAGCTACTGTGACTCACAAGATACGGAAGGATAGCCTGTATCTGCGAGGAAGTCCTGTCGATGTTGGAACTCGTAATCCATGGTATTCCTACGATCGGTGGTAACTTGTAAGAGGGTGTACCAGGATTTTGCGAATCAAGCATGTTCTGTCGAAGATCCCCTGTGAACTCTGCTGCTTTTCGCACCATGTCTGGCAAGGATGCAACGTGGTGTGACGCATGCTGGCGCCTGTGTTCCCCAGAGCATGCTTTGTACAGAACGCAGAGTCCATGTGTCAACGAAGAACTGATTGCATAACAACTCTAGCGTTGGCCGCGACTACCAAATACACAGCATCAAGAAGCAAAATTCTTTCTCACTATGAACGAACCATGGTCCGCTTTCCACCACGCCTTTGGTGTTTCAAGCCCTCTCAAACACCGCAAGCTTTCACAATCCAGCATCATCCCAACATGCGGACGGGGTCGGAGGACAGCAGGCAAGCTTACATCCATCTTCTGCACCTCGATCTCCTGGTAAGCTTCGGTCGCGAGAATTCTGCCCTTGATGTGAACTACCTGGCAGCAGAGTGTGGTCATTTTCAACAGCGGCATTGGGGGTGAATAAGTCGATATGCTGTCCGGTCATGCCTCCGGTGAGGCGGTGATAGCTGTGGTCTCGACAATGACTGGGCTTGCTGTTGCGCTGGTTGCGCTGAGGTTGTATGCGCGAATCTGGGTGTCGAAGAATGCTGGGTGGGATGATACGTTCATTGTCACATCGGCGGTGAGTGTATTCACATCGACATTGGCATGCCTCGTAGCTAAAAACAATGCAGCTGTTCTCAGTAGCGACAATGGTCACGATGATCGTGCAAGTAGATACTGGCCTTGGGAGACATGTCTGGACCATGGACAAACACGAAGCCATGCTGAACTTGCGGGCAGTAAGTGCCCACCATCTAGTCGTGCTGAACTCATGCCGAACATAGGCTGATGCTCCAAACAGTTCTGGGCCTCAATCATCGTCTACAACGTCGCCCTCACCAGCACCAAACTCTCCATCCTACTACAATACCTCCGAATCTTCCCCATGAAACCCTTCAGGATCGCCACCTGGATCATGATCGGCATAGTAATCGCATACTTCATCTGGCGCTTCTTCACGCAAATTTTCGCCTGCGTCCCACCAGCCGCATACTGGGACCACTCCATCAAACCAAGACACTGCATAAACCGCACAGCAACCTCCTTCGCCAGCACGGCTCTTAACATGGTAACGGACCTCATCATCGCGGCCTTTCCTCTCCCTATGCTCCGCCAACTCGAACTCCCTACCCGTCAGCGTAGAGCCCTCATGGCCGTCTTCGCCCTCGGCGGTTTCGTCTGCATCATCTCAATCCTCCGCCTCCCATTCCTCTATGCGGGTATTCACACGGATGACGTTAGCTACCACAACCCCATGGCCGCCATCCTCTCCAACATCGAATGCAACATCGGAATCCTCTGCTCCTGCATCCCAACCCTGCGCTGTCTGTTTCCGAAAATGTTCAACAATGCCTCCTCCTCCTCCTACATGTTCTCATCCTCGCAGTCCTCGTCAGGCCTGCACTCGAGGAAAGCACACTACGCTTTCGGGACGGACTCGTTCGGGACGAGAAGGGGGCCTATTAGTTCTCACGCCACGGGTCCGGGAATCTCTTCGTCGAGGAAGGGGAATGGTCATTTTAGGGGCCTTTCGGGAAGGGATCCGGCGTTGCTGGATGGGGCGGATAGTATTGATCAGATTGAGTTGGAGAGTAGGTTGGATCCGGGGAGTGAGGCGATTCATGTTAGGACGGAGATTGATCAGACTAGTGTGGGGCTTGAGGTGCTGAGTGATCGGGAGAGTTGGGGGGATTTGGGGAGGGAGAGGAGTTTGAGTCATTTTTGAAGGGGGGTGCTGGGCGAGGATGCTGATTTACTGCTGGGTGGAGAGAGTGTGGTACTTTCTGGATCTGGAAGATGCTGGAGACCGGAGAGTCATCAGGACAAGGGGTACTGAGACAGCACGGCAAACTGTCCACTCTCAGTACATCAGGCCGCAGCGCCAGAAGAAAGCAGGTTGAGCGCGACAGCCTCTGGCACGCCAAGAATGTTGAACACCACCACTACCAACGACAGAGACTACCCAGAAATCGACATCATCTCGAAAGGCAAGAATCTATTGTTGCAACTGCAAAACCTCATCGAGCTCATAAAGATGACTACAGGCATCGAAAACGGTGCACCGTTGGTCCGGCTAGTTTACGAACTGGGGAAGGTCATCGAGGCCAAGAAAAATACTGGCAACGCGGCACAGGCGTTGATCGACCAAGCAGAAGGGATCTTGAGCTCTGATTGGGTGAAGCAGATCTGTGATGAGGCGGAGGGTAGACTTCAGAGCTGGGAGACGAATCTGGCTGTCGTGAGGGGGAGGGAGAGGAATTGAATATCGGGTTGAAGAGTCACAAATAGTAACGTGGGCTTGGTGTGAGATACAGACAACACGCACGCAGAATGTGGTTTGGTCCAACGCTTGACGAGGAGAACGTCTAGCAGAGTGAACTATGCTAGACCTGGATCTGATGGTCACTTATCCGCCCACGCCCTGCTCTGCTTTCCCCCTCCGGTGTGGGACATACTTGATTGTCGAACAACAGGACGATGGGCAACTGGAACTATTACCGTGCCAATGCTGTGACGTTTACCATGTCCAGGTGGATAACTCACGGCAGTCTGCACAAAGAACGTCACCCTCAACAGCAAACACGACCAATACTTCGATAACTCTCACCTAATCCACTATCAACATCCACACCCTACCCAACCAAAATACCACAAGCATGCCCATTGAAGTCGACGTCACCGCCGACATGGTCCTCAAAGGCAACGCCCTCATAAATAGACTCCGCACTCCGCAGCCTTGGTGAACTCACGCATGTGACTGCAGATGACATTACCGGCGCACAGATTGGCGGTCTACTGGAGCAGTTCCGGCTGTACTTGTATGCGAAGCAGAACACGCGTCCGATGGTGGAGAACTTGATTAAGAAGTCGGAGGGTATTTTGGCCTCGGCTGCGGTGGGAAAGAGGTCAATGCGGACATCGAGGACAAGATTGAATAGTTCAGGCAGTGGCAGAGGGAGGTTCAGGGGTGGAGAGAGGGGTGAAGAGAGGGACTGTCAGAAAGAGCGGGCGCAGCGGTATAGGATTGGGTATTCTGAAAAGGGGTGAATGCTTGCGTTGATCATGAGTGCATGCTGTGTTCAGTGCCCAGCCCTACTGTTGGAGATTTGTCTTTGAGCTGTTTCCTTTGTTCAGCGTTCTTGTCCATGCACATGAAGGTCCGAGCTGAGCCCTCAGAACGAGACAGACGGGAGCAAACGCCAGCGGAGTCGAAAGTCCTCGACCATTCGCCTCCCGTATGCCAGGCTGGTGAGTGTCTTCTCGAAGTATGGCAGCAAGCAAGATCCCATATACCTTGACAGTCTCTGAACCATAGCACGATCCAGATTTCAACAAAAACACAACCCTTCCCATGGGCAACAGCAACAGCAAAGAACAGAAGAAAGTCGAGAACGAGGCCAAAGCTCTCGTTGCGCTTGGTCGTAAGCTCTACCCCCTTCCACAGCCCGAAGATGGAATCGAAATCACTAGGAAAATCTATGGGCTCTTAGCGATGCTGGAGAGTAACCTCAGACAGAAGAAGGACTACAGGAACATAGAAAAGTTATGCGACCAGCTACGCAAACTTTTGGAAGACCATGAGTGGAGATACGCCTAGGCTCTTGAGGAGAGTTGAGGAGGGAATATAGTGTGATAGGAGAGTGCCGATACACGATGATTGCGCCGAAGGCGCGTTATAAGAGGCACAGGAGCGCAAGAAAGCGCCAGCGTTGATTGGTGAACGTTAGCGAGCAAAATCAGCGCTAAGCTTTCTAGCGCGCTGTGCTTTTGGCTTATCCTACAAGGTGGAGACCACGGCTTTAGCCGCGTCGACACCGTAGGTAAAGCTATCCACTGCGCAATACTATAGCGACGTGTGAGCCTGCGAACACTCGAGCGAAGGTTATTGCGCCTAGCAGAGCGACACTGCGAAACGAAGTATATAGATTGCGAATACGAGGCTAGCCGCAGGCAAGGGGGTCCTTGGGGTCTCCCCTAGAAACGAAGAAACAGCATTAACTTCAGGTCTCGAAAGCAGCTTATCGACATTAAGAGAGCACCTTCGGCGCACAGATACGAGGCTTGGCTCCGCCGCCTCGCAGCACATTTTATCTGTGAGCGCTCGATCTGCACGTGCTACCTCTTCCGTCTCGAAGCGGATCGCCTACTCTAACATTCGCAGTTGGGTACGTGACAAGCAGGTAATGGTGTATAAGGCTTGCATCTATAGCCTGTAGTAGAAGCTTGATCAACTGTACGAACGGCGGGTTAGTGAAAGTCATTATAGCTATGTTAGGCGAGGTAAACATACCGTGACAACCAAGTTGGCAGCGACTACCAGGGTCACATTTGCAGCAATCCGACTGCAAGCGGCACTCGCCTAGCTGCCGGTTAGGACTTGTAACTGACTTGTCGCCGAACTATTTCAACTTACCGCCCCATCCGAGTTTTGCTAGAGTTGGGGATGCAGCCAAGATTATTGCCGGGAGAAGTCGTAGAAAATTGTCACGGTTCACTACTGCCGTGACGTCGCGCGTCTTGGCGCTTCCTTATATATCTCGCGCGCTTCGCGCTTCTCTTTCGTAGCCTTACCGAACAACGCTTGTTTTACGGCAACCCTACACTGTCGTCTCACAGATCACTGCCCGTGATAGTTTGTTCGGTCTTACTAGCGGCCTATCTAGTCAGGCCAGCAGTCACAATCAAATCGCACTAGCAAAGTACGCGTTAAGGCAGGTCAAGTTCACTATAGTCACCAACCGTCGAGTCGCGCGTATAGGCGTACTAACAACAACTACAGTCGCGCAAACAAGCGCATTAGTTAAGTCAACAGATCACCTCTCTCCTTCGCGTAAAACGCGCGCCTCCCTACTCTTATAGGGCCCTTATATACCTACTAAGAGAGTAGTCTTATCTACTACGTAATAGTATAATATAGCTATACCCGGTAGTACTACTAACGGGGTGCTCTTGCCTAAGCAACCTCTTTATCTAGATCTTAGCAAGTATAAGCGTTAGTCGCTCGTACGCGCTAAGCTTTTCCTAACCGTATCTACTAAAACGTAGACACTCGATAACCTAGGTATCGATACCGCCCTAGGTACCTTCCCTTCCGACGACGACTCGAACGTATTCGCCGCCAAATAATAAGAGATCGAGAAGGATCTACTACCTAAAGAATAGTAGTTTATCTTAACCTCCGACCCTATTAACTTCGTATAATTCCTCGACGAAGAATAGATCTTAGAAGAAGGAGGAATCAAGGTATATAAGATTATAGAGTCAAGAGATAATATATCTACACAAGATAGTAAAACTAATAATATACGCTAACCTAAGGAGTAGGTAGTTGCCTTAGAGTATACTACTATTAAGAGCCTAGCCGAGTCCGCGACTCGTACTATAGTATACCCGGAGATTATGTTTCACCTCGTTCGCTAGATATAGTTAGACTTTATTACACTTTTTAACTAGGTCGAGTCCCTAAAGAAGGCTAATAAGGTTATATAGCGTAAGTACGCCGATATAAAGAAGGAACGTAATATTATATCCGAGAGTCTTAGTTAACTCGAAAAGGATAAGGATGTTAAGGGCCTCTTTATATTCTACTTTAATAAATACTAGAAGTATAAGAGTTAGATATTGTAAGGGCGCGCGTACTATAGGGTCCGAACGAGATAGTTATTGTTCTACGAAGCTACGAAAGAGGAGCGCGAGGCGCGGCGAAGTTATAAAGCAAAGCTAAGCCGCGCTAACCCGATACGGAAGGTCTGCGGTTCAGCCGGGCCGACGTAGCTATAGTAGGGGGTCGCGGGCTACCCGTGACAGTACGCCCCCTCCTAAAATACGCCTTAGTCCTCTAAGCGTTATCTACCTTATAAGGCCACTTGCCTATCGAGCTCTATAATTACGCGAACGCCTAATCATCCTCTAGTACCCTGTCGTCATCTAATAACATCGTATTCGCTCTATTAAGACTATCCTCGACCGGCTTCCTTCGAGAAATATATTACCTAGTTAGCTAGCTTACCCTAGACCTAAGTCTGTCTTTGGCTAGTACTCGCGTATAATCCTTATAACCAAAGTTAGTTATTATTATAGGCTCTATAGGCTCTACTCGAGTATCGAATATATACGGAGTAGATTCTATTAGAGGTAAGGCTCGAGGCGACTTATTTGTAACGGTGTCTTTCGGAATGACCCTAATCGTATTGAGCCCGAGCACCTTAGTAGCTAGTAGGGACTAGTTAGATAGAGCTACGAAGCCTATAGGCGTAGACAACTCCGGCCGGTTATAGTGAAAGTCTATAATAGCGGCGGCTACGTGTTTAAGTATATCCTCTATAGGTTACTAGGTCTCACTATCCTCCTCGTTCTAATATCTAGCCTATTTCACCTTATACTATATATCTACCTTACGCTTATGCCCCTTCTTCACCTTGCCTACCCGCTTACGGGTATATATATTAAGGATCTTTCCTACCTCGTATATCTACGTAGGTGCTACTACTATATCGGCTACTATATTAGCCTCGGTAGTGTTAGATTCGATAGTTATCGGTAGTAGCGGCGCTAGATGCTGCCCTTTAAGTAGTAGGAAATCGAGGTGGTCGGCTCGTTATAGTAGTGAGGTATAGAAGTAGTTATTAAGTCCTGCTAGAGCGTCTAATAGTTTCAGTCGATAAGAGAGTCTAGCCGGTATGACTTCCGTAATCTAGTAAGGGCCGGTATATTTCCTGTCTAGCTTCTTAGATAGTCGAGTCGTACGGATGTTCTTAGTACTAAGATACACCTAATCACCTACCTTATAGTCTAGAGGAATACTTCGGTAGCAGTTTACTACTTCTACTTAGAGATCTTATGACATTCGTATATTCTCTTAAAGGTGCTTATAAAGCTCGTAAATTCGACGTATAAAGGTTTCTACTGATCGCGTATCTAGTCGCTAGAGAGTAGTTAGTCCTCCCTCCTTTCTAGCGTTTAGGTCAACTCGCTCTATAAACTTAGGGTTATAGCCTAAGGTAGCGTAGAACGGCGATATACTAGTAGTCTCGGACAGGTAATTGTTGATCGCGAACTAAGTAAGGCATAGCTATCCTACCTAGTTATCCTATGCCTTATTAGTAGATATACGAAGATACTATTCTATCGCCTAGTTAGTACGTTCTGACTATCTATTAGTTTCTAGGTGATACGAAGAACTTAGCTTACGATTTGTACGGAGTATCTTATAGAGTTTCTTCTAGAAGGTAGCAACCTACTACTTACTACGGTCTAATATAATAGTATTAGGAAACCCGCGCCGACAGAACATATATTTAAGGAAAAGCCTTGCCGCATTCTATGCTATTATTACGCTAATAGGGATCAGCTCGACTTCCTTAGTAAGCCTATTAGTAACGGTTATAATGTTATTAAAGACTATACCGTTAAGAGTACTATCTAGGAGTCCGATAACGAAGTCGACTATAATATATTTCTAAGGCCGATCTAGAATAGGAAGTGGCTATAATAATCCTAGTGGCTAGGAGTGTAGAGATTTTGTTATACGGTAGGTACGGCAATTTGCGGTATATCTACGTACGGATCTCGCTAATCTAGGCCAGTAGAATTTACGTACTACGAGTTTATAAGTACTAGCTCGTCCTAGATAGCCTACTACTAGAGCGTTATAGTTTATCTTAATTATCCTAGTCTATAAGGCTTAGTCATTTAGTACCTATAAGCTCTAGCCGTCGTATTGATTTCGAATATATAGTAGGTCGCTATCTACTTTATAGTGTACTAGGTGAATCTTCGCTCTCTATAGTAGTATAGGAGTGCGGTCTTTCTATAGGTCCTTGATTGCGGTCTTAAGCTCGTTATCGGTTACGTACGCCGTCGACATTCGATACTCGAGTTCGGCTTCCCGCTAACTTTTACGCGTTACCGGTTATTTAGTAGGCGTATCTCGTTCTATAGGCATGAACTCTTTAGCTTTAGGGTTTAGCTATACTAGTTCCTCTTCTTCCGGCGTATCTTCTACTATTGCCTATAGTAAGGCGATCTTAAGGAATCGCTTAGGAGGTAGTAATGTCTAATACTAATACTAGTTCCGAGGGTCGTCCACCCCTTACGGAAGGTCCTAGCTACGTCTCGTTAGGCTATCTAGCTTTATACCTTAAAGTCCTAGACGGTATATTATCTTAAAGTTAAACTATAATAAGAACTTAGCCTAACGCGCTTGTCGCCGATTTAGCTACTTTGTCTTTATAAAGTATTCTAGGTTCTTATAGTCGGTATAAATCTTGACTAGCTATAAGTCCTTATTATCTACTTCGTAGGCGAGCTCGGGTCTCTATTCCTCAAAAGCCTTAATTATAGCTAATAGTTCCTTGTTATAGATTTCATAATTGCACTCCTATAGACTTAACTTCTTCGAGTAGAAGGCTATAGGATGTAGCACACTATTCTCGTTATACTACGAAAGTACGCCGGCGTTTACAAAATCTAAAGAATCTGTCTCTACTACCGTTTCCCTACCTAGTATATAATGTACGAGCATGCCGGCTTTACTAAACGTAGCTTTCAAATTGTTAAAGGCTCGTTAGTAATCTAGTGACTATTGAATCCTTCTGTTCTTATAATTGCTTAGTCCGTCCGACTTGGTCAGGTTTATAAGAGGAGTAGCTATACGCGAAAATGCTTCGATAAACCGCCTATAGAAGTTAGTAAATCTAAGGAAGGCCTAGACATCCTTCAGGTTCTTAGGAGCTTCCTATATCCAAATACATTCGAGTTTCTCGGGGTCTATCTCGATGCCGTTAGGGGTTATAATTAGCCTAAGATACTTCACCTTCTGTTAGTAGAATTCGCTTTTGTCGATGTCTACTATAAGTCCTATATCGCGTAGCTTAGTAAGAACCTTCCGTACGTGTTCAATATGCTCCTCTAAGGTGTTACTAAAGATAAGTACGTTATCTAGGTAGGCCGACACAAAGTCGTCTAGGTGTTCTTATAAGACCTTATTAATATATAATTGGAACGATGCTAGTCCGTTATACAAGCCGAATGGCAGTACTAGACACTCGTAGATGCCGTATCGTGTCGTAAACGCCGTTAACTACTCGTGCCCTTTAGCTATCCGTAACTTGTTAAAGGCTGCTATAATGTCTAGCTTCGTGAAGTACTTCTTGCCGTATATACGGTTAAGCGTCTCTTATATTAAGGGAATCGGATACCGGTTCTTGATAGTAATCGTATTCAATCCTCTATAGTCGATATAAACACGTAGCCTACCTCTAGGCTTACGTACTACTAGCACTAGTATAGGAGACTAGCTCGTCTTTTACCCTACTTTCCGTACCTTCCCTTTAGATATTTACTCGTCTAGCTATTTCTTAACTGCCTCGTTCTCCTTCTTAGCTAGGCCGTAGGGCTTGCGGTATAGTAGCTCTTATAGACTAGTAGGCTTAATATGAATCTTATAATCTACGCCTAGTCGGTAAGGTAGGAGTCCTTTATGATCCTTAGCTAAGAAAGCGTCCGTAATATCGTAGTATATCGGCGGCAACTTCTCCTTCGGGTTGTAATTGAACTACTTGTTTAAGAATTGGTCTAGATCATTAGTAGCTATTACACTTAGCTTAAGCTCTCCGTCGTCGCTCTTACGCCCCGTGGGTATAATGTAGAATCACTTAGCCCTAGGCCGGTACGCGTACATTCCCTACGCGCGTTAAGAAACGCCCTAGCAGTCCACTTCTTTATCGTCTATGTCTTCTAGGTCATATAATAAGACGTTTAGCTCCGCCCCTCCTACTATAAAGCTCGCTACTTCTCTAGTCAAGGGCTCTAGTCCGTACCGTACTAGTGCCTACTTCTTCTTCTCGCGATAGTTTAGGGATTATACTATTGTCGATGTCTTATTCTATAGATAGTGACCAAAGTAGTAATCCGATCTAAATACTACCTCGCCTATCTCCTAGAAGATGTTTAGGTTATACGCTATAAGCTACGGTAGGCCAAAGACGATATTATATTCGAGGTCGGTGACGTAGTATAATATTTACTCGTAATAATCGCTAATAACTACGTCTATAAGGGCCGCGTGTATAATCTACCGTATAGTGGCCGTTCTATCTCCTAGTATTAGTCGTCGGCTTTACGTCAAAGGGATTAGGGGTATTATATATTTACGTATAAATTTCTAGTTAAGAAAGAGAGAGGTAGAAGTAGAATCTACAAGGCCTCGAGCCTTTCTATATTATATTATTACGGGTAACACTATATAAGGGTATATAGCTAGCTATTATTTATCTAGTATATATACCGATATCTTAAGCTCCTTACTATAGTCTATTACCGTCTCTTACATTCCGTGTCTCTTAATCTTATGCTCTTTCTATCCTAGGAAGTTCGGGTGACCGCTATCTACTACGCTTAGGTAGCGGTCGTGCCATTTCCCTACTACGGATCGGCGGCTAGGGAACTAAGGTTCGCGTTCGGATTCGGCGTAGTATTACGTAGACGCGGTAGGCGATAGTCGCTATTGTACCTATATATTAGGTATTTAGGGTTAGTCGATACGTAAGAACCTATACGGTAGCGGTAGTACTTACCCTACTTCTTAAGGTCTTCGCGCTACTTACGGTTACGCGTAGGTAGGTTCTATAGATATGTCGGTAGATCCTCCTTCTTCTTAGTACTAGCGTACTGTAGTAGGCGCTATACTAAGGTACCTACTATACCGGTAGCGGTACTAGTAACTACGTTACCGTTATTCTAGTTATTTTAGCCGCTATTACCGTTCGAGTTACTATTACTACGGGGGCGCTCCTTCTACGGGTATAGTCGATCTGTCTCGTAGAAGCTCTCGTCTAGTACGGTATACTCCTCGATAACGTCTTATATACAATCTAGGCGGCGGTCGACTTCGCGGTCGCCGAAGGTCTTAATAAAGTACTTACGGTTTAGTCGGTTACGGAATAGTATATGTCATGGTCTCCCCACAGAGTGTACAGAAGGTGGGGACAGAAGAGCCTTAGAGTGCTCAGAAGTCGTCAAGAAGTGACAGTCCAGCTTGGTATGTGAGCGCTAAGAATCACATACCCCGTAATATTTACTACGGGACCTAGCCCTCCAAATTCACCCCTCTACTAAACCTTGACAGATTCACTTCGGCTCGTGACTATGTGACTCACGGCACTCCCGCGAGTACCCGCGACTGCGCTGGACCCTAGAAGAAGCACGTAGAAGACTCGGAACGTAGGGCAGGTTAGAATAAGGTTTTGAGCAAAGCTACTAAGCGCGGCTTCGCACGGGTTAGCCCTATTAATGCGGGGACACGCACTCGCGAGGGTCGCGTATAAATATCTGGCCTTCCCTAGGCCTCTCTTACTTTCTTCGTCTTTTGTTTTATATAGCAATCATACTATACCCTTTTATATCTGCACTTCGCACCTACATTCTCGCTTTCACCCTTGTATCTTATAGGCCAGGCTCTCGCCCTAACATCACAAAAGGCTAACAAACCGTCAACCACTCGAGTCATCCTTATAGGTGACCACGCCACCGATAGAAGTGTTAACCTCGACAACCAAGGCACTCTATTCCACTTTAGTGAGTAGACTAACATCCCCTTCTCGAACGCCGCTGCCTTCGGTACCTAGGCAAACGCCAACCCCGACACCGCCTACGCTCTTATCAACCGCACCGTCTCCTCTTTCCGCGAGACCGCCTAGTAGGTCGAGCAAGCAAACAACTAAGTAACATACCTTCAAGGTATTGTGAACACCTTCTAGAACCTCGCCCCGTACGCCGATAACAACCGCCGCCAGTACTTCTCTAAGAAGGTCAACGACCTAGACGAGTTCGACGGTAACAAGAGCAAGTTTGAGGCATTTGAGACACAGCTCACTATCAAGCTGTTAGCTAATGCCGACCACTTTCCGTAAGAGAAGGACAAAGTCACGTACGTCTTCTCCCTCCTTCGGGGAGACGCCGCGGCTTAGGTATAACACTATATCGACAACGCCACGTAGACTATCGGCTGCCCGGACGTCCTCACCTTAATACAGGACCTCCGTGCTGCCTTTGGTAATCTAGACCGTAGAGCCACCGCCCAGAACGCTATCTATAACCTCCTCTAGAAGAACAAGAGCTTCGCCGAGTACCTCGCGGCCTTCAACCGCGATATCGGGTTCACCGGCTATAACGAAGAGACTAAGAAGAGCACTCTCCGCCGTGGTTTGTTAGTAGAGCTTCTTCGAGCCCTCGAGGACAAGGACGTCGGTACTATAAGCTTCCGTGAGCTCGTCGAGACCTGCTAGCGCCTCGACTCTAATATGAAACACACCGCCTCTCTCCTCGCTTCCCGTTCTCAAGGTCGTCAGCCTCGTGGTCCCGGAAGCCACTTCGCTGCTCCACTAGGCGCCGCCGCTCCTACGGCTCTCCCTCCCGTCTCTATAGGTGACGCTATAGATCTCAGCGCTAGTGCCGCCGTCCCTCGAGTCTAGGGCCTCGTTAACGGTAAGCTCACTCCCGAAGAGAAGCTTCGCCGTCGCTAGGCCGGACTCTGCACCTACTGCGGCGGTCCAGGCCATATCGTAGCTAACTGTCCGTAGCTCGCTGCCCGTAACGCCCGCAACCCGGTTCGCGGCGCTGTCGGCGCTATCGAGCCTACTCCTACTGCTCCCGCTAAGTAGGAAAAAGCCTAGGTCTTCCTTATCGACGCGATGAAGACTAAGAACAACGTTTACCGAAAGTAAAGAGAGGAAAGAAGTTGAGGATCAATACAGCACAGCTAGACCTATACGACGAGACGGGCAAGGACCACGCTTGCAAACCGTTCGTCACGAATATAAATATCGGCTCAAAGAAACTCTCTTCTTCCAATCTCACTCTCATGGACACTAGCGCACTAGGCGAGTCTTTTATAGACTATAAACTCGCGACCTCTCTCAACCTCGAACCCTAGGAACTGAAGTACCCTCGTACCCTTGAACTCTTTAACGGTACGGAGACTACTACTAGTAAGATTACTTATGTTGTACACACGTTAATCACCCTCGGAGGCAAGCGTATGTCGATCACTAGCTTCCTTACGTCCCTACCGCATCAGAAGTTTATCCTCGGCCTCCCCTAGTTTAGACGACACCGACCTATTATCGACTGGACTTCCCTTACTGTCAGCTTCCCTCCAGAAGTTCCTCCGGCACCTCCGCCTTCTCCGCCGCCTCAGCGCGGTCCTAAGTATACTAAGATCTTCTAGGTGAACGCCGCTACCTTTACTACTACTACTAAGTAGCCTAAAGCTCAAGTCTTCGCCGCCTCTCTCCGCGATATCGACATCGCCCTCGAGAAGCTCGATAAGAAGCGTACACCTACCGACCCTGCTACGAAGGTCCCTCCTTAGGCACACCACATCCTCTACGTATTCGATGCTAAAGCCGTAGACGAGCTGCCTCCTTATCGCCCTCACGACCATAAGATTGAGCTAGAAGAAGGTGTAGAGACACCGTTCGGACCGTTATATTCTATGTCCCGAGAAGAGCTTATCGTCCTTAAGAGATACCTCGAAGAGAACCTAAAGAAGGGGTTCATTCGAGCGAGCCGTTCTAGCGCTAGTAGTCCCGTCATGTTCGTTAAGAAGCCCGGCGGTGGTCTACGCTTCTGCGTAGACTACCGAGGCTTGAACGCTATTATAAAGAAGAACCGCTACCTAATACCGTTGATTTAGGAGACGCTCGAGCGCCTCTCTAAGGCTAAGTACTTCACCAAGCTCGATGTCATCGCTACGTTCAACAAGTTACGAATAGCAGAAGGACACGAGTATCTTATAGCCTTCCGTACTCGCTACGGGCTGTTCGAGTCGCTCGTTATGCCCTTCGGCGTTTATAACGGGCCTAGTACCTTCTAGAACTTCATTAACGACATCCTTTAGGAGTTCCTCGATCAGTTCTACACTGCCTACATCGACGACATCCTAGTCTATAGCGAGACCAAGGAGGAGCACCGCGAGCACGTCTGTAAGGTCCTTTAGAAGCTCGTAGACGCCGGCTTGCAGCTCGACATCGACAAGTACGAGTTTGAGAAGACCGAAGTCAAGTTCCTTAGTTTAATCATTACCGTAGACGGCATCAAGATGGACTAAGAGAAGATCGACGCTATCGTCGAATGGGATGCTCCTACGAACGTCAAAGAGGTCTAGGGTTTCCTAGGCTTTGCTAACTTCTATCGCCGCTTCATCTACGCATTTTCGGGCGTGGTACGCCCTTTGACGAAGCTTACGCGCAAGGGTGAGAAGTTCGCCTGGACCGACGAATGCCAGGAGGCTTTTGACTTGCTCAAAGCGAAGTTTGTTAAGAACCCGCTTCTACAGCACTTCGATTTCGAACTAGAGACCCGTGTAGAGACCGACGTATCCGACGGCGTAGTGGGCGGTGTCCTACTACAACGCCGCTCGCCTGAATCCCCCTGGTTACCTATCGCCTTCCTCTCTAAGAAGATGACCGCTACGGAGTATAACTACGAGATCTACGACAAGGAGCTTCTCGCCATCGTCAAAGCTTTCGAAGAGTAGCGCCCCGAGCTCGAAGGCTCTGCTATGTCCGTCCAAGTAAGCTCCGACCATAAGAACCTCGTCTACTTTATGAAGAGCAAGCTGCTTAATCGTCGCCAGGCCCGCTAGAGCGAGTTCCTCTCCCGGTTCAACTTCGTGATCTCGTACACGCCCGGCAAGGCCAACTCGATGGCCGACGCCCTTACCCGCCGCCCTAGTGACTCTCTAGTTAATCGAAGAGGGGGCCGGCAAATCGTAGAGTAACAAGTCATCAAAGAGCACAACCTCTCTTCCGAGCTTCGAGAGTACCTATCGAACGGCTAGCCTACGCTCGCCGCTTCCTTTGCTACTCTCGTGCTCGCTCCTGCCTACCTTGACGAGAGTGACGATGAATCCGAGCCTGACAAATACGCCTCGGACGCTAAGGACTTGAACGACGATGAAGAGGGCTTAGTAACGACCGACGGCTCATCCGAATTAGACTTTGAGGGGTTTGATAATAAGGAGCAGCCCGAAGGCATTATGGCACGAGTACGAACAGCGTACGATGCCGACATAGACGCCTAAGAGTTAGTTCAGGCCCTTGAATCTGGCGCGAGGACATTCCCGGGCTTCTCGCTGTCCGAGTGCGAGCTCTAGGAAGGTGTCGTCTACTTCCGTAAGAAGCTTTACGTACCGCAGCCCGAAGGCTCTAATATCCGAGCTAAGATTCTTCAAATCATCCACGACTCCGCCTCTAGGGGTCACCTAGGCGTAGCCAAGACCCATAAGCTCCTCGCTAGGTGTTACTAGTGGCCGTATTCCTAGAAGGACGTCCGCCGCTACGTACTGAACTGCGCTACTTGCCGAAGAGCCAAAGCTAACCGCCACCGTCCCTACGGTCTCTTACACCCTCTCCCGGCTCCTGATCGTCCGTAGAAGCACATCACTATGGACTTTATCACCGATCTTCCTCACGGCAAGACCTTTAGCGGCGTAAAAGTAAAGGCCCTTCTAGTGATCGTGGACCGTCACTCTAAGGACCGGTAAATGATCCCGTGCTAGAGCATGACCGCAAAGGAGACTACTCGCTTGTTCTACGAATTCGTCTGGCGCTTTCAAGGCCTCCCGGATAGCATCACCTCTGACAGAGGCACCTAGTTCATCTCGTACTTCTGGAAGCGTCTGTGTGCTATCCTAGGCATCAAGCATAACCTCTCGACCAGTTTTTAGCCACAGACCGACGGCCAGACCGAAATTACGAACGCTATCCTCGAGCAGGTCCTTCGTTGCTTCGTCGACTACCACCAGAAGGATTGGCCTCAGTATATCCCTGCGGTGGAGTTCGCTACTCGTAACTAGGACTCGGAGACTACTGGCTACTCTCCCTTCTATACTACGAGAGGTTACCACCCTCGTATAGGCATGGAACTAGAAGAACCTCTCCCGCCTACCGAAGACGTAAACGAGCAAGCAGTAGACGAGTTCGCTACTATGCTCTCACAGATCTATAAAGAAGTTCACGACGAGATAGTGTACGTATAAGCAATCTACGAGGATCAAGCTAATCGTCGTCGCTAGCTAGCTCCCGACTACTAAGTAGGCGATATGGTCTACCTCAACTCCAAGAACATCAAGACGGACCGCCCCTCCAAGAAGCTGAACTAGAAGAACCTAGGTCCTTTTGAGATCACCGAGCGTATCAGTTCACACGCCTACCGTCTAGCTCTTCCTACGAACATAAAGATCCACGACGTCTTCTATCCCGTACGCCTTCGGCCGTCGGCTAAGGACCCATTCCCGAACCAAAACCAAGACATGCTAGGTCCTCCCGATGAAGTAGAAGTCGACGAGCCTATTAACCTACCTTCTGACGACTATACCGTCCGTAAGATCCGGGGAATCCGCGTAGAGCCTAACGACGTTAAAGGACTACCGCCGATTAAGTATGAAGTCGAATGGCAAGGTTGCCCTGAGTGGGATACCTTATAGGAACCTATCTAACATATCATCTTCAATCGTCAAGCAATCGAAGAATACCACGCCCGCGCAGACGGCCCAGAAGTCAATATCGGCAGGCTCTTCGAATCTGAGCTCTTCGACGGGGCTTACGAATGGTGTATCGACCATGACATCAGGCCTAGGCCTGGTACTGAAGCTGAACATCCTCGATATATAGAACTACTACGGCTTCGTAGGAACTCAGCTTTGTTCGGGGGGGCTACTGTCATGGTCTCCCTACAGAGTGTACAGAAGGTAGGGACAGAAGAGCCTCAGAGTGCTCAGAAGTCGTCAAGAAGTGACAGTCCAGCTTAGTGTGTGAGCGCCAAGAATCACATGCCCCGCAACATTCACTACGGGACCCAGCCCTCCAAATTCACCCCTCTACCAAACCTTGACAGATTCACTTCGGCTCGTGACTATGTGACTCACGGCACTCCCGCGAGCACCCGCGACTGCGCTGGACCCTAGAAGAAGCACGTGGAAGACTCGGAACGTAGGGCAGGTTAGAATAAGGTTTTGAGCAAAGCTACTAAGCGCGGCTTCGTACGGGTTAGCCCTGTTGATGCGGGGACACGCACTCGCGAGGGTCGCGTATAAATATCTGGCCTTCCCCAGGCCTCTCTTGCTTTCTTCGTCTTTTGTTTTGTATAGCAATTATACCATACCCTTTTGTATCTGCACTTCGCACCTACATTCTCGCTTTCACCCTTGCATCTCACAGGCCAGGCTCTCGCCCTGACAGTATAAGCTCGGTCTTATCGGTCTATAACATCTAGGCGCGTAACTTCGAGTAGCGTATATAGAAGGCTATAAAGGTTTCGCCTTGTTCTTACTTATAGGTAGTAATGTTAACTATAGCCTTAGTTCCTTTATTACCTATACTATATTAGCGTGTTATCTAATCTAATAACTCTTCTCTAGTCTTAAACTCGTTAAAGGACTACTGTCTAGGTATAGGGATCCTCGGCTTAATACTTCGCTAAGGATCACCTTACGTCTACCTATATACGAAGCGTAGACTATCTACCTTAGTACGGAAGGTTACTATAGTTAGCTTTAGGAGAACACTACTATACTAGCTGTCGAAATTAGGGTCATTATCGTTCTTGAAGTGCTTAGGGTTAGGCACACCCTTACCGATCTCTATACCGCGAGTAAGGGTACGGTTAATAGTAAAGAGACGTTCTAGAAGGTCAACTAGTAGTGTCTAGGTACGGGTATTACGTATTCTTAAGTCACGACTATTGTTAGGTCCTAGTCGTAGACGGTCGTTATTACGTCCTCGGCTATTATTACTACGGTTATAGTCGTCTCTATCGTTATTACTACTACCGCTACCGCCACCTCTACTAGTAGCTTCGCGATACCTACGTAATAGCTACTCGAGTAAGGTCTCGCGTAGGCGGGAACGAGAGGGTCGGCGGCCTAAGCGGCCCCTACCTCCGTTCTATATAGTGTCTCCTACCTTAAGCCGAGCCTTTAGGTCATCGACTTCTTATTATAGGGCCTAGTTCTTCGCCTTAGCATCTTGTGCCTTCTTCTTCTCCTTCTCGTAGATCTCGCTAAACTGCTTATATAGGTTATTAGCTTCCTTATATTTCTTCTCTAGCTCTTATAACTTAGCTAGGTCGTAATCCTTCTTACTCTTAAGATCTGCTACTATTTTCTGTATAATAAGCTCTTCACTTCGTAGCATCTTATAGATACGGTCGTATTCGGTATATAGCGTAGTATACTAGGTGTTCTAGAGGTCGTTAGCTCGCTCTATTATATCGAGTTGTCTGCCCTTAGTAATCGCCGTGTTAACTACTTATAGTACGAAGTCGTAGGTAGTCTTCGGGTATTAGGATATAAGGGTCGTAAGGTTGTCTAGGGTGACATTCTAGTATTCGGATACGAGAATGTGTTCTGCCTTGTCGAGTAATAGATATACCTCGTCTAGGTCGCCGCCTAGGTTCTCTTCGAGCTTGAACTTAAACAGTTCTATAAAGTTAATCTTACTACCTTCTTCTCGCTCGAAGGCCTTCTAGTAAGCTTTATTAATCTCTTATTATAGCGCGACACCGGTGTCTACTATAACCCGCAGGTTGTCCTCCTATGTCTAACTCTAAGGGAAAGAGGAGAGGTCGGGGAAAAGAGATATACGCTACTTACTTTTACCCTTAGGCTTAGGTAGCGGTAGTATGCCGCCGTTCGCTATTTATAAAGTTATGTTATCTAGGTTCGGGGGAGGCGTAACGGTGCCTATATTCTGACTGTCTACGAGCGCGCGACTACCTACTAATAATGTCGCTACGTTACGTTCTCTAGGCATCTACGCGCTATACGCCTTACCGTATTCTATATTCTAATACGACTCTACGCGTTCTCGAGTTCTACGGTTCTATCTATACCTATTATTACGCGTCCCTTACCTAGATCCGCGATCTAGGTAGGGTAGTAGAACAAACTATAAGGGCGCGCGTACTATAGGGTCCGAACGAGATAGTTATTATTCTACGAAGCTATAAAAGAGGAGCGCGAGGCGCGGCAAAGTTATAAAGTAAAGCCAAGCCGCGCTAACCCGATACGGAAGGTCCGCGGTTTAGCCGGGCCGACGTAGCTATAGTAGGGGGTCGCGGGCTACCCGTAATAGATATAAGACCTTAAGGAAGCTAATTAGCGCCTCTAATAGGACAACGATACGCTCTTCGGATAGGTCGAGGAGTCGTAGGTAGGTATATTACCTAAGGACATTAAAGCCCTATCTAAGCGTAATTAGGCTCTAAATAAGGAGGTAGTAGAGCTAAAGGCTTAGCTAGTAGCTAAGGACACGAACGGTACTAGCGATACTAGCGGTACTAACGGTAATAATAATAATAACTATAGTCGTTAGGTCCGCGTCTACTCCCCTCGTCGTAACGGTGTTTTACGATTACCTACGCCTCCTACTTAGTAGGACTATATAGGTAGAGGTACCCGACGAGGAGGTAGTAGAGGTAGTAGCGATAACGACGGAGACAACTCTAATAATAATAAGGGTAGAGATAATAGTCGACTACGCCGTTACCTATACCGTAACTCCTTACGAGGAGAATGCTAGGGTATACCTAGTAGTACTTCTAGGGTAACTAGTAATACCGCCGTTAGCTAGTTCACTACTATCGAACTCTCCGTTAATATTATATATACTAACAAGTTAGTTAAGGACCTAGAAAGTAAGTTCAATAATAAGAATATTATTGAGAATATGTAGGTCATAGGGTCAACATTAGGTGCTTAGGGGGATTAGTAATCAGGGCTTACTAGTCAAGTCCTAAGTACAGCTGTCCCTCCTAAAACACCTATACTAACACTAGCGATACTGTATATAGATACACGCTATCCTATTAGGTCCTTCTTCGTCTTTAGTATAATCCGCCGTCTTCCACTACTACGCAACTCGTACCTATTTAATAGGTTATAAGCCCGGGTTAGCAACTCGGTGTTTCACCCTCGACAAAGTCGTATTAGAGTTATTCCTCTTTAGAACAAAAGGAAGGCAGACTAGAGGCCGCACCCGTATTGTATAGGAAGCTACAGCCGTGCTATAGGTGTATATAAGACGTAAAAGAGCCTAGTAAGGCACTTTTAGACTCCGAGTTAGGGAGCCTGTACTAATAGCTTAGACAAGTAGGCGAGCTTACTAAGAAGAGTCGCTCTCCGGACATCGCGTTCGTATCGACTAACTGTTTATTCTAAGAGAGCCGTAGTGTCTTAGAAACCCCCTCTGCTAAGAGAGTTACGCTATAGTGTCTTAGCACTAACACGATCCTTCGACTTTCCTCCCCTTCCCGGCGGATAGCTATCCTCTCCGCTATTAACCTCGCGTTCGTTTTATCCTATTTCGATCCGACCGCGTACGACCGAATACATCCTTTTACCTAAGGGCAGCCAACCTGTCCCTTAACTTACAAAAAATAGAGAACGAGACTGGGTTTATAAGAAAGAGAGCAGCACCTGTTCTGATAAGAGAGAACCACGAAACATAGTTCAAGCTAATGAGAATACACCTAGTATCAAAGCAGGTTGACTAGGTCCTCGAAGACATCATTACGGACATTCCCGCTGCAACCCTATCTATAGCGACACCCTCTACATCATCGGAGTCATCCCTTCCTTTAGATCAAGCGATAAGGAAGGCATCGTACAGACGGCACAATGCAACGGCCCTATATAAGATGTACATCTGTCTGTCGACAGATGATCAAGAGATGACATACGAGATCCGGTATACGAAGGAGTTGTGGGAATGGGCTGAAGCCAAATATAAGAGAAGACTTCTAGCTACTGGAAGAAGTTTGCTTCAGCAATACACCAATTTCGTGATGACAGAGTACCAGTCAATAGATGACGCCTAGCAGGAGCTTAGCTCAATTGCAAGGAGGGCTGTTTCAATCTCGCCTCAGTTCCAAGACATCAAGACTGAGGACAGAAAGATCTAGCAACTCTTAGCAGCTCTGCCAGACTCATTTGGCTCAATTCGCGATGCAATTGATGCCCAGGTGAATCTCTCACCACAAGACATTCTTGCAATTCTTAGGGAGAAGCAAGAATCAATGATTCATCAAGGGACAGCCATGTTCGCTAAGAAGGGTTTCCAGGGCAAGCTCACGTGCCATCTCTACAATGGTGACCATTTTATGAGCAAGTGCCCACACCTTTCTGCAGCTCAGCAGGCTGTTAGGAACAAGGACAAACTAGCTAGGGTTACCTACCCTGCTAAGAGACAACCGTCACCACCTCGTAGGAGGTCATCATCACCAAACCTTCGTGATGTCCTCAAGGTGATGACGGACCTTGCAAAGCAGATGAAGGAGAGCCGCAAGCCAAAGGCCTCCTCTAGTAAGAAGCCTGCAAGGGCCCGTGCGACCCAGGAAGACGCATCAGACTCTGAGATACCATCAGAAGATGATGATGTTGATGAGGTTGCCCATTCCACTGTGGAAGCCAAGGGCAAGTACCCCTCGTCCGAGTGGTTACTTGACTCTTGTGCTTCATCACATATGACTGACCAAGATTCACTATTCAGGACACTGAAGCCTCTTCAAAAGAGGAAGTGGATCAAGGTTGGGGGTGGCTATCTACAAGCTACACATATGGGAAGTGCAGTAATGGGTGGTCCTTCTGGAAAGCAAATTGTCTTAGAAAATGTCTTGTTCGTTCCTGGCCTTGGAGTTAGTCTTGTTTCTTGGAATCAGTTCAGCCAACAATTTGCTGTCCAACCACCCAGTTTCACCCTTAAATCCCTTTCTGGAAAACCTGTTGTCCAGACAAAGCTGAGAGGGGGTGTTCCATTCATTCAAAGTGTTTCAGAGCAGCTTGAAGCTATGCCTCAAGCATATGCCTCTCTACAGGAGCATGACTTGGATCTGTCCAAGTTAGGTACACATTTTGAGTGTGAATTGGAACAGGCTATGACTGCCACTGAGTCCCAGGACCAGTAGGAGCTATAGCATAGAAGATGTGCACACCTTAGCAAGGGACTGCTAAGAAACCTGCATAGAGTCACTGACAAGAAAGATCCCATTCCTGTTCCTTCTGAACACCAGAACTGCAAGGTCTGCTCCCTTGCAAACATGAGGAAGTTCAAAGGACCTGCCACAGAGAGGAAAGGAGAGAGGCTGGCCCTCATCTCTATTGACATCTGTGGGCCTTTTCAAGGGGCAGTCTCAAGACTTGGCTTCAAGTACTGGCTTGAGATTGTAGACAACTTCTTGAGGAAGAAGTGGGTAATCCCTTTGAAGGCTAGGAGTGATGCTCCTACAGCTCTAAAGGAATGGAAGGTTCAGGTAGAGAACAGCTCAAGGTGTTTTCTATCTGCAATCCGTAGTGATGGTGCAAGGGAAATTCTTTCCTTACTAAAACAGTGGGAGAAGGAGTTTGGCATTCAGATGGACACAACTGATGCCTACAACTCACTTCAGAATGGACCTGTAGAAAGGTCAATCCAAGCCTCTGAGAATACGGTGAGAGCTATGCTTGAGGACTCGAGTATGCCAGTTGAATTCTGGCTAGAGGCCCTTATTGCTCAAACTGTGGTCAGAAACAGACTTCCAAATGGACCAATAATAGATGGTACTACTCTTTTACCAGAAGAAGCCTTCACTGGCCAGGTACCATCAGTTGACCATTTGAGAGTCTAGGGATGTAAAGCAGTGGTCTGTGTAGACCCGAGATCCCAACCTCAAGGCTTGAGAAGTGACGAGCTCATGAATAGGGGTAAAGAAGTTGTCTTTGTTGGCTATGTGGAGGACACCACAAAGCAATGGCTCTTCTGGGAGCCTGACATGAAAGCCATCAAAACACACGGGCAAGTTAACTGGTTTGAGAATGAGAAGGGGGGTGATATGGATCTTGGCATCACCTTCACAAACCAGTCAAGCAGAGCCCTAAAGAGAAACCCCGTTGGAAGACCTCCTGCTCAGGTCTCCAGTTCATCAATACAGCCACAGCAGCTCCAGGCAAAGCCTCTGTTTGTGCAACTTCCCCAACCTCCAAAAGACATTAGAGTGTACCAGAGGAGTGGAGTAGAGGGGACTCCAAGAAAAGAAAAGGAAGAGGAACTTGTTCAGGAGGATCAACCTCAACAGCCACCTCAGCTTGCAGGCAACAAGAGGTCAAGGGGGGATGAAGATGATGGCTTTGCTGAGCATGAAGCCAAGCATCATAGGGCATTGATTGCTCAGATGTTTCATCTTGATCCAACTATGAGCTGGGTTGAGGAAATCCTGAATGATGTGGAGGGATATGCATTTGCTGCTGTTAGGCAGGCCATAGCCTACCAGCAGGAAGTGCCAATCCTAAAGTCCTATAAGGAGGCAGTGGGAGACCCCAATTGGGGACATATGTGGAAAGAGGCAATCCAGAAAGAACTTATTGCCTTAGGAAGCAACAACACCTTGGATCCAGTTGTACCACCAAGGGGTGCAAGCCTGGTTACATCTAGGTGGGTTTTTGATGTGAAAAGAATGATCAGTGGAGCCATTGAAGAGTTCAAGGCAAGACTGGTTGCAAGAGGGGTTTCACAGAAATATGGTGTTGACTTTGAAGAGACCTTTGCACCTACTGTTAGGCATGATACCCTTAGGGTCTTCATGGCTGTGGTATGTGAGAGAGATCTTGAGATGCACCAGGTGGATGTGAACAATGCTTTCACCGAAAGCAGCCTTCTTGAAGACATCTACATGATCCCACCCCTAGGTGTTGAAATTCCACCAAATATGGTCTTCAAGGTCCTTAGAAGCCTGTATGGACTGAAGCAAGCAGCTAGAGATTGGAACAAGCTCTGTGTTGCCAAGCTAGAACAGATTGGATCCACCTAGTCCCAGGTGGATCCATGCCTACTCATCTACAGAGGAAGAGACCTCATGGTCCTCACCTATGTGGATAACATCCCCATTGCAGCTCCAAAGCTGTCAGATGTTCAGTGGTTTAAGGCTGAGCTTGGAAAAGTGTTTAAGATTAAAGATCTTGGTGAACCTACGAAGATCCTTGGAATGAGGATTACAAGAGACAGGTCCCAAGGCACTGTAAAGCTTGATCAAGGACACTACATCCAAACTAACCTTGCCAAGATGGGCATCTCTCCAGAGAAGGCCACACCCACACTCTCACCTATAGACAGCTATGAGGATCTGAGACCTTCAGCTACTATGGATGAGAGGTGCAACAAACAGGAGTACCAGGGTTGCAATGGTACCTGGATGTGGCCAATGACAATGACAAGGCCAGACCTTGCTTTCCCCCTTGGAAGAATCAGCTCATATGTTGCTGACCCTCCAAAGCAACATCTTAGAGCTTTGAAGAAACTCTCCAGGTATCTGAGATCATACCCGGACCTGGGCTTGATGTACAGAAGAGGAGGAGGTATTCTCCAGGGATACTCAGATTCTGGTTATGCCGTGGACAAGGCAGACAGAGTCTCAATCCTTAGACATATGTGGTTCCTTTGTGGATCACCTGTGTCCTGGATGAGTAGGAAGCAGAAGTCTGTTGCCACATCAACAATAGAGGCTGAGTTCATGGCCATGAATGCAGTAGCCAAGCAGTCACAGTTTCTTGCTGCAGTCCTTAGGGAGATGAGGTGTCCTGACCTGGTTGGAGAGTGTTCATTCCAACCTAGGATCAAGGCAAGCAGTACTGTTGATGAGCTGAGACCCGTGGAGCTTATAGGTGACAACCAAGCAGCTTTGACCTTTGTCAAAGATGCCCATGTCCATGACAGGTCAAAGCATATTGATGTTGCATACCACTATGTCAGGAATCTCTCGTGGTAAAGGAAGATTGTAGTGGATTACTGCCACATAAAGGACATAGTTGCCGATGGGCTGGCTAAGCCCCTCAATGGGCAGCAGTTTCAAAACTTTGTAAGGCAGCTCCAGCTTGTATAAGGGATTGTTTGAGACCTTCTGACCTGAGTGGGAGTGTTGAGAATATGCAGGTCATAGGGTCAGCATTAGGTGCTTAGGGGGATTAGTAATCAGGGCTTGCTAGTCAAGTCCTAAGTACAGCTGTCCCTCCTGAAACACCTATACCAACACTGGCGATACTGTATATAGATACACGCTATCCCATTGGGTCCTTCTTTGTCTTTAGTGTGATCCGCCGTCTTCCACTGCTACGCAACTCGTACCTATTTAACAAATATAAACTTTAACCGTTAGCTCGATTAGCTAGAGATTAAGCTATCCGTAATATAGTTCTAGACTATCGAAGACGGACTACGCTACATCCTTAACTACCTCGACGGGTACCCGTACTAGCTATATAATCCGCGAGTACCCTCTAAGCATACTAAGCGTAATTACGTTAAACCCTTCAAGTCTATTAATAGGATAATCTAATTCCTTATCGATCGGTAAAGTAAGAAGGACGTCGTAGGTAAGGCCTTCTAGAAGCTCTAGGTCTTATAGTAGGGTAAGAACGAGTCATTTTCTATCTTTATCGCTAAGTACGACAAATAGCGTAACTTATACGACCTATTAGCTAAGACTAATTACCGCCTACTCGAGGGTAAGCTTAACTATAAATATATAGAGGCACTGCCTATAGAGACTAAGGACCGTAAAGACTTAGTCGATCTATACTATAAGCTCGAAGCTAAGTTCGAGCGCCTAAAGTCAAAGACCCTAGCTATACTACGACTACCTCGTAGTACTAGCGGTAGTAACGGTACTATACCTACCGCGCCCGGCGTAGCCTAAGGTTTAGGCCTTAAGCTAAACGCTTAGATACCGCGCGAATTTAAGGAACTTAAGAAGCTCGAGCCTAAGGAGAAGGCTAGCATTATTGTAGTAGGCGGTTATGTCCGCTACCGCCGTATAGACTATAACTTATACTCGCTAGACTACCCTATTAAGTAGTATAAGCGCCCTCCGCCGCGCGCGAATACTAGCTCTATAATATAGATACCGGCTAACCCTTAGTAATAGGGAAATAGCTAGACTAACGCTTAAGTACGATAACCGTTAGTCCTACTTACGAACATAATACTAAGAAGGAAACATAGCGAGATACGGTAATATAAGGACTAGACTACGCTTTACGTATATTAGTAAGCTCTCTAATACCGCCTATTATACGAGGGGCACTAAGGCCAAGAGTGTCCCCTTACTTTATAATGCCTAGTAGTATAGATAGTAGTTAAGCTCTTACCTTCCTTAATTATAGTACTACCGCTTAGTATATAAATTCTATATACGCTCGTATATATAATCTTCCTCGACTCTAGGAAGAACCTCTTTAATTAGGACTAGCTAATAGCGGCTCCGCTAACGAGCTTATTACCGAGTCTACGTACTTTCCTTTTAATATCGGCGGCCACGTCGAAATCCTTAGCTACTATTTAGTAGAATCAGGCTAACTGGCAAGTGTCTGCTATAGAGATCGGAAACATTATCAAGAAACTAAAGGGCAACAAAGCCCCAGGCCCAGACAAGATCCCTAACTATTACCTAAAAGCTAGCAGCAGCCTCATTACTCCAGTGCTTGCGCCAATCTTTACCCAGTGCATGAAGCAGGGGTATTGCCCAAAGGCCTTTAGGCAATCACTGACTTGCGTCCTAAGGAAACCCCAAAAGGAAGACTATACCAAGTTGAAGTCATACAGACCAATTGCGTTGCTGAACACACTAGGGGAGCTCCTAGAGAAGGTCGTGGCTATAAGGCTCACCGGAATAGTAGAAGAACACAACCTCCTCCCGGCAACGCAAATGGGGGGGAGACAAAAGAGATCTACCCTCACAGCAGTCGAACTGATTATAGAGCAAATCAGACACATCTAGCACTATGGCAACAACAAGGTAGCCTCACTGCTTTCACTAGACATATTAGGGGCTTTCGACAATGTGTCCCACGCAAGGCTCCTACACATCCTCAGAATGAAAAGCATCCTAGCCTGGATAGTACACTTTGTGCAGTCATTCCTTAAGGACAGAACAACCCAGATCCTCCTAGGGTCCTTCAAAGCCCCGTAGACCCCAATTGCGAACACGGGCATCCCACAGGGCTCTACACTCTCCCCAATTCTGTTGCTCCTCTTTATGGCCGACCTGACCCCACTCCTAGAAACAGCAAACACCTCAGCATCGGGGTTCGTAGATGACACAAATATCCTAGCGTGGTCGGGGTCTACAGAGGAAAACTGCGCACTCCTAGAGGAGAGACATAGACAATACGAAAAGTGGGCAAGAGAGCATAGGGCAAAATTCGCACCGGACAAGTACCAACTTATCCATTTTAGTAAGGCAAAGACAAAACACAACTTGGTAGCACCAGTAAAAATCCAGGGGTTCGAGACCCATCCTACAAGGGAACTCAGAGTCCTTGGGATATGGCTAGACCCGAAACTCAGCTAGGGACCACAAGTGAAGAAGGCGCAAGCGAGAGCGGACACTAACAGACAATCAATCGAGAGACTCACTGCGTCAACCTGGGGGGCGACCTTCACAAAGGCCTAGACTATGTACAAGGCCATTGTCAAGCCCGTAATGCTATATAGAGCAGCAATTTGGGCAGCGGAAAAACACATCCCGAAGAGAATTGAGGACCCCCTCAACAGAGCGCAGGCAGCCTGCCTAAAGAGAGTACTAGGGGCATACAAGTCAACCCCTCACAGGACAATGGAAATGGAATCAGGTACAGCCCCTATCAGGGAGTACCTCCAGGGCATGAGGTGTCAATACGCAGAGAAGACATCAGCATACCCAGCCCAGGGAACTATCCAAGCAGCTACTCAAAGGATAAGAACCTAGTGGGAGAGGAGGAGAAGACCCAACCGGCCACACATGATCCCATAGAAGGAAGCAGACCTAAAAACATCACAGGAAATCCTAGCAGCCCTTAAACAGAGAGAAGCTCTGAGGGAGCAAGCTAACACAGGGGACAAAGGGAAAAAGAAGCAAAGCCAAGCAGAAAGAATCGCAGGTCACCTATAGGAAACGCGTTGGAACCAAAAACCGGTGAGGCCAGGAGCCCCACTAGCGGCCAGGACCTTCGGGAGGTATAACTACCTTATCTACAAAGACCTGAAGAGGGCGGAAGCAAGCATAGCTATCCAGATTCGCTCTGAGCACATTGGGCTGAGAGCATACTTGCACCAAAGAAGAGTCCCAGGATACGATTCTAAACGTTGCCCCTGTGGCTACCTATCCTAAAACCCGGAGCACATGGTGCTGAACTGTACTAAGTGGGTAAAAGGGAGAAGCCAGTGGAGGGCGAAGGCAAGAGACAGGCAATACCAGGCCATCATCCAGGACAGACAAGATATAAGGAGAGTGACAAGATGGATCCTTAACGAGGACTACCTAGAGCAATTCTCCCTAGCAGTAGAAACGGAAAGGTGGATAGAGAGGAGGGAGAGAGAGAGAAGAGCCGGGGAAACAGAAGGGAGAAAGGGAATCGAGAGGAGGACATCACTAGGGTTACGGGCAAGGTAGTCATAGGGTAACAACCATGACACTAGCGTACCCTGAAGGAAGGAGAACGAAAGGACAAGACAGGAAAGAACGAGGAGGGCAAAGACGAGGAGGTTTTCATCCGTTAATCGGGTTTCCTACCTACACAAATAGACCTAAATAGCGAGAGACCTGCATAGGCCATAGGGCACTAAAACAGGCGAATGAATAATCTATCTATCTATTTAGTAGAATCACTAGAGTATAATATCGTGCTCGGCTCTAGTTAGTTCGTAGACTACGAACTAGAGATATAATAGGAGAAGGGCATTATAATAATAAATCATTTAAAATGCCGTACCTATAAGGCAAACTAGAGGTCTAATAAGTACCTAATAGTATAGTCTATAAACTATCTAGCTACGCTAGTACTATTAGGTAATTATCGATCGCCGATAGTAGAAGATAACCCCGACGAAGTTACCGCTCCTACGCTATCGTTACCTAAGTATATACCCTAACTATAGTTCTATACGACGTTCGAGGACGAAGAGGATAACTTCCGTATATATACTCGATAACCGTTACCGGTAGACGGCGTTAAGATATTAAAGCGACCGTACCGATATACGAAACAAAAGTAACGAGTTGTCGAACTAGAACTAGAGATCGATATCGTAAACATCTCCGCGGCCTACGGAGCAAAACTAGCTCGTAAGAAAGGAGCGGAAGTCTATATAATATAGATTATACTACCTAGTTAGAAGTACTACGCTATAAGAGCGCGCGTATTAAAGGGTCCGAACGAGATAGTTGTTGTTCTATAAAGCTACGAAAGAGGAGCGCGAGGCGCGGCGAAGTTATAAAGCAAAGCCAAGCCGCGCTAATCCGATACAGAAGGTCCGCGGTTTAGCCGGGCCGACGTAGCTATAGTAGGGGGTCGCGGGCTGCCCGTAATAGTACCCCCCCTCCCAAAACACGCCTTAGTCCTCTAAGCGTTATCCACCTTATAAGGCTACTTGCCTATCGAGCTCTATAATCGCGCGAACGCCTAATCATTCTCTAGTACCCTGTCGTTATCCGATAACATCGTATTCGCTCTATTAAGACTATCCCCGACCGGCTTCCTTCGAGAAACATATTACCTAGTTAGCTAGCTTGCCCTAGACCTAAGTCTGTCTTCGGCTAGTACTCGCGTATAATCCTTATGACTAAAGTTAGGTATTATTATAGGCTCTATAGGCTCTACTCGAGTATCGAATATATACGGAGCAGATTCTATTAGAGGTAAGGCTCGAGGCGACTTATTCGTAACGGTGTCTTTCGGAATAACCCTAATCGTGTTAAGCCCGAGCACCTTAGTAGCTAGTAGGGACTAGTTAGATAGAGCTACGAAGCCTATAGGCGAGATAACTCCGGCCGGTTATAGTAAAAGTCTATAATAGCGGCGGCTACGTGTTTAAGTATATCCTCTATAGGTTACTAGGTCTCACTATCCTCCTCGTTCTAATATCTAGCCTATTTCACCTTATACTATATATCTACCTTACGCTTATGCCCCTTCTTCACCTTGCCTACCCGCTTACGGGTATATATATTAAGGATCTTTCCTACCTCGTATATCTACGTAGGTGCTACTACTATATCGGCTACTATATTAGCCTCGGTAGTGTTAGATTCGATAGTTATCGGTAGTAGCGGCGCTAGATGCTGCCCTTTAAGTAGTAGGAAATCGAGGTGGTCGGCTCGTTATAGTAGTGAGGTATAGAAGTAGTTATTAAGTCCTGCTAGAGCGTCTAATAGTTTCAGTCGATAAGAGAGTCTAGCCGGTATGACTTCCGTAATCTAGTAAGGGCCGGTATATTTCCTGTCTAGCTTCTTAGATAGTCGAGTCGTACGGATGTTCTTAGTACTAAGATACACCTAATCACCTACCTTATAGTCTAGAGGAATACTTCGGTAGCAGTTTACTACTTCTACTTAGAGAGCTTATGACATTCGTATATTCTCTTAAAGGTGCTTATAAAGCTCGTAAATTCGACGTATAAAGGTTTCTACTGATCGCGTATCTAGTCGCTAGAGAGTAGTTAGTCCTCCCTCCTTTCTAGCGTTTAGGTCAACTCGCTCTATAAACTTAGGGTTATAGCCTAAGGTAGCGTAGAACGGCGATATACTAGTAGTCTCGGACAGGTAATTGTTGATCGCGAACTAAGTAAGGCATAGCTATCCTACCTAGTTATCCTATGCCTTATTAGTAGATATACGAAGATACTATTCTATCGCCTAGTTAGTACGTTCTGACTATCTATTAGTTTCTAGGTGATACGAAGAACTTAGCTTACGATTTGTACGGAGTATCTTATAGAGTTTCTTCTAGAAGGTAGCAACCTACTACTTACTACGGTCTAATATAATAGTATTAGGAAACCCGCGCCGACAGAATATATATTTAAGGAAAAGCCTTGCCGTATTCTATACTATTATTACGCTAATAGGGATCAGCTCGACTTCCTTAGTAAGCCTATTAGTAACGGTTATAATGTTGTTATAGACTATGCCGTTAAGAGTACTGTCTAGGAGTCCGATAACGAAGTGGACTATAATATGTTTCTAAGGCCGATCTAGAATAGGAAGTAGCTGTAATAATCCTAGTGGCTAGGAGTGTAGAGATTTTGTTATATAGTAGGTACGGCAATTCGCGGTATATCTACGTACGGATCTCGCTAATCTAGGCCAGTAGAATTTACGTGCTACGAGTTTATAAGTACGAGCTCGTCCTAGATAGCCTACTACTAGAGCGTTATAGTTTATCTTAATTATCCTAGTCTATAAGGCTTAGTCATTTAGTACCTATAAGCTCTAGCCGTCGTATTGATTTCGAACATATAGTAGGTCGCTATCTACTTTGTAGTGTACTAGGTGAATCTTTGCTCTCTATAGTAGTGTAGGAGTGCGGTCTTTCTATAGGTCCTTGATCGCGGTCTTAAGCTCGTTATCGGTTACGTACGCCGTCGATATTCGATACTCGAGTTCGGCTTCCCGCTAACTTTTACGCGTCGCCGGTTATTTAGTAGGCGTATCTCGTTCTATAGGCATGAACTCTTTAGCTTTAGGGTTTAGCTATACTAGTTCCTCTTCTTCCGGCGTATCTTCTACTGTTACCTATAGTAAGGCGATCTTAAGGAATCGCTTAGGAGGTAGCAATATCTAATACTAATACTAGTTCCGAGGGTCGTCTACCCTCTACGGAAGGTCCTAGCTACGTCTCGTTAGGCTGTCTAGCTTTGTACCTTAAAGTCCTAGACGGTATATTATCTTGAAGTTGAACTATAATAAGAACTTAGCCTAACGCGCTTGTCGCCGATTTAGCTACTTTGTCTTTATAAAGTATTCTAGGTTCTTATAGTCAGTGTAAATCTTGACTAGCTATAAGTCCTTATTATCTACTTCGTAGGCGAGCTCGGGTCTCTATTCCTCAAAAGCCTTAATTATAGCTAACAGTTCCTTGTTATAGATTTCATAATTGCACTCCTATAGACCTAACTTCTTCGAGTAGAAGGCTATAGGATGTAGCACACTATTCTCGTTATACTATCAAAGTACGCCGGCGTTTACAAAATCTAAAGAATCTGTCTCTACTACCGTTTCCCTACCTAGTATATAATGTACGAGCATGCCGGCTTTACTAAACGTAGCTTTCAAATTGTTAAAGGCTCGTTAGTAATCTAGTGACTATTGAATCCTTCTGTTCTTATAATTGCTTAGTCCGTCCGACTTGGTCAGGTTTATAAGAGGAGTAGCTATACGCGAAAATGCTTCGATAAACCGCCTATAGAAGTTAGTAAATCTAAGGAAGGCCTAGACATCCTTCAGGTTCTTAGGAGCTTCCTATATCTAAATACATTCGAGTTTCTCGGGGTCTATCTCGATGCCGTTAGGGGTTATAATTAGCCTAAGATACTTCACCTTCTGTTAGTAGAATTCGCTTTTGTCGATGTCTACTATAAGTCCTATATCGCGTAGCTTAGTAAGAACCTTCCGTACGTGTTCAATATGCTCCTCTAAGGTGTTACTAAAGATAAGTACGTTATCTAGGTAGGCCGACACAAAGTCGTCTAGGTGTTCTTATAAGACCTTATTAATATATAATTGGAACAATGCTAGTCCGTTATACAAGCCGAATGGCAGTACTAGACACTCGTAGATACCGTATCGTGTCGTAAACGCCGTTAACTACTCGTGCCCTTTAGCTATCCGTAACTTGTTAAAGGCTACTATAATATCTAGCTTCGTGAAGTACTTCTTACCGTATATACGGTTAAGCGTCTCTTATATTAAGGGAATCGGATACCGGTTCTTGATAGTAATCGTATTCAATCCTCTATAGTCGATATAAACACGTAGCCTACCTCTAGGCTTACGTACTACTAGCACTAGTATAGGAGACTAGCTCGTCTTTTACCCTACTTTCCGTACCTTCCCTTTAGATGTTTGCTCGTCTAGCTATTTCTTAACTACCTCGTTCTCCTTCTTAGCTAGGCCGTAGGGCTTGCGGTATAGTAGCTCTTATAGACTATTAGGCTTAAGATGAATCTTATAATCTACGCCTAGTCGGTAAGGTAGGAGTCCTTTATAATCCTTAGCTAAGAAAGCGTCCGTAATATCGTAGTATATCGGCGGCAACTTCTCCTTCGGGTTGTAATTGAACTGCTTGTTTAAGAATTAGTCTAGATCATTAGTAGCTATTACACTTAGCTTAAGCTCTCCGTCGTCGCTCTTACGCCCCGTAGGTATAATGTAGAAGTACTTAGCCCTAGGCCGGTACGCGTACATTCCCTACGCGCGTTAAGAAACGCCCTAGCAGTCCACTTCTTTATCGTCTATGTCTTCTAGGTCATATAATAAGACGTTTAGCTCCGCCCCTCCTACTATAAAGCTCGCTACTTCTCTAGTAAAGGGCTCTAGTCCGTACCGTACTAGTGCCTACTTCTTCTTCTCGCGATAGTTTAGGGATTATACTATTGTCGATGTGTTATTCTATAGATAGTGACCAAAGTAGTAATCCGATCTAAATACTACCTCGCCTATCTCCTAGAAGATGTTTAGGTTATACGCTATAAGCTACGGTAGGCCAAAGACGATATTATATTCGAGGTCGGTGACGTAGTATAATATTTACTCGTAATGATCGCTAATAACTACGTCTATAAGGGCCGCGTATATAATCTGCCGTATAGTAGCCGTTCTATCTCCTAGTATTAGTCGTCGGCTTTACGTCAAAGGGATTAGGGGTATTATATATTTACGTATAATCTAAGGACGAAGTAATTAAACCGTAGAATCGATCTCTGCGCCAAAACAAGACATATTCGAAAGCTCTTATCAAGGCCATTCTAACGATATACAAAGTTGGCCACTGCCCCTAGGACTAAGGGAGTTCTACCTCATTCAATCTAGAAAGCTTGAAGCTCTCTTCACCCTGTTTCTTTAGCTCCAAACGCCGCGGAGGTGCCTAGCTACATTAGGCAACTCCTAGGCAATAGTAGCCTAGGCTACGGCACTAACGGCGCCTACGGCCCTATAGGCAAAGCCCCCCTAAGACAACTAGTAGCAACTTATAGAGGACGCAAAAAGTATAGAAACTAACGATCAGCTCCCTTACCGGTCTCTATAGGTAATGATCACTTAGCTACGCACGGCGCTTGTACTGTCGTATTACCGAGGGTAACAAGAAATAAGGACGACGTCCTAGGCGATTAGTAAGGCCACCCGGAATCAACACCCCTATAGCTAGGCATCGGTCGCGGCATCGATACTAGGCCCCCGCCTAACGTACGATATAGTTACGATCCGTATTGTAGCAAAGGAAGACTAGGCCGAAGTTGCGAAGCTATCGAATAAGGAGCTCGCCTAACGAATTAACTAACTAGGGGTGGTCGTAGTGAACTAATAGTCTAACGGCACTCTATAGATCTATACTAGCTCTACTACTACTAGGAGGCACCTAGAGGCACAGCTATAGTGGGCATCTAAGGTTGCAGTATTAGCGAAGGTCTTAACGAAACAATTTACGATCCTAGTCTACGACATGACTAAGGAGTTTGACCTAACTAACTAGAGTCACCTACGCGCTCTCTAAGAGGACAACCCGGTCACTCTTAACTCTCTAATCCAGAAGGCGACTTAGCTCTATAGGAACTGGCTAGAAGGCAAGAAGGCCTCGGCGCTAATAGTATAGCTATAAGACGCGAAACCGGCGGATCTAGCGATAGAACAAGGCCTAGTCTAGTAATATAGCCTTAAGACAGTAGAAAAGCACTCCTTATCCTTTCGTGTCCTCTAATACTTCAAATGCTAATAGTATGGACACTAAACCTATACGTGTATAAACAAGCAGGCCTACTCGAACTATATAGGAGACTATATGTCTAGGGACTATATATCGACTACGAGACGGTACGCGAACTGTCCGGGGCACTACCTATCGTATAGTACGGAATGCCTATAGCGGAAACTAGCGAAAAACAAGGCAATCACAAACAGAACCGTCGCCCTAAGATTCTACGGCGACCGTAAGGCTAGCCTATACCGGAACTAACTAGCGGCGGTCGGGTATAAGCGCCCTAGGGCCGAGAACGATATAAAGGATACGTAACCTAGGGCGTACGGGAGGCCACGTACTCTACTAGCTACGGCGAGGGAATCTAACTAGGCCCGGCTCCCCTTTAGTATATAGCCGATAGGCGTAGACTAGGACGTATAGGGCAGTAGGACATAGGACGATATAGAGGAAATGATTGTCGATGCCAATGACTAGCCTCGACACGCTTAGTATTATCTAGTATAACGTCAACTATAGCAAGGATATAGTCTAGAACCATTTCCTACACGAGGCGGACCCGCGCGTCTACTACGTCCTTACAATCCAGGAGCTATAGATTAACCCGCACTATAAGAGACTAACGACCTACAAGTCACTAGGCTATACGACATGCCTACGAGGCGACGGCAGACCCCGTACGTGCTTCTATATCAGTAAGGACATACTAGAATCCGACTAGGAGGTAGTGTACTACGTAAGCGAAGAAGGCGGGGGCGATATTACCTCCCTCTACGTAGGTAGTACCTAGATACACAACCTATATATACAACCGCTAGCCTCGAGGTCTAGCCGCGACCTAGGGGTCTGTAGACACCTAGACAGTACGCTAAAGAGACAAGGGTGCCACATCGTAGTAGGAGACTTTAATATACACTACCCTTCCTAGGAAAGCCTTATATAGCCGTACCCTATAGCCGACGAAGTACTCGACTTAATGGCGAGCAACGCAATTGCCCTTAATACCCCGAAGGACCTAGGCACCTAGAAGAGAGGGGGACTCTAAGGCACGATCGACCTCTCCTAGATCTTAGATAGCCACTAGTATACGGTAACCTACTAGAGGATCGAATATAAACTCGAGGCGTCGTTAGAGCATATACTAGTCAGGACCTCTATTACGACATAGATATAACGTACACTAGCGAGAACCCCTAAGCTAAACTAGGGAAAGGCCTACTAGGCTAACATCTAGGCGTACCTCGATGACTCTAAGAGGCTAGTCCAGATCGCGTAGTAGTAATATAACAGTAAAGACGAGATAGACAAAGTAGTCTAGGGGTTGACAGACGAAATAAGAAAAGCGACCTTACTTCACGTTCCGCTTACCTAACTAACGATATAGTCTAAACTATACTAGACGCCGGAGTGCACTACGGTAGTAAGAGAAGCAAGGAGAGCCCGCCGGAGGTAGACGAGCAGCTATAGCGAGGAGGCCTAGAACGTATATAGGGAGGTATACTAATAGAAGAAAGCTATAATACGAAGGGAGAAAGTAGTCGGCTAGAGGGCTATAGTAGAAGAAATCGCCGGCAAGCTAGAGGGGATGTAGAAGCTAGCGAAATGGGCCCGATAGGACCCTATATAGGGCCCCTCCTTCTCTATCCTAGCGCTATAATCGCCTAGTAGCCCGGTTAGCGACCCCGAGGCTAAGGCGCGTCTACTAGCTAGCAAGTTCTTCCCGCCCCTAGTCGAGGCTAATCTAAGCGACATAAACAGCTCTACTCCCCTAGCCCCTAGTATTGCGGTCTAATAGGAGGTGTCCGAGGGAGAAGTTGCCGCTATACTAAGGAAGTTGCCGGCGAAGAAAGCCCCGGGGCCGGATAGGATCCCAAACGAGCTACTAAAGAAGTGTAGAGATTAACTAGCCCTAGTAGGTATAGCGATCTTCAACGCCTACCTATAGACCGGATACCACCCGATAGCTTTTAAACAATCGATGATAGTGGTCCTACGTAAGCCGTAGAAGGAAGACTATACGTAGGTAAAGTCGTACCGCCTAATTGCGCTCCTTAACACTCTTAGGAAGGCGCTTGAGAAGCTAGTTGTAACGAGACTCTCCGAGGCGGTAGAGGAACACTCCCTACTCCCGGACACCTAGATAGGTGCGCGCCTATAGCGATCGACGCTATCCGCGATAGAACTTATCACCTCTTAGCCTAGACATATCGGGAGCCTTCGACTACGTGTCACACCCGCGGCTACTCTACATCCTAAGGTCGAAAGGACTCCCTAAGTAGCTTATCAACTTCGTACGGTCCTACCTCTAAAACCGTAGTACGTCGATCCTAGTCGGCTAGTATAGAAGCCTATTTTAAGCAATCTATACTAGAATCCCGTAAGGCTTAACGCTAGCACCTATTCTGTTCCTCTTCTTTATAGCGACGCTACTCCTAGCCCTAGAATCCTAGAACACCGCTACGAGCGGCTTCGTAGACGACATAAACATCCTAGCGTAGTCTTCCTCGACTAAGGAGAACTGTAGGCTACTAGAAGAGAAGCACAAGATCTACGAGGACTAGGCTAGGAGGCACGGGGCTCGGTTTGCCCTAGAAAAGTACAATCTGATACACTTTACGCGCCGGCCACGGTTCTACAATATGTAAGCTTCTATCTAGATATAGGGGCACACGACTAACCCGGCAAATCAGCTTAGGATCCTCGGACTATAGGTAGACCCGGCGCTACGGTAGAGGAAGCACGTATAGGCAATATTACGGAAAGCTAAACAGAATATAGCATTATGCTAGAGGCTCACTACGTCTATATAGGGGGCGGACTTCCGGTAGTCACGACTTCTATATACGGCTATTGTACGGCTAGTCCTTACCTATAGTAGCCAAGTGTAGTCCTTAGGTAAGAGGGCCTACCTATCGAAGGGACCCGTCGCGCCGCTAGCGAAGATCCAAAACCAATGCCCTAAGGAAGGTTACCGGGGCATATAAGTCGATACTAACGAGGATACTTAAGTACGAGACCGCTATACCGCCGATCGACCTATATATCTAGGGACTACGGACCTCCTACTTAGGCAAGTCGGCATAGTACCTAGTATAGAAGGTCATCGCTAGTGTAGTCGTAAGGGCCCGCGAATCGGTACTAGCGTATAGGGGCATTCGACCCGGAAACGAGCCGAACTACCGGGTAAGGGACGAATAGCTAGCAACATAATAGGAAGGTAAGAAATCGTTTATAGAGCAACTATAGAAAGAGGGGTGGAACAACTAGGTTGTAGGGTATAGTAGACGCCCTTAGCTAGCGGGACAACCTAAGGAATAGTTAGCTACAAAATCCGCGGTTAAGCACCCCCCAAAGCTTATCTACTACCGCCTTACAAGGGCATAGAGTAGTATAGCAACCCAACTACGAAGCGAACACATCGGCCTCTAGGGGTACCTATTATAGAGGAAGGTTCTAGGATACACGAATACTAGCTACCTCTACGGCTATTACTCCTAGAATATACGGTACGTACTCCTTACCTATCCGAGGTAGTCGCTAGGAAGGGGGGAGTAGATAGTAAAGGCGAGGAACTAAACGATTAGGGCACTTCTTAATAACGTTAAGGACCTACGGCGCATTACAAACTAGATACTAGAGAAGGGCTAGCTAGAACAGTACCGCCTAGTAGGAGTAGTATAGGAAGAGAGGATACGACGTAGCGCGACGAGACCGGCTAGGAGCGGGGGCTAACGGGGTAGTGACATAGACTACGTACGTTTAGAGGGAAAGCTAAACTAGACAAGGACTAGTCGGGGGCGGGAAGGGTTTTCACCTGCTCGGGTTTCCCTTTGTACATAACAATAGATATATACCTATATAGGCCGGATAGGGTCCTAGAACAGGGGAATAACAAATCTATCTATCTATTTACGTATAAATTTCTAGTCAAGAAAGAGAGAGGTAGAAGTAGAATCTATAAGGCCTCGAGCCTTTCTATATTATATTATTACGGGTAACACTATATAAGGGTATATAGCTAGCTATTACTTATCTAGTACGTATACCGATATCTTAAGCTCCTTACTATAGTCTGTTACCGTCTCTTATATTCCGTGTCTCTTAATCTTATACTCTTTCTATCCTAGGAAGTTCGGGTGACCGCTATCTACTACGCTTAGGTAGCGGTCGTACTATTTCCCTACTACAGATCGGCGGCGAGGGAACTAAGGTTTACGTACGGATTCGGCGTAGTATTACGTAGACGCGGTAGGCGATAGTCGCTATTGTACCTATATATTAGGCATTTAGGGTTAGTCGATACGTAAGAACCTATACGGTAGCGGTAGTACTTACCCTACTTCTTAAGGTCTTTGCGCTACTTACGGTTAAGCGTAGGTAGGTTCTATAGATATGTCGGTAGATCCTCCTTCTTCTTAGTACTAGCGTACTGTAGTAGGCACTATACTAAGGCACCTACTATACCGGTAGCGGTACTAGTAACTACGTTACCGTTGTTCTAGTTATTCTAGCCGCTATTACCGTTCGAGTTACTATTACTACGGGGGCGCTCCTTCTACGGATATAGTCGATCTGTCTCGTAGAAGCTCTCGTTTCGTACGGTATACTCCTCGATAACGTCTTATATACTATCTAGGCGGCGGTCGACTTCGCGGTCGCCGAAGGTCTTAATAAAGTACTTACGGTTTAGTCGGTTATAGAACCGTATAAGCTCGGTCTTATCGGTCTATAACATCTAGGCGCGTAACTTCGAGTAGCGGGCATAGAAGGCTATAAAGGTTTCGCCTTGTTCTTGCTTATAGGTAGTAATATTAACTATAGCCTTAGTTCCTTTATTACGTATACTATATTAGCGTATTATCTAATCTAATAACTCTTCTCTAGTCTTGAACTCGTTAAAGGACTACTATCTAGGCATAGGGATCCTCGGCTTAATACTTCGCTAAGGATCACCTTACGTCTACCTATATACGAAGCGTAGACTATCTACCTTAGTACGGGAGGTTACTATAGTTAGCTTTAGGAGAACACTACTATACTAGCTGTCGAAATTAGGGTTATTATTGTTCTTGAAGTACTTAGGGTTAGGTACACCCTTGCCGATCTCTATGCCGCGAGTAAGGGTACGGTTAATAGTAAAGAGACGTTCTAGAAGGTTAACTAGTAGTGTCTAGGTACGGGTGTTACGTATTCTCGAGTTACAACTATTATTAGGTCCTAGTCGCGGACGGTCGTTATTACGTCCTCGGCTATTATTACTACGGTCATCGTCGTCTCTATCGTTATTACTACTACCGCTACCGCTACCTCTACTAGTAGCTTCGCGATACCTACGTAATAGCTACTCGAGTAAGGTCTCGCGTAGGCGGGAACGAGAGGGTCGGCGGCCTAAGCGGCCCCTACCTCCGTTCTATATAGTGTCTCCTACCTTAAGCCGAGCCTTTAGGTCATCGACTTCTTATTATAGGGCCTAGTTCTTCGCCTTAGCATCTTGTGCCTTCTTCTTCTCCTTCTCGTAGATCTCGCTAAACTGCTTATATAGGTTATTAGCTTCCTTATATTTCTTCTCTAGCTCTTATAACTTAGCTAGGTCGTAATCCTTCTTACTCTTAAGATCTGCTACTATTTTCTATATAACAAGCTCTTCACTTCGTAGCATCGTATAGATACGGTCGTATTCGGTATATAGCGTAGTATACTAGGTGTTCTAGAGGTCGTTAGCTCGCTCTATTATATCGAGTTGTCTACCCTTAGTAATCGCTATATTAACTACTTATAGTACGAAGTCGTAGGTAGTCTTCGGGTATTAGGATACAAGGGTCGTAAGATTGTCTAGGGTGACATTCTAGTATTCGGATAAGAGAATGTGTAGTGCCTCGTCGAGTAATAGATATACCTCGTCTAGGTCGCCGCCTAGGTTCTCTTTAAGCTTAAACTCGAACGGTTCTATAAAGTCAATCTTACTACCTTCTTCTTGCTCAAAGGCCTTCTAGTAAGCTTTATTAATCTCTTGTTATAGCGCGACACCGGTGTCTACTATGACCCGCCGGTTATCGTCCTATGTCTAACTCTAAGGGAAAGAGGAGAGGTCGGGGAAAAGAGATATACGCTACTTGCTTTTGCCCTTAGGCTTAGGTAGCGGTGGCATACCGCCGTTCGCTGTTTATAAAGTCATGTTGTCTAGGTTCGGGGGAGGCGTAACGGTGCCTATATCCTGACTGTCTACGAGCGCGCGACTACCTACTAATAATATCGCCGCGTTACGTTCTCTAGGTATCTATACGCTATACGCCTTACCGTGTTCTATATTCTAATACGACTCTACGCGTTCTCGAGTTCTACGGTTCTATCTATTCCTATTATTACGCGTCCCTTACCTAGATCCGCGATCTAGGTAGGGTAGTAGAACAAACTATAAGGGCGCGCGTACTATAGGGTCCGAACGAGATAGTTATTGTTCTACGAAGCTACGAAAGAGGAGCGCGAGGCGCGGCGAAGTTATAAAGTAAAGCTAAGCCGCGCTAACCTAATACGGAAGGTCCGCGGTTTAGCCGGGCCGACGTAGCTATAGTAAGGGGTCACGGGCTGCCCGTAATAAGCGTCGTAGCCTTAGTACTAGCCGAACACTATCTAGCGACTCTCTACTCACTTCCTACCTCCTAGTATCCTCTAGAGGTATTAATTGCGACGCCTTATCGAAGGTTAGAGACCCTCTAGACTAAATATACTTGCGCTTTCGTACTTTCCGCTATATAAGGGCCTCGTTAGACTTACGTAGCTTACTAATCTCGCTTTGTATAAGAGCTATCTAATACGCTATCTCTCTACTCTCTCTCTATTACCCTATTAAACGACCTTCCTCTTTCTACTACGCCTTTCTAAACCCGTAACGACGCTCTAAGACGTAATAACACCTATTATAAACCCTATCTCGTCGAAGGTATAGGTATACTAGTTAAGGATACTATACTTCTCCTTTATATTACGTATAAGTAAGAACTACTTCTTAATAACGTCTAGATCTTCTATTAGGGCTCGCTAACGATCGTTTCTACGTGTTATACGGCCCTTTAGCTCACGATGCCGCCTAATAAACCTGTCTATCTAATTAAGACTAGCGGGCTTAAGACCCTTCTCTTATAGTAATAAATCGGCTATTACTCGTATACTAGCCTTTAATAGCGGGAAACCTCTAAGATATAGCTCGAGTATATACTTAAGTATCACCCTCTCTTCTAGCTCTATAAGCTTCTTCGAATTAGGCTCGTAGTCACCCCGAGGAGGTCGTCTATTTAATCGATACCCTAGTATAGTTCGAGACGCGTCGTATACCTTTATAGCAAGTCGATTCGTAATTGTCGCGTCGCGTTTCGTGGCCTAGACAGCTAAACCTCGTTTAAAGATAATATACGCTATAATAGTAGTTATATAGCTATATCTATAGAAGTAGTATAGTTCTTAGTAAAAGTGGCCCTCTCGGTAGTATAGCCCGCTCGGTAGTAAAGTACGTTATTGTTTATAAATAACTCAAACGTTCCTAGTACATTATATAGTCTAAAGGGTATAACTACGTACTTAAACTGCCTATATCTAGTAGTAAAGGCCGTTTTCTACTCGTCTCCTACTATAATACGGATACGATTAAACGTAGCGATAACATCTAGCTTAGTAAACTATTACGCGCTAGTAACACGATCTACGGTCTCTTAAAATAGTAGAATCGGGTAGCGACTCTTTGTCGTAAGCGCGTTTAGAGCTCTATAGTCTACGTATACTCGTAGCCCTCTACCCGGCTTTTTAACTATTAGAATAGGTACTACTACTAGTAAGACGCTTCTCTAAATAAAACCTTTCTTAAGTTAGTCGTCGATCTACTTCTTAATCACCTCGTTCTCTTGTATCGAGAAGGAGTATAGTCTTCGAAATAGTAGTGTCTAACTATTCTTTAGCTTGATCTTATAGTCTACGCTAGGCCGTCGCGGTAGGACCTTATCTACTTCCTTACGGCTAAACAGCCTAGCCATTTCCCTAAACTCTACTAGTAACAAAGGGATAGGATCCTAGTCTTTGTCCTTACCGTTTATAAAACGTTAATAGTCGTTAGCTAATATAGTAGAGGCGTTAAGTTGCCGCTAGGTATAGTTACCCCGGGGCTTCTCTTATCTATCTATATTTTCTTAAGTGTTAGTATCTACTAATATCGCCGCGCTACCTCCTAGTACTAGCTTCGCTCTTATACCGAAAGCCTTTAGTATATACGCGGATAGCGGGTCTCGCGCGACTTACTTATTAGGATTTTCTTTCGGGTTAAACATCTATATTATATATACTTTATAGCCCTTCCTCCGGCTTATACGCCGAAGTGCTTCTATATTAATAGGCTTGATATCGATCTCCGGCTCAGTCTCGACCTTTAGTTCTTTCTTCGTTCGACGCGCTAGGCGCTTAAGTATTTCAACCCTATCGGCGGGTAGTAGCTAGCGGACGTAGTAAGACGGTTCCGGTTTATCGTAGATGTCGACGGCATGTCGCATTACTACCTTCGTCGTGTACGTCTCCTATACTACTATAGGTTCGTCTTTATCCTCTACGTAGGGTTTGACGTAATTAGGTAGAGCTTAAGGTCGCGAACTCTCTAGTACTAGTGTCTCGGTCTAAAGAACGACTATTAGTATAATACCCTTGTCGTTAATAGACTATACGTATACTAGTTCAGTTCCGAGTATATAGTTCTATCGACAATATAGTAAGAAAAGAGTTATAGTTCCTAACGTATAGTAGAACGTAGGTTAATACTCGTCGTACTAGGGACGGCCGAGGACTATATCGTATTCTAGTAATATATAGTAGCTAGACCTAGTCTCTACGTAGTTACCGATCTGAATCTATACCGTTGTTCTATAAGTAATAAGGTCACTAGTAGGTCGGCTATCTACTAATATCAGCCCTAACGGATTGGGTAGCTATATTATATTAAAGTTATTCTTATACGTAAAGTCGATATTAAAGTACGTAGAGTTAGTACTATTATTATAAAGGGTTTGAGTAGGGATCTTTCTATTTACTATATATAGTATAACTAGATAAGAAGCTATCACCGGATTATATTTATCTATAGAGTAGTTTATAGCTAGTAGGGAGTATGCCGATATACTTAGAACCTTGCCTCCCTTAGGAGGTTTATGTTTATATTTATACTTTTTCTCGTTTTCTCGTAACTCTAACTCGTACGGTCTACTACGTATTACGCTTACGGAGTAGACTAGGCGTTTCCCGCGCCGCCGGTATTATTAGCGTTACTACTATTACTACCGTTACGGCGGTTATTACTTAGGTTATAGCCTAGCGTAAATAGGCGGCGGGCGACATCTCGAAGGGGGTACTAATTGGTATCGACACGGCGGTGACCTTCTTATTCGTATTTTAAGTACCGATTCCGATCGATATATTCCTAGGCGTAAGTAGTATCTAAAGGTTAGATATACTAAAATGCCTAAGGTCGAGCAGCCTACTTAGTCTTAGCGTTCGGGTTAGTATTATTACCGCTACTACTCGAAGCCGTATCCTTCTTATTATCGTTACCCTTAGTAGTCTTCTTATTACCTTAGGTCTTATTACTATTACCGGTCTTACCGTACTGAAGGTCGAACGTCTCAAACTTGTCCTCGTAGTTATATAGCGTAGACACGACTTACTTAAGGGTCATACTAACTATATCCTTGTTTATAATACGGTTGTCGTAGCGCGAGTTTAACTTACGGAGTAGGAAGTCCTTCTCGAGTTTCTTTTCCTTTACGCCGTTATTAAGGTTAACGATATCGGCGTTCTTACGGAAGGATAGGTAGAAGTCACTAAACTTCTCCTTGTCACCCTAGTATAGACTATTAAGCTTAGTTATAGCATTAGTATAGGTATTACGGGTACCGTAGCGCCGGGCTAGATCTTCTATTATCTTATCTATAGAAGCGTACTAAGTAGTCGTACCTTCCGTAGACTTAGTATAACTAGGGATCTTTAAGTCGATATAGGTCTATATACCGTTCTTTAACTAGCTCTAGACGTTCTAAAGGGAGTCCTTTATAGTACGGTACTTCGAGGCTTAGAGCTTAGCTTCGGTAGTACGCTACTACTCTTAGAACTTAATGTCGTCGCTCTTTAGGTCGAACTTAGTAGGGGCCTTTGGCTCGTTAGAGGACTTGATACTAGTAGTTATATTAGCGTCGTAAGTCGTATATACGGAGATAGGGTTACTATCTAAGTCGGTACTCGGGCGATTCTTCTTACCCTTACGACTACCGTCCTTACGGCTATTCTTACGGCCCTTATTACCGTCGTCCTCGTCGTCTAATAAGTCTAATAAATCCGGGTCCGACTTCTTCTTATTAGGCTTACCTCTATTCTACCGACGCTCTAGTAACTCTTTAGACTCGGTTTACTAAGGTAGTAGGTCCTACTTTTCCTTAGACCGGCTACGGTCTATCTCTTACTTCTTAAGCTTAGTAATACGCTTCTCGGCTACTACGAGCTTAGTCTCGGTCTCTACTAGCTTACTCTCCGCTACTTTATACTATGTATAATACACCTTCTTTATATCTTGAGCCCTCGTAAGTTCGTCTAGGTCGATAACGATAGTATTATTGCGCTTAGCGAGCTCCTCCTTTAGTCGCGTAACCTCCTCTTCTAGGGACTATCTAGTCGCCTATTCCGTATCGATTATATCCTCGAGTCGGTCTATTTAGTCCTTAGTATCTTACGCCTTACGGAGGTTAATACGGTTAGCTATATCGAGCGTAGTATTAAGTTTATACGTACGTTAGTAATTGGACTCGATGTTATAGAGGATCTTATAGATCTACTAGGGATAATTATTAACCGTCTTCTTGAACTTGTCTATATTCAACCCGTTTAACGAGTCGAAGGCTTCCTAGAAGTTGTCGATAGTAACCCTCCTCTTCCTTAGTACCTTAGTACCCTTATCTTCTATCTTATCCTCGATAAACTCCGCCCTATATAGGTTAGCTAAGTTTAGCTCTATCTCGACCTCCTCTTCCTTAATCGCCTTAAGTTAGTCGAATACCTTCTTATACTGCTTATAGTACTAGTTATTCTCGTCGAGGAGCCTGTTTATAATATCCTCTTTACGTCCTTAAGTCTATATCGCCGGGTTCGCGCTATCGTTATCGAGTAGATCGGATAGTAGGGTAAAGAAGGATAATCTATTAAGGGACGCGCGATAAACGCGTCTATCGGTATTCTCTATACTTACGCCTAGTACGCCGGTTATGCCTTTTGGACTATATAATATACTAGGAACGTTTGAGTTATTTATAAACGATATACTAAGGGAGTTTCTAGATGACTTCGTATTATGTTACCTTAATAACGTACTTGTCTTTAGTAAGACAAGAGAAGAGCATGTCTAATATATCCTAAAGGTCCTACGGAAGCTAGATACCGCCGGGCTCTAGTTAGATATTAATAAATACGAATTCTTTAGATACGAGACTACGTATCTAGGTATTATTATCATAAATAAGGGCATCAAGATAGACCTAGCTAAGATTAAATGCGTTAAGAATTAGCCTATACCCGCGAATGTCACCGACATCTTGTCGTTTATAGGGTTTACTAACTTCTACCGTAGGTTTATTAAGGATTTTAGTAAGATCTGCTTACCTATAACGAAGCTTACGAGGAAGAATATCCTATAAGACTAGTCTCTAGTATATTAATAGGCGTTCGAGGTATTAAAGTAAGTATTTATCGATACGCCTACCTTAAAACACTTCTACCTAGGGCGAGAGACTATTCTAGAAACAGATGCCTTAGATTACGTAATAGTAGTAGTACTCTTATAACGTGACGAGCGAGGAGCGTTATATCCTATCGCTTATATATCTAAGAAGATAGATCCCTAGTAATATAACTACGATATCTACGATAAGGAGCTCCTAGCTATTATATAAGCTTTCGAGGAATAGCGACCGGAGCTAACTATTAACGAATACGGTACCGACGATTATAAGAATCTACTAGACCCGGAATCTAAGGACAAGCCGACGCTTATATACTCCGATTATAAGAACCTCGAATAGTTTATAAGTACGAAGTAATTAAACCGTAGATAAGCTCGCTAGGCCGAGTTTCTCTCGTAGTTCTTCTTTAAGATCGTCTATAGGCTAGGAGTTTAAGGTACTAAGCTAGATAGCTTAACCCGACGTTTATAGGACTTGCCGAAGCCTAGAGATCTAGATGACCTACGTAACTAATAGTAGTATTAGGTATTACTAGGCCTAGATCGTATCCTAAACCTATTATCTACTAGAGTGTTATCGGTATATAATAATAACGTTATAACCCCGCTTACGACCGCTATTCGAGGACTCTATACGTAACTAGAGGCTAAGGAAGCCGTTTAATAACTAGAACGAGATGATCTATATGCCTTACTAAGGAAGTACCGTATCGATAACCGTTATATAGTCCTAGTCGGAGGTATAATATATATTAAGAATATATATAGTAGTTATAGCCTATTCGTTCCTCCGGAGTTAGAAGATAATCTAGATAAAGGTGAAATCCCGGTACGTACTCGTATCGTATAGGCTTTCTACGACTATATAGTAGCTAGCTACTTAGGGGACGAGAAGACGTATAAATTAGTAGCTCGTAACTATACCTAGCTAGGTATCGCACGATTTATTAAGAGCTATATACGTACCTACCGCGCTTACCGTACAAACAAGAACACTAATATCTAGTACCTAGGGCTATTAAGACCGCTACTAGTACTATTTGGCGCTTAGGAGGATATCTCTATTAACTTCGTAGTTAAACTACCGAAGGGAACAAGCGTAGTCGACGGACAAACGTACGAGAATATTATAACCGTTATATACCGCTTAACTAAGGAGCGACATATCATTCCTATCACCTCGATAATAGTAGAGTATTACGTACTAGTATTCCTTAAGTACGTGTTTAGTAGACATAGGCTCCCGAAGTCTATTGTCTCGGATCGTAGTACGTAATAGGTTTCCGTATTCTAGCGTAGGATATACGCGCTACTTAGTATTAGTCGAAAGCTATCTTTGTTGTTCTACCTAGAAATAGATAGACAGTCGGAGAACACGAACAAAGTAATAGAGCAATACCTACGTATCTTTATTAACTATACCTAGGACGGCTAGCTAGATTAGACTCTATTAGCTAAGTTTATAGTAAATAATATAGTATCCGTAATAATAGGCGTCTCGCCGTTCTATACTAATACTAGGCGTAATCTAAGGTTCTCTAAGTTTAACTTAGACTTACCTATACTACTAATACTATATAAATAGCGACTAGACGCCGAGTCCGCGGACAAGTTTACGGCTAAGATATAAGAGATATACTAATACTTACGATAGTAGATAGCCTTAGTATAAGTAGTCTAAGCTAAGTACGTAAACTAGACTCGTATACCTATACTACGGTATACTAAAGGCGACGAAGTATAGGTAAGTACTAGGAACTAGAAGATAGAGAGACCTTCTCGTAAGATAGACGTAAAGTAGTCTAGGCCGTACGTAGTTACGGAGGTACTACCGGGTAATACTTATAAAGTAGGGCTCCTACCTACTTTAAATATCGATAATCTCTTCTACTTATACCTTCTTATACTAGTTTATCCGCCGGTTATAGGACAGATATAACCCGTACTACTACTAATCCGAATTGTCGACGACGAATAATACGAAGCCGATCCCGCCGAACCCGATTAACAGGAAGTTAAGCAAATTCTAGACTATAAGAAGAGATAGCCGCGAGGACTAACACCGGTAGAAGGCAAGTAGCTATATTAGGAATACTTAGTGAAATATATTAGATATAATAAGCTATCCTATAAAGCTACGGACTAGGTTATCGAGACTACCGCCGCCTCCGTAGCCGACTTTTACTTAAACTACCCGAGAGCAACTAAGCTACCTAGTTCTTAACTACCTATAGACTAGATACCGAATAAAAATACTATAGGCATACGTATAGCGCACTAACTAGTATAAGTAGCGATAGCTCTAATACTAGTAGGACTAGGCCTCCGGGCTTATACGAAAGACGCGATACGCGTAGTCTAATAGATAATAAGGTGTTTACGAAGGCAATAAGAGATATAATAGATACGATAGATATAAGAGGAGAGGAGAGTGCTCTAGAGCGTACTCTAAGAGGGGGGGTAGTATTACCGTACCGGCGTACATTTACTTAAACCCGTAGGTACGTACCTAGACCCCGCGCCCGCTAACTAATCCGACTAGCGGCTTAGCGCCCGTATATAACTCTCGCGCCCTCCGCGCCTCTCTTAGATAGAACATCTATTCGACTTATACCTTACCTAACTACGTACTTATACCTACTTATAATATACGGATACGTAGCTCGTTAAATGCTATAATAATGTCTAAGGTAGTAGACTACTATATACCGCTTATACGAGCTAGGGTCTTACGGACTTAAGGTATCGGATACCTATTCTTAACGGTAATAGCGTTAATAGCTCTATAGTCTACGTAGATACGGAGTCCTCTACCTAGCTTCTTAATAATAATAATAGGACTAGCGATCTAGGACGTAGAGCGTTAGATTTTACTAGCGGCTTCTTCCTTATTAACGTAGGCTTTAGTTATATCGAGCTCTAGTTTCGATATAGAATAAGGACGCTTAAAAGGTAGCTTAGCGCCTTTAACGAATTTAATCGCTAAATCTAATTCGGGGCGATAGGGAGGTAGGCCTTTAGTAATAGACGGGTTAAACCCGTACTTTAGGTCCTTTAGCTATTAGGGTAGTAAGGATTCGACTTCTCGTATAGTCGCTTACTTTTTGTTTATATAGATAGCCTTGTCTTTAGCTAATATAGTACTTAGCCGTACACTAATATCGTAAATAAGTTTCTTAGTCGTAGGCTCTAGCTCGTTAGGGTTAAGAGTCCCTATCTTCTAAATAAGATAACCTTCGTCTAGGTTTTCTTCGTGGGCTTCGCTAATCGTTATACTAGACACCTAGATATTAGGGTCTAGAGTCTATAAATAAGGGATAGCGTGTTATATACGAACCTTCGTACCGCCGATAGTCGTAGAGTAAGGATCGTAATAATCCGTATAGTACTTTTTAGTAAATATAAATATATTAGCTCTCTAGTCTAGTATAGGGTAGTACTTCTAGAACTAGGGTATACTAAACATAAAGTCGTAGGCGAGGTTAGTAACGAAGTAACTAACTTTCTTAATATAACCGTTTAGGTCGACCTTAGTCTTAATATATTCTATAGATTGACTAGATACTTTAGGGTTAGCTCCTAGGCCTATCTTCTAAGCCTAAGGTAGTCGTGTTTATAATAGATATTTCTTTATAAACTTCGTATTATAAAATAGCGACTCGGTACCGGGATCTATTAGAATACGTACTAGCTTACTACCCGCTATACCTACTACTATAATATACGAGCTTCTTAGCGGAAGGTCTATTGTCTTTATAGTATATAGTATAACCTCCGGACTAAAGATTACGGGGATGTTACTAATTACTATTTCCTACTATATAGGGTTCCTCTTTCCTCTATAACGGTAATATAATAAGGGCGTAACCTTAGGAGATTCTAGTAGTACCGTCTTCGGAGGATTAGTACTAGGCGCGAGTATAGGCTACTAGTCGGTACGTATACGACTAGAGCCTAGGCTTCCCCCGACTCGGTAGCCTTAAGCTCTACTAGTACGTCGCCGACCTAGATCGATACGTTCTTCGTAGCGTTATTAGCGTCGCTACTCGTCTTCTTATACTTCTTAAAGGGACACTTAGGCGACTAGGCACCCTTATAGTCTATAGCCTTATATACGTAGTAGAACATATCCTCCTTAGGCTTAGCTACTTCTTCCTTAGTAAGATTCCGGAAGGTATAACTATCGCGCTTAGCGGCTTTAAGATTATATTCCTTAGGTCGACGACGAGAATCACCTGTACGTAGTATCGGCTACGAACCTCTCGTCTAGCTACGAGAGAGCCAAGTATTCTTACGCTAGAGCGTCGTAGGCGCGACGGGCGCGTAACGTAGGCGAAGCCGCGGCGAACAGAGGACTACTAGCAAAACGGGTATGAAAACCATCCGACGAGCGTGTACTCGTGTCGGGAGCGAGTCCCTCTTCTTTCTACGTATAAGAAGGGCGCGGAACCGTGGCCTATACGCTCGACAGGACACCTCTAGTATAAGTGCAGAATTTTTACCTCCGGAGACCGCAAACCGAGCGGGCTAAGCGACGAACATTAGACGAGCGGACTATAGAACAACAACTAAGCGGACTATACAACGGCGTCGAGCGGACTACGAAACAATCTAGTGTTTGCTAGCGGGCAATACGGTGGGTAGGTAGACACGCGACGAAGCCTATAAGGGCCTGTTAAACACCCGGTATAGGAACGAGGGTTTTGCCTAAGGCACTGCCTATCCCGCTACACAACGTACCTAGTCTAACATAGTAGATTGCGACGAGGAAAAGACGATAGCCTGAGCAAGGAAAAGACGGCTATTAGGACGGGGAAAAGACGTACAATACAAGTGGATTAGTTCTGTAATCGGGGAGGATCGAGGGCAGGGTAATAAGGAACTTCATATTGGTTAGTAGGTAGAAACGTAAGGAGTACGCTGCCCGGCGTAGTGTGTGCCCCGAGCAAACCTGCGAGGTATAGACGGCCGCTTTCTAGAGATAGGCTACGGTAACGCGAAGGGCGTCAAAACCTAGGGCGTGGTGTACACTAGTAGCGACGGCTGACACTGTCTATATAGCCCGAGAGGACGGATACGTATGTCGGTCAATAGAGAGCACTAAAGGGCTTAGGCCTATAGAGGTGGATATTGGCTTAAGGAGCAAATAGGGAGGGAGGGCGTAGAGGGAAGCTTTTGCTCCGGGCTAACCTCTCGAAACGAGGCTACACGGTGGTGCTAGATAAGTAGGAAAGCGCGGTTAAGACTTGTCACCTTATCTCGTAGCTAGCTTGCTAAATACGATTCCTTCCTTGCCTGGACATAGATTAGGCGGTTAGCTCTAACACAGTAATAGGAGTCATAAGTAAGCTAAAAGGACGGAAAGCCCTAGGCCTAGATAGGATACCAAACATACTGCTAAAAGAGTGTAGAGAAGAGATCGCGCCGAGCCTAGCAAACCTGTTTACCGCGTACCTACGGCTAGGGTATCACCCGAAGCCGTATAGAGAGTCTATAACAATAGTGCTACGTAAGCTATAGAAAGAGGACTATACTTAGCCCAAGTCGTACAGACTAATCGCACTTCTAAACACGATAGGGAAGGTCCTAGAAAAGATAGTAGCCCAGAGACTTACGCAGCTAGCCGAGGACAACCACGTACTCCTAGTAACACAGATAGGGGGAAGAAGCTAGCGATCGACACTAACAGTAATAGAGCTAATTACGGAGCAAATTCAGACCCTCTAGCACTACGGTAGGAACCGAGCGGCGTCCTTACTATCCCTCGACATCGTAGGAGCCTTCGACAACGTCTCATACTAAAGGCTAATACATATCCTACAGTAGAAAGGCATCCCCTAGTAGGCAACGACGTTCGTCTACTCCTTTCTCTAGGAACGGACGACATACCTAGTCCTAGGAAGGTACACGTCCGACCCGGTAAAGGCAGAGACTAGAATACCTTAGGGATCTACTCTCTCCCCTATCCTGTTTCTGATATTTATGTCTGATCTAATCCCCCTACTCACCTCTCCGTAAACCTCAGTATCGGGGTTCGTAGACGATATAAACATCCTAGCCTAGTCAGACTCGATAGAAGAGAACTGTCGCCTCCTCGAAGATAGGCACAAGAAATGCGAGGAGTGGGCAAAGAAGCATAGTGCCCAGTTCGCCCCTGAAAAGTACTAACTTATACACTTTAGTAAAGCGAGAACACACTATAATATAAAGGCGGCGGTAAGAATCCAAGGCTACGAGACAAAGCTATTAGCGGAGCTACGAGTACTAGGGATCTGGCTCGACCCGAAGCTAAGCTAGAATGTATAGGTTAAGAAAGCCCAGAGTCGAGCACAAGTCAACGAGGCCTCGATAAAGAGACTTACGGCATCTACATAGGGAGTAACATTCGACAAGGCAAGAGTAATGTATAAGGCGATCGTCAGACCAGCTATGCTATACGGGGCACAGATTTAGGGAACAGGAGGCGTAGGCAAGCCGATCCCGAAACGGATAGAGCAACCCCTAAACAGGACATAGGTAGGCAACCTACGTAGGGTACTAGGCGTATACAAGACAACGTTAACAAGCACGGTAGAACTAGAGACAGGGACACCACTAGTCGGCCAGTACATCCGGGGAATGAGAATTCAATACGCGGCAAGGACGACAGGTTACCTAGTACAAACTACGATCTAGGAGGCAAAGAATAAGATAGAAAGCCACTACCGGAGAGGGGCCGGACATAGGACAAGCCAAAAAGAGGATGACCTTACTACCTTTACGGCTATACAGACAAGCACCGAATGGCTAGCACGAAAAGAGGAGGAGCGTAGGACTCGCCAGGCCGGCGGGAGCAAGGCTAAGACCCAAAGCCTAGCGGAACAGATAGCGAGCTGCCTATGGGAGCAGGACTGGAAAAAGAAGCCCCCTAAGACAATAGGCCCGATAGCGCTCCGAGCCTTCCAGAGACACAATTACCAGCTATATAGGGACCTGACAAGGGCCGAGGCAAGCATAGCGATCCAAATCAGGTCCGAACACATTGGGTTAAGGGCCTACCTGTTTAGAAGACGAGTACCAGACATCTATAGCCCAGCCTGCTAGTGTGGCTACCCATCACAAAACCCAGAACATATGCTACTACGATGCCCGCAGTGGGCGAGAGGCAGGGGAAATTGGAGGCACCAAGCGGGAAGGAGAGACTACAAGTCAATCATTAGGGACAAAGGCAACATTCGCCGAATCTCTCGGTAGATACTACAGCAGGGTTACCTCTAGCAGTTTAGCCTCGCTAGCGAGACGGAGGAGTGGATAGACAAGAGGCGGAAGCTAGGGGGTGGCAGATAGGGTAGTCATCAGGGCAGGCCCATGACACTAGCGTACCCCTAACAAGGGAAAATTAAGACAACAACTAGGAGGAAAAGACAGGCGGGAAGGAGGAGGGGTTTTCACCAACACGGTTTCCCCTCTATATATACGAAAACAAGATAGCATAGCTGCATAGGCCAAAGGGCACTACAACAGCTTAATGAAATATCTATCTATCTATATTCCTTACGAATCTTCTCGTTATAGTAGATATACTTAGGCTTACCTTCGTTACTACCGCGACGGCTACTATTATTACCGTTACCGTTACTACGACTACTATTATTACGGCCGCTACCGCCTCCGCCGGAACCCTTAATATCGTCTAATTTTAGTTCCATATTACGAAGGTATTACTAAAGAGCTAGGACGTTATTAAAGTCGTCGCGATATACTAGTACCTACTTTAACTTATCGTTTAGCTTGTCCTAGATATCGTTAATAAGTTCCTTATCTATCTTTTCTAGGTAGTACCCGTACTCTAGGAACTTAGTATAAAATACGTTAAATATACGATTACCTTAGGTATAGTTATTATAAGCCTTCTTATATAGCCGTAGACGGGCGTTAGTATTACCGACGACGAAGTTATTAAATACTACTAAGTATACTAACGTGCTTTACTACCGAGCGGGCTATACTACCGAGCGGGCTACTTTTACTAAGAACTATAAGTTACTACTTCTACTTTAATTACGACGGTATCTTAGTATGACGACATTCTATAGAATCGTTACTAGGAGGACAATTCCTCTTTAGATTCTTCGCTATCTAGCGAGTCTACTTAATAGATACGTACGTTATACCCCGACTTGCTATATTACTTATAGCGTCGTAGCCTTAGTACTAGCCGAATACTATCTAGCGACTCTCTACTTACTTCCTACCTCCTAGTATCCTCTAGAGGTATTAATTACGACGCCTTATCGAAGGTTAGAGACCCTCTAGACTGAATGTACTTGCGCTTTTATGCTTTCCGCTATATAAGGGCCTCGTTAGACTTACGTAGCTTACTAATCTCGCTTCGTATAAGAGCTATCTAATACGCTATCTCTCTACTCCCTCTCTATTACCCTATTAAACGACCTTCCTCTTTCTACTACGCCTTTCTGAACCCGTAACGACGCTCTAAGACGTAATAATACCTATTATAAACTCTATCTCGTCGAAGTTATAAGTGTCCTAGTTAAGGATGCTATACTTCTCCTTTATATTACGTATAAGTAAGAACTACTTCTCGATAACGTCTAGATCTTCTATTAGGGCTCGCTAACGATCGTATCTACGTGTTATACAAACCTTTAGCTCACGATACCGCCTAATGAACCTGTCTGTCTAATTGAGACTAGCGGGCTTAAGACCCTTCTCTTATAGTAATGAATCGGCTATTACTCGTACACTAGCCTTTAATAGCGGGAAACCTCTAAGATCTAGCTCGAGTATGTACTCAAGTATCACCCTCTCTTCTAGCTCTGTAAGCTTCTTCGAATTGGGCTCGTAGTCACCCCGAGGAGGTCGTCCATTCAATCGATACCCTAGTTTAGTTCGAGACGCGTCGTATACCTTTGTAGTAAGTCGATTCGTAATTGTCGCGTCGCGTTTCGTGGCCTAGACAGCTAAGGTCAGTTTGGCCTCGTTTGAAGACAATACACGCTGTAATAGTGGTTGTATAGCTATATCTGTGGAAGTGGTACAGTTCTTGGCAAGAGTGGCCCGCTCGGTGGTGTGGCCCGCTCGGTAGTGAAGCACGTTAGATGATTCATTTACCCGTTATAGTGCCCTCCGGCCTATGCGGGTTTATGTCTATATATGTTACTGCATAAGGTAGGAAACCTGTTCCTAGGTAAAAACCTCCTCTCCTTCTCTAATAGCTTCCGTGCCATGAGTTCTCAGTTTTCCTTCCATTAGGGTGCACTAGTGTCATGGTGGTTAGCCTCTGACTACCTTGTCTGCAACCCTGGAGTTGTCCCCCTCTTCCTGCTCTCCTCCTCCTTCTTTCTCTCCTCAATCCATCTCTCTGTTTCCCTAGTAAGAGAGAACTGCTCCAAAAATCCTTGGTGGATGATCCACCTTGTAATTCTCTGGAGGTCTCCCTTATAGCTGATCATGGCTTGGAAGTTTCTGTTCCTTGCCCTTGCCCTCCATTCACCTCTCCCTGTACTCCATTCTTTGCAAACCAGAAGTCTATGTTCGACATTCTGGGACAGGTAGCCGCATGGGCAACTCTTGTCTTCGATACCTGGGACTTTTCTCTGATGCAGGTATGCCCTGACTCCGATGTGTTCAGAGCGGATTTGTATTGCTATGCTTGCTTCTGACCTGGTCAGGTCTGAGTACAGTAGGTAGTTGTGGCTACCAAACTGTTGGAGTGCCTTTGGGGTTCCTGGCCTCTGTGGGGTTCTTGTCCATTCAGTCTTCCAGAGGAGTCCTGCCATCCTTTCAGCTAGAGACTGTTGCTTCTTCCCTTGGCTGGCTACTGATCCTCTCCCTTGAGCCCTTCTGTCCTGTTCCTGCTGGGCTAGGTGCAGCTGTTCTGTTAGTTCTTTGAACTTCTGCAGGTCCTGCTGCTTCTGTGGGGCTGGATTGGGTCTTGCTTGTCTGTGCCTTCTTGTGCACTGGCTCCTTATTTTGTTGACTGCCTTCTGGATTACTAGCTGGGCTGGGTATACAGACGTCTTTCCTGCATACTAGTATCTCAACTCCTTATATATATATAGATAACATTCTAATTGCTATACTAAAGTTAACAGATGTTCTCTAGTTCAAAAGAGAACTTAGTAAGATCTTTAAGATCAAAGATCTAGGTAAACCTAAAAAGATCCTTAGTATAAGAGTTATAAGGGATAGGAAGAGAGGAACCCTAAAACTTGACTAAAGACACTTTATTAGGGACAGCCTAGCTAAGATAGGAATAAACTATAAGAAGTTAGTACCTATATACGTACCTATAGATAGCTATAAGGCCCTTAAACCTTTAAGCTATATAGATAAGAGGTATAATAAGGCAGAGTACTAGAGTATTAATAGTACTTTGATATAGCTAGTAATAATTATAAGGCTAGATATTACTTTTACTCTAAGAAGGATAAGCTCATTTATAAGTGACCTATCTACCTACTATATAAAGGCTTTAAAGAAGATCACTAGGTACCTAAGATTAAACCCTAATCTAAGACTTTAGTTCTTAAAGTCTAGAAAAGGACACCTTATTAGATACTATAATTCTGATTATATAGATAGATAGATTATTCATTCGCCTGTTTTAGTGCCCTATAGCCTATATAGGTCTCTCGCTATTTAGGTCTATTTGTGTAGGTAGGAAACCCGATTAACGGATGAAAACCTCCTCGTCATTGCCCTCCTCGTTCTTTCCTATCTTGTCCTTTCGTTCTCCTTCCTTTAGGGTACGCTAGTATTATAGTTGTTACCCTATAACTACCTTGCCCGTAACCCTAGTAATGTCCTCCTCTCGATTCCATTTCTCCCTTCTGTTTCCCCGGCTCTTCTCTCTCTCTCCCTCCTCTCTATCTACCTTTCCGTTTCTACTACTAGGGAGAATTGCTCTAGGTAGTCCCCGTTAAGGATCTATCTTGTTACTCTCCTTATATCTTGTCTGTTCTAGATAATAGCCTAGTATTACCTATCTCTTACCTTCGCCCTCTACTAGCTTCTCCCTTTTACCTACTTAGTATAGTTTAGTACTATGTGCTCCGGGTTTTAGGATAGGTAGCTATAGGGGTAACGTTTAGAATCGTATCCTAGGACTCTTCTTTAGTATAAGTATGCTCTTAGCCTAATGTGCTTAGAGCAAATCTAGATAGCTATACTTGCTTCCGCCCTCTTTAGGTCTTTATAGATAAGGTAGTTATACCTCCTAAAGGTCCTGGCCGCTAGTAGGGCTCCTAGCCTTACCGGTTTTTAGTTCTAACGCGTTTCCTATAGGTGACCTACGATCCTTTCTACTTAGCTTTACTTCTTTGTCCCTTTGTCCCCTATATTAGCTTGCTCCCTTAGAGCTTCTCTCTGTTTAAGGGCTGCTAGGATTTCCTATAATGTTTTTAGGTCTGCTTCCTGCTATAGGATTATATATAGCCGGTTAGGTCTTCTCCTCCTCTCCTACTAGGTTCTTATCCTTTAAGTAGCTACTTAGATAGTTCCCTAGGCTAGGTATGCTAATGTCTTCTCTACGTATTAACACCTTATACCCTAGAGGTACTCCCTAATAGGGGCTGTACCTAATTCCATTTCTATTGTCCTATAAGGGGTTGACTTATATACCCCTAGTACTCTCTTTAGGTAGGCTACCTACGCTCTATTAAGGGAGTCCTTAATTCTCTTCGGTATGTGTTTTTCCGCTACCTAAATTACTACTCTATATAGTATTACGGGCTTAATAATGGCCTTGTATATAGTCTAGGCCTTTAAAAAGGTCGCCCCCTAGGTTAACGTAGTAAGTCTCTCGATTAATTGTCTATTAGTATCCGCTCTCGCTTACGCCTTCTTTACTTATAGTCCCTAGCTAAGTTTCGGGTCTAGCTATATCCTAGGACTCTAAGTTCCCTTATAGGATAGGTCTCGAACCCCTAGATTTTTACTAGTACTACTAAGTTATATTTTGTCTTTACCTTACTAAAATAGATAAGTTAGTACTTGTCCGGTACGAATTTTGCCCTATACTCTCTTACCTACTTTTCGTATTGTCTATGTCTCTCCTCTAGGAGTACGTAGTTTTCCTCTATAGACCCCGACTACGCTAGGATATTTGTGTTATCTACGAACCCTAATACTAAGGTATTCACTATTTCTAGGAGTAGGGTCAGGTCGGCTATAAAGAGGAGGAACAGAATTAGGGAGAGTATAGAGCCCTATAGGATGCCCGTGTTTATAATTAGGGTCTACGGGGCTTTAAAGGACCCTAGGAGGATCTAGGTTGTTCTGTCCTTAAGGAATGACTATATAAAGTGTACTATCTAGGCTAGGATACTTTTTATTCTAAGGATATATAGGAGCCTTACGTAGGACACGTTGTCGAAAGCCCCTAATATATCTAGTAAAAGTAGTAAGGCTACCTTATTATTACTATAGTACTAGATATGTCTAATTTGCTCTATAATCAGTTCGATTACTATAAGGGTAGATCTCTTTTGTCTCCCCCCTATTTACGTTACCGGGAGGAGGTTATATTCTTCTACTATTCCGGTAAGCCTTATAGCTACGACCTCTTCCCTAGTATATTTAGTAACGCAATTGGTCTATATGACTTCAACTTAGTATAGTCTTCCTTTTAGGGTTTCCTTAGGACGTAAGTTAGTAATTACCTAAAGGCCTTTAGGTAATACCCCTACTTTATATACTAGGTAAAGATTAGCGTAAGTACTAGAGTAATAAGGCTGCTACTAGCTTTTAGGTAATAGTTAGGGATCTTGTCTAGGCCTAGGGCTTTGTTGCCCTTTAGTTTCTTAATAATGTTTCCGATCTCTATAGTAGATACTTACTAGTTAGCCTCCCTTAGCGGAGGAATGTATATTCCTAGGATGTTGCTTAGGTCTACCTCTACCTAAGTCCCGAAGAAGTAGTCCACGAATGCTTTCCCTTTCCCTATCGGAGTGGTTTGCGTTTCCTCGTCTTAGTCCTATATTAAGGGAAACTAGGGCGGGGAGTTTCGTTCCTCGTCTAGTTTCCTAGCCTATTCTACTAGTCTCTAGATCTGTTCCGGGTGTTCTATAATCATCCCTATAGTTGACCTCTACTCCTACGTCTTGTCTCTTCTAATCTACGCCTTCTTTGCTTTATACGCGTTGTTATAGGCTTCCTAGTTTACTTAGGTACGTCGTTACTCCTATCTCCTTCTTACCCTCCTTACCTCCTTAACTTTAGCTATATACTCTAGTGTCTAGTATAGCTTCTAGTATAGCGACTATCTCTTCTTAGGTATATAGGCCTAGGCTGCCCTTTATATAGCTTCTATTAGCTACTCTACTACTTAGTCGATCCCCTCCGTTATATATATTGTCAGGGCGAGAGCCTGGCCTATGAGATGCAAGGGTGAAAGCGAGAATACAGGTGCGAAGTGCAGATGCAAAAGGGTATGGTATGATTGCTACACAAAACAAAAGACGAAGAAAGCAAGAGAGGCCTAGGGAAGGCCAGATATTTATACGCGACCCTCGCGAGTGCGTGTCCCCGCATCAACAGGGCTAACCCGTGCGAAGCCGCGCTCAGTAGCTTTGCTCAAAACCTTATTCTAACCTGCCCTACGTTCCGAGTCTTCCACGTGCTTCTTCTAGGGTCCAGCGCAGTCGCGGGTGCTCGCGGGAGTGCCGTGAGTCACACAGTCACGAGCCGAAGTGAATCTGTCAAGGTTTGGTAGAGGGGTGAATTTGGAGGGCTGGGTCCCGTAGTGAATATTACGGGGCATGTGATTCTTAGCGCTCACACACCAAGCTGGACTGTCACTTCTTGACGACTTCTGAGCACTCTAAGGCTCTTCTGTCCCCACCTTCTGTACACTCTGTAGGGAGACTATGACAGTAGCCCCCCCGAACAAAGCTGAGTTCCTACGAAGCCGTAGTAGTTCCACATATCGAGGATGTTCAGCTTCAGTACTAGGCCTAGGCCTAATGTCATGGTCGATACACTATTCGTAAGCCCCGTCGAAGAGCTTAGATTCGAAGAGCCTGCCGATGTTGACTTCTAGGCCGTCTACGCGGGCGTGGTATTCTTCGATTGCTTGACGATTAAAGATGATATGTTAGATAGGTTCCTATAAGGTATCCTACTCAGGGCAACCTTGCTATTCGACTTCATACTTGATCGGCGGTAGTCCTTCAACGTCGTTAGGCTCTACGCGGATTCCCCGGATCTTGCGGACGGCATAGTCGTCAGAAGGTAGGTTAATAGGCTCGTCGACTTCTACTTCATCGGGAGGACCTGGCATGTCTTGGTTTTGGTTCGGGAATAGGTCCTTAGCCGACGGCCGAAGGCGTACGGGATGGAAGACGTCGTGGATCTTTATGTTCGTAGGAAGAGCTAGACGGTAGGCGTGTGAACTGATACGCTCGGTGATCTCAAAAGGACCTAGGTTCTTCCAGTTCAGCTTCTTAGAGGGGCGGTCCGTCTTGATGTTCTTAGAGTTAAGGTAGACCATATCGCCTACTTAGTAGTCGGGAGCTGGCTAGCGACGACGATTGGCTTGATCCTCGTAGATTGCTTATACGTACACTATCTCGTCGTGAACTTCTTTATAGATCTGTGAGAGCATAGTAGCGAACTCGTCTGCTACTTGCTCGTTTACGTCTTCGGTAGGCGGGAGAGGTTCTTCTAGTTCTATGCCTATACGAGGGTAGTAACCTCTCGTAGTATAGAAGGGAGAGTAGCTAGTAGTCTCCGAGTCCTAGTTACGAGTAGCGAACTCCACCGTAGGGATATGCTGAGGCCAATCCTTCTAGTAGTAGTCGACGAAGTAACGAAGGACCTGCTCGAGGATAGCGTTCGTAATTTCGGTCTGGCCGTCGGTCTGTAGCTGAAAACTGGTCGAGAGGTTATGCTTGATGCCTAGGATAGCATACAGACGCTTCTAGAAGTGCGAGATGAACTAGGTGCCTCTGTCAGAGGTGATGCTATCCGGGAGGCCTTGAAAGCGCTAGACGAATTCGTAGAACAAGCGAGCAGTCTCCTTTACGGTCATGCTCTAGCACGGGATTATGTACCGGTCCTTAGAGTGACGGTCCACGATCACTAGAAGGGCCTTTGCTTTCACGCCGCTAAAGGTCTTGCCGTGAGGAAGATCGGTGATAAAGTCCATAGTGATGTGCTTCTACGGACGATCAGGAGCCGGGAGAGGGTGTAAGAGACCGTGGGGACGGTGGCGGTTAGCTTTGGCTCTTCGGTAAGTAGCGTAGTTCAGTACGTAGCGGCGGACGTCCTTCTAGGAATGCGGCCACTAGTAACACCTAGCGAGGAGCTTGTGGGTCTTAGCTACGCCTAGGTGACCCCTAGAGGCGGAGTCGTGGATGATTTGAAGAATCTTAGCTCGGATATTAGAGCCTTCGGGCTACGGTACGTAAAGCTTCTTACGGAAGTAGACGACACCTTCCTAGAGCTCGTACTCGGACAGCGAGAAGCCCGGGAATGTCCTCGCGCCAGATTCAAGGGCCTGAACTAACTCTTAGGCGTCTATGTCGGCATCGTACGCTATTCGTACTCGTGCTATAATGCCTTCGGGCTGCTCCTTATTATCAAACCCCTTAAAGTCTGATTCGGATAAGCCGTCGGTCGTTACTAAGCCCTCTTTATCGTCGTTTAAGTCCTTAGCGTCCGAGGCGTATTCTTTAGGCTCGGATTCATCGTCACTCTCGTTAAGGTAGGTAGGAGCGAGCACGAGAGTAGTAAAGGAAGCGGCGAGCGTAGGCTAGCCGTTCGATAGGTACTCTCGAAGCTCGGAAGAGAGGTTGTGCTCTTTGATGACTTGTTGCTCTACGATTTGCCGGCCCCCTCTTCGATCAACTAGAGAGTCACTAGGGCGGCGGGTAAGGGCGTCGGCCATCGAGTTGGCCTTACCGGGCGTATACGAGATTACGAAGTTGAACCGGGAGAGGAACTCGCTCTAGCGGGCCTGGCGACGATTAAGCAGCTTGCTCTTTATAAAGTAGACGAGGTTCTTATAGTCGGAGCTTACTTGGACGGGCATAGCAGAGCCTTCGAGCTCGGGGCGCTACTCTTCGAAAGCTTTGACGATAGCGAGAAGCTCCTTGTCGTAGATCTCGTAGTTATACTCCGTGGCGGTCATCTTCTTAGAGAGGAAGGCGATAGGTAACTAGGGGGATTTAGGCGAGCGGCGTTGTAGCAGGACACCGCCTACTACGCCGTCGGATACGTCGGTCTCTACACGGGTCTCTAGTTCGAAATCGAAGTGCTATAGAAGCGGGTTCTTAACAAACTTCGCTTTGAGCAAGTCAAAAGCCTCCTAGCATTCGTCGGTCTAGGCGAACTTCTCACCCTTACGCGTGAGCTTCGTCAAAGGGCGTACTACGCCCGAAAATGCGTGGATGAAGCGGCGATAGAAGTTGGTAAAGCCTAGGAAACCCTAGACCTCTTTGACGTTCGTAGGAGTATCCTATTCGACGATAGCGTCGATCTTCTCTTGGTCCATCTTGATGCCGTCTACGGTAATGATCAAACTAAGGAACTTGACTTCAGTCTTCTCAAACTCGTACTTGTCGATGTCGAGCTGTAAGCCGGCGTCTACGAGCTTCTAAAGGACCTTATAGACGTGCTCGCGGTGCTCCTCCTTAGTCTCGCTGTAGACTAGGATGTCGTCGATGTAGGCAGTATAGAACTGATCGAGGAACTCCTAAAGGATGTCGTTAATAAAGTTCTAGAAGGTACTAGGCCCGTTACAAACGCCGAAGGGCATAACGAGCGACTCGAATAGCCCGTAGCGAGTACGGAAGGCTATGAGATACTCGTATCCTTCTGCCATTCGTAACTTGTTAAACGCAGCGATAACATCGAGCTTGGTGAAGTACTTGGCCTTAGAGAGGCGCTCGAGCGTCTCCTAAATCAACGGTATTGGGCAGCGGTTCTTCTTTATAACAGCGTTCAAGCCTCGGTAGTCTACGTAGAAGCGTAGACCACCGCCGGGCTTCTTGACGAACATGACGGGACTGCTAGCGCTAGAACGGCTCGCTCGAATGAACCCCTTCTTTAGGTTCTCTTCGAGGTATCTCTTAAGGACGATAAGCTCTTCTCGGGACATAGAATATAACGGTCCGAACGGTGTCTCTACACCTTCTTCTAGCTCAATCTTGTGGTCGTAAGGGCGATGAGGAGGCAGCTCGTCTACGGCTTTAGTATCGAATACGTAGAGGATGTGGTGTGCCTAAGGAGGGACCTTCGTAGCAGGGTCGGTAGGTATACGCTTCTTGTCGAGCTTCTCGAGGGCGATGTCGATATCGCGGAGAGAGGCGGCGAAGACTTAAGCTTTAGGCTACTTAGTAGTAGTGGTGAAGGCAGCGGCGTTCACCTAGAAGATCTTAGTATACTCAGGACCGCGCTGAGGCGGCGGAGAAGGCGGAGGTGCCGGAGGAACTTCTAGAGGGAAGCTGACAGTAAGGGAAGTCTAGTCGATAATAGGTCGGTGTCGTCTGAACTAGGGGAGGCCGAGGATAAACTTCTGATACGGTAGGGACGTAAGGAAGCTAGTGATCGACATACGCTTGCCTCCGAGGGTGATTGACGTGTGTATAACATAAGTAATCTTACTAGTGGTAGTCTCCGTGCCGTTAAAGAGTTCAAGGGTGCGAGGGTACTTCAGTTCCTAGGGTTCGAGGTTAAGAGAGGTCGCGAGTTTATAGTCTATAAAAGACTCGCCTAGTACGCCAGTGTCTATAAGAGTGAGATTGGAAGAAGAGAGTTTCTTTGAGCCGATATTTACATTCGTAACGAACGGTTTACAAGCGTGGTCCTTGCCCGTCTCGTCGTATAGGTCTAGCTGTACTGTATTGATCCTCAACTTCTTTCCTCTCTTCACTTTCGGTAAACGTTGTTCTTAGTCTTCATCGCGTCGATAAGGAAGACCTAGGCTTTTTCCTGCTTAGCGGGAGTAGTAGGAGCAGGCTCGATAGCGCCGATAGCGCCGCGAACCGGGTTGCGGGCGTTACGGGCAGCGAGCTACGGACAGTTAGCTACGATGTGGCCTGGACCGCCGTAGTAGGTACAGAGTCCGGCCTGGCGACGGCGAAGCTTCTCTTCGGGAGTGAGCTTACCGTTGACGAGGCCCTAGACTCGAGGGACGGCGGCACTAGCGCTGAGATCTATAGCGTCACCTATAGAGACGGGAGGGAGAGCCGTAGGAGCGGCGGCGCCTAGTAGAGTAGCGAAGTGGCTTCCGGGACTACGAGGCTAACGACCTTAAGAACGGGAAGCGAGGAGAGAGGCGGTGTGTTTTATGTTAGAGTCGAGGCGCTAGTAGGTCTCGACGAGCTTACGGAAGCTCATAGCACCGACGTCCTTGTCCTCGAGGGCTCGAAGAAGCTCTGCTAACAAACTACGGCGGAGAGTGCTCTTCTTAGTCTCTTCGTTATAGCCGGTGAACCCGATATCGCGGTTAAAGGCCGCGAGGTACTCGGCGAAGCTCTTGTTCTTCTAGAGGAGGTTGTGGATAGCGTTCTAGGCGGTGGCTCTACGGTCTAGATTACTAAAGGCAGCACGGAGGTCCTGTATTAAGGTGAGGACGTCCGGGCAGCCGATAGTCTACGTGGCGTTGTCGATGTAGTGTTGTACCTAAGCCGCGGCGTCTCCCCGAAGGAGGGAGAAGACGTACGTGACTTTGTCCTTCTCTTACGGAAAGTGGTCGGTATTAGCCAATAGCTTAATAGTGAGCTGTGTCTTAAATGCCTCAAACTTGCTCTTGTTGCCGTCGAACTCGTCTAGGTCGTTGACCTTCTTAGAGAAGTGCTAGCGGCGGTTGTTATCGGCGTACGGGGCGAGGTTCTAGAAGGTGTTTACAATACCTTGAAGGTATATTGCTTAGTTGTTTGCTTGCTCGACCTACTAGGCGGTCTCGCGGAAAGAGGAGACGGTGCGGTTGATAAGAGCGTAGGCGGTGTCGGGGTTAGCGTTTGCCTAGGCACCGAAGGCAGCGGCGTTCGAGAAGGGGATGTCAGTCCACTCACTAAAGTGGAATAGAGTGCCTTGGTTATCGAGGTTGACACTTCTATCGGTGGCGTGGTCACCCATGAGGATGACTCGAGTGGTTGACGGTTTGTTGGCCTTTTGTGATGTCAGGGCGAGAGCCTGGCCTGTGAGATGCAAGGGTGAAAGCGAGAATGCAGGTGCGAAGTGTAGATATAAAAGGGTATAGTATGATTGCTACATAAAACAAAAGACGAAGAAAGCAAGAGAGGCCTAGGGAAGGCCAGATATTTATACGCGACCCTCGCGAGTGCGTGTCCCCGCATTAATAGGGCTAACCCGTGCGAAGCCGCGCTCAGCAGCTTTGCTCAAAACCTTATTCCAACCTGCCCTACGTTCCGAGTCTTCCACGTGCTTCTTCCAGGGTCCAGCGCAGTCGCGGGTGCTCGCGGGAGTGCCGTGAGTCACACAGTCACGAGCCGAAGTGAATCTGTCAAGGTTTGGTAGAGGGGTGAATTTGGAGGGCTGGGTCCCGTAGTGAATGTTACGGGGCATATGATTCTTGGCGCTCACACACTAAGCTGGACTGTCACTTCTTGACGACTTCTGAGCACTCTGAGGCTCTTCCGTCCCCACCTTCTGTACACTCTGTGGGGAGACCATGACATATATGTCGTTAATGTTCACCTGTTTTAGTTCGCCTTCTAGCCGCTACTATACTAGTATCTACTCGGCCTACTTCTAGTAGAGCCTCCTCTTAGGTTCCCTCTCCTCCTTAACTATAAGTTAGATGTCGGTTTGGATTGGATAGTGGTCTAATAAGGACTCTAGTTAATTATTAACTATATAGCTTTCTACCCGTTGTGTTAAGGCGTAGGATATAAAGTATAGGTCTAGCGTACTAGAACTGTTGTTTCTAGCCTAAGTTTCTGTTCCCTTTAGCGTGATCAAGTCTATTCAGGCTGTTTCTATCTGACTAATAAGCCTCCCTACTAAGAAGTAGTGTACTAGGGTGAAGTCCGATCCCCACTTTGGGTGGTGGAGGTTGAAATCTCCTATCACGATGTTGTGGTTTTGTTGGTCCATTGCTTCCGGGAGCCTTCCTAGCGTGTGTAGTTGTGTGCTGCTTCTGGACTCTGGAGGTGGGTTGTATACGCTATGGATCAGGACTTGGCCTTGAGTTGTTTTGAGCTGCACTGTGGTGATATCCCTGTCGGTTCTCGGCCAGGCCTGCCAGTCCTCTGCTAGTACCTTCTTACTGACATAGATATATGTTCGTAGGACTCCCTCGGTTCTGTTTATTACTACGTAGTATCTCGGGTCTCGTATAGTTAATAGAATCCTAGAGTGTAGGTTGATCTATAGTTCCGATATTGCTATAATGTGGTGTTCCTCCGGGTCTAAGGCTTGTAGAAAGCTCCTTTAGACCTTGTCTTTGCTTCTGTTCACATTATACTAAATGATTAATAGTCTGCTAGTATAAGGCATTAGGACATGTTTGTATCTAGGTCCGTTTAGTCTTGCTATTAGTCTTGCTATTGGTTTTCCCGTCCCTCCTCCTGTTCTTCCCTTTAGGGTTAGCTCCCTATTATTTGGTTGATTCTTATTTGTCTATTGCTCTACGCTGCCTTATATAAGAACGTTAGTCTCCCTATTACTAGCACTATTTATGGCTCCTCTTATAGCCGGGGAATAGTAGTCATATAGCTATATCTATAGAAGTGGTACAGTTCTTAGTAAAAGTAGCCCGCTCGGTAGTATAGCCCGCTCGGTAGTAAAGTACGTTAACGCTATTAGGAAACTTTAGTAGAGGAGGCTTATTGCTATTAAGTATACCCTAATCTCTAAGATAGTTATAGACGGGTTTATAAAACTAAAGACTAGTCTACACTTCTAGAGGTTTATAAGCTAGCTTAACCTGTTATAAAAGGGTCTAAGTACTATTAATAGGAAGTGAGTAGACTACAACCTCCTATACGAGATAAGTAGGAGTATTAAGATATATATATATATATTATTCATTATACTATTATAGAGCCTGTTAGCCTATATAGCTATACTACCTACTTCTAGTTATAAAGGGGAAACTCGTATTATAGAGTAAAAACCCCTCTCCTCTCCTAGATATTCTTAACCTTACCTTCTTTTATGTTTTCCTTATTAAGGGTATACTAGTGTTATAGGCCTGCCCTAATAACTACCCTATCTATACCCCCTTGACCTCCCGCCTCTTCTCTATCTACTCCTCCGTCTTACTAGCTAGCGCGAACTGTTTAAGAAAGCCCTACTATAGTATCTACTATACTATCCGTCTTACGTCTCGCTTATCCGTTACGATTAACTAGTAGTCGCGTCTTACTACCTTAGCTCTCTACTAGCCTCGTCCTTCTACCTATTACGGGCACTATAGTATTATATACTCCGGGTTCGATAACGGGTAGTTATACTAGTATACTAGGCTATATACGTCCGGGACTTTCCTTCTATATAGATAGATAGATTATTCATTCGCCTGTTTTAGTGCCCTATGGCCTATGCAGGTCTCTCGCTATTTAGGTCTATTTGTGTAGGTAGGAAACCCGATTAACGGATGAAAACCTCCTCGTCTTTGCCCTCCTCGTTCTTTCCTGTCTTGTCCTTTCGTTCTCCTTCCTTCAGGGTACGCTAGTGTCATGGTTGTTACCCTATAACTACCTTGCCCGTAACCCTAGTGATGTCCTCCTCTCGATTCCCTTTCTCCCTTCTGTTTCCCCGGCTCTTCTCTCTCTCTCCCTCCTCTCTATCCACCTTTCCGTTTCTACTGCTAGGGAGAATTGCTCTAGGTAGTCCTCGTTAAGGATCCATCTTGTCACTCTCCTTATATCTTGTCTGTCCTGGATGATGGCCTGGTATTGCCTGTCTCTTGCCTTCGCCCTCTACTGGCTTCTCCCTTTTACCCACTTAGTACAGTTCAGCACTATGTGCTCCGGGTTTTGGGATAGGTAGCCACAGGGGCAACGTTTGGAATCGTATCCTAGGACTCTTCTTTGGTGCAAGTATGCTCTTAGCCCAATGTGCTCAGAGCGAATCTGGATAGCTATGCTTGCTTCCGCCCTCTTCAGGTCTTTATAGATAAGGTAGTTATACCTCCCGAAGGTCCTGGCCGCTGGTGGGGCTCCTGGCCTCACCGGTTTTTGGTTCCAACGCGTTTCCTATAGGTGACCTGCGATCCTTTCTGCTTGGCTTGGCTTCTTTTTCCCTTTGTCCCCTGTGTTAGCTTGCTCCCTCAGAGCTTCTCTCTGTTCAAGGGCTGCTAGGATTTCCTGTGATGTTTTTAGGTCTGCTTCCTTCTGTGGGATCATGTGTGGCCGGTTGGGTCTTCTCCTCCTCTCCCACTGGGTTCTTATCCTTTGAGTAGCTGCTTGGATGGTTCCCTGGGCTGGGTATGCTGATGTCTTCTCTGCGTATTGACACCTCATGCCCTGGAGGTACTCCCTGATGGGGGCTGTACCTGATTCCATTTCTATTGTCCTGTGAGGGGTTGACTTGTATGCCCCTAGTACTCTCTTTAGGCAGGCTGCCTGCGCTCTGTTGAGGGGGTCCTCAATTCTCTTCGGGATGTGTTTTTCCGCTGCCCAAATTGCTGCTCCATATAGCATTGCGGGCTTGACAATGGCCTTGTACATGGTCTGGGCCTTTGTGAAGGTCGCCCCCCAGGTTGACGCAGTGAGTCTCTCGATTGATTGTCTGTTGGTGTCCGCTCTCGCTTGCGCCTTCTTCACTTGTGGTCCCCAGCTGAGTTTCGGGTCTAGCCATATCCCAAGGACTCTGAGTTCCCTTGTAGGATGGGTCTCGAACCCCTGGATTTTTACTGGTGCTGCCAAGTTGTGTTTTGTCTTTGCCTTGCTAAAATGGATAAGTTGGTACTTGTCCGGTGCGAATTTTGCCCCATGCTCTCTTGCCCACTTTTCGTATTGTCTATGTCTCTCCTCTAGGAGTGCGCAGTTTTCCTCTGTGGACCCCGACCACGCTAGGATATTTGTGTCATCCACGAACCCCGATGCTAAGGTGTTTGCTGTTTCTAGGAGTGGGGTCAGGTCGGCCATAAAGAGGAGGAACAGAATTGGGGAGAGTGTAGAGCCCTGTGGGATGCCCGTGTTCGCAATTGGGGTCTGCGGGGCTTTGAAGGACCCTAGGAGGATCTGGGTTGTTCTGTCCTTAAGGAATGACTGCACAAAGTGTACTATCTAGGCTGGGATGCTTTTCATTCTGAGGATGTGTAGGAGCCTTGCGTGGGACACATTGTCGAAAGCCCCTGATATGTCTAGTGAAAGCAGTGAGGCTACCTTGTTGTTGCTATAGTGCCAGATGTGTCTGATTTGCTCTGTGATCAGTTCGACTGCTATGAGGGTAGATCTCTTTTGTCTCCCCCCCATTTGCGTTGCCGGGAGGAGGTTGTGTTCTTCTACTATTCCGGTGAGCCTTATAGCCACGACCTTCTCTAGGAGCTTCCCTAGTGTGTTCAGCAACGCAATTGGTCTGTATGACTTCAACTTGGTATAGTCTTCCTTTTGGGGTTTCCTTAGGACGCAAGTCAGTGATTGCCTAAAGGCCTTTGGGCAATACCCCTGCTTTATGTACTGGGTAAAGATTGGCGCAAGCACTGGAGTGATAAGGCTGCTACTAGCTTTTAGGTAACAGTTAGGGATCTTGTCTGGGCCTAGGGCTTTGTTGCCCTTCAGTTTCTTGATAATGTTTCCGATCTCTATAGTAGACACTTGCTAGTTAGCCTCCCTTGGCGGAGGAATGTGTGTTCCTGGGATGTTGCTTAGGTCTGCCTCTACCTGAGTCCCGAAGAAGTGGTCTGCGAATGCTTTCGCTTTCCCTATCGGAGTGGTTTGCGTTTCCCCGTCTTGGTCCTGTATTGAGGGAAACTGGGGCGGGGAGTTTCGTTCCTCGTCTGGTTTCCTGGCCCATTCTGCTAGTCTCTAGATTTGTTCCGGGTGTTCTGTGATCATCCCTACAGTTGACCTCCACTCCTGCGTCTTGTCTCTTCTGATCTGCGCCTTCTTTGCTTTGCACGCGTTGTTATAGGCTTCCCAGTTTGCTTGGGTGCGTCGTTGCTCCCATCTCCTTCTTGCTCTCCTTGCCTCCTTGACTTTGGCTGTGCACTCTGGTGTCCAGTATGGCTTCTGGTATAGCGACCATCTCTTCTCAGGTATATGGGCCTGGGCTGCCCTTTGCATAGCTTCTATCAGCTACTCCACTGCTCGGTCAATCCCCTCCGTTGTGTGTATATTGTCAATGTTCACCTGTTCTAGTTCGCCTTCTAGCCGCTGCTGTACTAGTGTCCACTCGGCCTGCTTCCAGCAGAGCCTCCTCTCAGGTTCCCTCTCCTCCTCAACTGTGAGTTGGATGTCGGTTTGGATTGGATAGTGGTCTGATGAGGACTCTAGTTGGTCATTGACTGTGTAGCTTTCTACCCGTCGTGTTAAGGCGTAGGACATAAAGCATAGGTCTAGCGTGCTAGAACTGTTGTTTCTAGCCCAAGTTTCTGTTCCCTTTGGCGTGATCAAGTCCATTTGGGCTGTTTCCATCTGACCAATGAGCCTCCCTGCTAAGAAGTGGTGTGCTAGGGTGAAGTCCGATCCCCACTTTGGGTGGTGGAGGTTGAAATCTCCTATCACGATGTTGTGGTTTTGTTGGTCCATTGCTTCCGGGAGCCTTCCTAGCGTGTGTAGTTGTGTGCTGCTTCTGGACTCTGGAGGTGGGTTGTATACGCTATGGATCAGGACTTGGCCTTGAGTTGTTTTGAGCTGCACTGTGGTGATATCCCTGTCGGTTCTCGGCCAGGCCTGCCAGTCCTCTGCTAGTACCTTCTTACTGACATAGATACAAGTTCGTGGGACTCCCTCGGTTCTGTTTATTACTACGTGGTATCTCGGGTCTCGCACAGTTGATGGAATCCTAGAGTGTGGGTTGATCCATGGTTCCTATATTGCTATAATGTGGTGTTCCTCCGGGTCTAAGGCTTGTAGAAAGCTCCTTTAGACCTTGTCTTTGCTTCTGTTCACATTATACTAAATGATTAATAGTCTGCTAGTATAAGGCATTAGGACATGTTTGTATCTAGGTCCGTTTAGTCTTGCTATTAGTCTTGCTATTGGTTTTCCCGTCCCTCCTCCTGTTCTTCCCTTTAGGGTTAGCTCCCTATTATTTGGTTGATTCTTATTTGTCTATTGCTCTACGCTGCCTTATATAAGAACGTTAGTCTCCCTATTACTAGCACTATTTATGGCTCCTCTTATAGCCGGGGAATAGTAGTCATATAGCTATATCTATAGAAGTGGTACAGTTCTTAGTAAAAGTAGCCCGCTCGGTAGTATAGCCCGCTCGGTAGTAAAGTACGTTAACGCTATTAGGAAACTTTAGTAGAGGAGGCTTATTGCTATTAAGTATACCCTAATCTCTAAGATAGTTATAGACGGGTTTATAAAACTAAAGACTAGTCTACACTTCTAGAGGTTTATAAGCTAGCTTAACCTGTTATAAAAGGGTCTAAGTACTATTAATAGGAAGTGAGTAGACTACAACCTCCTATACGAGATAAGTAGGAGTATTAAGATATATATATATATATATATTATTCATTATACTATTATAGAGCCTGTTAGCCTATATAGCTATACTACCTACTTCTAGTTATAAAGGGGAAACTCGTATTATAGAGTAAAAACCCCTCTCCTCTCCTAGATATTCTTAACCTTACCTTCTTTTATGTTTTCCTTATTAAGGGTATACTAGTGTTATAGGCCTGCCCTAATAACTACCCTATCTATACCCCCTTGACCTCCCGCCTCTTCTCTATCTACTCCTCCGTCTTACTAGCTAGCGCGAACTGTTTAAGAAAGCCCTACTATAGTATCTACTATACTATCCGTCTTACGTCTCGCTTATCCGTTACGATTAACTAGTAGTCGCGTCTTACTACCTTAGCTCTCTACTAGCCTCGTCCTTCTACCTATTACGGGCACTATAGTATTATATACTCCGGGTTCGATAACGGGTAGTTATACTAGTATACTAGGCTATATACGTCCGGGACTTTCCTTCTATATAGATAGATAGATTATTCATTCGCCTGTTTTAGTGCCCTATGGCCTATGCAGGTCTCTCGCTATTTAGGTCTATTTGTGTAGGTAGGAAACCCGATTAACGGATGAAAACCTCCTCGTCTTTGCCCTCCTCGTTCTTTCCTGTCTTGTCCTTTCGTTCTCCTTCCTTCAGGGTACGCTAGTGTCATGGTTGTTACCCTATAACTACCTTGCCCGTAACCCTAGTGATGTCCTCCTCTCGATTCCCTTTCTCCCTTCTGTTTCCCCGGCTCTTCTCTCTCTCTCCCTCCTCTCTATCCACCTTTCCGTTTCTACTGCTAGGGAGAATTGCTCTAGGTAGTCCTCGTTAAGGATCCATCTTGTCACTCTCCTTATATCTTGTCTGTCCTGGATGATGGCCTGGTATTGCCTGTCTCTTGCCTTCGCCCTCTACTGGCTTCTCCCTTTTACCCACTTAGTACAGTTCAGCACTATGTGCTCCGGGTTTTGGGATAGGTAGCCACAGGGGCAACGTTTGGAATCGTATCCTAGGACTCTTCTTTGGTGCAAGTATGCTCTTAGCCCAATGTGCTCAGAGCGAATCTGGATAGCTATGCTTGCTTCCGCCCTCTTCAGGTCTTTATAGATAAGGTAGTTATACCTCCCGAAGGTCCTGGCCGCTGGTGGGGCTCCTGGCCTCACCGGTTTTTGGTTCCAACGCGTTTCCTATAGGTGACCTGCGATCCTTTCTGCTTGGCTTGGCTTCTTTTTCCCTTTGTCCCCTGTGTTAGCTTGCTCCCTCAGAGCTTCTCTCTGTTCAAGGGCTGCTAGGATTTCCTGTGATGTTTTTAGGTCTGCTTCCTTCTGTGGGATCATGTGTGGCCGGTTGGGTCTTCTCCTCCTCTCCCACTGGGTTCTTATCCTTTGAGTAGCTGCTTGGATGGTTCCCTGGGCTGGGTATGCTGATGTCTTCTCTGCGTATTGACACCTCATGCCCTGGAGGTACTCCCTGATGGGGGCTGTACCTGATTCCATTTCTATTGTCCTGTGAGGGGTTGACTTGTATGCCCCTAGTACTCTCTTTAGGCAGGCTGCCTGCGCTCTGTTGAGGGGGTCCTCAATTCTCTTCGGGATGTGTTTTTCCGCTGCCCAAATTGCTGCTCCATATAGCATTGCGGGCTTGACAATGGCCTTGTACATGGTCTGGGCCTTTGTGAAGGTCGCCCCCCAGGTTGACGCAGTGAGTCTCTCGATTGATTGTCTGTTGGTGTCCGCTCTCGCTTGCGCCTTCTTCACTTGTGGTCCCCAGCTGAGTTTCGGGTCTAGCCATATCCCAAGGACTCTGAGTTCCCTTGTAGGATGGGTCTCGAACCCCTGGATTTTTACTGGTGCTGCCAAGTTGTGTTTTGTCTTTGCCTTGCTAAAATGGATAAGTTGGTACTTGTCCGGTGCGAATTTTGCCCCATGCTCTCTTGCCCACTTTTCGTATTGTCTATGTCTCTCCTCTAGGAGTGCGCAGTTTTCCTCTGTGGACCCCGACCACGCTAGGATATTTGTGTCATCCACGAACCCCGATGCTAAGGTGTTTGCTGTTTCTAGGAGTGGGGTCAGGTCGGCCATAAAGAGGAGGAACAGAATTGGGGAGAGTGTAGAGCCCTGTGGGATGCCCGTGTTCGCAATTGGGGTCTGCGGGGCTTTGAAGGACCCTAGGAGGATCTGGGTTGTTCTGTCCTTAAGGAATGACTGCACAAAGTGTACTATCTAGGCTGGGATGCTTTTCATTCTGAGGATGTGTAGGAGCCTTGCGTGGGACACATTGTCGAAAGCCCCTGATATGTCTAGTGAAAGCAGTGAGGCTACCTTGTTGTTGCTATAGTGCCAGATGTGTCTGATTTGCTCTGTGATCAGTTCGACTGCTATGAGGGTAGATCTCTTTTGTCTCCCCCCCATTTGCGTTGCCGGGAGGAGGTTGTGTTCTTCTACTATTCCGGTGAGCCTTATAGCCACGACCTTCTCTAGGAGCTTCCCTAGTGTGTTCAGCAACGCAATTGGTCTGTATGACTTCAACTTGGTATAGTCTTCCTTTTGGGGTTTCCTTAGGACGCAAGTCAGTGATTGCCTAAAGGCCTTTGGGCAATACCCCTGCTTTATGTACTGGGTAAAGATTGGCGCAAGCACTGGAGTGATAAGGCTGCTACTAGCTTTTAGGTAACAGTTAGGGATCTTGTCTGGGCCTAGGGCTTTGTTGCCCTTCAGTTTCTTGATAATGTTTCCGATCTCTATAGTAGACACTTGCTAGTTAGCCTCCCTTGGCGGAGGAATGTGTGTTCCTGGGATGTTGCTTAGGTCTGCCTCTACCTGAGTCCCGAAGAAGTGGTCTGCGAATGCTTTCGCTTTCCCTATCGGAGTGGTTTGCGTTTCCCCGTCTTGGTCCTGTATTGAGGGAAACTGGGGCGGGGAGTTTCGTTCCTCGTCTGGTTTCCTGGCCCATTCTGCTAGTCTCTAGATTTGTTCCGGGTGTTCTGTGATCATCCCTACAGTTGACCTCCACTCCTGCGTCTTGTCTCTTCTGATCTGCGCCTTCTTTGCTTTGCACGCGTTGTTATAGGCTTCCCAGTTTGCTTGGGTGCGTCGTTGCTCCCATCTCCTTCTTGCTCTCCTTGCCTCCTTGACTTTGGCTGTGCACTCTGGTGTCCAGTATGGCTTCTGGTATAGCGACCATCTCTTCTCAGGTATATGGGCCTGGGCTGCCCTTTGCATAGCTTCTATCAGCTACTCCACTGCTCGGTCAATCCCCTCCGTTGTGTGTATATTGTCAATGTTCACCTGTTCTAGTTCGCCTTCTAGCCGCTGCTGTACTAGTGTCCACTCGGCCTGCTTCCAGCAGAGCCTCCTCTCAGGTTCCCTCTCCTCCTCAACTGTGAGTTGGATGTCGGTTTGGATTGGATAGTGGTCTGATGAGGACTCTAGTTGGTCATTGACTGTGTAGCTTTCTACCCGTCGTGTTAAGGCGTAGGACATAAAGCATAGGTCTAGCGTGCTAGAACTGTTGTTTCTAGCCCAAGTTTCTGTTCCCTTTGGCGTGATCAAGTCCATTTGGGCTGTTTCCATCTGACCAATGAGCCTCCCTGCTAAGAAGTGGTGTGCTAGGGTGAAGTCCGATCCCCACTTTGGGTGGTGGAGGTTGAAATCTCCTATCACGATGTTGTGGTTTTGTTGGTCCATTGCTTCCGGGAGCCTTCCTAGCGTGTGTAGTTGTGTGCTGCTTCTGGACTCTGGAGGTGGGTTGTATACGCTATGGATCAGGACTTGGCCTTGAGTTGTTTTGAGCTGCACTGTGGTGATATCCCTGTCGGTTCTCGGCCAGGCCTGCCAGTCCTCTGCTAGTACCTTCTTACTGACATAGATACAAGTTCGTGGGACTCCCTCGGTTCTGTTTATTACTACGTGGTATCTCGGGTCTCGCACAGTTGATGGAATCCTAGAGTGTGGGTTGATCCATGGTTCCTATATTGCTATAATGTGGTGTTCCTCCGGGTCTAAGGCTTGTAGAAAGCTCCTTTAGACCTTGTCTTTGCTTCTGTTCACATTATACTAAATGATTAATAGTCTGCTAGTATAAGGCATTAGGACATGTTTGTATCTAGGTCCGTTTAGTCTTGCTATTAGTCTTGCTATTGGTTTTCCCGTCCCTCCTCCTGTTCTTCCCTTTAGGGTTAGCTCCCTATTATTTGGTTGATTCTTATTTGTCTATTGCTCTACGCTGCCTTATATAAGAACGTTAGTCTCCCTATTACTAGCACTATTTATGGCTCCTCTTATAGCCGGGGAATAGTAGTCATATAGCTATATCTATAGAAGTGGTACAGTTCTTAGTAAAAGTAGCCCGCTCGGTAGTATAGCCCGCTCGGTAGTAAAGTACGTTAACGCTATTAGGAAACTTTAGTAGAGGAGGCTTATTGCTATTAAGTATACCCTAATCTCTAAGATAGTTATAGACGGGTTTATAAAACTAAAGACTAGTCTACACTTCTAGAGGTTTATAAGCTAGCTTAACCTGTTATAAAAGGGTCTAAGTACTATTAATAGGAAGTGAGTAGACTACAACCTCCTATACGAGATAAGTAGGAGTATTAAGATATATATATATATATATTATTCATTATACTATTATAGAGCCTGTTAGCCTATATAGCTATACTACCTACTTCTAGTTATAAAGGGGAAACTCGTATTATAGAGTAAAAACCCCTCTCCTCTCCTAGATATTCTTAACCTTACCTTCTTTTATGTTTTCCTTATTAAGGGTATACTAGTGTTATAGGCCTGCCCTAATAACTACCCTATCTATACCCCCTTGACCTCCCGCCTCTTCTCTATCTACTCCTCCGTCTTACTAGCTAGCGCGAACTGTTTAAGAAAGCCCTACTATAGTATCTACTATACTATCCGTCTTACGTCTCGCTTATCCGTTACGATTAACTAGTAGTCGCGTCTTACTACCTTAGCTCTCTACTAGCCTCGTCCTTCTACCTATTACGGGCACTATAGTATTATATACTCCGGGTTCGATAACGGGTAGTTATACTAGTATACTAGGCTATATACGTCCGGGACTTTCCTTCTATATAGATAGATAGATTATTCATTCGCCTGTTTTAGTGCCCTATGGCCTATGCAGGTCTCTCGCTATTTAGGTCTATTTGTGTAGGTAGGAAACCCGATTAACGGATGAAAACCTCCTCGTCTTTGCCCTCCTCGTTCTTTCCTGTCTTGTCCTTTCGTTCTCCTTCCTTCAGGGTACGCTAGTGTCATGGTTGTTACCCTATAACTACCTTGCCCGTAACCCTAGTGATGTCCTCCTCTCGATTCCCTTTCTCCCTTCTGTTTCCCCGGCTCTTCTCTCTCTCTCCCTCCTCTCTATCCACCTTTCCGTTTCTACTGCTAGGGAGAATTGCTCTAGGTAGTCCTCGTTAAGGATCCATCTTGTCACTCTCCTTATATCTTGTCTGTCCTGGATGATGGCCTGGTATTGCCTGTCTCTTGCCTTCGCCCTCTACTGGCTTCTCCCTTTTACCCACTTAGTACAGTTCAGCACTATGTGCTCCGGGTTTTGGGATAGGTAGCCACAGGGGCAACGTTTGGAATCGTATCCTAGGACTCTTCTTTGGTGCAAGTATGCTCTTAGCCCAATGTGCTCAGAGCGAATCTGGATAGCTATGCTTGCTTCCGCCCTCTTCAGGTCTTTATAGATAAGGTAGTTATACCTCCCGAAGGTCCTGGCCGCTGGTGGGGCTCCTGGCCTCACCGGTTTTTGGTTCCAACGCGTTTCCTATAGGTGACCTGCGATCCTTTCTGCTTGGCTTGGCTTCTTTTTCCCTTTGTCCCCTGTGTTAGCTTGCTCCCTCAGAGCTTCTCTCTGTTCAAGGGCTGCTAGGATTTCCTGTGATGTTTTTAGGTCTGCTTCCTTCTGTGGGATCATGTGTGGCCGGTTGGGTCTTCTCCTCCTCTCCCACTGGGTTCTTATCCTTTGAGTAGCTGCTTGGATGGTTCCCTGGGCTGGGTATGCTGATGTCTTCTCTGCGTATTGACACCTCATGCCCTGGAGGTACTCCCTGATGGGGGCTGTACCTGATTCCATTTCTATTGTCCTGTGAGGGGTTGACTTGTATGCCCCTAGTACTCTCTTTAGGCAGGCTGCCTGCGCTCTGTTGAGGGGGTCCTCAATTCTCTTCGGGATGTGTTTTTCCGCTGCCCAAATTGCTGCTCCATATAGCATTGCGGGCTTGACAATGGCCTTGTACATGGTCTGGGCCTTTGTGAAGGTCGCCCCCCAGGTTGACGCAGTGAGTCTCTCGATTGATTGTCTGTTGGTGTCCGCTCTCGCTTGCGCCTTCTTCACTTGTGGTCCCCAGCTGAGTTTCGGGTCTAGCCATATCCCAAGGACTCTGAGTTCCCTTGTAGGATGGGTCTCGAACCCCTGGATTTTTACTGGTGCTGCCAAGTTGTGTTTTGTCTTTGCCTTGCTAAAATGGATAAGTTGGTACTTGTCCGGTGCGAATTTTGCCCCATGCTCTCTTGCCCACTTTTCGTATTGTCTATGTCTCTCCTCTAGGAGTGCGCAGTTTTCCTCTGTGGACCCCGACCACGCTAGGATATTTGTGTCATCCACGAACCCCGATGCTAAGGTGTTTGCTGTTTCTAGGAGTGGGGTCAGGTCGGCCATAAAGAGGAGGAACAGAATTGGGGAGAGTGTAGAGCCCTGTGGGATGCCCGTGTTCGCAATTGGGGTCTGCGGGGCTTTGAAGGACCCTAGGAGGATCTGGGTTGTTCTGTCCTTAAGGAATGACTGCACAAAGTGTACTATCTAGGCTGGGATGCTTTTCATTCTGAGGATGTGTAGGAGCCTTGCGTGGGACACATTGTCGAAAGCCCCTGATATGTCTAGTGAAAGCAGTGAGGCTACCTTGTTGTTGCTATAGTGCCAGATGTGTCTGATTTGCTCTGTGATCAGTTCGACTGCTATGAGGGTAGATCTCTTTTGTCTCCCCCCCATTTGCGTTGCCGGGAGGAGGTTGTGTTCTTCTACTATTCCGGTGAGCCTTATAGCCACGACCTTCTCTAGGAGCTTCCCTAGTGTGTTCAGCAACGCAATTGGTCTGTATGACTTCAACTTGGTATAGTCTTCCTTTTGGGGTTTCCTTAGGACGCAAGTCAGTGATTGCCTAAAGGCCTTTGGGCAATACCCCTGCTTTATGTACTGGGTAAAGATTGGCGCAAGCACTGGAGTGATAAGGCTGCTACTAGCTTTTAGGTAACAGTTAGGGATCTTGTCTGGGCCTAGGGCTTTGTTGCCCTTCAGTTTCTTGATAATGTTTCCGATCTCTATAGTAGACACTTGCTAGTTAGCCTCCCTTGGCGGAGGAATGTGTGTTCCTGGGATGTTGCTTAGGTCTGCCTCTACCTGAGTCCCGAAGAAGTGGTCTGCGAATGCTTTCGCTTTCCCTATCGGAGTGGTTTGCGTTTCCCCGTCTTGGTCCTGTATTGAGGGAAACTGGGGCGGGGAGTTTCGTTCCTCGTCTGGTTTCCTGGCCCATTCTGCTAGTCTCTAGATTTGTTCCGGGTGTTCTGTGATCATCCCTACAGTTGACCTCCACTCCTGCGTCTTGTCTCTTCTGATCTGCGCCTTCTTTGCTTTGCACGCGTTGTTATAGGCTTCCCAGTTTGCTTGGGTGCGTCGTTGCTCCCATCTCCTTCTTGCTCTCCTTGCCTCCTTGACTTTGGCTGTGCACTCTGGTGTCCAGTATGGCTTCTGGTATAGCGACCATCTCTTCTCAGGTATATGGGCCTGGGCTGCCCTTTGCATAGCTTCTATCAGCTACTCCACTGCTCGGTCAATCCCCTCCGTTGTGTGTATATTGTCAATGTTCACCTGTTCTAGTTCGCCTTCTAGCCGCTGCTGTACTAGTGTCCACTCGGCCTGCTTCCAGCAGAGCCTCCTCTCAGGTTCCCTCTCCTCCTCAACTGTGAGTTGGATGTCGGTTTGGATTGGATAGTGGTCTGATGAGGACTCTAGTTGGTCATTGACTGTGTAGCTTTCTACCCGTCGTGTTAAGGCGTAGGACATAAAGCATAGGTCTAGCGTGCTAGAACTGTTGTTTCTAGCCCAAGTTTCTGTTCCCTTTGGCGTGATCAAGTCCATTTGGGCTGTTTCCATCTGACCAATGAGCCTCCCTGCTAAGAAGTGGTGTGCTAGGGTGAAGTCCGATCCCCACTTTGGGTGGTGGAGGTTGAAATCTCCTATCACGATGTTGTGGTTTTGTTGGTCCATTGCTTCCGGGAGCCTTCCTAGCGTGTGTAGTTGTGTGCTGCTTCTGGACTCTGGAGGTGGGTTGTATACGCTATGGATCAGGACTTGGCCTTGAGTTGTTTTGAGCTGCACTGTGGTGATATCCCTGTCGGTTCTCGGCCAGGCCTGCCAGTCCTCTGCTAGTACCTTCTTACTGACATAGATACAAGTTCGTGGGACTCCCTCGGTTCTGTTTATTACTACGTGGTATCTCGGGTCTCGCACAGTTGATGGAATCCTAGAGTGTGGGTTGATCCATGGTTCCTATATTGCTATAATGTGGTGTTCCTCCGGGTCTAAGGCTTGTAGAAAGCTCCTTTAGACCTTGTCTTTGCTTCTGTTCACATTATACTAAATGATTAATAGTCTGCTAGTATAAGGCATTAGGACATGTTTGTATCTAGGTCCGTTTAGTCTTGCTATTAGTCTTGCTATTGGTTTTCCCGTCCCTCCTCCTGTTCTTCCCTTTAGGGTTAGCTCCCTATTATTTGGTTGATTCTTATTTGTCTATTGCTCTACGCTGCCTTATATAAGAACGTTAGTCTCCCTATTGCTGGCACTATTTGTGGCTCCTCTTGTGGCCGGGGTCTCTTATTCGGGTGGGTGGTTCTCTCTAGTTGTTTCTGTTCACCTACTAGGAACCTGGTTGGTGTTGTTACCCTTGCTTCCCGCGCTCTCCACTGGGCTGATAGTCTAACTGGGCATTGGTTTGACCATGCCGGGTGTTTTCTCCCACATGCTGCGCATCTTGTGTCCTCCTTCCGTTTTTGGCACTCTTGGGTCGCGTGATCACTAGCACAGTATGAGCAGACTGGTGTGGCTTTGCTACACTTTGGGGCAATATGTCCGTACTGTTGACAGTTGAAACATTGAAGGATTCTGTGGTTGCTCTGATGGATTTCTACATCCAGCCTCTCAAAGTCCCAGTACAACCCTTGGTCTAAGACCTTGTTCGCTTGCTCTGGTGTTGCAACCCATAAGATCAGCGAGGAGGCCCTCTTGCCCTCCTCTATCTTCCTCTTGACCCACGCTGTCTTTGTGATCTGTAGTCCTGGTGCTGTTACCTAGTTTTGCCTCTGGAGGTTTGGTGTATCCCTTTGTGTATCAAAGGTTCGTGGGACCCTATGCGCAATTACCATGTACTGTTGATGGGAGACTTTCGCTGTGCTCCCGATCTTCAGTGTCCACTCCTTGTTTATTTCGAGGGCCTTCTTGTCCTGTACGTGTGCTGTAAACAGCTTGACCCCTTTGTTGTCTGCCCTTGCCCCTACTATTCCCTTTACTCCGATCTTCTCGACTATCTCCCTCCCGGTCATCTTTCCTATCTCTTCCTTCTCTTTCTGGTCCGTAATATGGACTCGTAGTACTGTGCTTTGAGGGGGGGTGGGTTGGCTCGCGATTGTTGCCCAGGTCGTTGGGCCCTGGGTCTGTCTCGGGTCTCTTTGAGGGTTGTTTCTTGCGTTTCGTGTTGCTGCCTCGATTGCCATGTTGATCGTAGTGCTTGTTTGTCGTTTGAGCGCCTTCAGTCCCCCGAGCAGTTCGCTCATTACTCCTTTCAGTGCTCTCTCCGGAAACCTCCCTTCTTCTGCCGCTACCATCTCTTCCGCCTTCTTGCAGAGCGTCCTCCACTCGTCTCCCCCTTGCTCTCGGTCGTCTACTACCGTCGTCGTCGCCATTTTTCAATCCGTTCTAACCTTCAGGTATAGTATATACAACTTATAAGTAGTAGTAGAAGGAATCCTTTGTCGTTTTCCTTCTATATAGGTAGGCCCTTAATCCGATATATTTGGACCTAATATATATTGCGATACTTACTTCGGCCCTTATTAGGTCACGGTAGAGTAGGTAGTTATGTCTCTAGAAGGGGCGTAAGGCTAGGGCTCCTCGATTTAGTAGGGAATTCTCTTTATATTCCTATTCCTAAAGGTAGCCCGCTACCTACTCTACGAGGCTTTACGTCTTTACCTTACTACCCTTTTTCCTCCGTACCTTTTACTCCTCCTCCTTCCTCTCTAGCTACTCCTAGGTTCGCTTAACGACTTTAAACGTGTATAGGTTGTCTTGCTTTTAGCTTTAACGTACCCTAAGGCTAGGTAGTCGGTTGTACCTCCTAGCGATCTTCTTCGTAGAGTCCTAAATAGCTTATTATACTAGATAATCCGCCGTCTTCTTAGCGTATTAGATCCTCATTCCCTTAATATAATGTTTAATCGGGGGGGACCCTATCTCTACCTCCGCTACTCTCGTTAGCGTTATCTTATAGGCTCCTAGTATCCGTCTAAGGTTCGCGGCCTACGTCCGGTTTAGAGGTCCCTCTATCCGCTTCGGGATCGGTTTACCTACTCCTCCTATCCCCTATATCTAGGCCCCGTAGAGTATTACTAGTTTTATAATCGTCTTCTATATAATCCTTACCTTATTAAACGTAGCTCCCTCTATTAACGTTATAAGTCTAGTTATTATAGCCTCGTTAACCTAGGCTCTATTCTAGGCTTTCCTAATCTAGGGGTTCTAGCTAAGCTTAGGGTCTAGCTAGATTCCTAGGACTCGTAATTCGGGAGAGGGCTTTATTACGTAACCCTAGATAGTTACTATTACTTATATATTATAGTAGGTTCTTGCCTTACTAAACTAGATAAGCTAGTACTTTTCCGGGGCGAAACGGGCGCCGTATCGACTATTACGGTTTACCTCGTAAGGCTATACTTAGTGTTACGTAACCTAGTACGCTAGCGCGCCCGGACCCTAGACCCTAACCTCGACGTTTACTTTATCGCGGCTTCGCGACTTTCTTATCTTCTCTTCTTTATAGAACTTATTCGATTCTAAGGTATTAATATATTTACGCCCTATCTTACGCCTTATCCGTATTATCGACGTACCTATTCCTCGTATACTATTACGGCGGTACTTAGGGTAGTCTATTATCTAAAGTAAGCCTAGATAAGGCTCCGCTAGTATAAAGCTTACGAGCTTCACGACCTCGTCTTTTACCTATTTAGGTAAGTCGGTAGCGCGGGTCCGAGCGGGCCGCTTACGTAGCCGTAATATATACCTCGTATCTTTCTATAAGTAGCCGGTAGTTTTCTTCGGTCGTCGTTAACTAGGCTAGGATGTTCGTATCGTCGACGAACCCCGAGGCCGACGTCTATAGTAAGGTAAGTAGTAGGATTAGGTCCGCTATAAAGATTAAGAAGAGGATCGGGGATAGTATTAAGCCCTAGGGGATCCCGTATTCTATATATATAAGGTTACTCTCCTTTCGCTTCCTAAGGACGATCTACGTTATTCTCTCCTTAAGGAAGGAGTTTACGAAACTTATTACCTCCTACGGGATTCCTTTTTACCGTAGGATATAGAGGAGTCGCTCGTAGGAGACGTTATCGAATACCCCTAAGATATCGAGAGATAATAGTAATATAACCCTATTCCGTCTATAGTACTAGAGAGTATAAACCTATTTAGTAATAAGCTCTATAGCCGTTAGGGTAGATCGTTTGCTCCTACTACCTATCTATATCTCTAGGAGTAGGTTATTATCCTCGACGAGCTATATAATTCTTCTTACTACTACCTTCTCTAGTATCTTTCCGATTATATTTAGGAGTACGATCGGTCTATAGGACTTTAGCTTTATATAGTCTTCCTTCTATAGCTTCTTTAGGACGACTATAAGGGACCGCTTAAATAGCCGTAGGTAGTATCCCTTACGTAGGTAAGCCGTAAATAGTTCGGCGAGGTATAGGGCGACCTCTTCTTTATATTCTTTAAGGAGGAGGTTTAGGATACCGTCGGGTCCCGGGGCCTTACGGCCCTTTAGCTTTCCTATAATCTCCTTTATCTCCTCCTCGCCTACTATCTAGTATATATCGAGTAGCTCCGGGTAGATTGTTCCCTCTATATCCGTTAGGTCGGCTATTAACTCTATCGTAAAGAAGTAGTCGGCGAACGCCTTCGCCTTCCCTTCTAGCGTTGTCTATATTATATAGTATTAAGATATAGTATCTTAAAGGGAGTTAATAATTAGGAAGTAATCTAGTAGCCTAAGGTATCTACGATGACTTAGCTTATAGGGAGTTACCTTCTCTCCTCTTTAGCTTAGATAGACATCTAATATAATCAATATATTAGTTTCTAATATATTGCTATATACTCGTACTATTAGCTAGTTAAAGATTGATCTCTTACTCCACTCCGCTACTATCAAATCGTACCTGTTTAACACTTACAATTATTTAATTAGCTCGCTTCTTAGCCCCGGCGCGGTAGATCCCCTTCCGAGCGACGGATCGAACTACGACGATAGCTAACGTAGCGGTATTACGACGACAGCGGTATTATAGACCCCGCGACGATAGCGAACAATTTGTTTCTTGAGCTACGGGGCCTGCCCTTCGCTCATTTTAATAAGGACGGAGGCCTTTCAATATATCATTTTATATATATTAGTGGGATGCCTCTATAAAGTAACTTCGAAGGAATTATACAACAATATAATTAGGCGAGCTAATTGCGCCAAAGGCGCGTTATAAGAGGCATTAGAGCGCAAGAAAGCGTAGCGCTAAACTTAGCTCGCTAACGCTTACCAATTAGCGCTACGCTTTCTAGCGCGACGTGTAAGCCTACGAACACTCGAGCGAAGGTTATTGCGCCTAGCGGAGCGACACTGCGAAACGAAATATAGATTGCTCCCGGCGAGGCCAGCCGCAGGCAAGGGGGTCCTAGGGGTCTTCCCTAGAAATGAAGAAACAGCATTAACTTCAGGTCTCGGAAGCAGCTTGTCGAAGGGCAGCGCTTGTCGAAGGGCAGCAAGGGTAGCGCTTGTCGAAGGGCAGCGACAGTAAGGCCAGCGATAGTAAGGCCAGCGAAAGTGATAAGGCTAGCGACATCAAGAGCACCTTCGGCGCACAGATACGAGGCTTGGCTCCGCCGCCTCGCAGCGCATTTTTGGTTGGGCTAGGGGAAGGGTCTGGAATGAGCTGTTCGCAGTACTGATGTGTAGAGTCAGACTGTGGCAGTAGAATTGGGTACAAGTGTCGAGGGGGGTGAATGGATACCTCAGACGTCGTAATGACAGTTGATATTGCAGCTCTCACACTGCATCTCCCGAATGCAGTCTATGATACGACGAAGCCAAGGAAAACATGATGCAAACATCATGCCGCAGAACATCAAGCTCCCACATCCTTTCAGACCATGTTGGCATGTGAAAGCTCAGTCATATTTCAGTCGGCTGTCGTGATAGCACACAAATCACATGCTGAACGTTTGGGCCAGCTGGCTTGGCACCAAGGGGTATTTTCCGCCACAAGGTCACAGCAAACCGAACAGACCGAATCATATAACCACATCTTCACTCACCAACACACCAAACCATAAACCCAACAAGTCGAAGACCCATCTCACCATGGGCAACAAATTCAGCACCGAGCAAAAGACCAACATCATCGCCGAAGCTCGCAAACTCGTCAAGAGTGGCCGTGATAGCTTTCCGCTCCCAGAACCACAGCCCTCGCACGCGAGCTATCTGGAGGGACGAGCCTACCCGTTGCTCGCAGATCTTGAGACGCAACTCGGCAAGAAGAACCCCGACTTCGAGAAGATGCAGGACAAGTGTGAGCAGATGGCAGGGGTATTGGCGAGTCCGGATCTGAAGACTTTCTACGAGGTACTGTTCGCGAGTGATCCGGCAGTAAAGGCGAGAGCAAGGGGGAATTAAAATGAGCATAGGGAAGACATGAGAAAATTGATTCAGGCGTAGGGCGGGAAAGAGAGACAGAGAGAGAATGCGTGTATGGGGCGAGACCGGATCGACATTGTGATGTGATTCACATGTGAGTACAAACAGGCGCTGCGTTACTTCTGAAAAAATGTTGACGTTTGCTTAGTCTCGGAACTCAGCATGTGATCCGTGCACTTGCACGTGCTGACGCTGACCTCTTCACTTTCTATCCTTCTAGCCTTGAGCAACATGCACCGAACCATAACGGCACCTTCGATAACTACATAATATTCAAGACCGCTGCCACTGCCTACACAAAGAGAACTCCAACCATCCAGCACATCAGCAAACACCTCTGACATACCCTCACCGACCTCGAAGACCTCCTCCACTATGGCTTCTCCCTCGACACCGACTTCAGGCTCCAAGTCACCTTCAAACTCAGCACCAAACAAAATTTGGTCCCTCCTCAAGATGGGCAACACCCCAAGCAAAACCCACACCGACCTCCTCACCAAAGCTCACGAACTCGTTGCCCGGGTTCGAAGCCAATACCCACTGTCCTACTTCCCCGGAAGCATCGAACACAGCAAGCGTCTCGACACCGTCACCACCTAGCTGGAGGAGATCCTCAAGGAGAAGAAGCCACCGATCGACGTAGTGCAGGTGATGTGTGAGCAACTGGCAGGACTGCTGGACTCGGAGGATGCGAGCGAGACCTATGAGATTTGGGAGGCTAAGTGTCCTGAGTATAGAGAGGCGAAAGTGAGAGAGGACAGTGAGAACTTTGGGGTACTCCTGAAGAGGCAGCGTGAGAAGGCGGGTCTGAAGACTGGAGGATCTTGATGCTTGAGAGGGGAGCGCAGGCACAGGATCTCTGTGGTTTGAGAGAGCTGCCGAATGCTGTTTTACTCGTCCTTCGGCCTCTACATGATATCTAACGACCCTCTTTGAAGCAGCCAGAAGCACCGTGGTCATGATCCATAACCTCTCTGAGACAGTTCTGCGTCCACTGCGTGAGTCGACTCATGTCTCACCCCTCTCGGTACATAGATGACCAACACGATCCAAGCCTCGTAGCAAGCAAGCAAACAATGGGAACTGAACTTACAAGATGAAGCTCGCGTTCGAAGCATACGGCTCAGCTCCATCCTCAGAGTTTCCATCATAAAACGGAGGACACAACCATGCCCGGACGCCTAGACCCAATGTTTCAAATCATCGAAAGAGCCCAGGCTCTGATCCCTCGTGGCAATAGCTTCTATCGACTTGCGCGAGACCTTGGCTTCAAAAAAGAATACAAAAAAGCCAAAGGCATGACTGAGCAGCTCGAAAGACTCATATCGCCGCCAGCTCCTGGGCGACGAGCAGAGGCGATGATCGGCACCGTCCAGAGCATGTGGTATGCTCTACGCACCCGGCGCGGCCTGCGCTGGAAGTCCATTCAAGCCGTCGATAAGCTGTGCGACGAGTTGCTTGCCCTTCTGATGGGAGAGGAGAAGAGAGAGCTCTATCGGAAGATGGACAGTAAGATAGCCATGTGGAACGGGTTCAAAAGGAGGATCGAGGATGATGAGAATTATCGGGTTTCTGGTGGGAGGGTTGCCACGCCAAGTATAGAGGACGATGATGACCCTGAGATGTCTGGTGGCAGCTTGGATGTTGAAGATTATCGCGGTGCATCAGCTGAAAGGACCGTTGCGCCGAGAGTCGAGAGTGAGAATGTTGATCAACGGGGATTTCCCGTCATGCCTAAAGGCTGGTGAGTAGTATACAAGTCAGCGAGGCATGTAGGCCGTTTAGTGTAGCACAGCGTGCGTATCGGAGAAACAGGGCGATGGTCATCTTCGATCCACTGTAGGATATCATGCTACCTCTTTCCTGTCAACATCTTCCTTCTCATTCTCAAAGCCATCGCTACCAGCACCCTCCTCATCAATCTTCTGTGCTCTCGCCTCAAGAGCATGAGCCTCAACCTTGCTTGTTCTCCATGGAGGAATCTTGCTGTCGAAGACCACATCGATCTCTTCAAGTGTCTTCTGCGCTGTCTCTGGATACGTAAAGAAGATGTGAAAGATCATCACAGTGCAGAACACACCAAACACAATGTATGTCTTCCAAGTAATGTTCTTGAAAGCCGGTGGAAGGAAGTAAGCGAGGGCGAAGTTGAATATCCAGTTCGTGGCGGCCGAGAGACCGACACCCTTCGCTCGGTACTTGAGGGGGAAGACTTCACTGCAGTAGATCCAGCCAGTAGGTGCCCAGGTGAGACCATAGATGCCGGTGAAGATGTATGATAGTGCGATGACTGCTTTGCCTGGAGCGCCAGTGATTTCGAGCTTCAGGTTCTCGTTGCCGAATACGTTCGATACTGGTCTGCCATATGTTGCCATGACACCTGCGGTGCTGTAGTGGAGACACATGCAGATGATTGCGCCACCGATGAGAAGCTGGCGACGTCCGATGCGGTCGATGAATGGAAGCATGATTCCTGTGGTAACCAGGAAGATCACATACTGGATGGCGGACGAGTAGAGGTTGACGTTGCCGTCCAAGCCTGCCATCTGGAAGACGTAGACGACGTAGTACATAGCCTGTAACAAATGTTAGATCACGACACTGGTTGAAGCCTTGCCTGCAATACATACCACATTGCCTCCCAGGAGCTGCTGCCACATCTGTACAGAGGTACCAGCCAGAGTTCGCTTCCAGACTCGTGGTCCGAACAGCTCGAAGAAGCCAACACCCTGTGCCTCCGCAGCAATGCGTTGCGCCTCACGTACTTCCTCGAATTCAGCAAGCACAACTGGATCATTCTTGTTGCCGTTTCCGTGAAGCTCAGCCAGAATATCGAGCACCTCTTCCCACCTTTCCCTGCCCGCAAGCCAACGTGGGCTCTCTGGAAAGAAGAACAATGCGAAGAAGAGGATGATGGCTGGGAAGCCCTGAACACCCCAAGCTACGCGGAAGGCAGCTGGACCGTCGATAGTCTGCGCGCATCCGTAGCAGATCAGGTACATTATCAAGATACCCCACTCGATGGACCATTGCTGAATACCAACGATTCTTCCTCGGATCTTGCTGGGTGCCAATTCGGCGAGGTAGACGCAGACTTGACTGGAGCAGATACCGATGGCGAGACCGTTGACAATTCTGCCAGCAATGAGCTGACCGACGTTCCGCGAGGAGCAGACAATGGCGCAGCCGACGACGAAGATGCAACAGGCGATCTGGAGAGCCATCTTGCGCCCGAGCTTGTCTGCCAGGAATCCAGCTGCGATTGCACCGATTAAACTGCCACCGCTCATAGAAGCCGTGATCCCGCCCTGAAGATCCGATCCAGGTGAGTTGAAGTAGTTGTTGTACTGCTCGGTGCCCAGCCAGGCACTCATGGAGGAGACATCGAAGCCGAAGAGCGCACCTCCAATCGTGCCGAAGGCGGCCAAGACGTAGATGTTAGAGAAGCGATACATTTTGAACACAGGCTCAAGCCAGAATCAACAGACGACCAGCAGCAAAGAGGTGTCGTTGTGCAATGCACGAGGTATTGTGGCGCTTTATAGACAGTACCTTGCCGAGATATCCACAACACTTAGCTGGTCTACGATCATGCCTCTTGCTCGTGTTCATGCGCGCTGTGCGCAGGTGGCGCTCGACAGCCCGGCTATGCGGCCGTTGCATTGTTCGGCTCAGAGCGAACATGCTGTCCACCAAGGAGTGTTGATGCTGGATAGCGAAAAAGTGGGTGCTTCACGCCGGCGGAGCCAAGATGGAGTGATGTTGTCGTACCCGGCATGGCTGGCACGAGGCTAAAGCGTGTCTTCAGCCGCGAAGGTGACATGTCAGTGTTGATTGGTGGAAGATATTCTAAGACTTGGAGAAGTGGCCTTGGCAAGAGCATGGATGACGTCGGGCAACAACTTCTTTCTCCTTTCACGACGGGAATCATCCTCTTTTCTCCTCCGTCAAGCAGACTGAACATATGTCTGATCGACAGCCAAGTCTGTACTTCAAAGAACATGCTTCGACTTCCACCTATCGCGACCACGCGCAGCGACTCCAGGCCGTACTGGCTAAGAAACGAACAATGTCAGGTGCATCCTTGCAGGTAAACGCCTTCTATTTCGAGGCGGCATCGCCGGCAAGCTCGTGTACGAACATGAACTTAAAGTCAGCGACTTGTGCTCACATGGTATGAAAGAGGTAGGAGTCTTCACAGCAGAATTGCAGCCATGAAGTTCAGCGCATTCTCATCTGCTCTGGCCATTGTGCCGTCCTTGTTTAGCTGGGCTTACGGTGCTTCATACTCCAATCCTCTGAGGACTAACAATGGAGGCGACCCAAATATCGTGTATCATGAAGGCTTCTACTACTTCATGTCGACGAACTTCGGGGACCTCTCGATGACAAGAGCCACAACGCTCGAAGGACTAAAGGACGGCGAGACGAAGCAGGTCTGGGTCGACACAACTCCTTCACGATGCTGCAATGTGTGGGCACCAGAGATGCATTACATCGAGGGCGCGTACGTACAACCCAATACATCAGTCACGAACAAAGACTAACCGTCCCAGCTGGCACATCTACTACTCCGCCGGCCCAAACCCCCTAGGCGAGCAGCGTTCTCACGTAGTCAGAGGCGGCAACTCACCCTGGGACGCCTACTCCTACGCCGGCCAAATCAACACCGACGGCTGGGCCATCGATGGCACAATCCTCCGCTTCCCAGACCAAAACTATTTCGTCTACTCAGGCTTCCAGCCCAACGGCAAGCAAAGTCTCTACATCGCTCCTCTCACCTCCGCAACCTCCATCGGCGCCGCGAAGCTCCTCAGTAGCCCTGAAGAAGACTGGGAGACTCAGGGTGTGAACGACATTGATGTCAACGAAGGTCCAGCCGCGATGTACCACGGTGGGAACACGTACCTTACCTTCTCTGCATCGTACTGCTGGACCCCGTCATATGCTCTGGGGCTGTTGACGTACATCAGTGGTGATCCTACTGAGGCGAGCAGCTGGGAGAAGACAGGGCCTGTGTTTTCCTCGGCAAATGGACAATTTGGTACTGGGCACAATTCTTTCTTCCTTAGTCCGGATGAGAGTCAGATTTGGAATGTATATCATTCCACACCGGGTGCGAATGGCAATTGTGGTGCGAACAGGTATTCGAACGCGAGAGTTGTGGACTTCAATGCAGATGGGTCGCCGAACTTTGGGCAGGCGCCTGCGTTTGGGACTGTTTTGCCTGGGCCAAGTGGCGAGTAAGGCAATGAGGGGCAGCAGCGTAGCATTGAGTATGAAAGTCCGTCCGATAGAACAGTATGGACGGGCAGTGAGACACATACTGGTTATGTACTCAGTGAACTACATGATCGCATACAAACACAACTCGCCTGCAAAAGAATACGAAATCTAGACTGCTCATGCCGCCTGTCTACTATCTGCTAAACATGAAGCTTAGGTACCAGCATCAATCTGAGGCACATTATTCCTCGAGCTATACGCCTTCCAATCCGGACAAGTCTGCGCCGCGACGGACTCGATCGTCTGCCTCTCCCGTTGAATATCCTCCGGTCGTTCCTGCAAACATCATTAGTCCCTGCCATCCCATATGACCTTACGTCAAAACTTACCAGCACATTGATATACATCCCTCCACTCAAATGCCACGCAATATGGCAATGCATCGGCCACACGCCCGGATTATCCGCCTCAAGCTCGATCACGATGAAATACGGCGTTCCCGGCGGGCCCCCGGAAGTCGCGACGGTTCCTCCCGTCGGCGGTAGCGCCTTATCCATCAGATGTACATCCCTCCGTTGCGGATTGCTCGGCCGTACGATACTTCCATCCCACTCACCATACCCCTCAGCCAGAACCCAAAAGTCATGGCCGTGGAGGTGTATAGGGTGCGGGAGCGGGGCAGCGATCGAGTGGAGGATGAGGCGGATTGTCTGTCGTTCGTTGACGCGGGAGTAGCGGTAGACGTTTTGTTGTGTTGGGAATTGGGACTTGCCCTGGGCGGCGGAGAGAAGGATGGGGGAATCCCAGTCGGCGCGGAAGGAGGAGTTGTTCATGACCCAGACGAACTGGCCGGTGGCGTTTTGGATGTTGGTCATGTCGATGCGGGTTGTGATGGAGGGTTCGGAGGGACGGTCGTATTGGTAGAAGGGCTCGGTTAGGTCGAGGGCGTCGTTGCTGCAGTCGTTGTCCTGGACGGGCGTGGCTTTGGATTGAGGTACCGCATTGGTGCTGGCGCGCTCGTAGTAAATTGCGGCCAGGGCGTACGGCTGGTTGGGGAAGCTGCAGAACTGGCTGATCTCGGTGCGCATCCAGTAGACGCCGTTGGATTTCCCGGTGCCTTCGACGATGATGTCTGTACGTTGGCCGACGCCGAGTGTGACCCAGGAGACTTGGTAAGGCTTGACTGGGACGAAGTCGTTGGCGATAACGGTCATCTTGTGTTCGTCGATTGTGAACCTCTGGATACCTTCGGCACCGCTGTTGATGAGGCGCAGGCGGTGTTTCTTGCCCGACTTGAATTTGAACTTGGAGACGCCTGCGTTTGGTGTGCATTTCTGACCATTGGTTGCTTGCGAACAGTCAAAGTTCATTTTGCCGTTGATCAAATTGTTGTCTGAGCGTGGCGTGACTCGCTGCCCGAGCGACTCTTTGAGATTCTCCACATAGGTATCATGGTAGTAGTCGTTGATCATGACTGGACCGACATCGATATCGTACTTGACGTGGTTAGGTCCGTAGATGATCATTGGTCCGAAGACGCCATCCGAGTATTGAGCTGAGTAGTGAGCATGCCACCACGATGTACCAAACGAGTCGGCGCGGAAGCGGTAGGTGAAGGTCTTGCCAGGTGCGATCGGGCATTGGGATGCACCAGGAACACCATCGTACCATGGCGTCTCTTTCTGCAGCAGACCATGCCAATGGATTGTAGTGCCTTCGTCCTCGAGCCCGTTCCGTACAGTCACTTCGATCCAATCACCCCAGTTTGCCTCAAGTAGAGGGCCCGGATATTGGCCATTGACGAAAATGCCTTCTTTCACAACGCCGTCAGGTGCCATTACTTGGCGGTGCACCGTCCAGTCGTATCGGCGCACCTCGCCGGTGTCGGGCATGACCGGTGGTGGACCCCCATTGGGACCTTGGGGTGGTTGGCCAGGAGCTGGTCCAGGGTAAGAGGGCTGTACAGGAGAGACTTCATAGCCAGGCTGCGAAGCGTTAGATCATGTCTGCTTCGGTCACGTATGCCACCTACGTTGTTTCCAAGGTATGGTGGTAGAGATGGCTGACCAATTGTACCCCATTGGCTCTGTCCTAGTGCATCTGACGTTAGCGGTGTACTGCCACAAGCTAGCAGTGGTGCTCACCATTAGTAAAGCCTTGCGAAAGCCCAGGGATCAATTTCGTAGCACCAAGCAGAAGAGAGAGCAGGCCAGCCATTCTAAAAACGCGCGCAAACTTGCGCAGACCAAAAAGAGAACGAGAGTCGGCCGGGAGCACAAACCTTACCTGCAAGGGCAGCGAGGCTCTTATGGAACGGCGACCATGACCATACCAATAACTCTTGCGTACGCTCAATGCCACTGACGGAAATTGCCTCTATCGTTGCCACAGGAAATGGTAGCAATGAGTAGCATGTCTCTGCGGCTTCCCTGTATGACACAAAGCTTCTGCAGAAACGATCCTATATCTGCGAGTCTTCACGTGGAACGGCGTCGTCCAAAAGTCTGAAGTTCGCAGGAGGATGCACGAAGCTCAGACTGCTGTACGACTGGCATCGAACATCCCAGGCGATAGTGCATACTCGGGTCAGCAGCCGATCGAGACTGGTCGACATATTCGTCGGCAACCATGTCTGATGCGGGACGCCATATGGTGTTCCTGGATAGGTGCGAACTCTTCTGCCCGTGTGCCGATCCCTGTATACAATACTGCACGGTCTTAAGCTTTTGCTTGATCTCACGCGCCAGGTGTTCCACGAATGACTCGGTGCCGCTGGTAGCATCCTCATCTGGCATTGCGAGCAAAGCCATGATTTCCTTGACTATCAACGCTATTGCAAAGGACCCAGAGGGACGGCACCTGCGACAGCGGAGTGTTATCTGAGGCCTGGTAAAGTCTTCTTGTCGCAAGCAACCTTGACGTGAATCAGGTCGATGACGATACGATAGAACGCTCCAGGCACTGTTTCGAGGAATTTGTATCGCGTCTGGAGTCTACATTTCACAAGACATGGTGGTACCGACATGTTGGACGTGACGGCGGCGTTGGTGATGGTGGTGGCGGTGGTGGTGGTGGTGGTGGTGGTGGACAAAAGAAAGTTGACGACGATGAGCGGAAGGACGAGTCGCGTTGAGAGGGGGGCGCGTTGTGAGCCGTGCACAGGAAGCGAGGCTCTTCTGGGACCGCAAGCTTTTGCATCTGGTTTCAACTGTCGACATCCTTGTCTCCCAAAATATCACCCCAAGATTACCTTTCGGTCCCGAGTCGTGCTCATTGACATTATATACTGAGGCAGAGCATCAGCAGAATGCCAGCCGCCATCCGCCATTATGATTGCCAGCGTTGCCCACCGAGAGCTCACGGACGGCGGCCGAGAGCTCGTGGATGATGACCGACTACTTGCCCTCTGCCTTGGCCTTGGCTTGGATCTCAAGAGCCTTCTTGACGCTCGCACGGGATGTCAGTCGCTGGTGCCAGTCCCATGCCTTTGGATATTTCTTCTGCCATTCTTCTGGGAATGAATCATCCATGAACCGCTCCGCGCCCAAGTTCCAAGGAATGAACATCAGGTCTGCGAAGGTCACCTTGTCGCCCACCAGATATGGCTTTCCTGTCTTGGAGAGGTGCAAGTCAAGCACGCTGATGACACGCCTGAGCTCAGTCTTGTAGCGATCGATCACGCTCGTGAGATTCTTCTCGGACTGGTACTGGATTGCCCTCGTCAGTGGTTGTGTTACTCAGTCGAAATGAAACACCTACGAATTTGAACCAGACCAACTGCCCGAAGTATGGACCTGCAAAGGGAAGAAGCATTAGTCAGTGGCATCCCAGCAAGATGGTATTGTTTGTCATTCGCCATGTACCTTGGCCGCTCATCTGGAAATGCGTCCATTGCTTTTGCGACCACTTCTCTGGAGGACTGCCATACGAGATGGCATGATCTTTGTCGTAGGTCTCGACCAAGTATTCAACGATGGCACCGGACTGTCACATCATAGGTAAGCGGGGATAGTCTCTCAACAGGTTTGCATTACGAACTTCCCAAAGAGTGATACCAGTGTTTGGGTCCTCGATCGCTGGCACACGACCGTTTGGGTTGACGCTGATATATGGCTCCTATTTAATCTTGCTGAAGTCGAGGTAGTCGATCTCATACGGAATGTTCAGCTCTTCGAGGACGATAACAACCTTCGTCGGATTTGGACCAGCAGCATGGCCATAGAGCTTGATCGGCTTGACGGACGACATCTTCGGTAATAAACGATTGCACTGGAGGCTTGTGTGGTGGGTTACGGTTGCAGGCTCTACACAATGTAATTACTTGATACCGAGCCCTTGTGCTTACCAGGGAGCTTCTTATGACTTTATATGCAGGAATACCAACAACCCATTGCAAAGCAAGCTTACAGGGCATTGCGCAGTCACATGCCGACAAAGTGCTCATCTGACAAAGCAGTCGTGCCACAGGGTCAATTATACAGCATTGTGGTCTCAGATATCGCCGTTCGGCGCCGAAGCGCAGGATGGCGCCATGACAAAGCCGACAATTCTAGCGAGCCAGAGACTTAACTGCGAGACACAGGGCTAATAGGGATGCATTGTATTGACAGCCCGTTGCACAACATCTAGCGAGGGCAACTAACGAACATCCGACATCGTGGCGGATTCTGGCATACGCCTCAAGCTCTTCTTTGGATCCTCCGACCCTTCCTCAAAGGAACTGATACGACACTGGCAACATTGTCGCCGAACATATACTATCGACCCACGTTCTCAGCCGGAACCCTCTCGAAAATAACACTGCCGCCCAATCTAACAGTCCTCCGTCCAACGAACGCAGGCTCACCAGAAGTCTATTCCTGCTGTGGTGTATCGGCACCATCTCTCACACTCTTGATATTTGCACCAGCGGTCTCTCCCAGCTGCGGTGTATCTGCACTTTCTCTCACACTCTCAGCATCTGCAACCACACTGGAAGGTTCCAGAATCTGGCAATAATGACAATCTCCACGACAGTTCCACTTTGTAACCTTTACCTGCCATGTCGCCGACGATTTCCAGTAGGAGTACCTCTCCTCGTAGATGACTCTCAGCGCTTCTCGCCACTGTGTCGATACGTGCCGCAGACATTGCATGTCCTCCAACCGGAGATGGCACAGAGTCTGTCGCAATGCGTCCGGACTGACGAGCTGTCGAGCTATCTGATGGACAATCAGGCTGCGGACAGTGCATCTGTACTTGTATATCAGATCGTCGGGGACCTGATCATCCGGGCATCGCCCTGACAACTTCGCTTCTTGAGCTGCGAGCTCATCCTCCGTCCTGAATGCAGATGCGGGGACCTTATAATCCGGGTAGCGCCTTAACAATTCCGCGGATTGTGCGGGCTTATTCCAATTCGCGGTGATGAATGCAGTTTGAGTACTGTTGATGGACTGCATGACTTGAGCCTGTGGGGTGGTGGTTTCGCCCACGGTTGCGGTGTCGCTGCTCAGATTCTGTGTTACCCGCTCCGACACTTCATCCTCTTCCGACGCAGACGCAGGACTGTCGGTGGGGTGCGCGACCTGGGCTTTTGGAGCGATGGCTTGGCCCACGGACGCAGACGCAGGATTGTCGCTGGGTTGCGCGACTTGGGCTTGTGGAGCGATGGCTTGGCCCACGGACGCAGGCACTTGAGTGTCGATGAGCGGCACGACTCGAGCGCGACTAGCGACTATTGCCGCCCAGCTTGGGAGCGCGCTGCTCGTATTTGCCATCTCGTGCGTACTGCTGGTAGCCGCTTCACGGCAGTTGCGTGCTGTATGGTTGAAGCTCGGGGGAAAACAACCTGCGGGAATGAGTTGTTGCTTGCGAAACGTACTGTCGTTGCTGGAAGAGCAATTGCTGCTGGGATAATCTGCGTTGGTAATGCTGCTGGCGTCGTCTAGACTAACGATGTCTCAAGATGCAGAGCTTGGAGGTGGTTCGGGTTGGTTATCGATGGATGTTGCGCTTATGTGCAATGGCGTCTGCGCATTCGAGAACTTTGAAGCTGTCGCGCATCTCGTGCTTACCCTCGTCCATCGTGAGTGCTCATGCTGCTGCGCAGCTGCCTGAGCTGATCGTGCGCGACTACTAACTGAACCCACTCCTTGTACGACAGGAGCAGGCGCAGGAGAGTGATTTGGCAGGATCACGAAGCTCCAGGCGAGAGTGCTTGTGAAGGGGGAAGTCGAATTTGCACACGGCAAGGAAATAGATGTAAGGAGCTTAGGAATGTTTTCGCGAGGGTCGCAGGTTCTGTTTTTGGCAGCCAGAAACGTCGACATCAGCATTGGTCTCGTGTTTGAGAGGCTGGGTTTGCTCTTGGAAGCTTCTCACATCCACAGTTTAGCTCTTTCGCAACGGTGTCGTCCAGCACGAGGCAGACGCCTTACCCAGGGCCGCGAAGTCGACAAGACGAAGAATGCCAAAGCTACTCAGTTTCCCCGACGAACTTCTGCTCGAAGTTTACAGACATGCCGCCGCGTTGGTGTCCTTATGGAAAGCTTAAGACGATTATTTCAAGTTCGATGTGAGCCGTTGCACCCGTGGTATCGCCAAAATCGCATATTCCGAAAGATCAGGCATGACACTTGACGTCCCAGTTGGATTTATGCCAAACATACCCGGCTATATCAGCGTCTACTACGCCTTTCAGTACTTGCGCCTCACACTGTACGGCGACTCAGATAGGATCCGGCCTTTAAAAGCGCATTTAGGCAGCCACTACCTCCATGCTTCAGTATAGGACTTAGTGTCAGGTATGTCGAGGTGAAATCCATTTCGGTGAAGACCGATAGTGCCAAAGATGTTCGAAATGCTCTGTCCATTTTGAAGGGGGGTCTGAGAGCCTTGAAAGTGCTGAAGCAAGTGATCTGCTATTGAACCATTGCGTGGCTGCTGGAACGGTGCTCATAGAAGGGTATGCCCGGGCTCTGAAGGAAGGACTCCGTGTTCGGATAGACCAGTGCCAGAGTTTGCAGAGGATGTAATGTTATAAGTAGCGTCGAGAATCAGAAGCGAGAAGCCATCTCATCGAGGTCCTGCATATCCTCTTCTCCACTGCTGTCGTCGGTTTCCTCCTCATCGCCACTATCCTGCACCACGTCAGCGACTTTGTCCTGTATTGAGGCTTTGCTCAAGCTAGCTCCTAGATCGCGGGTGTCTTCCGGTGTGATGCCCAGCAATCGTGCCTGCTCGGGAGTCAGATCCACCATCTGTGGAGCAAACTCGCCAGTCTCATCATCTTCGTCAAAAGCTGTGCTTTCCATCTGCACTTGCTCGCCATCTTCCAGCTCGAGCACACCTGACCGAGCAAAGTCTCCGCCGAACTGCCAGCCGTGATCTTGTCTGAGATAGTCTTCGAGATCATCCAGCTCGTCGACCACGTCAGATACTCCTGTGCCAGTCATGCCCTCCAGACCTTTGCGGAAGCGAACGAGGAGATCCTTGAGCAGTGACCCACTCTCATCAGCCAGATCGATCAAGCCTCCTTCTGCATCTTTGCAGTGCTGAAGTTGGAGGCGCAAGGCGGAGATGGCGTTGATGAAGAAGTCGGAGTTTTCGGAGACTGCAGATCGGCATGTGAAGATCAAGGTCAATATGCGCCGCCACTGCTCAAGGCAGGAGAAGTTGTTGATAGTAAGTATCATCAGGAAGCAGAACTGTAGCTCGCCAATGATTTCCTTGATATCTCCATCGGCGCAGTGATATTTCTTGATGTTCTCCAGCGCCCAAGAGCGATCTTGTGCTGCCTGGGTGCGCTCGCGTCCTGTCGCTCCTTCCCGCCATGTTTGTTTGAGGTCGATCAGTAGTAGGCAGAGGTCCTTATCTCCTTGTAGCTCCTTCAGATCGTGCTCATCCAGTCCGGGTATGTCTTCGAGGTCGCGCTTGGCTGAGCTTGCTGATGTGAGGTACCATCGGGTCGGGTCGCCACCTGTGATTCTGGACAGCAGTGCTCCAGTAATGGCGGAAGTCAAGGTCGGCCAGTCGTTGAGCTCTTCTTCCTCATCGTCGTCATCAGCTGCAGCCGTCTTCGATGTCGTCTGTCGATATGGTGTCAACCCTTCCCGCCATATGCTGCCCAGGTTCGCCCGCCACCGAAGTCGCTCGGCATCGTCAGTCTCGGCTTTCAATGCTTCCGTGGAGACGTCCCATTTCGTGACGAATAGTGGCGTGTCTCGAGATTCTGCTTTGCTGGGTATCCGGAACCACAGTCCATGTCTTTCCGAGAATGCGCTGGTCGTGCCTGCGAAGGCAAAGTGAAACCCTGGTGGCAGATCCTTGACGCCGTGGAAGCGTGGTGTGACGGTGAAGGCGAGTAAGTCGATTCCTGCGAGTGCTGACTTCGGTAGATCGAGCAGGAGTAGTGCGGGCGAGTTCGCGGTTTCCATTGTGCTGGTGGTCAGGAGGTGACGTTGTGTTTATGCTTGATGAGATCGGTATGTGCCGAGAGTCGGAAAAACCTCACTTGGTCATTTGGCTGTCAAGTCCGCATTCGCATTGACCTCTGCTTTCACGAGTACTCTGGAATCATGTGAGCCTGATGATGCCGCCGGATACTGGATCGGAGAAGTCAAACAGTATGCCCACGATATTCAGCTCTGGCCCTGGTCTGCGTCGGTCAGTCTTTCGGGCAGTATCAGCCAGTGTCTTCACCACCGGTTCTACACAGTCTCATCAAGTCTCGTGGTGAGCTTCCAGTGTGGATAGTAGCAAAATCACGCATTGCAGAGTGAGAGGACCGGACGCAGAAGCTTGCCAAGGGTCTTCACCGAATCTGCAGCCCAAGAAACTACAATACCGTACCATACGTCTTCATTTCGACATCACATATCTCGGCAAGTATCGTTGCTAACGACACAAGACTCTGCAGCATCAAGAACCAGACCAAGGCCTTTCTAGCGCATTGGTTTTGGAGTCGTTTGGTCAAAAACTGCATCTACTATATCCAAATCTGGATGAAAACTTCAATCACCTCTCCTGAACGCTACAGACGTGCTAGAGGGCCAGTCTTTGGACAACCAAACGCCAAAAAGATGGACTATGAGGTGATCGAAACCTCGACCTTCCGCATTTTACGGTTCTGGTGATATCACGACGAGGCGATGTATCAGAGGTGCAAAGCGGACGCCTGGGAATTCGTTAGGTGATTCATGCAAAGGCCAGTACCATTTACATACGCTACCACTGCGCCAACAGCCCGTCACATTGCTCGTAGGCGAATACCAAGCAAGCAGCTGTGAAGTGGCAGGCGGAAATTCATTTCAAAATATGTAGCTAATACCAAGATCCGCTCGGTCCGCAGAGCTCTGCCGCCCGGCAGTCGCACCTACAGTACAGTAGAAGGACCTTCTTATCTTCCGTGGACGTCTCTTTTCCGTCGGGTCTACGCCGACCCTACAATACGAGAGGCTGTCTTCAACATGATCGGTAGGTCTCGCACGAAAATCTTGTCCGTATAGACAAGTCTATCGCAGCTCTGGGACGGCATCGTGGGTCGGGAAGGTGTCTCTGAAGAGATGTCGATAGGCAGGATACTATCTCAGAGTATCTGGACAACAGGAAGGACATGCCAAAGGCGATGAACTGGAATGAACGATGACAAATGTGAAAGCCAGTGAAGATGACCAAGACGACGATAGAACACGACCGAGGCGACGACAAGTCGTCACCGATCGCCAAGGACCCCTGTGTTGCTCGAGGCTCCCAGCGCCCTTGCTTACAGATGCTACGACGGGAGCGGAGAGAAACTATGACTACCCACAAGCAATGCCCTACCTAGCTTGCCGATGCGCTTCATCGATCAAACGACTCTGCCAGGTTGCATGTAGTGCAATAGTGGCATGAGAAAGAGTGGACCGCAGCCGAAAGGGCATGTAAAGCAACGGGATTATCTGTTGTAGTGGCCGGAGAAAACATAACTCAAGAGACGGGCCTCCGGGTGGCCTCGAGCACACACACGATCGATCTTGGCACGCATTGAGGACGTCTCCAGACAGACGGGAGTAGATGCGGCGCTTCGCTGGGAGGGCTAACCCACACAACCTGGAGAAGTCATGCTGCTACGACTACAGCCATTTGTGACGGAGATCATGACATGACGCAATAGGCCAGCCTTATGATTCAGTGCTGCCGTGTCAACCAACACAACACTACGACTCTACCTAGGCTTCGAACTGGACGACAGTGATTTTCCTAGATCTTACGAGCAAAAAATACAAATGACATTCACTACCAAATCTCCTACAGCTGCTTACACCAACATCTGCACCAGCCACGATCTTCCGTCATCGTCAAAGGGACATCGGACACTTCGCCCTCCAACTCTGCACCCAATCCCACCCATCTCCCTCAATAACCACAATTAAACTCATTAATAATCCCCGCATACATCCTCTCAAGCGCCCCATCAACCACCGCACACACCCTCGCCGTAATATCCGCATCCAAAAAATCATCCCTATGCACCAACGCACAAAAATGCAACTTGGTAAAATCCTCATTCCCCGGGCCTGACAGGGTTTGCACATTTCCTGCCTCACATTTCCAATCGAGCATATCAGCGCCGTAGTCGTCACTCAGGGCGTTGAAAATGTCCGGGCAGCCGCGAGCGTTGTCATAGATGGCGCCCACCCAGGTTGTGAAGCAGAGCTTCTCGTCGGTCTCCCAGTGGTCGAGGCCCAAGCCGTACCATTGGCGGACGCAGGATTGTTGGCCTGGGATGGGGATTTCGGGGTCGACGTATTGGCGGCGGATGAGGGAGGATGTGGCGAGGGGGGTGAGGAGAGGGAGGAGGGTTAGGTGGGTGGTATGCATTGTGGTTGGGTAGTTGTTGGGGACTGTGTGAGGTAGGTTTGTTTGCGAAGTACTGACTCCCGAGAGTGAGTTGATGTGGACGTTTTCGACTGGATGGGGTGTGATGAGGACGCCATTTTATGGTTGCTGACCTGGGTACAAGATGTAACACACATGTCAAATGTCAGTCGGGAAGATGCTTCTCTTACAAGTGCAAGGTCGCAGTACTCCGACCAGTGACCACATTGATCTTGAATCGAGTTGTATGAGCTACAGTGTCTGCCATCATGAGACCTCAAGCCGCGTCACTGGTGACCGATAAGTTGCGACTCCCTCATAATTCCCTTGACAATCTTGTGACTCGGGTAAGAATATTTGTCGAAGGGCTGTTTGACACCAGAACAGTGTCCAGTCTGGACAATGATCTTATGAGCACAATGGCAGAGGCATCGCCACTGTCAAAGCCAATCATCCTTCCAATGGCCGATTTCCCAGACCCTCTACTCCTCCTGAATCTTCACAACAATCTTCCTCCCCTCCCCCTTCCTCTTCAAACCCTCCACAAACCCCTCCAAGCCCTCCATCTCAACCACATCAACCTCCTGCGGCTTCAGCCTCCCCTCCTCAAACATCTCCGTCAAGACCGGATTCCCTCATTAATCTCCCTCGCCTCCGGCCGTCCCATCATGCCCAGATGAATCTCATACGTCTTCCCACCCTCAAAACCTCCAATACCACTCCAATCATTCGTCGTGACGAAGAGCTTCTCTTTACCCTGGAGCTCAGCCGTTTTGAAGAGTTCTTTAGCTAAGATGGGGTCTTCTGAACTCGTGGCGTCGAAGATCATGCTGACGTCTCCGGGGTCGCCGGTGATGTGTTCAATCGCTTTGATTTGTTCTTCAAGGGAGAGGTGGTAGTCGAATGTACCCTTGGCACCAAGGTTCTCTACTCGAGAGGACTGCTTCGGGGAGCACGAAGCGACGACTGCATGACCGGCTTGGGAGAGAAGTTGTACAGCGGCACTACCGACGCTGCCCGCGCCGCCGAGTACGAGGACCCAGTCTCTGTCTTCATTGACATCGTTCCTAGTGGTTCCCACAGAGATGCCGAGACCTTTAGAGATGCCCAGGGCGGCAGTCTGGAATGCACTTCCCACCGTGACCGCTGCGGGTACTTCGAGGTTGGAGGGTTTGCGCATTGCTACTGCAGCGTCCTGTCGATCCGTCGGCTCATGGATTTGACTCTTCCGCACTCGGACGTATATTCACCATGAGAAAGTACTCCTGCGCCGTGGCAAACTCCCTTACACCAATTCTCGTACACCCAACGACATAGTCTCCCTCCTGAAACCCATACTTCTCCTTCGCCTCACCTCCAGCTTTCACAACGACCCCATAGGCATCAGCACCCAGACCAGTAGGCCAGTCAGTCACCAAGATGCCGTACGCCGCGATCATGGAGTCGATGGGATTGACAGCAGTCCATAACGACTTGACAAGGATCTGGTCTGAGGCTGGTTCTTGCACAGGGATGTTGTCGACGATTTCAGGCGCGGAGCCGAGGGATGGTATCTGGAGGGACTTCATCTTCGATGTAGCTAGAGTTTCGATTAAGGGCATTCAAGACAAAATGTCCAAGGTCGTGGTCGGCGTGCTCATATAGAGACCAGCACAGTCGTGGTTGTGATGAGATGTGTAAGCCACACCATGGCTGAAGAAGGTATGTGCTCTGTTCAGAGTGCATATGCATTATCTCAGGCAGTCGTATCAACTGTGCCGTTCGCCAGGGAGCCGCGTTCGTCAGCAGGACATCATGCAATACCAGGGACGGCCACAGGGTCGAAGTTCACAAGCGTAAGGCCCATATGCTGTAGCACTACCAGAGCTCCATGGTGGCTGAAGAGCTCTTCGCCGAGTCGCCAATACAGCTGAACAATGCTGATGTAAGTCGGTGGGGATTATAGCATCGCACATGGCATACATCGTGATTCGTTAAATCATGTCGCTAAATCTCATCAACATGGTACAATAGCACACGGTCCGGGTATTTCGCCAACATCATCTTCCCCTACGACCAGAAGGCTCCGCAGGACCAACGCCAAGCACACTCTCATCACCAAGAAAGTTCGGCGCAAGTCCAGTATCCGCCTCTTGCGTCTCTCTCGCTCTTCGTCTTCGTCCAGAAGCACGCTCACCTCGTCTCCCCATCGCCGCATCGCCAAAGGCACTCATGACCACATTGGCTGCGTTTTGTACAAAGTTGTCGTTCAGGAAGTGTCCAGCATTGTTGCCAAGTCCCCATGCTTCCACATCTGTCTGTCGTTGTTGTTGATGACGCGGCTCGTCATCTGGGTCGATCAATGTTGCTAGCTGTAGTCTCCTTGCAAGACGTTCGTCATCTCGTTCCTGGCGGCGTCTTTGGTCCAGCTCGTCTTGGTAAGTTGGCTGTCTTCGTTCGCGCGGTACGGCAGCATCCACTGGTGGAGGTGGCACATCCCCTCCTTGTACAGGTTCTGGCGCACCGAATGCTCTCCGGTAGATGATTTGTATCGGCTCCGGTATGCGCCACTCGTTCAAGCGGTCTGCATCCGGCGTTTGACCGTAGTTGAACCAAGGACAATCGCAGGTCTTCCACTTTGAGCCACAGACCATGCAAAACTCTGCCATACAGCGGCACGTCATATGGTTGCAACCTTCCTTGAGCTCGACCATAGCGTGACAGTTGTAGCATGTCTTCCATCCTTGCTCTTTTGCCTGTGCGACAAGCTTCGCCATCTCAGGATCGTTGGGACAATCTTTTGATTTGTGCATCTTCGCATTGCATTGTGTGCATACTTTCGTGTTGCACCGAGAACATTGCGCGAACTTGCGGCCTTGATAGCTGTGAACATGCGATGGCTTTATCCATTCTCCGCATTTCGGCATAGGACAGTAGATTCTGTTCTTCGTGTGGTACTCTTGATACTTCCGATTCCAGAGCATCTTGAAGTTGAGATCGAATAGCCGGTCGACATATTTCAGTGGGATGTGGTCGTTGGTGCAGCATCTGGGAGGCATGTTTTGTGGATCTTTGACCGACATCTCAAATACACGCTTCAGACAGTCATGGCACATCCTGTGGCCGCAACCTAGCTTCGCAGACTTTGTTATTGGGACGTCATCTGCAGCGCAGGTCAAGCACTCCACGAGACGAGGTGCAACTGGCACGGCAGGTTCTGTATGTCGTCGGAGAAGGGATCCCAGCAACGATGATGTGGAGTCGCGCTTACTCGATCTTTTTGATGGCGATGTCTTTGCGCGCTCATCTTCAGCGATGGAAGCCAGCTTAGCAGCGGATGTACTGTTCCTCGTTACCGATGCTCGCGAGCTTCGTGACGTCGGACGCTTCGACGGGCGCATTCCGACTTGTGATATGCTGTCATCGGGCGTTACCTCAGACTCCACGACAGTGGGCAAGCTGCGCCGCCTCGGCGGGCTGCCATGGCTGGACTGAGCTCTGTCATCTCCTTCACCTGCCTGCTTCGAAGACGAGCTTGCCGATGTGCCGTACACATAGTGCGCAGTCCTGTCTAGACCTGGCCTAGTGCTCTTCTCAGGATTGCTTGAGCTACTCTTGTGCTTGCTCTTTCGTTGTCTGTGTTCGCTGGACACTTTCTCCGCTGTCGATCTTGATGATTCTACGGAGTTAGGCTTCTTTGTCGACGACGCTGAAAGCCTCCTGCGAGCTGCGGGTGATACACTGAGGTATGCCAATCGTCGGCGCCGTAGCTCTTCGACGTCAGGCTTCGGTGCCACTTCCTCGTCAGCCTTCGCGGTCGTGGTCGTGTGCTTGGTGGAAGCTTTCGATCGATGCGACTTGATGGACCTGCCGCCGTGGCGACTGCGCCCGCCCAGGATAGCTATAGCCATATCGATACTTCATACCGTATGTTGAGCGAATGATCGTGCAGGATGAAGTGTATCGATAATGCTGTCATCCTTGCACGAAAGCGGGATGTAGCTTTCTATGGTTAGCTTCAGCTCGGCAAGCGATCCGATGCGCTGGTAAAGATTGTTGGCTCGTGCGACTCCAAAAATTGAAGTGACAGTGACGTGAAGGCGATATCGGGGGCATACACGTATTGACAAGTCAAAGCTTCACATTCAGCCATAGCCATTGACACATGTGAGTGAGACGCAACAAAGTGCTTCAAATCCCCTCTAAGCACATCTTGTCCACTATCTCACATCGGCCAATGCGGCCAATGCCTTTCAGAACTTGTGCTATTACTTAGATCAATACACCAACACTGGAACTGACTACAATGGCCTCCCAAGCGCAAGATGTGCGCCCAGATCCGACATCTGACCTCCACTGGTCCGACTATCGAGGAGCAATCCACGAGATCTTCGCAGCCAATGCCGCCAAGCATCCAGACAGATCTTGCGTTGTCGAGACGGCATCTTCAACATCACCAAAACGAGACTTTAGCTACAAGACGATCAACGAGTCTTCGAACATAGTCGCACATCACCTCGTCTGCAATGGCGTACAGCGAGGCGAAGTCGTCATGGTCTACGCCCATCGAGGTGTGGATCTGGTGGTTGCAGTGATGGGTGTGCTGAAAGCTGGCGCTACGTTCAGTGTCATCGATCCAGCATATCCACCGGATCGTCAGATCATCTATTTGGAAGTCGCTCAGCCTAGAGCGTTGATCAATATCGACAAGGCGATCAGAGATTCTGGTCCTCTTCACCAGACGGTCAGGACGTTCATCAATGAGAAGCTCCAATTAAGGACCGAAGTGCCTGCATTGAAGCTCCAGGGCGACGGCTCCGTTATTGGAGGGTCACTTGAGGGAGGATCTGATGCCCTTCACGAGCAGCTACCGAAGAGAGAGAGCTTACCTGGCGTGCTAGTCGGACCTGACAGCACGCCTACACTCTCTTTCACTTCTGGCTCCGAGGGACGACCAAAAGGTGTCAAGGGGAGGCATTTCTCACTGGCCTACTACTTCCCTTGGATGTCTAAGCGATTCAACTTGACAGAAAAGGAACGTTTCTCTATGTTGAGCGGCATTGCACATGACCCAATTCAGCGAGATATCTTCACGCCACTTTTCCTCGGCGCAAGTCTGATTGTACCACCTGCAGAAGACATTACATTCGATCGGTTGGCAAAGTGGGCCAGCGAGAATAGCATCACTGTCACGCACCTTACGCCAGCTATGGGACAGATCTTGCTTGGTAGCACGGAACCAAAGGTGGAGAGCCTGCACGGTGCTTTCTTCGTGGGCGATGTTTTGCTCAAGCGGGATTGCCGTCGTCTGCAACAGCTAGCGCCAAACTGCAGGATCGAGAACATGTATGGCACGACCGAGACGCAACGAGCAGTCAGCTTTTACGAGATTCCATGCCTGAACGAAAACCCCGACTATCTCGACAAGACGGGCGATGTCATTCCTGCTGGTACTGGTATGTTGGACGTTCAGCTTCTCGTTGTCGATCGCGAGAAGAAGGAAAGACAGTGTGAGGTCGGTGAGATTGGTGAGATCTATGTTCGTGCAGGTGGCCTCGCTGAAGAGTACCTCGGCGACCCGAAGAAGAACGCAGAGAAGTTCGTCTGGAATTGGTTCGTTGACAACCAACGTTGGGTCGACGAGGACAAGCAGAGAGTCGAAGCTGCAGGCACAGCAGAGCCCTGGCGAGAACAGTATCTTGGCCCACGAGACCGCATGTACCGATCTGGTGACCTCGGTCGATATATGCCAGACGGCAATGTTGAGTGCGTTGGTCGCGCAGACGACCAGGTCAAGATTCGGGGCTTTCGCATTGAGCTGGGTGAGATCGACACTCATCTCAGCCAACACCCTTTGATTCGGGAGAATGTTACACTCGTCAAGCGCGACCACAGCGAAGAGCAGATTCTGGTGTCCTACTTCGTGCCGGACATGCAGAAGTGGAGGGAGTGGTACCAGCAGCAGGAAGAAACCTCGCAGCAATCATCAGCAAACGGTCTTCTACCACCGAAGGGTCCGCAACGGCGGAGAACATCAGCAAAGGAGACTCACTCGCTTGCTGATCGGATGAGGATCTTCGATCTACTCACGAATGATGCCCGTGAGTTGCTCAAGAAGAAGGTGCCGACATATGCTGTTCCCACACTGTTCATTCCCATGCTACGTCTACCTCTGACACCAAATGGCAAAGTCGACAAGCGAGCACTTCCATTCCCAGAAGCTGCCGATCTTTTGGGATCAGTGCCCACAGCTGGAGATATCAGCTCACGCACGGAGACAGAAAAGTCATTGGCTGAGATCTGGGCATCACATCTCAAAGCTCGCAATCACACTTCCGAGACATTGCCCCGAGAGACAAGCTTCTACGATCTCGGAGGTGACAGTATCATGACAGTTCAGATCGTTCCCAAGATCAACCGAAAATGGCAAGGCGCTAACGTGCCCATGTCCGTGATGGCCGGAGGACAGCCGACTCTGAAGAGTGTGGCCAGGTACATTGACAGATCGCTGAACCCCGTTGGTCTGCGATTGGACGTTGCCGAAGAGCAAGACGAGCAGCAGTCCGTGCACTACTCCAATGATCTTGCGAACCAAATCGCACAGTTACCCACGTCCATTTCCAGCAGTCCAGTAAGAAGCACAGATGCTGGTATCAACATCCTCTTGACTGGTGCAACGGGCTTTCTGGGCGCCTACATTCTGCATGACGCCTTCAACCGGAATCCTCCCAACCACGTCTACGCGCATGTCCGTGCTTCGTCTGCCCTAGACGGTATGAAGAGGATCAGACAGACTTGCACTGCCTACGGATTCTGGCAAGACTGGTGGGAGAGCGAAGGCGTGCTTGAGGTCGTGATCGGTGACTTGGAAAAGCCCAAGCTAGGCATGTCCGATACCGACTACAAGAAGGTTGTCGAAGATGCCGATCTCGTTATCCACAACGGAGCTCGAGTGCATTGGCTCATGCCATATGAGAACCTCAAGGCTGCCAACGTTACGAGCACATTGGAAGCTATTAAGCTTTGCGTGAGCGGCAAGCACAAGCGACTGTCTTTCATCAGCTCGACAAGCGCACTCGACACAGATCCCTTCGTCAAGCAATCAGACGCAGGCCAACCAGTCCTCGAATCCGACGATCTCGAAGGCAGCCGGCAAGGTCTGGGCACCGGATATGGCCAAAGCAAATGGGTGTCCGAAGCTCTCATCAGAGAAGCCTGCAAGCGCGGTCTCAATGGCGTAATCATCCGACCTGGCTATGTCATGGGAGACCCCGAGAATGGAGTCAGCAACACCGACGATTTCCTCGTGCGAATGCTCAAAGGCTGCGTCCAAGTCGGCGCCAGACCTGACGTGAGCAACACCATCAACATGGTACCGGTGACTCGCGTAGCGCGCACCGTAAACGCCGTCTCCTTTTATGGCGAGAGCGGGAATGTCCACCACGTCGATGCCAGACCACGACTCACCTTCAACGAGTACCTCGCCGCGCTGGAGAAGTACGGCTACTCTGTCCCGCTCGAGTCCTACGACAGCTGGAAACACAAAGTCGAGAAGTACGTCGAAGAAGGTAAAGACGAGCTAGCTCTGCTCGGGCTGTACCACATGGTCACCGGTGATCTGCCGGGTGCCACCAAGGCTCCAAACTTGGATGATGCCAACTCGCAGCGTGCTCTGAAGGCTGACACGCAAGAGCTGAAGAGGGCCGCGCCGCCGACTGTGACGGAGGAGGCTATTGGTGCGTGGCTCAAGTTTTTGATTAATAGGGGTTTCATGCCGTCACCGACGGAGGCGAAGACGCCGCTCCCTGAGATTAGGTTGAGTCAGGCGCAGGTTGATGCGTTGAATAGTGTTGGTGGCCGGGGTGGGAAGTGATTGGAGTCACATCACACGTAGCGACGACAGCCACAAGGCATTTCCGGCCATGGTACTAAGTCTATAGCACGGATACGCTCTGCTACTTCGAGCACATACGCAGAAAGGAAACTTTGGAAAGTCTCTGTAGGCATGATGATCGCATGCAACACACTCCACTTTGGCATCATATCAACGTATCGAGCCTTTTCGAGCTGTGACGACGTGTTCATCAGGACCGCCTCCATAATATCCCAGCTCTCATAACAGTACAGTGACAAGATCCTATGTCTTTTGCCAGCAGATGCTTTCCCGGCTGCCCGACCCAGCAAATGTGTCTTTTTGCTCTGCTAGCGCACAATGTCTGATACCAGGCAGCTTCAGTAGCATCGTCTCAGGTATCGCCCACGTCGAGTCTCGTACCGATATATTGTGGTAAACCTCGACCTTTTTCGACGAGCACTCTCGCTTCAATGGTACTGTGGTTTAGTGGTATGGAACCACACGCAATGCGGCATTCATCAGCCTGCGCTTATGCCAGACGACATTGCGTTGGCCGAGTGGTAGACGCAGCCATTGGAGCAAGGGTGTCTTGTTGCCTTTTTGTTTTGCCGCATCTTCGACGATAGTGCCAGGGGATGTCGTGTTGCCAATCACGCCTATCATCGAGTGTGCTTTTTGCCAGATCCCATCTATGGAATTGCCCTCGGTCCACACCAAACATCGCAGCCTGTCCAACATCGCCATTGAACAAGCTTAGCCTCAATCTCCCATCCCATCCCATCCCATCCCATACCCCCCACCCCGCTCCTACCACACTACATAGCCTCCCCAACCACTCCAACCCATCGCTAAACACCCCTGGCCCCGTAGCAAAGCCGTTGAACACAGCTCAACATCTTTCAAAGATAAAAGAGACACACCACACCACACCACACCACGACATCGACAAGCAACACCACAGACAGACCGACCGACGTCGCCTCGCCTCGCCATCACCGAGCCGAGCGCGCCTCCTGCTGCACGACCAAGAGCATCTCTCTTGTTCTGTCCTGCTTGCCCCTATGCTCCCTGCCAGACCCCAGCCCGTCTCCAAGCAAAGGCCACAACAACAACAACAACAACAACAACAACAACAACAACAACAACAACAACAACAACAACAACAACAACCACCTTCAATCATCTTAATCTTAATCTCAATCTCAGTCTCAGTCTCACTCTTAATCTTAACCCTAGGCCCTGAAACGTGAAAAACCTAACCCCATAGGACTCGTCAACCCTCATACCTAGATGCCCATGCCCCCCTCCTCTTGTTTGCCAGCGTCAACCTTACCCACCCAAGCCACACAACCAACCAGAGAAACAACCCCACCCCCATCGACAACTTCTCTTGCTCGAATGTCTCAGTCGCTATCCACTCCCCAACGACCGAAAAAACCGGCAACCTCGCGTGTCAGGGCCCCATGCCCTCTCGCTGCTTCATTGCCAGCATTGTCATCCGAGCAAGGGGGAATTCGATCTTTTTTTTTGCCCTTCACATCACCTCATCCCCATAATCATAGCCTCATATGCGCACCCTCATTAGCATAACCGTAACGACACATCTCCATCACTAGCATATCACCATCACGCTGAAAGAACAATCAACAAGTAAAGGAACTTCGGACGTATCTACCTAAGTATAGCCATAAGCAGCAGCGGCGGCGGCAAGAAAAGCCTGTACAATGCCAGCAAGCCAGCCACAAAGAGACAGGATAGGATAGGATAGGATAGGATAGGATAGGATAGGATAGGATAGGATAGGATAGGATAGGATAGGATAGGGTCAGGGATCTCGACATCTTTCTAGCAAAATGCTGATCTCGCCCTTCATCCATCGGTCTGTCCACCCGCCAAGCCAAGCCGAGGTCTCCCTCGATCATGAGGACATTAAACGCCCAGAACGCCGTTTAGTGCCATCTACCCATGCGGATATTCCCAGTCCAAGAGCAAGACTGATGAATGCTGCATCAATCGTGTCTTTCTCGACACTCTCCTGTCTCAATTCTTCACGCCTTAACAGCAGTTCTTCCCCAATCCACCGACAGCACTCTGACCGCCTCCAACTTGCACGCCACCCGCGCTCTGCTGTTGCTGCGGAGTCTGGGTATCCACAATGCGTTTCTTGATGTCTCCGGCGAGGCTGTAAAAGGCCTTCTCGACGTTAATGTTCGACTTGGCGGAGACTTCCATGAAGGGGATTCCTAGCTCGTCGGCGAGGGCTTGGCCCTGCTCGGTGGAGACGGCGCGCTTTTCTTCCCAGTCGCATTTGTTGCCTATGAGGATTTTGTTGACGCCTTCGGTGGCGTGTTGCTCAACGTTGGAGAACCATGTTCGGATGTCTACAATTATCATAAAGTCAGCTCTCACCGCACTTCCACTTCCCCTTCCTATCCGCAGGGGGTATGGCCAGACGTACTGTTGAAACTTCTCTCATCCGTAACATCATACACCAACAGGATTCCCATCGCGCCTCGGTAGTACGCAGTTGTAATGGTCCTGAAACGCTCTTGACCCGCGGTATCCCAGATCTGCAGTTTCACCCTCTTGCCGTCAAGCTCGATTGTCCGGATCTTGAAGTCGATGCCGATGGTGGTGATGAAGGAGGGGGTGAAAGAGTCTTCGCTGAAGCGCAGGAGACAGCATGACTTTCCTACGCCCGAGTCGCCGATTAGGAGCAGTTTGATCTGTGAGGGGTGAGGTGTCAGTGAGGTGTTTCGGGGTGTTTCCTGCTGGCTGACGGTATGTGCGAGCACACGTGGGTGTGGTGTAGCGTGTCGGCCAGGAAGCGTGTATGTGTGCATATCGTCTCCTGCCTGCCCGCCTGCCTGCTCTACCGCGTGTTCTGGGAGATGGTGGTGGTGCTCACATACAAGAAAATCATAATTCCTCGTGCCTGCCATGATCGCAGACTGGAGGCGCGTCCTCAGTAGCCCAACAGCGGCTATTCGGTGTGTGGAGTGCTGCGTGGCCGTCTTTGTCCCTAAGCGCAGTGGATGTCTGGTGCACCGGTTGCTGCTGTGTCCGAAGCGCGGTGTGGGGTTCTCTCGCCGTACAAAGGACGTTGAAAGTGAGACAGGACGCTTGCGCTCGTCGTATCGCCGGTAATTCCAAGGCGCCTTGTGGTCAAGGGCTGGTGTTTCGGATGTGGCGTCGGGGTGGTGGTTATGCTGGGCGATAGGTGAGAAAGTGCGTCGGGTGTCGGGGCGCAAGCAAGCAAGCAAGCACAAGTGGCAGTCGATGGATGAACTGGCAGGTGCACGGGATCTCCGTCACGCCCACACCAAACGGGAAACGCGAGGATGCGGATCCTGCTAAAGCCGCTTCTACTGCTTTGCTCGTGCAAAGGCATGTTTGCTTCACATTGTTAGGAGTAACTTACTATGAAATATTATGCACGAAATGGTGCGAATCATACGATAATGGTCTTGACATGTGTAAAAGGCTGATCAGAGCAGAGTCGGTATCCTATACACACCATCTTGCTGCTTCACGTGATCGTCCTGTGCCGCCGAGGCATCAAAATCTGGTAAATCGCTGCCGCTACCTCGAACCACTTTTTGTTGTCTTTCCTTTACCCCTACACCGCATCTGTATGGTGCTCCGCCCAATGCAAGGCTCTCCAGCCAGACAGCCTCACCAAGTCGATGCTACATCTACTCCAAAGGATCCTGCCGGCTAATCACGAGGAGAGACATCCCGTACGCCGCCAATGCTGTCGCCTTATGCTATGCATAACCCTTTGCATTGACTCAATCACCTTCACGACTTGGTCTTCAAGCCTGGCACACACAACTCCGTCAAGACCTTGATCAATCAAGCCACCCACCTCCCATAAGCCCACCGCACCCGTTCCGCAACCCGTCTCTGCCTCTCCACCCCAACCCGCACATCACACATCTCCTCCGCCTCCTCGCCAAACTCCTTGAAAATCTGACCCGGCATAACCTTCTGCGCCGCCTGCCGCAGGACGTGAACCTCACACAGCAGCAACCCCTGATCCCGATACAGCAACTCGCCATACTCCGTCGGCGTCGCATTCGTCAGGATACGGTCGATATTCCTCAATTGTCGCAGCATCTTGCCCTGCTTCCTCTGTGCGCGGGTGGAATGTTTCGTCGAGAGGGACTGTCGCGCCCAGGTCGTGAGGAAGTAAGATACCAACAGGCCGGGGGTTAGGGATATAAACCCAATGAGCAGTTCCTGTGATTTCAGGAGGGAATCAATCCCACCCATAGCAACCTCCACATCAACCTTCGTCTTTTGAATCTGAATCAACAACGCCCGGATCAAATTCCCCCTCACAGCCCCCTTCAGCGGACTCGTCAGATCCTTCTCATAAGCCTTCAGCACAGGCGTCAAATCGCCCTCGCGGACTTTCGCGCGTATGTCTGCAATCTCCCCGTCTGTGAGTGCTGAGCCGGAGGATGTGGCGTTTTGAGGATTGTCAACGGCGAAGTCGACGACCATTCGTTCCAGGCTATCGCGGTCGCCTTCGAGGGATCGTTTGGACATGATGCTGATTTCGCTGCCTTCGTCGTGGCGGATTGTCTTGATGACGTTTCGGGTTGGTTCGAGGACCCAGTTTTGCCAGAAATCTACGACCGTTGCGCCGAGGTCTTGGACGTATTGTAATATCTCAGTTTGGCGATTGACGAGGATCCGGAGGATCGTGGTTGAGGAAAGGAGCCCTGCTGTTATGGGAAGCCAGTACCGGACGTAGCGGGATGGTTTACCGTGTTGGTGGACGAAGTTCTGGGAGGTGCTGGTGTATTGGCCTAGCCCGAGGACAAGCATGCGCGAGAGTCGCTCGGCGACTGCTTGGGGCTGGATCGCGAGGTCGTGGGATTCGACGGCGTAGAGGGGGTCGTCGTCTGTTAGCTCTGCTACTGCCGAGTCGAATTTGTCCACGGGAGTTTCTAGGTCGTTGATCTTAGCAAGGACTGCCTCCATTAACGCTACGTTCCTCGCGACGCTTGCTTTCCATTTGTGTTGCACGTCTTGCTCTCCGTGTGGACTTGCCAGACCCTCGCCATGAACACTCTCGTTCGCTAGCCCTTCGCCCAACAACACCCCCAGAGCATTCGCATTCCTCGTCCGCACTTTCTTCAACGCAGCTTGTTTCTTCCTCACCTCAGCTCTTATCCTCGTGACTGGGCTGATCATCTGCTTATGCACCTCTTTCACGCTCTTTTCCCGCACCACCTGCCTGACCAGTCCATAAAACTGCTTCCACCGGTCTGTGACTGTATCACTAGCATCTTGGCCCACACCTCGTATACTAAAGTCTCCTCCTCGTGCTTTGACGTCTTCCCAGACCTTGCTGCCCCAATCGTACAGTCTCAGCGGGGAGGTCTGTATACTATACAGCGCCGTATACCGCTGCGACCCAAGCACTTCATCCCAGTACCATATATCATCACTCAATCGTACCGCTTGATCGAGAATACTGCTCAGAACATGTCCGTAAATCTGCGTCGTCGCTTTGGAAACAAGGAGCCACTCCAATTCCGCCTCGAACTCATCTCTAGCCTCTACCCCATCATCTTCTACCCTCGCCGTCGCCTCAGCCTTGTCACTCAACGTGCCCAACAACGTCTGGATATGTCCCACTCTGTGTAAACTCCTGCTATCGCTCGATCCAGGACTGAGACCTCGAATCGCAGCTTGTAACGCAACAACCCGTTTCGGCGGTGTGACATGTTGTTCAGCGTTTACCGAAACTGACCGCGCTGGCAAGTCGGCGAGTTGGAGTCGATCGAGTTGCGTATCGATCCGCCGGATCTGATCGAGCACGAAGCTCATCTTCGGTCGAAGCTTGAGGTTGAGGTGGTCAGGGATGTGTTGGCCGGGGTCTCATTGCTGGGTGAGGCGGTTCGGTTGATGCAATGTAGTAGGCAATGTAGAATGACAAAACGCGTTCAATGCACGTGTCCAAGTTTCGTGATAAGTTTAGTAACGTGGAAACATCTGATGACGTTCTGTTTACAGAGCAAGCTTGATCGTGAGATCCAGATCGTGGGGAAGCTGGCTCCTTGACTCGTTGTCAGCAGCATGCATGATGGACGGGACAGGTACATGGAGCATGGCAGGGAGCATTTCGAGGTTCTGTTTCTTGTTTCTTCTGTCTACTGTTCGGCCGATACACTCAGCTGCCAACAGCATACGACCCCCTCCTTTGATATCCATGATTCAATCCTCGAATTACATAGGGGCTTTCGTCTTGCCCTTGCATCATAAGTCTGCCGTATAATATGTACAAGGCTTATCCCCGCGGCTCTGCCTTGCGACGATCGCTATGCCAACACTACAACTCCGTCCGTATGCATGGCTAAACGCTGTGACAAGCATTCAGGGTCGCTTCATGATGATAAGAAGAAAACGCAATCACAACCTTTTGATTCGGCTATTGTGCCTTCTTCGCCTTGGCCATCTTCCTCTCTCTTCTCCTCTTGGCTGCCTCTGGGCCGCTCTCGGTATCCAAGACGTAGTCCCACCATCTGAAAGAGCTCGAATAGTTGCCAATGAACTTTTCGTGGTGGGTGTCGTGGTGGGCAGCGCCGGCCCAGAATGGAAGGAAGTGGTGCAAGCTCCATGGGAACTCGTAGCCGGAATGCGCGTCAATGGCCTGGAAGACACGGAACGCAATCCACCAGTACATGGTCAAGATGTGGAGATCCTTGGTGATTGCGCACCACAAGATAGGCGACCCGACTGTGCCCAACCCCAGAATCATCACTTCGATCGGCGATGCGTATTCAGCAGCAAGACCGAATGGCGCAGAGTATTGGTGGTGGATCTTGTGGATGTTCTTGTAGAGCGGTCCCCAGTGCATTGCTCGATGTGTCCAGTAATGCCATGCGTCCTCGAGAACGAAGAAGATTGCGATCTGATATGCCATCTTCCACCAAGGAGGGAACGGAACGCTGGTCCCGAGACCGCAGTATTGCGCGAAAGGATGGAAGAACCAGATTTGGGGCAGTTCAACAGTGAAGTGGCTGAGCAAAACCAGCATCGCACAATCCCACTGCTCTTTCGGCGAAGGGACCTTCTGGTTCTGGATCTTGTATTTGTTGAATGCTGGTATCCGGTCGATGATGATCCAAGGCAAAGCACGCCCGAAGTATACGGTCTCGTGCATCACAAAGCTCATGATTCCCGTGGCAAGCACATCGTTGCCCATGTAGGCATACCACGCAGCCCATAATCGCTCGAAGAAGCCGAGGGTGACGTTGTACTGCGAGATTTGATCGAACTCGTGCCAGTAGGTGTTGTTCGTGTGCGGTAGCATGGCGTCGGCGATGGAGGAGGCGGTTGTAGTGTTCATGACATTATTGCTGCAGAGAAAGATGTCATGTTAGCGGGTTGACGTGGTTGTGGTACGAACAGCACATCTTGCGTGTTCCATGCGCAGGATCGATTGAGATGTCGAGCTGTGGCGGTCACCACCAGAGTTGCTTTGTTGGGCGTGCCATGCCGAGAGGGAGGGAGGCAAACTCACAAGTAGTCCATGCCGAGTGTGAGCGACATGTTCGCTGGTGTTCGCCGAGTGCGTTCGCAGTCTCAGGTGAAGGTATCCTGTCGTGGCAGAAAGAAGGAGAAATGAACGTTGAACGAATGAAGCATGCACTTTCGCCTGGCGCGACCCAGCGCTCGAGAAATTGTCTTACGATTTTGAGAGTCCCTCTGCAAGATTGCAACGCTCGCTGCAGGGCCAAACTAGCGCGCCACATCCCTGCAAATCTACTCACCCACGATCAATTCACCCCATTAGCAGCACGCTCATATCATCCTCCGCAAGGCTGTCCTGGGGTGTGCAGACGCCATGTATGCAGCCGGATCTTTCTTCGACTTCACGACACTTACGATTGTCGAGAGAGAAGCAACTGTTTCTATGTCGCGCAGGTACAATCTGTGCCCCTGACCTCCACAATCTGTCGATCACAACGAGATTCGCTGTCACGGGTCAGCAGATCCTTGTTCAGGGCTTGGTTGTTGTTTCGGCAATAACATCGTATGATCAAGGCAATTCTCGTCCGACATCTCACACGATCGCTCACACGCCTATCACCGAGAGCAGCTGCACAACAGGCTCAAGGTAGCGACCATATCACCGTTCCATGTGAGCGCCGTCCCCCAACGATGACGCGACTTCCGCCACGCAGAACAGACACAGCTTGATCACAATCAACGAGAAGTCATGCATTTGAGACTCGATAACGGTTGCTGTCCTTCTACCTACTCATATTCCACGTTCCAGCAACTGCAAGGCCTCATCTCTCGCCTTTGCATTATCGCACTCTAAGATCAAGTCCCACCTCTGCGGCAACCTGCCCTTCAGACTTTCAACAGTCATCTGATAATCCGGATTGCAGCCAGTCAGGACGAGGCCAGTCCCTCGACTCGACTCCACGATACGTTGTGTACGTGGTCTGCGAACCTCATCGTATACTCGAGCTGGAAGGTCCTCTTTGTGGCTGATGCACTTGATAGTCTCTTGGTCTCCAAGGACTTCGGCGAGGGCATTTTGAAGACGCTCCGGCCAGCCAGAGAAGGCTTCCTTGAATTCTGATACCTTCAGTTCCTTCATCCATTCATTACCTGGCACCTCCATCTTGATCGTGGCGATGAACTGGACCAAGTTACCCTCGCTCAGGACGTTGTGCATCATTTGCACGACATGCATGAGATGCGACTTTGCCAGTGCTGCATATTATCTGATCGACGTGTGGCACAGCTGTTCAGCTGTGATATCATGGCGTGAACACTAATCGAGCTACCACAGACGACATCCACAGGCAGCAACGCAACTTGACCGAGCACCGTCCGTAGCTGTTTACCTCAACTGATCGGGTTGACATGGATATCAACATCTAGTGTTCCCCACAAGTCAGCCTTCCGTCCATCGATCGTTCGATCGTGAGCTACTCATGATCACCAGAGAGTACCACTAGGCGCAGTGAGTCTCGAGCCACCATAACCACAATTCCTGCACCACGAACTGGTCGAGGTCGACACAGTCTCATCGCAGACGTGCGCGCGGAAAGGGCTTAACCGCACCGTTGATATGGGTTGATGTGGTTTGGACGCGGTGCGCAAGGGCAAAAGAACACAGACGGCCTTGACTGAGTGGTTAGCGCAGTTCAAGGACGAATACAACGTAGTTGACGTTGGATTCGACCTTTTGCATGCGCCATCGTGTTGTCCACTAGACCACTTTAGCCAAGGGTGTCTGTCGAAGGGCAGATGGACTTGAATGGTATATAAGGGCTGGCGGCTTTTGCACATGATAGCTGATGGCCACAAGGGTGACTTGTTTGGGCAGCAAAGAGATGTCGCTCGAGGACGACACATCAGTACGAGCAATTGTATGCGTGTTACTGACAACGAGAAAGATAGAGATGCCACCACAGACGACACTGAATCAGTCCAAGTGAAGGCATCATGCCTGACGATAGGAGCAACCCATTGGCATAGCACTGATACGTGGCATCCGACCTCTGTTGTGGAAAACCATTTCCGGCGCTGAGCTCATGCATGAAGTGGAGAGCTCAAGGGCTGAGACTGGTCGCAACTTTCGATGCGAAGCCACCCACCGTATAAAGTAAACCTTTCAAACACTTCCCTCGTTGCATCCGTGCATATACATCCCATTGCTGAAGCATCCTAGCAGTGTGAGACCTCCTTGTGATGCCAGTGATGCTGCCCACAGCGTGAGGCATGCTCAGAAAAGGATTATCAGCTCCTCGCTGCTTCTCACCTACTGCAATTAGATCGATCAAGACCTTCACCCTCAACACCGGAGCCCGCATACCAGCCCCAGGTCTAGGGACATTCCAAGACGCCGATCAGCAAGAAGATGCAGTAGCGACAGCGTTGAAACTCGGTTACCGCCACATCGACACAGCAAGGATTACGACGGTCGGTCGAGGCATCAGACGCAGCAATTGACCTCGCGAAGATGGGAGGTGCGTTATTCCGAAGAGGTATGTCGTGTTGCCGACCAATCGAGTCTTGCCTGATAGTTTGGGGCTCTGATGAGATCCCAAAGTGGCATGGTGGATGAGCTGACATGTGGCTGTCTGGTAGCACGATTGAGGGGCAGTTGAAGGAGAATATGCTGAGTGATTTCGGGATGGCGGGGGGGGGGGATTTGGGGTTGATTGATGAGGTGGATCGGGGGATGAGGTTCAACTACAAGGGGCTGTATTATGGGTGGGCTTTGTATCGGGGTGTGGACGGGGTTTGATGCTCGATCGCGGTGTCTACTGGACGTTTTCTGGGTCATCTTGAGGTATCGGGATGTTTATGTTCTGTAGTAGTGGCAAGGAGATTTTGGTGCTGAAGATGATGAACGCTGTTCTTACAGACGCTATGATCCAAATGCTCGATGACAACGCTAATGCAAATGCTAAAGGCCGTTAGATGACATTGCCGTCAATCAGTGCCGTGGTCCTGCCGCTGGCTACTTTACTGCGCCTTCTACCTATACATTCGGCAGCGGCCACGGCGGAGTGAACCTCTTATTCGTGGCAGCCTGAAAAATCCAAGCGCTATTGCTTGCGCCGAGCCTTGTACTGATGCTGGGATACTGTCGATACTGCTGTTGCATCCCGGCCGGCATCGTGGCAACACCAGAGTTCTTCCAGATCTCCACCACCTGCTTCGAACCCTGACTAGCATGACTGAGCGCTGAGTCACAGCGATTCGAGGAACTGGACCCGTCCCATCCTCGCCAGCTGTCGTGGGTCGGGCTGCCGTCGCTGCGGTAAGTCATCGATGTTGGAGGTGGCCAGACCACGGGTGGTGAGAGCTGTGATGCAGTGTCGCTGGGACTGCGGCAGCATCGTGGGAAGACGTCTTTGAGTAAGACTCTGAACGATTGTGCTGAGCCGCAGAGAATGGCGAGGTGGACTTCTACTTGGTCCCAGATACCTGTCTTGGTCATCTTGTAGAAGACCTCTGGGTCGGTGAAGAGACTCCAGGCGTAGTAGTTCTTGATACAGGTTGCTGACTTGACGTTAGCCTATGACTGGTTTACTTTGACAGTGCGTCTCACCGATGACGGACAAGAACCCTAGAGCGAAAAGTGCGCCCACTGCCCACTTTTGTCGCTGTGTTGGTCAGCATATGATCACCATGTAAAGCGGCGGAGGCTACTCACACTAGGCAATTCCAGATTGTGGAGCATGAAGAATGGCACGGTGTAGATTGCCAAGGATGTGGTCGCCATGATGATTCCATTGGCGTTGTAGAAAGCTTGAGTAGTACCTGGCGATACATGCCGACTGTCGTAACCGGGATCTGACCATATCTTGGACGGCGGGATGTACGACATGCTCTGAACGATAGCTGCTGATACGGCCTGCGCTACGATGATGGCCAGAAGGCCGTAGACTGTCCATCGCATGGGTTTCCGATGGTCCAAACGATGGTAGAGAGCCAGAAAGGACCCTCGTATCAGTAGCATAGCTGCCAGATAAAGCATTGGTATCGCGAAAGAGAGCTGGGCACGGTCAGCATAGCCCGTTCGTAGGAGCTGGATTTCATGATACTTTATGTAGCAGCGCTAGATCACTCAGACGTGTTATATCGCGGACTAGACGACATCAGCGACAGCTTGATCGCCTTGGAGTGCGAAGACGCACCGTGCTTGCCATAGCCATGGTAGGCTGCTACCGTGTACACAGAGGAGAGGCCAAATGCAAACAGCTGTCGCATCAATAGATCAGCGTGAGTGGTCTCTGAGTACTGATGATTGCCACACGTACTGTTCCAGCCAATATGAGTCCATCTTCAAGGAACACCTTCTTCGAGACGCATATTCGGGCGTAGAGTCGAAAGTTGATGCCGACAGCCGTAACGACCATGAAGACCACGGACAGGACAATGAGCAGCACTTGCTGGGTACCTTCCACGGCCTCCGGTGAGTCTTCTGCCGCCATATGTCGAGTTTTGAGACACAAGGACGGCGTGGTTGAGCGATATGGGCTGACGGTAGTAATGATACCCGCTCACTGGATAGCGTCTGCCATTGTCATTGCAGGTACAAGATCGCGATGCATGAGGTTTCAAGTGTGCTGAAACGCGTTGGTGAACTACTCGCCAACGTCGAGCAAGGCAGCGCCCTCGGAAGCAGTAGGCCCTCCCGTCGTGGACCATGGATCGATCTTCCTTGCTGGCAGCGTGGCCATTACTACCGGTCGTTCAAGAGGGACAGGGATACCTCCAGGCAGATGCATCGTTCTCGCGCCTTCCTAGCAACGGCCAAGATCTAATGTAGAACTCAAGGAACGCTCTGATAAGATCGGGACCACTTGGCGATTCATGTCGCGTTTCGGACGTGAGTCGGTTTATCGCGCCATTTCGCGGCTGCCCCGCGGGGACAATGGTTCTCACGAATGATATCTCCTTGCTCCATCTGCTTCGAGAGCTCGAGTAATTGATGGCGCGAGGTGATGTTGATGAAGAGGCGTGGAGAGAAGCAGCATCGGATGTTGTCTTTCTGTCGGCGACCCTCGGCCCGAACGGCACGCCGACTTCAATCATCCAACCACCATCTTCCTCAAACTTTCACGAACACGACACCCAGTCATCCATAGCAACAGCAGAACCTCATACATCCAGGACCGAGCATCATCATTGCTGCAGCCTCTGTCGCGGTCAAGACTGCTAATGCAAGGGTGGTCGAGTGAAGTGTGCTCTTCACGCAGGAACGGCAGCCACAGATCGACCACTACTGCCACCTTGACGAACACTACCTGCATATGCACTTTCGTATTCAATATGACTCGCCAAAACTAACACCACACCTGCCGCGAACTGGTGCAAATCTATGAGATATCCCCGAGGTATTGCTTCGTCGCGGGAGGCGCAGCGAGTCTACCGTTGAGAGCGTGTCGGAAGTGCCTGCTGTAACGAACGCGCTACTTACGCCCCGTGGAGCTGTCTGCTATGTCTCATGCTAAGAAGCAGGGTTTGTTGGCGAAAGGTGGCGGCAACAGATCCGATACCGAGTCAGATTGATGAAACGCCCGGCAGAATGAGAGATAAAGCAGCATGCAAGAACCCTGAAGTCCACGCCGGTGCTGTCCTTCACGAGTCTATCCGCGCTCATTTCTGCCGATACTGGCGTTGTCTAGAGCTGAGGGCCATGTCCAGCGTTTGGAACGGTGAATTGCAGGCACCTACTGGACTGCGAGCATTCAGACAACCACGCAACCACGGCTTGACTCGGCCGGCATCATGCCAACAGTGCATATAACGCCGTGGAGATCAAACCCTGCCGGCAGAAGTCGTGCCCTGCTCTCTTGTGCAAGCCGTGGGCACACCTGGTCAAGGCAGCATAGAGACTATCCAGGCGACTATCAGCGTGCCAGCTTGACAATAAAGCATTGTAGCCCGAAGCCTACAATCTGACATCCTGCCCTGAGTTACGCTCACCACAGCTTTGCTCGAGATCTGCTCGACTATCCGTTGGACGGCACTGGATGGTGCAGTATAACAATTCAATATCGACTTGTGAGATGAGACCACCGGCGAGAATCCTCATCTCGTATTCCCAAAGTCATGCCCACTGCTACATCGGCTCGTGCCGTCGTGCGTTCTATGGTGCTCACTGCTCGTTGATCGCTGCGAACATGCCAAGCGTGTCACTTGGAGTTCTCTACAACGGAAGCAGACCGGAGTGGCGTGCGAGGCGATCATATCCGCAAGTGGGCAGTGCCATCTCAGGTGTCCCTAGCACTGGCAAGGAAGTCTCTCTTACTGTACGATACGAAATCAAGGTGACTTGTCGCGCTGTGTGCTATAGGCTTCCGTGCTATCGCTACGAGCTCCCTCGCGGCACTGTTACCGAGTTACGGGCGTTGGCCAGACTGCCAGTGGACTACCTTTCATGTGATGCTTTCAAAATGCGTACAGGTGATGAAACGCCAACGCGACCACTTGGTGCCAAAGAATTGAAACTTGACATCGGGATCCAATCATTCATCATTCGCTCGGTGTAACCTACTACGGACCGCTGTTGAGGCTATGACTGCGACCTCTCGCTACAGACAACTGCTGGATCTCATCGAGCAACGCGACTGTTTCTCCGGGGTTGGCGATCCACGCAGTGGTACACGCCAAACGAGCCTGATGCACGGATTGTTAGCACAGTCGCACACATGATTGTGGAAGCCAAGAATCGTTCTCGTACCTTGAAGTCATTCGCTCCAGCACTCAGAAACTGATCTCCAACGTGCAAACTCTTCCCACCGTCGATGCCGCCGAAGTACCTCTGACACGCCATCACGCCCCAGGATTTGTCTCCGATGTCGACGAAGACGTCGTTGCCGCCGTTGAAGGCGCAGAATGGAAGGAGCTGGCCGGCTAGCGATAGTTCGAGGATGCGCTGCACGACGAGAACGGTCTCTTCGAGCTGTTCGCGCGCCAACTTCACACCCTTTGGTGGGTATATTCCGACTGCGCGGGACTTCCGTAGCACGGACACTGGCATGCTGAGCGCAGTGATACACTGCTTGAGGGCATCTGCAGGCTGTCAGCCGTGAAGCTCGCAAAACGACAGCTCCAACAAGCTGCGGGCTTGTGACAGTGCGAGCGAGCCGCCAGGAGCTTAGAAGCCGCTCTTCAAGTGGAGAGCGTGTAAGAAGGGTACTCACCTTCTGCTACGTCCAGTAACGCTGTGACGTTCTCTTCTGTCCAGCTGTGCATCTCTGGTAATTTCCACTGCTCGCCTGGCACATACTCCAGTTTGCAATCGACTTTCGGTGCGTAGGCGAACATGAAGTTGGCTTCACCACCCATGACGATCAGCTGGTGGGGTGGTATGTCATTTGCTGCAAGAGCATCGAGGAGGCCTATCAAGATGAATGTATCAGTCCATGTCCAGGGATGTGTATCGGTGGCTTGTATGCCGTCGCTCGGCGGGGAGTATGTCGCCTCGACGCCTCAGTACGCACCATACAGCCGATCGTAGTACTTCTCAGCTTCTGTGTACCCAGCTGCGGTAACTATGCCTATGCGCACACCCTTCTTCATCAGATCTAGGATACGAGGAATGCATGGGTTCTCTGGTGTGAGAGACTCTCCTACAACGAGCGTATTAGCAGTCATCGTAAACACGCAACAGTGGCATAGTTAGTCTCGTTAGTGTGGAGAAGCCTACCATCATCGTATAGGGTGACATCTCCGTCGAACGTCATCAGCTCCAATCTGCTGTTCCTGACTAGCGACATCGCTTGAGCTGTATTCAGAATCAATCTGACATCGTTGAAACTTGGCGCAACGAAACGCCGACTTGAGATGAATCGCCGTTGGTCCTGCCTACTCCAAGCGTTAGCCAGATCGGGCACCCAAGATTACATTCAGTGCTGCGGCAAGATGCACAGTACGAAGCGCCTCTCGACAACTTCACGCTTATCTGAGCCACCCGGCGAATTCTGCCACCTTTCATTCATGACATACCACTCGAATGCATCCTTCATAGGAAGTGCCGTGAAGAACGTTCCAACAGTGGGAACCAGCAATTTGAGCTTCGATCTCGACTCTGTACCTCGCTTCGTATGCGCCAGGTGGTCCGCTATGAGGCCTTCGACATCTCGCATAATCTGAGAGTACCGTTCATGTGCGTTCTGGGCCATTTGAGCCACGGTAGGCTTGTCATCTTCGTGGATGTTGGTGGGTTGGGACAGCAGCACGAAGGGGACCGCTAGGAGGCCTTTGATCCACTCGATGAATTGGTCGCGGCGGTGAGTCTATTTGTGTCAGTCACTCGATGTGGGACCCATTTTTCAAGGTAGTGATTTGGCCTCCATACCTTCAGAGCGTCTGGTAGGAGCGATGGGTTAGTGACGCGCTCTCTTCGTCGACCTGGGACACTCACATTCTACTCGATATCTGGTCGTCATTTTGGCAGTCTACAGCGTTGCAAGAACGCTGATGGCGAAAACTTTCTGCATGTTGATGTTATCTCGTCGGAGTTGGCCGTTGTTTGTCGCGGATCAGGTGGAGCATTGCACACGTGCCTAGCGCGTGCGACCCGCATCGGATCTACCCTCTGCGCTAGCAGGGATTCTGGTGAATGCACCTTCCCACGCTTCCCTTGTTCATCAGTAACACTGTAAGACATGCTGCTGGCAGCTGACAGAGCAATGTCACAACTCCAGGACTCGACTGCACGATAGCGACCATGACCACCTCGTCGCTCAGCTTCAAGCCGTGGGCACGCGACAATGACGATAAAACAGCATTGTCAGAGGTTCTGGCACGCGTCAACTTTGAACGCGGTCACTTTCGCGACATCAACGAGGCGTCCCTGTTGGAGGAGATAGCAGCGGAGGGAGAACATTCATCAAGCGAGGGTGAAGAAGAGGAAGATGACGATCAAGATGAAGTCGAGAGCAACAACAAAAAACAGCAACCTGCGGCGACGAGGGAAGAGCTGTGGGCGAAGAGGCATGAAATGATCAGGCATGCTGGAGATGCACACAACGATATCATGACGGCACTGGACTCGATATCGCTTCTCGAGACGAAGTACCTTCCTGCCCAGGCTCGAGTCACAATGTCTGAGGCGCTCAAGTCAGCTAAGCCTCCGATGGGCTCCATGGGTGTGGATATCTGGGACCCGGCTGTTATGAAGCCCGATCCAGCACGAGTAGCACAGGACAACTTGCTGGCAACCAAAGTCCGGATGGAGGGACTGCAGCAGAGTGCCGATGGTCTGCTTGCGGCTGCTGCTCGATTGCAGAAAGACGTCCGGCAGGAAACAAGCTACTGGGAGGAGATCCTGTCTGTCGCAGACAAGGGATGGAGTATCAGTAGGATGGGCAGCTCCCATATACTCGGTGTTCGTTTCGGGTTCCAAGGCAGTGCGAAGAGATTCGAGAACAGAGACGTTGCTGCTCTCATTGGGACCCCAGATGGTGGTGTTGCACTTGAGCGTGGGGTGGGGACAAAGCCTAAAGCCGTACGAGTGCTCGCGCGAAGGGGAGGCCGCATTGTTGGAAGCTCGAAACTGCCAGTCGTACTCGATGATGAGGAGACGACACTCGAGGCACGCATCCGTCATGCTCGTGACAGTGTCTACGATGAGGAGCTATTCTACGAAATGATCCGTGAGACCAGCGACTTGACCTCCATGGGCGTTCTGGTGCGAGGCTCCACGATCCTCTTCCCAGGATCTGGACAGGACTCCACCCAGCTTGAACTCGAACTGCTACCTCTTGATCAGGACAACTCGCTACCGCTTGACGCTACTTCAGAATCAGACTTCCTCGCTCAGGCCACCCTCGTGACTGCCCGACTTCTCTTGGGCCAGGCACATCGCGACAGGATGAACGAGAAGAAGGACGTTCCACCCCCACTTGGGACCACCGAAGTCAACACGAAGCAACAAGCACTATCTATCCTCCGCACTCTCATGCTCCTATCGCAGCACAAAGCTGCCGTCGACCAGCTCAATGCATATGTAGATAGCATGTGTAAGCTCTTGCGGAAGCTGGGAGCTTCTGCGGAAAGTCAGATGGCACACATGGGCTTACCGGTACCTGCCGACGGCATTGTCAGCACCGAAGCACTCATCACATCACTCACCAGGCCTTTGCTCGCGGAAAGCCACATCTGGCTGATCGTCTCCGATGAAAAGACACTCGATCTCAAACTCGGCATCGAGACATCGAAGGCCAACTCCCTCGGCTCAATCTTTAGCATTCATCCGCCGTCGAGCAAGCGCTTTATCGTGCCCGATATTGATACGCTTTTGGCAGCAGCAAACGACTTTCTGGCTCTGGGGTTGAGTCATGTACTGAAGGAAGAAGCTGGGGCAGGCTGGGAGCTCAACGACCGCGACGGTAGACTGACCCGGCCTGACGCTGAGGATGGGAGGGATGTGCTGTTGTTCGTGGTCGGACACGAGCCGCCGACGATTACGCTTCACGCCAAGACTACTGGTGGCAGAAAGCAGGTCGCATGGAAACTCGACAGTACAGGTGGAGCCAAGAGTTTGAAGGATGTCTGGCAGGATCTACTTGAGTGAAATGTTGTAGCGCTTCTGTTGAATGGGCACCATCATCGTCAAAGCGCCGCATAAGAATGTACCTGGTTTCTCTCGCCTGAACGCCCAGCATCTGTGCTGCTAGTGATCGCCTCGTGTCGCTCAAGTGCCGACTGTGATTGTCAACTCCGGCGAATCCAACCGTAATTCGCTGGCCAAGTATTCCAGCCAGCTTTGATTCCATGGACTCGAGGTATGTATAGCCACGACCCGAATCTCCCTCAGCCGTGGCATTCTTATGGTCACGGCACGGAGACCCACCAGAACCTCTCTGACACCAGCCAGACTCTGCACCTGGACCTGCACCTCCAAACTCCTCGTGTCGCGTGCCAAGAAGGTTCTCTCGAATCTGGCGTCGAGTCTTTCGCAAGCTTCAGTCCAGGATGGGAACGTTCTCCAGCGGTCGCAGTCGAGGGCCCGGTCGTGGAAATGAGTGTAGTAGTAGTCGATCTGCAGCGGTGTTCCACTACGAAGACTCAGAGGATGTCCAGGCTTGAGCCTTGATGGCTATGTTGAGACGCAAGGTAGCTCGAGGAGAGAGCTTCGAGGGCAACGATCAATGTCCTCCGACATACTGCAGTTGCTAGATGTCGCGTGTACGCCTCCTCGCAAGTGTGCACGGCCGTGGCGGTGTGGTGGTATGTGGTGAGCAGCAGCAGCTCTCGTCGGGAAGGTCGAGAAGGCCTGGCATCTTTGGCGATGTATCGTGCGTTGAGCGTGAGTCTGGATGTCTCAATCTGGTGGGTGTGCAGTGTTGGAAGATTCTCGAGCCGGGGTTTAGATCAGTGTTGTGGGAAGTGCGCCGGCGTAGGAACGATTGTTTCCCTCAAGTTTCAGTGTAGGTCATCGTGTTGAGAGGATCACTTGATCGCACAGCAGCTAGGCCAGCTGAGAGAGACATCACCACGGCGCGTGGTATACGGTGTTTTCCACGTTGCTTACAACCACTGAGCCATTAGAAGTGGTTCTCGATGCACAGGACCAGTTTCATGGTTTTGGGGAAAGCACCAGTGGTCTCCACAATGAGCAAACCTGCTGAACCACTGGAGGTCCTTTGCATCGCGTAATAGAAGCACTACGCTCATAGAGCGATTCATATCACAGTCAAGGTTAGATGAACAAGATCACGACTCCCGCATGTTCAGGAAGACGTTTCTCGTCGTAATTTGATCAATGACAGATGTCGTTCTGGACGAGGTGCTACAATCAGTGTGATGTTGTCTAAAATGTGTTTCGAGGCGGCAGAGCCAGTCCTCGTAAAGCGCCGAAGCTCTTTTCTACTGCTAGAGGTTGTGCTCGTCTACTATCCGGCTCGGGCGTAATCTGTTTCCTGTTGCTAGCACTAGCATCGCTATTGCTTAGGTTCAACATCGCTGTAGTTTAGATCCAACATCGCTGTAGTTAAGATCCGTCCCCTTGTTTCCGGGGGAGACCCCCTGGACCCCCCTACCTGCGGCGCTAGCTTATTATAGTAGTAGATGTCGCTCCGCTAGGCTTAATAACCTCGGCTCGAGTGTTCGCAGGCTTACACGTCGATATAGTATTGCGCGGTAGATGTCTAAATCCGTGTTATAGTGTTGACTGCGCACGGCCTCGTAAGCTCGGCGCATGCCGCAGTCTCCACCTACACGGATTTAGCCAATCGCTCGCTACACCGACAAGCGAGCGTTAATTAAGACTCGCTTACGCTCGTCTAATGAACGCTTCGCTTGGTCGGTGCAGCTTCGCCCTTCTAATGATGTGTGATATGGTCCATTGATCCATATTCCAGCTCCTGGTTGTCAATGTATGCTTCGAAAGCATTATGCCGAATACTTTAGCAGATGAGGTCCAGATGCCCCACTTTAGAGCGAACTTCGATTTAGTGTTGCGCCGGCCCTCGCCTGAGGATGTCATCGAAGGATTGCAGCAGTGTGGCAGCACAGTTCAGGGCACACGTGTTGGAAGGAGCTGGAGGATCTGGGAGCTGAAGTCGGAATGCCTACATCGGTCTGTAAGCAAACAAAAAAAAGCGTTGGTACATACCCTGAAAGTCTCCGCCAACACCATCAACCATGCCCATCTCCAGAACCAGCATCATATTCGTCTCCGGCGCCTGGCATACCTCCTTCCACATCCAACCAGTAATCCCACACTTAGAAAAAGCCGGCTATCGGATCATACCATGTACCCTCCCAGCAGCCGGGACCAAAGGCTCCACATACGAGGAAAACTACACTGCGATCCAAAACGCAGCGGAAGAAGAACTCGCCCTCGGCCAGAATGTCGCCCTAATCCTGCACAGCGCCGGTGGAGCCAGTGGCTGTGAAGCCGTCAACCAGCTCCTGGCCAGTCCCGTCAACACTTTCGCAGACAGCATCCAGATCATCTTCCTCGCCTCCTTCATCGCGCATGAACACATCACCAAGCGCTTAATGGAGGAAGGACACATCCGCTTCGACGCGGGGGAAGGTGTCATCTACCATGAGAAGCCGTATGAGGGCTTCTTCAACGATATGGATCGAGAGAAGGCAAGGCCTTTCGTGGAGGCTTTGACGTTCTTTCAGCCGACGCAGGTTGAGTTCTCGTCAGATGTGTGGCAGAAGGTGCCGTTGACGCATGTGGTGTGTGAGAGGGATGAGTCTGTGTTGCCGGAGACGCAGGTGGCGTTGGCGGAGCAGTATGGGATGAAGGTGGTGAGGCTTGATGCGAGGCATGATCCTTTTGTTAGCCAGCCGGAGAAGTTTGTGGAGGTTGTTGATGGGATTCTGAAGGGGTGAGGGGCATGTGAAGTTGCACAGTCAGAGAGAGCTGTGAGCCTCCGGCATCGTGTAGACTGGTACAGGATAGAGTCGAAGATGGTCAGTCGTTGAGTGAATCACGAGCACTTCAGGTCAGCACAGCCCGTGACGCTCCAGCAGCATAGGTTGTCGTTCTGAAAGAGGGCAATGGAAGTTGAACTCTTTCTCCCTTGTTCTTGGCCTCTGCTGGCCCGACCACACCAACTCACTGGACTCGCTTGACTGTATAATGCATTGCATCTGATGACAGCCCTTAGCTTCCGCCCTGCTTTGGCGAATAATGTTCTGGACGAGGGTGTTGACCGAGAATGCGAACTTCGCCTCCTACGCTAGACCTGTTCCTGTCGTGGAGTGGTAAGGGTCTTCTGCGTTTTCCTAACAAAATTATCGAACCACTTGCGCTCAACGTAATTACCCGCCATTGCCTCCTCGCACTCTCGCGTACCACACTCCACTCCAATTCTCCACCTTCACGTCTCCATCGTACGAGAGCATTGTTGTGCAAGGCTATATAGGCAGCGTACATTGACGAAGAAACGACCACGCCAACACATCTCCCTATAACCGACACAGCAACACACCATCCACAATGGGCGCAACACAACTCGAGAAGGAAGACAAGGAGCGCGATGCTGCCTTCAAGGAAGCCCTCCACGGCAAAAGCGCCCAACGAGGCACCTGGTCCGCCATGCTAAGCAAGAACAAGGACGCCCAAAAAGCCGCCGTCGACGAATACTTCAAGCACTGGGACAACAAGGGCCACGAAGACGAGACGGAGGAAACCCGCAAGCAGCGCCGCGACGAGTACGCAACCCTCACCCGCCACTACTACAACCTCGCAACCGACCTGTACGAGTACGGCTGGGCACAATCCTTCCACTTCTGCCGCTTCTCCAAGGGCGAGCCTTTCCGCCAGGCATTGGCTCGACACGAACATTACCTCGCCCTGAAGATGAACCTGCAAGAGGGACAGCGAGTTCTTGATGTGGGATGTGGTGTGGGTGGACCAGCGAGGGAGATTGCCAAGTTCTCTGGTGTGAATATTGTTGGGTTGAACAACAACGATTACCAGATCGAGCGCGCGACACGGTATGCGGAGAAGGAGGGTCTTTCGAATCAGCTCAGCTACGTCAAGGGCGATTTCATGCAGATGAGCTTTCCGGACAACAGCTTCGATGCCGTCTACGCGATTGAGGCGACGGTGCATGCGCCTTCCCTTGAGGGCATCTACAGCGAGATCTTCCGCGTGCTGAAGCCGGGTGGTGTGTTTGGTGTGTACGAGTGGCTCATGACGGACAAGTACAACAACGATGATCTGCACCACCGCGAGATTCGCTTGGGAATTGAGGAAGGTGATGGAATCTCGAACATGGAGAAGATCGAGGTGGCGCTGGAGGCGATGAAGGCAGCTGGCTTCGAGCTGGAAGAGCACGAAGATCTCGCAGACCGACCGGACGAGCTGCCATGGTACTGGCCGTTGTCTGGTGAGCTCAAGTACATGCAGAGCGTGTGGGACTTGCCAACGCTGGTCCGCATGACCCACATCGGTCGTGGTCTGGCGCACAGATTCGTCGGTGGTCTTGAGATGATTGGGCTGGCGCCACGGGGTACGCAGAAGACGGCAGATTCGCTGGCTAAGGCTGCTGATTGCTTGGTCGCGGGTGGTAAGGAGAAGCTGTTCACGCCCATGTACCTTATGGTGGGCAGGAAGCCGGCGAAGTGAGAGCAAGTAGAGCAGGACACAGAGGCGTTTGGTGGGAGTGAAGTGGATTCAGACGTTTCTGAGTGAGACTTGGTAACCCAGCATGGCGTTGAAGTGTGTGTATAGAGTATGGAGTTTTTACATAATCTACAAGTACTCCATTGAAGGAGTTTCACCAATGGCTGCGCTCCCTCTGTTCAATACCGCAGGTGATGCGCCGGCTGCACCATTACCGCTCCGCAGTGCTGTCTCCGTCTGCCTTCTGCTGCTTTCTGGGCGATGTAGTGCCAAAAGACCCTTCAAGCGTGGTCGCTCGGCAGTCTTCTTGTGTCGTGACGGGTCTCTCTCGCAGCGTATTGATTGACAGTTCGCCGGCCTCCGCGTATCTTTCTGGCTGTCAACGAGGCGAGAGCTACCCGATTCATTCGTTGATGATATAACTCTCTCGCTCAAAGTTTCCATCCATCGCGCTCCCGGGAAGGTCCTGCATAAGACCCAGGTCGTGGCTCATCATCTCCTCTCCTCTCTACCTTCATGCCATGCTTCGTTCTCCACAGCTGTCCTCCCCCCCTTCCTCTCAAAAAATCGAATCCTTAATCTCCTTGAAACTCTTCTTCGTCCCCTTTAGCCTTCCAGCCTCATCATTGTCCAACCTCTGCGTATGCTCGTGGATATTCAATTTATACTTCTCCCCGCCCACGTTCCTCCCTTGCACCACATTCTCCCGCAAGATTCGGGTGACGCCTTGCGCGTGCTCGACGGCTTGGCCGGCTTCGAGACCGCCTTCTTTGAGGGTTCTCTTTTCGCGGAATTGGGAGCGTGCGAAGTCGCGGGAGGCGCGCAGGGTGGCTTGGTCGGAGGCGAAGGCTATCTTTGTGGCGCGCAGGAGGGCGCGGTAGGTGCTGAGGATGGCGAAGCGGTTTGTGAGGCGTTCGGCGAAGGTTAGGTGGACGGACATTTTGGTTGGGGGTGGGTGTGTTGATTTTGAGGAGGGATGGAAGTGGAAGGTAGTGGTCACATGTTTGAGATCGAGATCGAGGTTCGGAGCGGAGGTTTCTCCGTGCGACTTCGTTCTTGAGATTTCTCAGCGAGCGATCTCGACAGTCACTTCTAACAACATCGACGGGCGAGATACTGAATATCGTGCTCGCTGTGGTCGCATTCATATCTATCACACATTGGAAACAGACCTGACTGCAAAGCCTGCCCGCGAACCCAGAACCACCACGAGGCAACATGCCACCTCAAATCAAGCAGGACCTGAACAGATCAGGTTGGGAGACGACCGATCTGCCATCCTGCTGCGAGCGATGCCTAGGAGACAACCCATTTACTCAGATGCTCAAAGAGGACTATGGTGAAGCCTGCAAGCTCTGCACACGACCTTTCACTGTCTTCAAATGGAAAGCCGACCGAACATCACGACAAAAGCGAACCGGTATCTGCTTGACTTGCGCGCGACTCAAGAACTGCTGTCAGTGCTGTATGCTAGATCTGGCCTTTGGACTGCCTATCACGATTCGAGATGCTGCGTTGAAGATGGTTGCGCCGGGACCGCAGAGTGAGGTGAACCGAGAATACTTCGCACAGAACAATGAGCGCGAGATTGAAGAGGGCAGAGGACTCGAAGGATACGAAAAAACAGACGAGAAGGCACGCGATCTGCTACGGAGACTCGCCAGTTCAGAACCATACTACAAGAAACAAAGACGGCTAGAAGCTGAAGCGGAGTCGGAAGGTGGACAGAAGCTGCTTGAAGGTGGTTCAAGTGCAGAAGGTGGACACAAACCAGGACCTATCAGAACAGCAGACTCGCGACCAAAGTCACAATATGGCTCAGCATACGGCCCTCCATCTCGAGGCGGAGCAGCACCAAGAGGCGGCAGAGGAGGTGCACGAGGTGGCCGAGGCTTCCCAGGAGGAGCAGCATTACCGATCAAGCCGGAAGATATCGCTCCACCTAGGGACACCAACATCACATCGCTATTCGTCACTGGAGTCGAGGACGACATGCCAGAACACGAAATCCGGTCCCACTTCCAGCAGTACGGTGCACTCCGATCGCTCGTCTGCAGCCATCGATCACATTGCGCATTTGTAAACTACATGGAACGAGAAGGCGCAGAGGCTGCAGCGGCAGCATGTCAGGGAAGAGCAGTGGTGAAGGGCGTACCGTTGAGAGTGCAGTGGGGCAAGCCGAAGCCATTGGACAATATGGATCGCGATCAGAGGATGGAGAATGCTAGAGCTGGCAGGGCCGTGGAGAGCCGGCAGAAGGCGATAGCAGGACCGGCTGGTCAGAAGGCTATTGCTGGTGGATCTGCGCAGGTGGAGGATCTGGATAGTCTTGCTGCTGTTGCTCCGCCGCCTGGTCAGGGTGAGGTGGAGTATGCGGCGATGGCGGGGGAGTAGGAGATTGCATGTGAAGAGTGGGGTGGTCTTGGGGCATGTGAACTTAGCGAGGCGTTCGGCGAAGTGATGGAAGTGAGGTGCATTTTAGATCGGGCATGTGATGGTACGTGCGTTTCCAACGTCACTTGTCGCAGAACCTCTTTCCCCTTTCCTTCCTCGCCACTTTCAACTCACAATCTCAAACCTCTGCACACAACAACCACCACCACCGCGGCTGATCCTTTCCACCAACTCCACAACCACACACAATTCACCACCTCCACAAACGTCCATCACGTATATTCACTGTTGCAAATGAGCTCGAGGTCGCACGAATACTGACCTGATACTTCCAGCATGGCTGCGAGCTCGCGTCTACTTCAATTGCCGGCTGAGCTTCGCAACGCGATCTACGAGTTGGCCTTTACGACCAAACACGATCTCGACGAGAAGGTCGACCTCCTTGCTGCAAAACCTCCTGATGGCAAGGCCCTCCTCGCGACCTGCCGTCAGGTCTATAATGAAGCGTGCGAACTCTACAAGACCAAGTATCGCGAGTTCTGGACCACTAGCAGCTTCGTGGTGACGGTGAACGGGGTACCTGTGCGGAATCAAGTCGCATCGCCGAAGACTGCAGACATCGAGAACATAAGCACGCTCGAGGTCGTACTCGGCTCCTTTGGGCACAGTGATATCCGACAGAGATTCAACATCTATACTCTGGTTGACAAGCGCGGCGGCTGGTGCGTGGACGGACGTGATTACATCTGGGCGGGATACGGTGCTGGGGGCCGTCTGGTCTGCCGCAGGGCATTCACGAAGGAGGAGCTCAGTTACCTATGTTCTCAGGCCGCTAGAAAGCTATCCTTCAGCAAGAGGTTGTGGGACACCTTTGGCGTTCCTGAGGCGGTGTCGGAAACCGACAAGGAGTACAGACCTGCTATCAAGGGGGCTCGAGATGCCTGATATAGATGCAGGGACAACAAACTTGGAGTCGACAGCATGCTGAACGACAGGCTTCGCGGCTGCAGTTGACGCTGTGCAGGGATGATCCCTCAGCGCAGCGCCAACGCCGAAACCATTGCAGATAAGCAGGTGGAGCTGCATGTGATAGCACGTGCTTCGGGACCTCAACTTTGAAGTCACTAAATGCAAACACTTCTTTCAACACTTAACCCCTCCGACTCACACAAACAACAACCTACAGTCGACATCCTTTCTCCGTGGCAATCACCTAGCTCACCTTCCAAAACCACAACACCACCTCTCAGGCACCATCGCCCGTGTGTACAGACTGCTGACCGCAAGAACGCTAACTCGACACGCAGCATGGCACCACCCACGGACTTCCTCGAAAACAGCATGGGCTCACGTCTTTTGTCGCTTCCTGCCGAGCTGCGCAATATCATCTACGAGCTGACCTTCACGACGGACTACGATGACGACGAGAAAATTCGTCATTCGAGGACTTCGCGACATGTGCGCGGATTACTCGATGTTCTTGCTGCTATACTGCTAGATGCTACTCGAGCATAGCTAACACCGTCTGTAGATCGACCTCATCACTACGAAGCCGCCAAGCAAGATGCTTCTCTGTACTTGCCGTCAGATCTACGATGAGGCGCATCTGATCCACAGAACTCAATACCGCAAATTCTGGTCATCCGGCAAATTCCTGCTAGACCTGGGACCAGCGAGATCCGACAACGGCTACACCGTCCGGCTGAGACCAGACGTTGACCACGTAAACAGCTTGCAAATAGAATATATGGCGATGGGCTTTATAATGTTCGACAAAAGGGGTCACTGACGGTACGAAGACGCTTCGTTGAGTGGAAGGGTCTGGTTTGGTTGCGACACCAATGGTAAATGGGAGCAACTCATTGACCCGACCGAGGCCGAGCTGAAGGAGTGCCGCGGTCGCTCGGCGAGGCATACACCTCTCCGTGAGCTGCTGGTGGAGATGTTCGTCGGAGAGGCCAGTGAAGACGGTGACGAGAACGCAGAGTAGTGCTCCAGAGGGATTCGGGAGATCCAGCTGAAATTGGTCGAGCATACTTATTGGACGGTGGCAAGCCTTACGGGTGGTCATGCAATTGCCGGGGCACTTCGAAGCTCGCGGACATAGTGCACACACTTGCAGTAGCCAGAAAAAGTACGTGGGATGCATGGGAGTTTGATAGATCATCCTGCGTCTTGTAGCACAACATCTCGCCTTGCCTCGAGTCGGTTCAGGACACGCCAGATATCACCAGACTATGCCATGTCTGACATCGTACATTACCTGGCCAGTTCTCACACCACGACTTACGCCATGGGTCACACTGTCATGCAGCTCTCTGCAAGTAGGAGTTTTGACGCCCACATGATCCGATCAAACAGTGGGTTCTCACGTCTTTGAGGAGCTCAAAGGTCAATTGAGCGGCTCGAAACATCTCTATGATTGGACGTCGCCACTTGAAGTTGCTTGATCGACTGATGAGGCGGCTGTTGACCTAGTGGGCTATGGGTGGATACTGGAGAGTTGTGTGGAGCTGCTGCGCTGTTGCTGGAAGGCGTTTGAGCGGGAGGCAGTGAGCAAGCTCGGGTGGAATGTGTTTAGTAGAAGCTTGGATAGTTCTACATGCTTGCATTCGGGAGGCATTGTCTAGTCTGCCCTTGGTAGTATACACATCCCGGTTGAACGCCCTCCGACGGTTGATGAATGTTATGTTTCATTGAATTCGTAACTTGTCGACTTCCCAACTCCAGAGACAGCCTGCTGTAATCTCCTTCCGCGTTGAGGTCGAGTAGGTAGTGCTGCTATCCTCCTCGACGTACAAGAGCCTTTGCGACTTCAAAGCTCAGGTTGATGGCTGTGAGAATGGTCAGTGGTCGTCTCTTTGTCGCGCCAATGGATGGCGATGCTTACCGGTGCTAACGCTTAGACCATCTTGGGCAGACGTCTCCATGGGACACGCTCAGTGAAGCGAGCACCTCGCCTTACAAGTCTGTTATAGTTGTAAGGTCCAGCCTTGTCATGCTGAATCGGCATCCTGAGAGCGATCCAGAAGGCGGCGAAGCCAGTGCAGGTTGCCCAGGCAGCGGCACTGGTGTAGAGCATCTTTGATCCAGCAGTGGTAGCGAACATGATTGCGGTTTGTGTTGGTGTCGAAGTTGTGCAGAAGGACGCAAAGAACTGGTGAACTGAAGAGTGAAGAGTGGAGAGTCAGTCGTGAAGAATTGTGTGAAACGGAGAGCGACTTGCGAGGTACCTTCGCCCCTGCCTTATAAAAGGTGGAACGAACAGGTCACGAGGGCGTGCCTGTTGTGCTCACATGTGCTTTACCCCGCGCGGCGCAGCTAAACAAGCAACCTCGCGAGAGGAATGGCGTGGTCTGGGGTAATGCACGACGAAGTAAAGGCGTCGCGATCAGCTCATTGATTGGATGATGTGCTCTACCCGAGCGGACATGCTCGTCGCTCCGGGCCATGGATGCTTCCTGAATGGCTTTAGCCGCATTTTCCCATGGGGAATGGTCTGTGTGTTGCTCACATGCTAGCCTGGCCCCTTTGCCGCTCTTTGTTCGTGAGGACGGTCAAAGAGTTCGAGGCAGTCGAGCATGCTGCATGTTAGGAGCTCTGCAGTATAGTGCAGTGTCATTATTGCTTACGGCAAGAGGAATCAGGCGACAGTGCATGCAACTTGGACAATTGGCAGCTCATTGGGCCCGCGCGGCATCGTATCGGGACGCATCACGCCACGGCTTCGCTGATTGTCTGATGTCACATGGCAGGAGCTGCGACACACTACGGCGGAATCTCGAGCTCCGGGCATTCCACCTCTTGCTCAGGCTCGTTTCAGAGAACTACTGGTCGTCGCTGTAGGTCTTGAAAGCGCTCCGGAAGTAGCTCCTGTGGACTATCAACCGTCTTGTCACTCTCTTAGTCTTGGGTATGGAGATTTTTCCTGCATGTAGCGCTCATGAGTATTGTTCCGGTTGGTGCCCTCCGGAGCACTCGGTGCTGAGCTGCGAAGATCTGCATTTCTTTGTCATCAGCGGGCAGAGCTCCGTGTGCAAGCAGTGCAACAACTACCGATACGGTTGCTACGCCAGTACCACAGTCCATAGCAAGAAACCAACGGTTGAACCAAAACAAACCTGCCGCCATGGACACCGCGACAGGTGGCTCTGGCAGCGGATGAAGTTGGAAGCAGAAGTGGCACTATTCTGGGCGCCGAAGTCTCGCCATTCGCCTTTACAATGTTATGGCATTGCCGAAATCGCACATTTTCAAACACTCAACTCGACTACGATAGACTGCGATTGTAAAATCCTTATGGGGTCTTGCCTTCGGGTCACGCTCCTCGCCAGATCGATGACAAGACATACACCCACCCGGGAGGATAGAGTCAGAAAGGCAGAGGGACCATGCTGTATGTAATTTGACATTATTCATACGACGAGTTGCAGCTGCGCCTCGAGATCGGGAATCATTGCCTTGGTGCCTGGACAGTCTGCCGAATGCTTCAGGAAGTCGTGTTCCGATCGCGCGACGTGCTGCATCGTGAACAGCTTCGCCGTCACATCGATTCCCGGGGCGACGAGATGAGAAAGAGCCTCATTTGGCCTGTTGGGTTGGAAATCTCGAGAAACTTCCTCGCAGCCCAAGCACCAGAGCCCGCGCTCAACGCCTCCATTCGTTGGTAAGGCTAGAAACGGGACAGATGCCATGCCGCAGAAGCGGTCGTTTGGGACGTTTGCCTCACTCGGACGCGACAATATCTCTTCACCAGGCGCCTGTAATGCTGCAGTTGATATCCAGCGTAGCGTGCGGTACTTTTTCGGTGAAAGTCCTGCTGCGCGTTGATCTTGGAGTGCACGCGCCAGATGTTCTGCGGATTTGCCGTGTGCGATGGCAAGCTCTTTGGCGGCTCTGACGCTGACAAGCCGATGGCGCCGCTTAGAGCTAATAGTGTACTTGACATAATACTTTCCAGGCACGCTGTGGAGTGTCGGCAGCCTTTTTATGTCCGCCGCGGGAAGGCCGAAGGCCTTCTGCGCCTCGGACCTCGAAACGACCCACAGGCTTTGGTTGCGTGGTAGGCACTCGTAGCAGCATCTCTGGCAAGTCGGTAAGAAGAGGAAAGGGCCAAAATCACCACATGAAGAGCAAGCCACGGAGCGCAAAGTGGTGTGGATTGTGTGTGCTGCAAAGTCGCAGAGCAGCTTCGTTGATCCCAGCGCGGCCAAGGCGAGTGGCGCATGTCGCAGGAGGTCCCGATACTCGGGCAGTGATGCTACTACTGCGACTCCCCGCGAGCACGTTCGAGTCAGCCTCGAGAGAGTCTGTAAGTCGAGCATGGAGACGATCCAGTGCAGGAGCTCAAGTGGAAGAACATCCAAAGTCCCAAAGGAGGCGTCCGCAGCCACGTTGCGCTTGATACTGATCGCCACTGCAAGCTTTGATGGCTTGATCATGCCGTTCATGATATGTCGATGCTGGTGTGCAAGGTTGGCTAACAACTGATAGCCCAGACGCCATCGCTGCGGTGGCCGTCGCGTGGTCTACGCGTCGAATGTGGTGTCTTTCTGGGTATGATGAGAATACGACCGGATGGACAGTGACTGCGATTGTATCAGCAACGGAAGCGAAGGTAGCGTGATATCATGTCGGTCTCTGCAGATACATGTAGCAGCCAGCAGGAAGGGTGAGAATAACAAGAAGGCGCGTGCCGTGACGATCTCGGCACTCGGCACTCGGCACTCGGCCCGAGCAGCTTCCGCGGCTTCCGCATTTTTCTTGTCCAGGATAACCACTTCCATACACGACTCCATCATCTCCATCATCTCCATCATCCCCACTCAATATGCAAGCCAAGAGGCACGGCGATGCTGTGCTTGTCTGCATAGGCGAAGCTGTGGGTATCGGCAACGCACAGCATGAAGGACATAAGAGAAGTACCGATTCCACTGTTTCCTTGCTCGTAGAGCATCTGGATCTGTCATCTTCATCATGGTCGACTTCCTCTTCAGCAAAGATAACCTGCCAAAGCAGCTGATTATCAACAACGAGTATGTCAACTCGAAAAGCGACAGGAAGCTCTCGGTCAGAAATCCCAAGAATGGAGAGCTCGTTGCAGACGATGTGCCCATAGCAGGGGAGCAGGATCTTGACGCTGCGGTTACCGCCGCTGAGAAAGCCTTTCCAGCATGGAAGGCAACTCTGCCCAGCAAGAGACGTGATATGCTCAACAAGCTTGCCGATCTGATCGATGAGCATGGCAAAGCACTGGGCGAGCTGACCAGAATCACTCTGGGTGCACCGTGGGGCAGTTTCGGACTCTTCGAGGTCAGTCTATGTGCAGAGACTTTGCGGTACAATGCTGGGTATGATTTATCTTTTGCGGTGCAAGCTGTGTCAGGCTGACAGTGGCGTTAGATGGACAGACAAGTTCGCAGGCGAGTCCTACCCGCAGGAAGACGGCTTCCTCAAGATCGTTCGTAACGAACCATTGGGTGTGACAGCTGGCATCATTCCTTGGAACGGCCCCATCGGTAATGTTGGCCTGAAGGCAGGTCCTGCTTTGGCGACTGGAAACTGCTTCATCTTGAAGCCTTCGGAGAAGACGCCGTTCGCAGCTCTGGCATTGCTTCCACTCATCAAGGAAGCTGGCTTTCCACCGGGAGTGTTTCAAATCTTGTCTGGGGATGGTACTACTGGTGCACTGCTTGCCAGCCACATGCGAGTGCGTAAGGTGTCTTTCACTGGCTCGATCCCTACAGGCAAGAAGATTCAGGAAATGGCCGCTAAATCCAACTTGAAGCGTGTTACTCTTGAGTTGGGAGGCAAATCTCCTGCCGTGGTGTTCAACGACTGTAATCTGGACAATGCCGTTACATGGACTGTGAATGCCATCACGGGTCACTCTGGCCAAGTCTGCTTCGCCGCTTCACGAGTATACGTGCAAGAAGGCATCTACGATAAATTCATCGAGAAGTACAAAGAAGCTTTCGAAGAGCGCACGAAAGCACTAGGTGACCCTGACTCCGAGTCGACCCTCATGGGACCACTGGTCGACGAAGCTCAGTTCAAGCGCGTGACCGGCTTCATCGAGCGTGGCAAGTCTTACGAAGCAGGCACACTCCTCACCGGTGGAGCTCGTGTTGGCGACAAAGGATACTTCATCGAGCCTACCATCTTCACCAACGTCAAGCCAGACGCCGAGATCCATACGGATGAGATCTTCGGCCCTGTGTCTGTAGTGCGTACATTCAAGACTGACGAGGAAGTCCTCAAGATCAGCAATGATAGCGAGTACGGGCTCATGGCTGGGGTGTTCACGCAGGATATCAACAAGGCTATGCGCGTTGCGAGTGCTTTTGATTCTGGGATGGTGGGCATCAATTGCATTTCGTTGATGATGACGCAGGCGCCCTTTGGAGGCTCGAAGCAGAGTGGTGTTGGGAGAGAGGCGGGTGTTCATGCTTTGAGGGCGTTTACGGATCCGAAGACGATTATGGTGAATATGACGTACTAGAGCGGTACCGAGCTCGAGGTGAATGCAGTCCGTATTACGATCGTAAGGAACGGTCCGCTATTCCGTGTTCACATGTGTGGCACGTGCCAACGAACCATTCCCGCTAATATAAAAGCTTGAAACTTCGTTCTTTCCAGGATTCGCACCATCACCGTACATCACCGCTACACGAGGGACCACCGCAACACTCACAGGCAGTCTTTACGACCACGCGCAGACCACCAGTATAGAAGTTGTGACCACAATATCCAAGTCGCGCGACACTACATACATAATCCAGAGCTCCATTCCGCAAAACTCGACATGGCACCTACCACTTTCCTCACCCTCCCAGCCGAGCTTCGCAACGAGATCTACGAGCTTGCTTTCACTTCTGCTCACGACTCGGTCAACAACGAGGCTATTGACATCCGCGAGACAAGTCCGCCAAGCAAGGCGCTCTTATTCGCAGGTCGCCAGACCTACAACGAGGCTGCTAAGATCTACCAAGAAGCATATCGCAAGTATTGGGTAGAACCCCACTTCGAGCTCGATGTCGACAAGACACCACTTACCGAGGACGGGCGAGAGGCCATTCAAGGGGTTAACGCCGCAGATATGGCTCACATCACCAACCTGATCATCAAAGGTACCCCCATTACCCGGGGCAGACGCAACTCATACATCGATCTTCATCGTCTGTCATATGGATGGCGCTACGAAGCCATCACGTTGAGCCTCACGTCCTTCATAATCGCGAAGCGAGATCAAAGCGGAGACGTCAACTTATACTGGTCGCGCAAAGGTGATAGACTCGCCGAAGCGGCACTGTGTCCTGATGCGGTGCTCGAGCTGAGCTGGGGGGAATTGGACGTGGTGCTGAAGGACTTATTGGGAAGGTAACCGAGCGCTCAAGGGTGCATATGCTGCACTCAACGAGAGTGTCAATTCTAGGGGAGCGCATCGACGAGGAAGAGAGAGAGAGAGATGACATGGGAGCAAAGCGTATGAGCTAGATACAGGATATAACAGCTCCACGAATAGACACGGAGCACAGCGCATCTTCCTCTCAAAGCTCATCCTTCCCATTCGCATCCGCCTTCTTGGTCCCAAAGTCTTCCGCACACTCAAACGACGAAGCATCCTTCGCATCACCACCGACATACCTCGCCACCTTTGGATACTGGCAGATCGGTCTACTTGCGCCAGCAGGCGACGCACCCTCCAGCTCTTCCGGTGCTTTCCCTTTCTCGACCCAGTCGACAAGGGAATCCCACACATTGCCAGGGTAGTATCCAGGGCCGCCGAAGCAGTGGCCCACTCCAGGCGCCTCGAAGTAGCGGTAATAGTCACGTGCGCTCGGATCTTGCTCCAGGACCTGGTCGTAGTATTGGGCTGTGGTGTTGGGAAGGAGGAGCTCATCAGCAAGGCCGTGCCTGGGATTGATGTTAGCGAGATCAAGTAGCATGAGGCTAGAAGCACGAACCATGTAATCATCTTTCCACCAGCGGCCTTGAACTCGCTCAGATCAGTCCAATCAGCATTCATCACGGAACCGTACTCTTGCGAAGATCTCCGCAGAAAGTTGAAGAACTCGTCCTCGCTCATCTTCAACGGATTATAGTCCGGATCCTTCGCAATGAAGTACTGCAACCACTGTGCACTGATCATGAAGGGTATTTGTCGGCACTTGCCGTCTTCACACCATGTCTGTGCTAGGCCACCCGTGCCAATCGCCTCCTGTTGCTCAGGGCCGAAGGGCATGTCTCGACCCTGACCAGGGCGTCTCGCTTGTCCGTCCTGTTCGGCTCCGGCCCAGACAGCATTCACAATGTCTGCTGTCTTCTTCGTGATTGTCGATTTGCTTGAGCAGCACTTTCGCCCCACTGCGTCTTTAGCATCGAAGTGACAAAGGCCAGGAGCAGAGATCACGCCGTCTTTGACGCCATCGAGCTCGTCACAAGCTTCTATGACCAATTCGTGGACGGCAGCGAGCTCACAAGCTGCAGGTACATAGTCATGCTTGATCATCTGCACATGCGCCCAATGCATACCGACCGTAAAGCTGGCCCAGTCAATCGCTGGTGCCGCCGCTAGAATACCGTCGTAGTTCTTTGGATATCGCTGTGCCTGCACTAAGCCTTGCCGACCACCATTGGAGCATCCATTCCAGTAGGAGTACTTAGCTGGCTTCCCATAGAAGCTCGAGACAACTTGCTTCGAAATCGCCGTCATGTCGTCCAAAGTTAGGTACCCATTGTCTTGCAGCAACTGCCAGTCAATATTTCCAGGACTCTTGAGCGCCCAGCTACTCGCGTTGACGGGGTCCATGGAGTGACCAGAGTCGGTGAGAGCAGTGGCGTAGCCTGCGGCAAGTCCTGCGATATGCGCTTCTGAGAATCCACCTGATAGACCTCCGCCACCCAGTGCGATGAATCGCTCATTCCAATCTGAAGTGGGGAGCGCGATGCAGACGTTCACGTTGTCGTTTGTACCAGGGTGGGTGTAGGTCACTGTTACGTTGCAGAAGGTTACTGGTTTTGGTTCGCTGGCGATTTGGAACATCGGGGCCATGATCCCCCATTCATTATAGTCTTTTACCTCTTGTGCTTGGATGTTGAGGACCTCGAGGCCGAAGTATTCTGGTGTCTTGATGTTGTTGGCAGAGCATGGTGTCTGTTTTGCTGCTGCAAGTGTAAGTGCAGAGCAGACTATTGCAGTAAGTGTCAATTTATGCTTCATCTTGAGGCACGTAGAAGAGGAGGTTGATGAAGGCGTGTTGGATGATCGAGAAGTGCACGCAAAGAAATGTATGAGTTTCCAGAAATACTGTAGCACAGGTGACGTAGAGCATCGTTGTGCCGGATGGAACGAGGGAAGCGATGTGCATAAACTTCGCGGCCGCTCCACCTGACCCCAAAATTTATCTTCGATACCCACTCTTTAATACCTATTATATCTTTGTCACCCACACTGTCTTTGATAGCTATATCGTTACCGCTTTTATATCATATAGCAACAACCGCTACAGCGACACTACTTCGGAAGGAGGCGGAAGTAGCTATCGAAGACCGGGTGGGTGCCGAGAATAATGGGCATCAAAGAGTGGGCATTGAAGATGGATTTCGCCACCTGACGGCGTCAGTAGCATCCGAATGCGAGTACGCTAATCAGCTCCAGGTTATGGCTGGCCGTTCCAAAGATGCCTTGCTCTATACTAGCCGCATGAGTCATTTTGTAATGCATGTCGTTAGAATTCCTTCCGTTGCAGTTAGGGCTACTCGGGACCTCCGTGGAGTGAGCATGGCTTTGATAAAACTCAGCACAACAGGACCAAGGCTACCGAATCGCACGCCATTCAAGCACATACCGTTCGATCGCGTCGGTATCGCTACATGTTGTAACGCCGAAGCGCTCCATCCACCAACTTTGGATATCTCTTGCACCTGTAGTGGCGCCATGGCATGCAGTCCTGACAGCGGCACGATCTTCTCGTCTCGGCGTCAGGCTTTAGCCCTTGCTAAACATCCGGCGGGACGCAGTTTACACCAGACGATGCATCGTTCAATCGTTTGCCATGGGCGCTTCTGCACAGTCTGTGTCAATCGAGGCTCTTAAGCTATGGACCTGGCTTGCCATGTTTTCGCAGTGTCATGCTAATGTGCGGTGGTGATCTGTATGTTCGAGCCAATCTGCGACTGGAGCTGCCTCTCGATCGGCTGAATGGCCTGCAAGACTTCTTGCTGGCCCTGAGTGGCAGTCATGACCTTCCTCTCCTCGTCCATCTCTTGTAGGATACTTTGCTGATTTTCGAGAAGAGCAAGCATCTTGTGCTGCTGAAATTGCATGTCAATAACTCGAGAGCTCGTTTCTCGCATCTCGAGGCGATGTTGATAGTCCACTTCTCTGAGGATGGAATCTGAAATTCGCCGGATCGTCGTCATTGCTTTGTCAAGTTCAGAGCGGTAGCTATTGTCCATGGAAGCCATGAGTGTCCGCATAAATCGTCGGCCTTGAATCTCTTGGAGCGATAGTCGCAAAACGTTGAGCACCTCCAGGTAGCAATCTGCGATCATGCGGGACAGCTTATCGCTTTCGTATAGTTGCCTCTCCCTATTACAGACCTCAATCACTTCTGTCATCTCGAGCAGGGCGTTTGCGACGGAATCGACTTCATTCTGGACATTGTCAGCCTCGCTCGGATCACTTGTGGCCAACGAATCGGACTGACCTCTATCCTAGCTGCAGTCGACAGGATGATCTTGATGCCCCCGTAGAATGCACCTGCCGGTGACTGCACTGCGCTTTCTGTGAGGCTGCTGGGTGCCCTAATCTTCTCAACAAGTCTACCCACGCGCTTGAATGAGGCGGTCTGGTCTGGTTCAACGCTCCAATATGGTCCATGATTTCATCCCATGCCGGAGCACTCTCGAAGGCCGCCATTGCGTCGTCACTGTTGCCTTGGAACCGATCAAGAGCCGCTCGAAGAGGGGTTCGCTCACGTGCCACGCGTTGTTCATGTAGCGAACGGCCGAGAACGTCAAGATATTCCCTGATCTCTTCAGGCGCATCGTGCATCGCCTTCAAGAACTTGTAGACCTTAACACTAAGTGCTATGACGGTGTTAGTAGCCTCGAGGATCGATCAGGCTCCATGTCTTTCGAGTTCTGAGACGAGAGTTTCAGGTCTAGCTTTGAGAAGGTCGCTAGACACCTGAAGTATGAAGCGCTGGAGCTGAATGCCAGGATGCAGCGCCACTCGCTTGCGGATCCATGCGGCTGTATGCAAACACTCACGTTGCTGCGAGGCAACATACTGGTAACAGCCGCCGAATCGCAGATATGTGGAAGAGCTGCAACGATCCCACAAGCTGCCATCGTCTTCGGTGTGCATGAGCAGAGGTAGGGAAATCAACATGCCGCAGACGGGTACAGCTTGGATGTACTGCTGCACAAAGCTACTCATACCTCTCCGGCACATCCATGGATCTCAGTCAGTAGCAAGATATCGACAGCATCCGCAAAACATGGTTGTCTCCCGTACCCACCGTGTTGTCTTCCAGTCTCCATCGTTGAAGCTCCCCCTTTTCGCTTCTGTATCCACAGACAGCAAGAATGCAGATCCCTACTTTGCCCACCTGTCGCTTTCCACAGATTTCCGCCATGTACTAGTTCTGCTCTTTCCATCGACTTCCCAGCTCATGCTATTTCACACTGCCCATGTTCCGCAGACCCACTGTGCCAGGCGGACCAGCATACACCGACGCGTTTTGTGTAGGCGGGGTGCGAATCGAGGAAGGGACAGCCGCAGGCCCGTTGTTGGCATGTATGTGCTCCTGTTGCGTTGGGAGGGGCTGCGAATGGCTGGGACCGATAGGAGCAGCCCGTTGCGGTCTCCGAAACACCTCGGTCACTGACACTGATATACTTTCGTGCATCATGTATACACGATAGGACGATGTATCCCAGAATCAAGACATGTCGCAGCGCATGGGGCGGTGAGAAGTGGTGGCAGAATTGAGAGTTCAAATTGAAGTCGAGGTAAGACCCCGTATTTCGAAATATGCTTCGCTATGGTACGCCGTAAAATGTGCACTATCGTGTCATTGTGTCGGGACCGCTCACATGCTATCTGCTACATGGGCGACATGCACTTGATTTGCGGCAGATCAACTGTATGTTGCGATGGAGCCTGATCACTGTCCATCCTGCTATAATATTTCGTGGCACGCTTGCAACGTGCAGCATCCTCTGCCATGTAGATCGGAAGTCAACTTGAGCGCGTCCATCTGCATGATGCTGCATCACGCTTCAGCTCTTGCCAGCGGTGTCGTCTCGCTGCAACCATCCTCCGCTACCTTCACCGCATCCTTCTTCTGGAAGTGTCTCGCAATCCGCCATCCAGCACCATAAAGCACAAATCCGACCGCAATCGCTCCATGGACCACCGCAGACTGCATCAGAGCATGCGAGAGCGTAATCAATTCTGCTGTGACCGTGACAGGTTCCTCCACCGCAAGGGCGAGCAGTGAGACGATTAGATAGAGAACGATGGAGTTCCCCATGACCTTGTCCATCTCATCGTCATTAGTGTCGCAAGCGCGCCTTCCTCGGGCCCAATCCGCCAACAGAGTAGTGGCAACCGTAAGTAGCAAGTGTGGCATGAAGCTGATGAGCCAGAGGCAGAGTGCGCCGAGAAGGGGAAGGGCAACGAGTAGGGAAGTGAAGACGCCCGGTGTGGTGAGGGCTGCTGCTTGCGAGGTGTAGGTGTCGGTGTCGGCATCTGCCGCGAGGGCTGCTGCAAATCCTGCTGCAAATACTGTCGATGACATGGTCGATGATAGTGTCGGTGCAGAAACTCCTGGATAGACGATGTCGAGAGAAGTGTGCTGATATGCGCGATGTATGTTGAAGTTCGGAATGGTTGTTGAGCTAGGGAAGAAAGGATATAAGAAAGGCCATCCTGAGGACAGCTGACTAGCTCCTTCCAGCTCGACCTTGACGCCTCACACGAGCTCGGCATTGCTTACATCGATGGTTAGCAACTGCTCATGTTTTTGAGAGTCCTCAAGTAGGTTCCGGGTCAGCCTGCTGAGTAGTATCGAAGTGGTCCGTTATGCCGGGTCCAGCGCCAAGCATAGCATCATATAAAACATGCAGCCAATGATCTTTTGTTGCTAACGAGTTGGAGTTCGGCCGCTACTCGCAAGTGACTGTTGAGGCCTGGGTATCCCGTGACGCAGCATTTGTGTGATCCTGCGTACCAGGCCCCAACCCACGAAGCCAACAGCGATGGTAGTATGGAGGATCAAAGAAAACCCAAGTCCGCAACACAACATCGCAGGGATTCCGGTGGACGGAGTGCCCGCCTTTTTTGCGAACAACCTGGCGAAGCTTGGGGTCTCGCCGATGACGCCAAGGTAAGAATATATAGACCAGCAGCCGATGAGTTCTCGGAGAAGGTCAAGATGGGTTGGGTCGACGTCCCGCCGCACGATCCAGAAAAGGCCTCTTGATAATGGTAGACTTGGAATGCAGCTTGCGAAGAGGACCGCGGCGATTCCGCAGTATCGTGGTGTCGGGAACCCCATGGTGTGTAGACCAGTGACTACTGTCCCGGCTGCGTTGGCTTCTGCGGCCGAGGCGATCGTGGCGCGTGCGATCAGAAAGCCGGCGAAGGTGAGAGGTGGACATGCGGTCAGGAGATCCATAACAGTGCGGTGCTAGAGAACTTCCTCCTTGTCGAATACGCGATCGTGCTGTCGATAGACGCTGTCATTTGGAAAGATAGAGTGGCTTCGTTACTATGGTCGGTAGGTAGAATCTGTACGGTGGGAGAGTCATTTCGCTGATAAACATGAGGACGACTCAGACCTGCTCGATATCATCTTAGCTGTGCTCACCCACTGATTCGTTGTGGAAGTCATCAAGACAGCTGGAGCAACGTGTTGCGATGTTCGAGATGCAAGACTGCGGTACACATCGAGACCGGCATGCCCATAGACAAGGTGTAATAGACCAGAGCATTATGCTGCAAGGCCAACGTGTTCGGCCTGGTGATGTTGACTGAAATCTGAAGTGCAATGGTGTGTTGTGAAGAAAGGACAAGGGAAGGTCCCTTTTAGGTGCATTCAGGCTGATCTTCGGGATCTTTCATGTGACGATGACGCACGTGGCCCGGCACTTTAGGCGCAGCGTACATGTATCTTGCATGCGACACTCTTCTCGTGCATACACTCACATTTGATACCACTCTCCACCATGTCTGGCCTCGAGAAAGCCCTCTTCAACCTAAAGGTAGCCATATCTGACTCTATCGAGCTGAAGCGCAACTGACACACACAACAGTTCACGGCGAAGCAACTCAATCGTCAGGCAGCGAAAGCGAGCAAAGATGAGCAGACAGAGAAGGCCAAGCTGAAGAAGGTCAGCCTCTACTACAGCAGATAGATGCTTAATAAATGTAAGCTGATGTGATGTCAGGCCATCCAGCAAAACCACACCGACATCGCCAAAATCTACGCCCAAAATGCGATCCGCAAGAAGAACGAGAACCTCAACCTCCTACGATTAGCCTCACGAATCGATGCCGTATCCTCACGAGTACAGACAGCCGTCACCATGCGACAAGTGACTGGCAGTATGGCGAATGTGGTCAAGGGCATGGACAATGCGATGAGGAGCATGAACCTAGAGCAGGTAGGCTAAGACCGGAATCGGATAGTGGGCATTACCGCAGCGCAAGACTAACGACTGGATAGATATCAGCAGTGATGGACCGCTTCGAGACACAATTCGAGGATCTCGACGTTGCGACAGGATACTACGAGAACGCGACCTCATCCGCGACCGCAACAGCCACACCACAAGAGGATGTCGATAAGCTGATGGGACAAGTGGCAGACGAAGCTGGGGTTGAGCTGAGTCAGGAGATGGCAGGCGCAACACCGGCTCAGAATATACAGCAGCCGGCGGAAGAGGAGCGGGAAGACAAGCTGGGCGAGCGGCTGCGTGCGCTCAGGAGCTAGGCGAGAGAGCATGATTCAACGTGTAGATTACCAGGGCTTTGATACAGGCGAGGTGTTCTGGCGTTCCTATGACACGACACACGGCAGTGCAATGGTCGTACGAGAGATGTGCATGAGTGGTGTTTTGTGCCGAGGAGAGGCCAGCATGAGGAATGACGAGTGGCAGTCGACCTGCGAGGATACTGCATAACATTTCCCAGACACTCTATCATGAGTCGCAAGACCAACTTCGGTGCTTCATTCGGTCTTTCCCACAACATTGAACAACACTGCCACGACAATGCACGATCCCGGCTCGCGGCTGGCAAGCCCTTGGCGCCACAAGACCCTTTGGAGACACCGCAACAGAAAGTGCAACCTTCATTCTTTGACTCACCATCAGTTTACGCAACATCGCTGCCGAAACAGTACTGGCATTGAAAAGTTGCAGAATCTGGCAGCAACGTGAAAGTACTAAGGAGAAGCCCAGAGCACCATCATTGTAGGTCGTGTAGAACTTCCTTTCTTTTCACACATCGCGAATTCTAGCTGCCTCTTACGACAAGTGACAGAAATCGGACAAAGCAGTGTTACTACCGTCAAGATGCCAACGAAGCGAAACAAGGAGCAAAATGCGGGCGATGTGGCGGGCACGCTTACTGTGTCAGCCCAGCAGAGCCGCTTTCACACAGAGATGGACGAGGACAGCAATTTGAAGGAGGTGTGAAATGGGACGGGGGATGCTTCGAAAAGATACTGACGTGGACAGATCGTGGTGAAAGACTTGAACATCTCCATTGGCAACCGAGAGCTACTCTCACATGCCAATTTCCAGCTTCAACGAGGACGACATTATGTCCTCCACGGCCGCAATGGCATTGGCAAATCGACCTTGCTTCGCGCTATCGCCACAGATCAAATCTCAAGCATACCGAGAGGCGTCAAAGTCTTGCTACTCGGCCAGACGGAATCGACTCTCGAGGAAGATATGGACGCTATACAGCTGGAGGACTTGACCGTGCTTCAGTATGTCGTCCGCAGCGATGCGACGCGGGAGCGGCTGCTCCATAAATCGAGACTGCTTTCAGCTGCGTTGGACATGGAAGACCCGACCGCTGCGGTTCGTGCGTATCGACGCGTCGCTCATGAGCGGCTTGAAAAGCGACTTGCCGATGTTAAGCAGATTGCGAAGCGTCGCAGTGGTGCGAGAGGAAAGGAAGCGAGTAAGGTGCAATTGCGCCTTGAGGGCGAAGTTGATGCATCTGCAGCGAGGTTGACGGAACCTCTGAGTGTCGATGAGATCAGTGATGAGACGCAAAAGTCGGCTGAGATGTTGAGTGAAGTGCAGACGTCTCTCGAGCTTGTAAGTCGCCGTTGAGCTATCCATGATGTGTGCTGACCCGCTCAGATGGACGCGAGTGGCGCTGAAGCAAAGGCGCGATCAGTATTGCTCGGTCTCGGATTCTCCAAGGAGAGTATCGATCAACCACGGTCACAACTTTCAGGCGGCTGGCGGACGAGATGTAGTCTCGCCTGTGCGCTCTGTCAATTGGCTGATTTACTTCTGCTGGACGAGCCTACAAACTTCCTGGACCTTCCATCAATCATATGGCTCGAACGATACATCCAAAGCATGGACGACTCCACCACAGTCCTGGTCGTCAGCCACGACCGCGCCTTTGGCGACGAAGTAGCGGATGAGCTCCTGGTCCTCCGCGAGCAGCAGCTGGAGCGATTCAGAGGCAACCTCTCAGCTTACGAGACTGATCGTCTAAAGCAGTACAAGTATCTCTCCCGCATGAAAGATGCCTTGGACATCAAGAAGAAACACATCCAATCGAGCATCGATAGTAATATGCAAGCCGTCAAACGAGCTGGCGATGACAAGAAACTCAAGCAAGCCGCTTCACGTAAGAAGAAGCTCGAAGACCGCATGGGAATGGAGCTCTCTGCAAAGGGCGGGAGGTTCAAGCTCAACAGAGATCTAGCAGGTTACCACGACAGCAACAGAGCTGAAATTGAGCTACCAAAGTTCGATCCACCCGCTACCATGACAATCCCAACGCAACCGCCAGATCTGCGCTTCCCAGGTAGTCTGGTCTCCTTCGAAAACGTCTCCTTCAAGTACGGAAACAGGCCAATCCTGACGGACATCAACCTCACCATCCACCCCGGCGACCGTATCGGCCTAGCAGGCCTCAACGGCTCAGGAAAATCTACCCTCGTCTCCCTCGCAATAGGCACTACCCCAGCCTCCTCCTCCGACAACCCCATCACCCCAACATCAGGCACAATCCACCACCACACCCGCGCCCGCACATCCCTCTACTCCCAACAATCCCCCTCAGACCTCTCCCACACCGCCACCTCCAACCCCACCCTCACAGCCCTTTCCCACCTCCTCCAACACGCAGGCCCCGACCTGACGGAACAACCCGCCCGCGCCCTCCTGTCCGGCGTAGGTCTCTCAGGCAAGGTAGCGTCTGACATCCCCATCTCGCTCCTATCCGGCGGCCAGAGGGTCCGTCTCGCTTTAGCGAGATTGTTCATCAACCCGCCCCATCTTTTGATTCTGGATGAAGTCACGACGCATCTTGATACGGATACGATCCAGGCGCTCATATCCGCTCTAAGAAATTACGAAGGTGCTATTCTAGTTGTGACGCACGATCGGGTTTTTATGAAGACGGTGGTGGAGGGGATGAGTTTGAGGGCTCTTGCGGGGAGTTCGAGGGATGGGGATGGGGATGAGGAAGAGGGAAGTGAGAGTGAGCGTGAGGGGGGGGGGGGGGGATGAGGATGGAGGGGTGAGGAGGAGGGTTGTGTTTAGGTTGAGTAAGGGGAGGTTGGTACAGTTGGAGAGGGGAATGGAGCAGTATGAGGAGGTTGCGGAGAGGAGTGCTGGGAGGATGGGGAAGGGGCGAGAGTTAGTCTTTGGAAGCCCGAGCTGATAGGTCGTGAAGAAGTTCGTGATGCCAGCTATCATGCGTTCCTTTCATACGTTTCTATAGAGAGCTTGGGATGTCCGCGAGTAAGTCTCATGTCCTTCTCTCCTTATTGCAGGGACACAGACGGAAGCACGGGATCCGGCTTGAGTGCCTTTCTTGAGGCTATTGTCATATCGCGTCCATCCCCAACGCCTCGCTTATACACGCTCATATCCATGCTTTTCCGTTCACAGGTAATACCCTCCAGTCTGCGGCTGTCTAGCGTACCGAATCTGGCTAAGATCGTGTCCCTTCTTCCGGATCTTGGCACGATCACTGCCCCGTGGTGGTGCCGCTGACGGAGCAGGCGAGTCGCACCCCTAGTACGTTCTCGCGAGGTTTCGTAGGTACCAGTCCACCAGTCTACGGCCGATCTTTGCCTCTGAGACGTGGATCAAGTCGCCCTCCATCGCGTAGTCGAGGTCGCTGGTGTTGACAGCGTCACCCTCGAGGAGACCGCCCTCGGAGTGTCGGACTTGGCGGCTGCGCTGCTTGTTGACGAGGAGCCAGCTGCGGAGGGTGTCGGCGTCCACGTCGAGGAAGCCGGCGAGCTTGGTGATGTCCATGGTGGTGTAGAGCTTCAGGTAGCTGCGGACGGTGGGGGTGAAGATGTTGTTCTTGACCTCGTTCATGAAGATGGCGAGGTGGTGCTCGATGGGGTCGGGGTTGAGGTGTGGGTTCTCGAAGTCGGGTGGTGTTGGAGAGATGAACTTGGGGCAGGCTGCGCGGAAGAGCTCCTCGAAGATTGGAAGGGCCTCTGGGCCACCTCGCTGCATGCGTGTGAGCTGCTCGCCGTACTTCTCCCTCAGCGCGGTGTGGATGGTGTCGTCGAGACGCGTGGGGTGGAATGCCACACAGATGGCGACGAGAGCGTACATCTGGTCGTTCTTCTTGCTGATGCTGTCGTACTGCGCACCCTTCTGGAAGTTCTTGGTGCGGGATACGTAGATGAGGATGTGGTTGAAGGCGCGCAGAGCATCGGCGTAGCGGTGCATCATCATGTAGGAGAAGCCGATGTAGTAGTAGGTGGTGAAGTTGGCGGCCATGACGCGAGCAAACATTGCCTTCTTGTTAAGTTCGATGTTGTCGAGCGTCTTGAGCGCCAAGCTGAAGTCGCCGAGCAGGCAGTGCACGCGCAGCAGGCCGATGATGGAGAAGTATCCCAGCATCTGGTAGAGCGGTCTGTTGCCGTACTCGCCGGCGTATAGTGCGCCATCCTCGCCTCTCTTGCGTGCCTCGAGCTGCTCGCTGATTTGGGATCGCTGGATAAGGGAGTAGAGGACGTTCAGGACGGAGTAGCAGCCCCAGACCTGTGGGTTCTCGCGCAGGACGGTCATGTCCTCTTCGCTGATGTTGGCGCTCGACGAATTTTGCTGGAAGGCGGCGCGCTGACGGTAGGCGCAGAAGGAGTTGAATTGGTAGATGAACTCGTCGATGACATCCCAGGCCCAGTAGTACTTGACGTACGCATCAGCATGTATTCACGGCCACCGTCTTACCGTCTCTTCAATACTTACCGACGGGACATCAATATCAACCGGGCCATCGCTGTTCAAGATGAAGTGGAAGAGATTGCAGTAGCTGTCGTAGCTCTGGATCTTGACCTCGAGACTGGCGCCGTATTCAAGCGGTGTCGCTGCGGCTTGGAGTTGTGCCTGCAGATCTTGTGTGCCTCCCAGTGTGCTGCTGCGCTCGAGGTCGTAGTCCTCACCACCCATTCCATCCTGGTAGCCCACCTGTTCGCGGTAGTTGTTGGCGAGGGCCTCCTCCTCGACATCGGAATCGTCGTCCGGGACGCGCTCGCGATGAGGGGCGCCCTGCTGGTATGTCGGCGCTTGTCGGACGCTCATCGTTGCCGTGTTTGCTGCGCGGAGGTGTTCGTGTCGTCGCTGCCGCTCTGAGAACAATTTATCCTGGCCCACGAACTCTTGGCCCGCGCGGGACTGCCCGTAACTTTGTTCTGGTGGGGCTTCTCACAACATGAATGAGCAACACCCTCTCACGGACATCCATTGTCGTTCATCAACTACTACATACCACAACCGTTATTTTCGTCCCCTTTGCATATCTTGACAGCTGGTCTCACGATGCACCAAAGACATCAGGCGGGCGTTGTCCATTGTCCGTACTGTGCTATGGCTGGAGTGATAGATCCCAATCTTACGCTGAGCTCTACGTCGTTACTGGCTGACAGCATGATATCCGACAGCAGCTGTGCGGATCTTCTGGGGCGACAACATGGCTCGCGCAGAAGAATCAGCATCCAATATGCGGCGAATCAACACACTTACAGTCAGCTACGTGTAATCATCCAACCCATCTTGTGCTGACCAGCAGATTTTGATAGGAAGTAGCCGCCCAACCAGGAAGCTCAGAATGCGAATATGCTTTTGAGGAAAAAATCATCTAGCGAAGACACACAGTATATATTTCACCTTCTGTCTTAAGCGCCACAGCTTTGCCCAACAACACCGATCATCGAGCATTCCAATTTCAGGAACTACTGGAGTCACACCCTTTCAACCAAAAACCATCAACCAACCAAATATGAAGCCCACTACGATCCTCCGGCTCTTGGGCCTGTTGGCAATGACGGGTCTCACCACCGCACTCCCGCTCGAAGCCACGACAGACGACCCTCGCTTCCGTTCGAGCAACTACTGGGCCGACAACAAAAAATGGAACCAAGGCAGAGACTACGCCTTCGAAGTCGTGGACCTCATGTCCCACATCAGCATAGGCCGCTTCCCCTTCCTTGACCCTGGCTATGGCGATTACAGCAAATTCAGCCGCGAGCACTACGCTGAACTGGTCGAGCGCTACTTTGGCTACAGCTCGTATACTGTCGTCGAGAACGTTCTTCTTCCTATGTTCTCGCGTATGCAGGAAGGACTAATGCGAAACGAGAGAGGTCCTAAAGGTCCGTTGGAGTATCGGTATGATCGTGGCGACAAGGGCTTCACGGGAAGTGCATACACTGAGGACGATGTCATCCGTTTCGCGAACCAAGCTTTGGTCAAGCACCCTTTCGTCGACAAAATACCTGACCGGGCTCGGGTCTGGATTCACGAAATGACACATCTCAACTGGGTCAACGGAGGCTTGGGAGATGTTGGAGTCCACGACACCCCAACCTCCTCAATCTACTACATCGCCGACTCCCTGAGAGAAAAAGCCGCACCACTCGACTCCATCTACGGTGAAACTCTCACCCAGTACCTCGCACAATGCTACCCGAACAAAGCACCCTTCAACTCCGACAACGTCGCTCGCTTCGCGATGGCTGTGCACCATGCCGCTCGTACCGGCAAGATGCCCAGGGCAGCAAAGATTGGAGACAGATGCCCATACAGTCGTCAGGGTCCCCACCCGTACTTTGACTTGCCGAGTGTGCCACGTCTCTCGCGGGAGATTGGGGGTTCTGTCGAGATTGTCAAGCAGGATGGGACAGTTATCAACGTAGGTGGGAAGGAGGACGACGGTGATCAGTCAACGGGGTTGCGGCTGGGTCCCGTCGGCGACAAGGGTTGATGAGCCAGTGCCGCATAAAAGATGGGGTCTTTGCATTATTTCGAAGAGCTGTTGCAAGCTCCCGGCGTTGTGTACTTGCTTGCCTGTGCTTGCTATATCAGGGCAAGCCATCGTGCTAGCAATAGCGCTATGCCAATATACCACGATGACCTTAATATCGTCTCAGCACCTCCCACCCATCACATCCCCTCTCTCCCACCCACAAGCCTCTCATAACTCATCCCTCCCCGCCTCCACATCGGTCGTAAACGGCTCATGCACCCCAAGATTATCAACCCTCCCCAACAACACCTCCATCACCCGAAAACTCGGCCCTAACGCATCACCAGGCACAGTATGTCCCGCCAGCTGAATCTGATAAAACGTCAACCCCCTCTCCCGTCCCCACTTCCCCACCACCCCCGACCCAGAACTCGACTGATACGTATCAGGATGATACGGCGAGATAAAGTCCCGATCCGGGAAATCCTCTAACCCTTGCCATCCGTTCCACGTCATGTTCTGGATAGCGAACAGGGTGCCGTTGGTGTTGAGGAGCGCGTCGAGGTTCCCGGAGCCGATGATGACGCGGTTTGTGGTTTCGATGACATTGCGGAGGACGCCGTTGTTGGCGGGCGGGAGGGAGAGGTCGGTGTCGTAGGGGCTGGATCTGTTCTTCATGTCCGGGAAGACGGGGTCCGAGGAGCAGACTTCCCAGGCGGTGCCGACGTTGACGTGCAGGGTTTCTTGCACGTCGGTGCGGTTGAAGTAGGCTGTGTCCGGGCTTGGGAGGCTGCTGTGGTGCTGTGTCAGCTGATGGATATGGGAGTTTTGGGAAGGGAGAGGCAGTACAGTAGGATGTGACCCTGGGTTGAACTTAATAATGGACATCTATCGCTGATGCGGTAGAAACTGAAGCAGGGATTGACTTCGTTGACCGCGTAGTCAAAGTAATCGAGAATGTCGCAGTTGCCGTCAAATGGATCTCTGGGGGTTGGGAAGGGCTCTTGTAATGCTGGGTACGTGAAGTATTTGTCGAGTAAGTCTTTGTAGCCGCAGTCCTCGTGCGTGGCTGATAGATTTGCCATGATAGTGTCGTTGAGATTCAGTAGGTTGGACCAGTACTCGATGTATGGGTAAACAGTGACGCCTTGCTGGGCGGTGTTGCCGCCGATGATGGGATCGTTGATGTGGATGGCAGTTAGGGGGTAGTCTGAGTTGTTCTGGGTGATGAACTCGTTCGCGATGTAGGGAATGTAGTAGCTGTTGCTTGGTGAGTGGGGTAGTATGAGAAAATGTCGCGGGTGACATACCCAGCGTAGCTCTCGCCGGTCAAGAAGATGTCGAAGCCCTTGACGCCGAAAGTCTCAGCGAATTGGTGATAAAAGCCAACAAATTGCTTGGAGCTCTCTTCTTCTGTCGTAACGTTCGGTTCGCCTTGCGTGAAGCCTACACCGACGGGCTGTTCGACCCACATGACATTCGTGAGGTTTCTCCAGTCGTACATGTTCAGTGTCGGATCTGAAGAGTGTTAGGACCTTGATGCCACCACACATCGGAGTGACCATGATACTGACAAGGCGTGCCATCTTGCCACATCCATGGGCCGTTCTCGTTGATGAATCCGATCATTGATGAACAGCCCGGGCCACCATTGAACCTTCATACTCGTAAGTAATCGTTCAGTAGTACCGTATTCGATCGTTTGCCTCTCACCAAATCGCAATCTCTTGCGGGCAGCTCTGGTTGAGAGATGGCCAGAACCAGAAGAAGAGCTTTCTTGTCTCGTCCGGATCGTCCGAGACGGGTAGTAAGCCTGGATCATCGTCAACACCGCCAACATGCTGTCACTTGGCCTAGCCACGCACCCGCATAGCTTTCGCCCATGTCGAACGGGACCTTGGGGATGGCACTGCCATTGACCCAGAAAGGCTGCGTCTTGTCGTTGAGGAAGCGATTGACGAAGGAAGGGTCTGGCGGCGACTCTTGCCGTGGCTGCAAGTGTTGCGCACGCTTCGCTTGCGCATTCTCCTGACGCCGCTCTGTACGATCAAAGAGTCCTTTGCCGGGTTGCCTGAAAGCGAAGCTTAGCGACACAAAGCCGCTGACGGCGAGCACACAAGACAGTAATTGCATCTTCGTCGCCGGAAGGACAAAAAGAGCGTCGAAGAGGGGTGATACTCCGAATCACACCAAGTTTTGCTTTTGAGGAGAAGCGCAAAAGACTTTGTGTCACGATGCAGCCTTGTGCTTGTTCCTGCATGTTCATCTCGCGCGTAAATATAACAAGCTTCCAGGACAGGGAAGTCTCATCAGAGAAACCATGTGCAGGCGGCCCCTGGGGCAAGATAGATGATCTGCCGGGCGCATATACCGCATTGTTGTGAAGGCAGAGAGCCGTGTAGAACAGCGTCGGTTTCGGAATTATTGTGTAACCGTAGGAGTTACGACACTGAGAGATAAGCTGTCATCTCTGGCCGGAAGGCTGTGCGTTGAAGAGAGCTTGGTCAGAGTTGGCCAGGATGTTGCATCTCCTTCTGTTGTACAGCGTCTGTCCGCATAAGAGTCACAAGTGCCTTTAGTTGCCGCGCTCGGAGCACAAACCAATTCGCTGCGATCCTGGATTTGGCTGGGATGTTCGGCAACGCTTGTGACTCTTATGCGGACAGACGCTGTAGCTCTCCAGACCATGCGCATGGCTGCATCAAGCTCTATCCATGTCCAGCGGAGAAGTGGCACCGAGTGTCCAAATGCAGATTCCCGTGCGACCTCTCAGCGGTAGAAGCCCGTTACAGTAGATTAGATCCTGCAGACCTTACAAGGAAAGTTGCAAACGACCAGGATTCTGTAGATCTTTCGTTGGAAGTATAACATTGCCGAATGCAGGTACCAGTCGACCAGTATTGAGTTGACCAGTTATCGCGGCGGTGCTTGTGCGGGCGCGGTGTGTGTTTGATATCTCGCATCACGTATCGACAGTCATGATTGACGTCGGCCAGTTCCGTGTTCGACTTCGTCTAGAAGCTGAAACCTATACAACAATACGGCGAGGATACGGCCGGGAAAGGCACCTCGAAGCTGCGCAGTGACACACCCGTGCTAAACAGGGATGTGCTACTTATTGTGGTCGTGCTTACAAGGAGGACAAATCTACCTATATAGTAGATCCGGGCCGAGGAGGATCCACATTACTATGTCTCCTATAGTAAATAATCTTTCCGGTCCTACTTACCGTTCTTACTATTTTTAACCTTACTATTACTAAATAAGGCCTTAACATTACTATATACTATAAATCCTAGGTATTATTTATTTACTAACTATACCTACTCTCGGTAACAAAGTCGACTATATTATAGAATAGTATAACGTACTTTACTACCGAGCGGGCTATACTACTAAGCGGGCCACTTTTACTAAGAACTGTACTACTTCTATAGATATAGCTATATAACTACTATTATAGCGTATATTATCTTTAAACGAGGCCAAACTAACCTTAGCTATCTAGGCTACAAAACGCGACGCGATGATTACGAATCGACTTACTACAAAGGTATACGACGCGTCTCGAACTATACTAGGGTATCGATTAAATAGACGACCTCCTCGGGGTGACTACGAGCCTAATTCGAAGAAGCTTATAGAGCTAGAAGAGAGGGTGATACTTAAGTATATACTCGAGCTAGATCTTAGAGGTTTCCCGCTATTAAAGGCTAGTATACGAGTAATAGCCGATTTATTACTATAAGAGAAGGATCTTAAGCCCGCTAGTCTTAATTAGACAGACAGGTTTATTAGGCGGTATCGTGAGCTAAAGGTTCGTATAATACGTAGATACGATCGTTAGCGAGCCCTAATAGAAGATCTAGACGTTATCGAGAAGTAGTTCTTACTTATACGTAATATAAAGGAGAAGTATAGCATCCTTAACTAGGACACCTATAACTTTGACGAGATAGGGTTTATAATAGGTATCATTACGTCTTAGAGCGTCGTTATAGGTTCAGAAAGGCGTAGTAGAAAGAGGAAGGTCGTTTAATAGGGTAATAGAGAGAGAGTAGAGAGATAGCGTATTAGATAGCTCTTATACGAAGCGAGATTAGTAAGCTACGTAAGTCTAACGAGGCCCTTATATAGCGGAAAGTACGAAAGCGCAAGTATATTCAGTCTAGAGGGTCTCTAACCTTCGATAAGGCGTCGCAATTAATACCTCTAGAGGATACTAGGAGGTAGGAAGTAAGGAGAGAGTCGCTAGATAGTGTTCGGCTAGTACTAAGGCTACGACGCTATAAGCGATATAGCGAGTCGGGGCATAACGTACGTACCTATTAAGTAGACTCGCTAGATAGCGAAGAATCTAAAGAGGAATTGTCCTCCTAGTAACGATTCTATAGGATGTCGTCGTGTTAAGATACCGTCGCAATTAAAGTAGAAGTAGTATAGTTCTTAGTAAAAGTAGCCCGCTCGGTAGTATAGCCCGCTCGGTAGTAGAGTACGTTATAGCTAACACTATATTTAGTACGTTACGATTATAGATATTCGTCTTAAAGGTTATATCTATAACTAGTAGCTCTAGTACTTTAGTATATACCTTAAGGTAGTCCGGATAGATAATATTTAAGCTTCGTAGCCTACTAGTATTATCTCCTTTAGTAAAAGTGTCGTAGCCCTTAATAAAGCCCTTGTCTTCTAATAGTCGTATATAACGCTTACTTTAAGTCGCTTACTTACGGCTATTAAGGTAGTGTCGCTACTTTAGGTTCTTAATATCTCCCTTATAGATAAGAATACTAGGGTAGTTATCGTCAATAAAGGCCTTAATCTAAGTAGGGCGTACGCCTATTCGAGACAGACCCTATATCTAACTAAAAACACCGATTGTATTATTACGAGAGTTAGTACGGGCTCTAGGCAATATAATAGGCTTAGAAGGAGGGTAGTTATGCTCTAGATATTAATATTTAGAAGGTAGGCGTAACTTATAGGGCCTAGTAACTCTTCTATTAACGATAGGTAAATTAAGCTATATAGTAATAGTAGTAGTCTTCTATAGACATCTATACTTATTAGACCGGTGCTTACTTAGCTTAGTAGCCTATTTGGCTTATAATTGCTTATTAAGTAAACCCTTACAATAATAGCGTATCTCGAGCCTATATCGATCGCCTAAAGGACTATCGTTACCTATCTTCTTCTACTTCTACTTTTTAAGGTCGAAGCCCTATATAAGAGCCTATCCTAATAGCTATAGTATAAGGTCCTCGAATAAGTCGAAAGTTCTCTTATCTAGTAGTAGCATCTCTTTAGGCTCCTTCTCTTTATCTATATAAGCAAGCGTAGGAGGATATAATAATAAGCGGTATATTCGGATAGGTATAAAGCCCTTAATAGCCGAGTTTAAGAGCCTTCGAGATAGGTGTCGAGACGGGTGTCGTATAGGGAATAGAGGGGGTTATAGGTGTCGTAACGCGCTAAATCGGACGAGTAGTATTAATATTATATAGTAGATCACCCTTATATTAAATTTAAGAGCCTATAGGCACTATAGTAGGCTCTATAGTAGGTTATTATATATAAATAAATAAATATATTTATAACGTGCTTTACTACCGAGCGGGCTATACTACTAAGCGGGCTACTTTTACTAAGAACTATACTACTTCTACTTTAATTGCGACGGTATCTTAACACGACGACATCCTATAGAATCGTTACTAGGAGGACAATTCCTCTTTAGATTCTTCGCTATCTAGCGAGTCTACTTAATAGGTACGTACGTTATGCCCCGACTCGCTATATCGCTTATAGCGTCGTAGCCTTAGTACTAGCCGAACACTATCTAGCGACTCTCTCCTTACTTCCTACCTCCTAGTATCCTCTAGAGGTATTAATTGCGACGCCTTATCGAAGGTTAGAGACCCTCTAGACTGAATATACTTGCGCTTTCGTACTTTCCGCTATATAAGGGCCTCGTTAGACTTACGTAGCTTACTAATCTCGCTTCGTATAAGAGCTATCTAATACGCTATCTCTCTACTCTCTCTCTATTACCCTATTAAACGACCTTCCTCTTTCTACTACGCCTTTCTGAACCTATAACGACGCTCTAAGACGTAATGACACCTATTATAAACCCTATCTCGTCAAAGTTATAGGTGTCCTAGTTAAGGATGCTATACTTCTCCTTTATATTACGTATAAGTAAGAACTACTTCTCGATAACGTCTAGATCTTCTATTAGGGCTCGCTAACGATCGTATCTACGTATTATACGAACCTTTAGCTCACGATACCGCCTAATAAACCTGTCTGTCTAATTAAGACTAGCGGGCTTAAGATCCTTCTCTTATAGTAATAAATCGGCTATTACTCGTATACTAGCCTTTAATAGCGGGAAACCTCTAAGATCTAGCTCGAGTATATACTTAAGTATCACCCTCTCTTCTAGCTCTATAAGCTTCTTCGAATTAGGCTCGTAGTCACCCCGAGGAGGTCGTCTATTTAATCGATACCCTAGTATAGTTCGAGACGCGTCGTATACCTTTGTAGTAAGTCGATTCGTAATCATCGCGTCGCGTTTTGTAGCCTAGATAGCTAAGGTTAGTTTGGCCTCGTTTAAAGATAATATACGCTATAATAGTAGTTATATAGCTATATCTATAGAAGTGGTACAGTTCTTAGTAAAAGTGGCCCGCTCGGTAGTATAGCCCGCTTAGTAGTAAAGTACGTTAATGCCTATCTAGCTCCTAAAAGGTCTACGAGGCCGGGGGCTATTAAGGAAGAGAGAGGGGAAAACTGTCGTACGGGGAAAAACCCTCTTTAGGTATTAGTAAGTTCTCTCTATTACTTATCGGTTAATCTGTCGTACTAGAAGCGGTAAGTACTAGGTAGTTAGCCGCCCCGGAGTACTAATCTACCCGGTACCTAGGAACGAGTATTAGTAGATAGCCGACTATCGAGTAGACGACAGGTCGACTATTAGTAGAGGCGGGTCGCCTATCGAGTAGGAGATAGGTCGGCCGTCGAGCAGAGAACGAGCTAGCCGTCGAGTAGATAACGAGTCGACCCTTCCGGGCTCCTTTACTCTATTAGTACCCCTATCGCTATTCCTCCTATACTCGGGGTCGCTATAGGCTACGGTCTACCCGTATACGTAGTCGTCGGTACCGCCGGAGTCCTACTACGTCTATAGGTAGGGCGCCTTCGAAGGCTTCCTAGAGCTCTCCCTCCTAGGCTACCTCCCCTATTCTTACTACTATCTTACCCGCTATCTAGAACTACTATAGTAGGCCGGTCCGTATTACTATTCGTACCGCTACTCGTATCCTACGCGCTATACCTATTATATATTAGAAGTCTATAGCCCTAGTCTCGAGGCGTATTACCTATCGGGCTTCTATAAAGCGTAGGTAGAACAGTACGACGTATTTCGGCGTCTAGACACGTCTATATTCGTATAGGCCACTATCTACTCCCGGTACCTTTCGGCGGTATAGATAGTCCTTAAACCTAATATATTCCGAGCGGAGTAGTATCGTAACTATCGCCTATAGGCGGGTAAGGGCTCGGAAGAGCATTACCCTATCTCGGCTAATAGGTCCTATCTTCGCCGATAACTCGTCTTCTCGTCGGTATACTCGTCGTCGTAGTAGTTACCTATTTAGGTACCGTTCGCCTTTCTCCTAGCGCTCGTTCTAGATTCCCTATATATATCTACGGACCGCGTTCGCTATAGCCTTCCGTTCTTCGCGTCCCTATCCCGCTCCTACTACTAGTATACTACTAGCTAGGGCCTATACTCGGAGCTTTACTATCGGGGTTTATTACGTATCTAGCTACCGCTAGGCCTATAATCCTATCTTCTTTTTAGGCGCTATAGATCGAAGGCGTATCGTAATTGCCTAGTACGCCGCGCGGATATCGCCCTCTACCTTACTATTCGCCGTCTAGAGCGTATAGCCTATAGCGAGCTATTAGAGGTAGAGGTCTAGTAGCGTAATCTACATATCTACTTCTAGGACCTACGTCGGTATAGTACGGTATACCCCGGTTACCCTACGTAAATATTCGTTCTATACGTTTTGAATCTACTTTATCTAGCTAGTCGCGTAGGATAGATACTAGACTAGTACCCTAAAGGTAATCGCCGGTCGGACGATAGAGCTATATAGCTAGCGTACCTTTACGAAGGCTACGCCCTATATAGAGGCCGCGAGGCGTATAACTAAGGCTTTATTCTAGTCTCCTCGCTACCGGAGCTACTTTAGGTAGGCGTACTACTAGAGCTATATATCTCCTTAGAATCCTAGGACCCGGATAGATAGCTATAGAGTAATCTAGCTTACGCCGGTCCCGGCCTCGATCGTAGCTTAGAGGTTATACTTCTTTGGGGTCCTCGTAAGGTAGATTATCTAGTACTTCTTAGGTATAAAGACTACCCCGTATCGCGCTACCTATTCGTTATATACCTCGAGCGCCGCTTCGAGTTAGCGGTAGTTAGTCTCGGTTAAGTCGCTATATATTAGGATATTCGTATTATCGATAAAGCCTATATAGGAGTTAGTACCGTCGGCGCTTCCCCTAAGTAGCGGGAGGAGCGTAGAGGCGAAGAAAAGGAAGAGGATTAGAGAGAGCGATAAGCCCTACGGGATCCCCGTTTCCGTAGGCCGTATCTAAGATTTACGCTTCTCCCCTAGGACGAGCTACGTAGACCGGTTACTAAGGAAGGACTTAACAAACGCGACGAGCTAGCTAGGTAGACCTTTCGCCCGGAGGTTATAGAGTAGTCGGGCGTAGGAAACTTTAACAAATACCCCCGAGATATCGAGGGATAGTAGGGTAGCGACCTATTATCGGCGTATTACCTAGATTATATAAACCTATTCCGTAACGAGCTCTAGGGCGGTCGTCGTAGACCGCCCTAGTCGGGCTCCTATCTACTCGGCTAGAAGGAGCTAGTACTCCTCGGCTAGCTTAGAGATACGATCGGCTACGATACGCTCTAGCGCCTTACCGATCGTACTAAGTAGAGCTATTAGGCGGTAGGCCTTCCTAACGTCGTATCTAGCCTTACTCTCCTTACGGAGAACGACTATACTCGAGTACCGGAAGGGAGTCGGTACGTATAACTACTAGAGGTATACCGTAAATAGCCCTACGAGATACGGGGCGAGCGTCTAGTAGTAGTACTTAAGGAATCGGTTAGGGATCTTATCTAGCTCTAGGGCCTTGTCTAGTAGCGCTACTTTTAGTACTATTAGTACCTCCGCCTCCGTTACTTCTTAGCTAGTCTCGAGCTCCGTTAGGTATATAAAGCCTTTAATATCGTCGAGTCGGGTAGTGACCGGAGGAGGGAAGAACGCCTCTACTAGCGCGTCGGCTCTACCTTACTAGGCTTCCTAGAGGACCTCTTACCTATTACGGATAGGTAGGAATTATAGTAGTAGTAGCGGCGTCTCTAGCTTCCTCGTACGCGCCTACCTAGCGAGCTTCTAGACCTTACTTCGGTCTCCTATAACTTCGCGGACGGCGTTACGCTACGTAGTATTACCCTAGCGCCTAATAATCCTACCCTTCTTATTATTTAGTCGGCGGTACCGGACGTATATAGCGTCCTATTTTATCTCGTTCTACCGGCGCCGCGCCGCTACCGTTATACGGACTACGTCTACGTATTCCTACGACTAGGCTAGCGACGCGTACTTCGAGGGTCGGGTATAGGGGATCTTATCCCGGATTACTCCTACTATATACTACTATAGGCTCCTTACCGCCGCGTCGATTTCCGCCTCTAGGCGGAGGGGTACCGGCGGTACGAGGGCCGTTATTCGTTCTTATAGTACCTTATTAATCTCCTTCTAGTCCGCTCTCTTCTACTAAGGCCGTAGTTTAAGGGCTAGTAGCGCCTATAGATATATTACGTCGAACGTCGTACGGATAGCTAGGTAGTCTAGATAGCCGGTATCGAGTTCTAGGTCCGTATCGTAGAAGATAGTCCGCTAGGCTATCTACTATATCGCGAAGGTTAGGTTAATTATCTAGGTCGTATTTTTCTACTAATACGTAGCCGTACCTACGGGAAGTACTAGGCTAAGGCCGGATACCTCTACTAGACCGATAAGCGCGTCTACGGCGCTATAGGCCGAGAGTACGCTATCGCCTCTCTATCTTAGGTAGTAGAGGTTAAGGTCGCCGACTAGGATATATATATAAGCTTCCTCTTAGAGAGCTTCTTAGAGCTAGTAGAGGGTAGCCGACTAGCTATCGTCTTCTATCGAGCCCGGTTTTAAGTACGGGTTATAGGCGTTATAGATAGCTATTATCTTACCGTCGGTAAGGCGTAGCCGTAGAGAGGCTATGTCGCTAGAGTAGGTAAAGGTTGTCTACGTTATTATCGCGATTTCTTTACTTACGTAGAAGTAGACCCGCGCTACCGGCTAGTCGCCTTAGAGTACTATAAGGTAGTATCTCGGGTCTACGAGTATTGTCTTTCCGTTTGTCTACTACTCTTAGATAGCAACTATATAGTACCGGCTAGGGTATAGTAGGCTAAGGAGTAGCTTCTAGGCCTTATCCTTACTCTTATTAGCGTTATACTATACGATAGTTGGCTAGGTAAGCGTACTATTTATAGTTAGACTATTATGTTAGCTATAGTTCTCCTTTTTACCTCCGTAGGTTTACTACTATATTATCGTCCTCGTCGCCCTCGCCCTCGCCTCCGTTATCCTATCGCGGGGCCGGCGTCGCTAGCGTAGCTACCGGTAAGGGCGCGCTACCTCCGTAGGGGTGGAATATCGTCGTATCGAGGCGCGTCTATCCGAGGCCCTAAGCCCGGGGGTCGGTAAACGCTAGTCGGCCTACTCCGTATATTAAGCGTCTATCGCCGTTTGGCCTCCTCTTCTTACTCCTATATATAACTAGCTAGAAGCCGTCGGCGTCGACTCTTAGACGGTATAGTACTATCGCTATTCCTCCTCTTTCCTAGCGTATACCTAGGCGCGCTCCTACCGCCTATTCCGCTACCTACCTCTTTACTCTATATCCGCCTATCTACGCCTTATAGTCCCCGCCGTCGTTAGCGTACTTACTTATATTAGGTTAGGGGCATTCGCGGGTATTATATACCTTTACGTAGTAGCCGTAGTAGGTCTCCTACCTATAGTACTTTATAGTATACCCAAATCCCTAGTACCGGAAGTACTAGGTTACTATATAGGTATAGTAGGTCGACGACGAGAATCACCTGTACGTGGTGTCGGCTACGAACCTCTCGTCTAGCTACGAGAGAGCCAAGTATTCTCACGCTGGAGCGTCGTGGGCGCGACGGGCGCGTAGCGTAGGCGAAGCCGCGGCGAACAGAGGACTACCAGCAAAACGGGTATGAAAACCATCCGACGAGCGTGTACTCGTGTCGGGAGCGAGTCCCTCTTCTTTCTACGTGTAAGAAGGGCGCGGAACCGTGGCCTATACGCTCGACAGGACACCTCTGGTATGAGTGCAGAATTTTCACCTCCGGAGACCGCAAACCGAGCGGGCTAAGCGACGAACATTGGACGAGCGGACTACAGAACAACAACTGAGCGGACTATGCAACGGCGTCGAGCGGACTACGAAACAATCTGGTGTTTGCCAGCGGGCAATGCGGTGGGTAGGTGGACACGCGACGAAGCCTGTAAGGGCCTGTTAAACACCCGGTATGGGAACGAGGGTTTTGCCTGAGGCACTGCCTGTCCCGCTACACAACGCACCTAGTCTGACATGGTAGATTGCGACGAGGAAAAGACGATAGCCTAAGCAAGGAAAAGACGGCTGTTAGGACGGGGAAAAGACGTACAATGCAAGTGGATTAGTTCTGTGATCGGGGAGGATCGAGGGCAGGGTGATAAGGAACTTCATATTGGTTAGTAGGTGGAAACGCAAGGAGTACGCTGCCCGGCGTGGTGTGTGCCCCGAGCAAACCTGCGAGGCATGGACGGCCGCTTTCTAGAGATAGGCTGCGGTAACGCGAAGGGCGTCAAAACCTGGGGCGTGGTGTACACTGGCAGCGACGGCTGACACTGTCTGTACAGCCCGAGAGGACGGATGCGCATGTCGGTCAATAGAGAGCACTAAAGGGCTTAGGCCTATGGAGGTGGATATTGGCTTAAGGAGCAAACAGGGAGGGAGGGCGTAGAGGGAAGCTTTTGCTCCGGGCTAACCTCTCGAAACGAGGCTACACGGTGGTGCTAGATGAGTGGGAAAGCGCGGTTAAGACTTGTCACCTTATCTCGTAGCTAGCTTGCTAAATACGATTCCTTCCTTGCCAGATACAGGGGCACACGACTAACCCGGCAAATCAGCTCAGGATCCTCGGACTATGGGTGGACCCGGCGCTACGGTGGAGGAAGCACGTACAGGCAATATTACGGAAAGCTGAACAGAATATGGCATCATGCCAGAGGCTCACTGCGTCCACATGGGGGGCGGACTTCCGGCAGTCACGACTTCTATATACGGCTATTGTACGGCCAGTCCTTACCTATGGCAGCCAAGTGTGGTCCTTAGGCGAGAGGGCCTGCCCATCGAAGGGACTCGTCGCGCCGCTAGCGAAGATCCAAAACCAATGCCTAAGGAAGGTCACCGGGGCATATAAGTCGACACCAACGAGGATGCTTGAGCACGAGACCGCTATACCGCCGATCGACCTATACATCCAGGGACTACGGACCTCCTACTTAGGCAAGTCGGCACAGTACCCAGTACAGAAGGTCATCGCCAGTGCAGTCGCAAGGGCCCGCGAATCAGTACCAGCGCACAAGGGCATTCGACCCGGAAACGAGCCGAACTACCGGGCAAGGGACGAACAGCTAGCAACACAATGGGAAGGTGAGAAATCGTTTGTAGAGCAACTATGGAAAGAGAGGTGGAACAACCAGGTTGTAGGGCATAGTGGACGCCCTCAGCCAGCGGGACAACCTAAGGAATGGTCAGCTACAAAATCCGCGGTCAAGCACCCCCCGAAGCTCATCCACTACCGCCTTACGAGGGCACAGAGTAGCATAGCAACCCAACTGCGAAGCGAACACATCGGCCTCCAGGGGTACCTATCATGGAGGAAGGTTCCAGGATACACGAATACTAGCTGCCCCTGCGGCTATCGCTCCCAGAACGTACGGCACGCACTCCTCGTCTGTCCGAGGTGGTCGCTAGGAAGGGGGGAGTGGATGGCAAAGGCGAGGAACCGGACGATTGGGGCACTTCTTAACAACGCTGAAGACCTACGGCGCATTACGAACTGGATACTAGAGAAGGGCTGGCTAGAACAGTACCGCCTAGTAGGAGCAGTGCAGGAAGAGAGGACACGACGCAGCGCGACGAGACCGGCTAGGAGCGGGGGCTAACGGGGTAGTGACATGGACTACGTACGTTCAGAGGGAAAGCTAATCTAGACAAGGAGTAGTCGGGGGCGGGAAGGGTTTTCACCTATTCGGGTTTCCCTTTGTACATAACAATAGATATATACCTGCATAGGCCGGATAGGGTCCTAGAACAGGGGAATGACAAATCTATCTATCTATATAGGTATAGTAAACTACCTCTTCAATAGAGGCGTGACACGATGATAGCGATCGCAGGAAACGACCAGGAGCAGGAGAGTAACGAGTGGAAGGAGGTCTGCAGGAAGGCAGAAACAATGGCAATGGCAGGAGATGGCGAGCACCTAGAAAGAGCACTTAAGGGGATGATTTTGGAGCTCCTTGGAGGGCTAAAGGCACTAAGGAGCCAAACAGGACAGATCATTAACAGGACAGTAGCAGCAGCAGCAAAGAAGAGGACACAGGAAGGCCAGAAACTAAGCCAACCAACCTGGGCAGCAGTTGCATCCCAAAACCCTCCCCCCCAGAAAACAGCTATCAAGGTCTACATTTCCGACCAGCAAGAGCAGAAAGAGATTGAGGGCCTGTCAGGCAAGGAGATCATACAGAAGATTGGGATACAAGGCATCATTGGAGCCAGGAAAGAGAAGGGAGGTGTCCTTAAGCTGTTCACAGCACAGGAGCAAGACAGGAAGAGGCTAGAGACACAGAAGGAGTGGACAGTCAAACTAGGCAAGACGGCTAAGGTCTCACACCAACAAAATATGGTTATTGCCCATGGGATGACCACAAAGTTTGACATTGAAGGAGACCTTAAGAGGCTGCAGGACCAGAACCAGGCTGTATGCCCAGGGCTACAGATCACAAAAGCAGCATGGGTCAACAGAAAGACAAAGGACACAAAGAGAGAGTCTTCTCTAGTGCTCTGGATAGGCACTGCAGAACAGGCAAACACCGTGCTTGACAAGGGCATCTTCTGGGAATGTGAAAGAATGGACACAGAAATCCATAGAAGCACCCACAGACTACTGCAATGCTTCAAGTGCCAACAGTATGGTCATATCTCTACTAGATGCCCAAGCCAAAAGGACACTTGTTCCCACTGTGCTGGTAGCCACAAAGTACAGAATTGCACAGCCCCAAAGAGTGAAGCCAGATGTGCATGCTGTGGAAAGAAACACCCTTCCTGGTCCCAAGACTGCACAGCTAGGATTGAGGCAAAGAGGAGGGCAAGAGAAGCCAGGATCAACACCCCTATCAGATTCCAGACAGGGACAATCACCCAAGAACCCCTAAGGACTGTCTACAACCCTCTGAAAAGAGGCAGAACAGAAGAGACCACACAGGCCCAAGGCCACCCTGCTATGGGTAGACCAAAATCAATTGTGGTTGCAGGAAGAGACCCGTCACAAAGCAGGCTCAACCTTACCACAATCCCAAATAGCAGCCAGCAGCAGGAAGCACGAGAAGACCAGCAGGAGACCAGCATGGATGAGTCATGATTGAGACACCTAATCTTACCACTATCCAGTACAACGTCAACAAAAGCCAGCACAAGGTCCAGAGAAGCTTTCTCCAAGCACTGGACCCAAAGAAACACCTAGTTATTGCAGTCCAGGAACCTTGGATCAACAGCAAATCTAACAGACCATCTACTGCTAACGACCCAAGGTATCACACACTCCTAGCCAAACAAGGCACCCCTAGAACATGCATGTACATCAGCAAAGAGATGGCAACAGACAGCTGGGAACAAATCCAACAGGAAGGGGGAGACATCACCTCAGTCAGACTCAACACCAACCAAGGCAGCATCCACATCCACAGTGTATACAACCCACCCCCCAGCTCCAGAAGCAGCACCCAGCTGGGCACACTACAACAGCTGCCAGACATCCTGCAGAGTGACTCCCAACACATCGTGCTGGGAGACTTCAACTTGCACCATCCTACATGGGGATCAGACTTTGCACCTGCCCATCACTTCCTAGCTAACAGACTCCTCTCCACTACCCAAAGCAACAACATGCACCTAGTTACCCCAAAGGGCCTAACTACCTGGTCACAGAGAGCAAGCTCAAGCACCATTGACCTGTGCTTTGCATCACATGACCTGCAGCAGAAGGTCACCAGATGCTGGGTTAACCAGGACTTGGAGTCCTCATCAGATCACCTCCCAATTCAGGTGGAGTTTGAAACACAGACACAGCAGGAAGGAGACCTAGAACCTCAGCTGGCCTGGAAGGCAGCCAACTGGGAACAGATCAGACAAGACCTGGAACAGAAGCTAGCTGGACTAGAGACCAGGAGACTGGAAACAGCCTTAGACATAGACCAAGCAGTGGCAGAACTGGTTAGAACAATGCAGGAAACTGCGGCAGCCCACACCAGAGAAAAGAAACAGTCACTGTACCAGAAGCCATTCTGGACAAAGGAATGCTCAGAGAAGGTCAAGGCAGCCAGGCAGGCCAGGAGAGCCCTTACCCAGAGCCACTCCCAGGAAGCATGGGACAGATACAACCAGTCAACCAGAGACAAGAAGGCCCAGATCAAGAGGGACAAGATGCTGGAGTGGAGGTCAACAGTTGGATCCATTACCCAGAATCCTGAGAAGATGTGGAAACTAGCAAAGTGGGCAAGACAACCCACACAGGACAGAAACATGCTGCCCCAGTTTCCAAACATTGAAGACCAGGAAGGAGTAATCCAACACACTCTCCCAGGAAAGGCACAGGCATTGGGGAAACATTTCTTTGGCACACAGGTAGAAGCTGACCTGCAGGATCTGGAGGGCAGTGTGTATCCAACACCACTAGAGCAATCCTGCACAGTGGGAGAGGGAGAGATCAAGAGCATCATTAAGAGACTCTCAGGAAACAAGGCCCCAGGACCAGATGTGATTCCAAACTTGTTCATTAAGACATGCAAGGACCAGATCTCCCCTGCACTGTCAAACATCTTTTCACAGTGCATGGCCCAAGGACACTGCCCTAAACACTTCAAGGAGTCACTGACTGTGGTCTTGAGAAAACCACAGAAAGAGGACTACACAAAGCTAAAGGCATACAGACCTATTGCCTTGCTCAACACACTAGGCAAACTCCTGGAAAAGATCATAGCAGAAAGGCTGACAAACCTAGCTGAAGAACATGGAATCCTTCCTGAAGAACAGATGGGAGGCAGGAAACAAAGATCAACACTAACAGCTGTGGAACTTATCACAGAGCAGATCAAGACCCTATGGCACTTTGGGAACAACAAAGCAGCCACACTCCTCTCACTAGACATATCAGGAGCCTTTGACAATGTCTCACACCAGAGGCTGATCCACATCCTGAAACAGAAGGCTATCCCTAACTGGACAGTCCAGTTTATCCAGTCCTTCCTCAGAGGCAGAACCACAAGACTAAGACTGGGCAGATACAAATCTGACAGCATGCCTACAGAGACAGGAATCCCACAGGGATCAACAATGTCTCCAATCCTGTTTCTCCTCTTTATGGCAGACCTGCCAGCAAAGCTAAACTCCAGAAACACATCAGCCTCAGGGTTTGTAGATGACACAAACATCCTAGCCTGGTCAGACAGCACAGAAGAGAACTGCAGAATCTTGCAGAAGAAACACAAGGAATGTGAGGAATGGGCCAGGAAACATGGAGCCAGATTTGCCCCAGAGAAGTATCAACTCATCCACTTCAGTAGAGCCAGAAACAGACACAATATGCAAGCCCCAATCACTATTCAGGGACACACAACAGAACCCTCAAGTGAATTAAGGGTGCTAGGAATATGGATGGATCCAAAGCTCAGCTGGGGACCACAGGTCAAGAAAGCACAGGCAAGAGCAGACAACAACAGGCAATCAATTGACAGGCTTACAGCCTCCACATGGGGAGCCACATTTGCGAAAGCAAAGGTTATGTACAAGGCCATTGTGAAGCCAGCCATGCTATATGGAGCCCAGATCTGGTCAGCCCAAGACAAGATCCCAAAGAGAATTGCAGATCCCATCAGCAGAGCCCAAGCCTCCTGTCTGAAAAAGGTGCTTGGAGCATACAAGTCAACTCCAACAAGGGTGGTCGAAATGGAGTCTGGCTCCCCACCAGCCAAGCTCTACCTTCAAGGGTTGAGATACCAGTATGCAGGAAAGACGTCTGCATACCCAGCCCAGCTAGTAATCCAGAAGGCAGTCAACAAAATCAGGAGCCAGTGCACAAGAAGGCACAGACAAGCAAGACCCAATCCAGCCCCACAGAAGCAGCAGGACCTGCAGAAGTTCAAAGAACTAACAGAACAGCTGCACCTAGCCCAGCAGGAACAGGACAGAAGGGCTCAAGGGAGAGGATCAGCAGCCAGCCAAGGGAAGAAGCAACAGTCTCTAGCTGAAAGGATGGCAGGACTCCTCTGGAAGACTGAATGGACAAGAACCCCACAGAGGCCAGAAACCCCAAAGGCACTCCAACAGTTTGGTAGCCACAACTACCTACTGTACTCAGACCTGACCAGGTCAGAAGCAAGCATAGCAATACAAATCCGCTCTGAACACATCGGAGTCAGGGCATACCTGCATCAGAGAAAAGTCCCAGGTATCGAAGACAAGAGTTGCCCATGCGGCTACCTGTCCCAGAATGTCGATCATAGACTTCTGGTTTGCAAAGAATGGAGTACAGGGAGAGGTGAATGGAGGGCAAGGGCAAGGAACAGAAACTTCCAAGCCATGATCAGCAATAAGGGAGACCTCCAGAGAATTACAAGGTGGATCATCCACCAAGGATTTTTGGAGCAGTTCTCTCTTACTAGGGAAACAGAGAGATGGATTGAGGAGAGAAAGAAGGAGGAGGAGAGCAGGAAGAGGGGGACAACTCTAGGGTTGCAGACAAGGTAGTCAGAGGCTAACCACTATGACACTAGTGCACCCTAATGGAAGGAAAACTGAGAACTCATGGCAAGGAAGCTATTAGAGAAGGAGAGGAGGTTTTTACCTAGGAATAGGTTTCCTACCTTATGTAGTAACATATATAGACATAAACCCGCATAGGCCGGAGGGCACCACAACAGGTAAATGAATCATCTATCTATCTATCTATATAGGTATAGTCGTACTTTTTAACGTAGTAGTACGAGTAGGCTAGGACTAGTCCCTTCTCTATAGCCTAGATCCTCTAGCTATTATACTTAAACGCGAGTACGAGCGACGAGTATTTCCGCTCTATTTGTTCCGGCTTCTTTAGCTAGTACGCCCGGGTAATAACGAGACCTAGGATAGTAGCCTAGTTGTCCTTTATAATAGCCTCTCCTATTACTACCGGGCTAGTGTCTACTAGGAAGGTATTAACTCGGACACCGTATATAAGGGCCTAGTATACTAGCGCGACCGGCGCTACGCTCTTCGCGTTTAGTACCTCGACCGCCTAGGCTACGCTCTATAGTAGCGTCGGTCTCCCCGCTATAGTTACGAGCGTATAGCGTACGTCTCTACTCTTTAGCTTCTAGGCTATAATAATGTCTTATTTACTAGCCTATTACGCCTACTCTACGAGGCGTTAGTACGATAGTACCGCTACCCGCTCTCTTTCTTTAGGGTTGTCTATATATATCGTAACCTTACGCTAAACTGGCCTAACGCGGTACGTTAGTCACTCTACGGCTACTAGAACCGCTTAGGTATATATCGCCGGCCTAGCTCTCCCTAGCGCCTAGATCTCCCGTAGGAGGTCCGCGTTCGTCACTTCCTTTACTAGCGCTAGCGCCTTCGTCGCCCGTAGTAGCTCCTAGATCGCTTTGGCTAAGCTCTTAAGGAGGCTACGGATCACGCGTTCGTAGGGTAGATTAGCGCTCGCGAGGGTAGCTATAATTTTGTATATAATCGCGGTATATTCTACCGTATCTATACTGTGTTTCGTATACTAGTTCTTCTAGTTAGTAGCTTACGGTTATTATAGTCGTTATAGTACATAGTCTCCGTGTTTCGTTTCTCCCGGGCGCGTCGTCGCTCCGCGCGTTTCCCTTTGTTCGCCGCCTTTCGAGGGCGCTCTTTACTTTTACGACGCTATCGCCCCTTCGTTTATTATCATTAACAATATTGGATCGTAACGTACGATAGAGTTAGGAATCGTATTTAGTAAGCTAGCTACGAGATTGTTATTAAATATAGTAAGGTAGTAAGAAAGTAAGAAACGCGTAAACCTCGCTACGAGCGTATAAAGCTTTAGTAGCGCTCTTACTAAAATCCTATACCGAAGCGTTAATACTAACCTCTCGGTAATATAACGTGTTTTTACGCGATATAAGTATATAGAATATAGAAACAGATAGCTACGAACATATTAGGAAAAGGATCAAGTTAATATAAGCAATATTAGTAGTATTAATAATAAAAAGTTACTAGAGTACGGCGATTACTAGGGTACGGCGAAGCTTATAGCTTCTATTTCCCCGGCTCTTCTCTCTCTCTCCCTCCTCTCTATCTACCTTTCCGTTTCTACTACTAGGGAGAATTGCTCTAGGTAGTCCCCGTTAAGGATCTATCTTATTACTCTCCTTATATCTTGTCTATTCTAGATAATAGCCTAGTATTACCTATCTCTTACCTTCGCCCTCTACTAGCTTCTCCCTTTTACCTACTTAGTATAGTTTAGTACTATATGCTCCGGGTTTTAGGATAGGTAGCTATAGGGGTAACGTTTAGAATCGTATCCTAGGACTCTTCTTTAGTATAAGTATACTCTTAGCCTAATGTACTTAGAGCGAATCTAGATAGCTATACTTACTTCCGCCCTCTTTAGGTCTTTATAGATAAGGTAGTTATACCTTCCGAAGGTCCTGGCCGCTAGTAGGGCTCCTAGCCTTACCGGTTTTTAGTTCTAACGCGTTTCCTATAGGTGACCTACGATCCTTTCTACTTAGCTTTACTTCTTTGTCCCTTTGTCCCCTATATTAGCTTGCTCCCTTAGAGCTTCTCTCTGTTTAAGGGCTGCTAGGATTTCCTATAATGTTTTTAGGTCTGCTTCCTTCTATAGGATTATATATAGCCGGTTAGGTCTTCTCCTCCTCTCCTACTAGGTTCTTATCCTTTGAGTAGCTACTTAGATAGTTCCCTAGGCTAGGTATACTAATGTCTTCTCTACGTATTAACACCTTATACCCTAGAGGTACTCCCTAATAGGGGCTGTACCTAATTCCATTTCTATTGTCCTATAAGGGGTTGACTTATATACCCCTAGTACTCTCTTTAGGTAAGCTACCTACGCTCTATTAAGGGGGTCCTTAATTCTCTTTAGGATATGTTTTTCCGCTACCTAAATTGCTACTCTATATTATATTACGGGCTTAATAATAGCCTTATATATAGTCTAGGCCTTTATAAAGGTCGCCTACTAGGTTAACGTAGTAAGTCTCTCGATTAATTATCTATTAGTATCCGCTCTCGCTTACGCTTTCTTTACTTATAGTCCCTAGCTAAGTTTTAGGTCTAGCTATATCCTAAGGACTCTAAGTTCCCTTATAGGATAGGTCTCGGACCCCTAGATTTTTACTAGTACTACTAAGTTGTGTTTTGTCTTTACCTTACTAAAATAGATAAGTTAGTACTTATCCGGTACGAATTTTGCCCTATACTCTCTTGCTCACTTTTCGTATTGTCTATGTCTCTCCTCTAGGAGTGCGCAGTTTTCCTCTATAGACCCCGACCACGCTAGGATATTTGTATTATCTACGGACCCCGATACTAAGGTATTTGCTATTTCTAGGAGTGGGGTCAGGTCGGCTATAAAGAGGAGGAACAGAATTAGGGAGAGTGTAGAGCCCTATAGGATGCCCGTGTTCGTAATTAGGGTCTACGGGGCTTTAAAGGACCCTAGGAGGATCTGGGTTGTTCTGTCCTTAAGGAATGACTATATAAAGTGTACTATCTAGGCTAGGATACTTTTCATTCTAAGGATATATAGGAGCCTTACGTAGGACACGTTGTCGAAAGCCCCTAATATGTCTAGTGAAAGTAGTAAGGCTATCTTATTATTACTATAGTACTAGATATGTCTAATTTACTCTATAATCAGTTCGACTACTATAAGGGTAGATCTCTTTTATCTCCCCTCTATTTACGTTATCGGGAGGAGGTTATATTCTTCTACTATTCCGGTAAGCCTTATAGCTACGACCTTCTCTAGGAGCTTCCCTAGTATATTGAGTAACGTAATTAGTCTATGTGACTTTAACTTAGTATAGTCTTCCTTTTAGGGTTTCCTTAGGACGTAAGTTAGTAATTACCTAAAGGCCTTTAGGTAATACCCCTACTTTATACACTAGGTAAAGATTAGCGTAAGTACTAGAGTAATAAGGCTACTACTAGCTTTTAGGTAATAGTTAGGGATCTTATCTAGGCCTAGGGCTTTGTTATTCTTTAGTTTCTTAATAATGTTTTCTATTAAATAGGTACGAGTTACGTAGTAGTAGAAGACGGCGGATTATACAAAAGACGAAGAAGGACCTGATAGGATGGCGTATATCTATATATAGTATCGCTAGTATTAGTATAGGTAGATACTAGATATCCGGATCTTTGCTAGCCTATAGGCTAGTAAACCCTAGTTACGTGATCTAGTCATATAATATACCTACACCTATATACTTGTCCTACGGCCTATATGTTCTTAACACTCCTACTTAGGCTATATAGTCTCCTACAATCCCTTTACGTAAGCTAGAGCTACCTTACAAAGTTTTAGAACTACTAGCTATTAAGGGGCTTTGTTAACCTATTAGTAGCTATGTCCTTTATATAGTAGTAGTCTACTATAATCTTCTTCTACTACTAGAGATGTCTAATATAGTTATATATAACATTAATATACTTTAACCTTTTATATATATAGGCATCTTTAACAAGTGTTAAAGCGGCTTAGTTGTTACCTATAAGCTTAACTAGCCTTAGCTCGTTAATAGTGCCCGTGCTTACCCTTATACTCGGCTAGAAAGAGCTCTTTCCTACTAGTTCTAGGCACCCCATTTCCCTAAGGATAGTAGTAAGAAATTGTAACTACTTTCCGGCTACGTTTATAGCTATAAACTTAGCTTCTATTATTAATATTGTAATAGACTTCTGCTTCCTACTTATCTAGGACATAGGTGATCTATAAAGGAACTATATATATCCTAGAATTAAGACTCTATCCACTTTGTCTATAGCGTAGTTAGAGTCCGAGTATCCCTAGAGATTGCCCCCTCCCTTTCTATATATAAGACCTAGGTCTAGGTATAACCGTAGGTATCGGGAGAGCTTCTTTAAAGCCCTTATATACTACTACGAGAGATTAGTAACATATAAGCTAATTCTTCTAAGGGGGAATGCTAAGTCTAGCCTTGTTATTGTTATTAGCTATATCTAGGTACTATTATAGCTCTAGGAATCCTATTTGTTATACCTCTTATCTATAGGAGCCGTAGGCACTAAATGCTCGTAGCTCTCTATAGGTAAGTAGGTTAGCGTAGCCTTCTCTCTAGCTATGTTCATCTTAGCTAAGTTAGCGTAGATATAGTGTCCTTAATTAAGCTTTAAAGTGCCTTAGGACCTATCTCTTATAATCCTTATTCTAAGGATCTTCGTAGGTTTACTAAGATCTTTAATCTTAAACACTTTTCTAAGCTTAGCCTTAAACTACTAAACATCTAATAGCTTCGGAGCTATAATAGGTATGTTATCTATATAGGTAAGGACTATAAGGTCTCTATCCGTATAGACAAGTAGGCATAGATCTACCTAGGACTAGGTAAATCTGATCTTCTCTAGCTTCGTAACATAGAGCTTGTTCTAGTCTCTAGCTACTTACTTAAGCCTATAACGGCTTTATAGGACCTTAAACACTATGTTTAGAGGTGCTTTAACTCCTAGGGGTAGGATTATATAGATGTCTTTAAGAAGGCTACTTTAGGTAAAAGTATTATTTATATCTACTAGGTATATCTCGAGATCTCTCTTATATACTACTACTATAAATACTCGGAGAGTATTATGTCTAATAGTAGGTATAAAGGTCTCTTTAAAGTTAACCCTATATTTCTATAAAACCCCTCTTATAACTAGTCTTACCTTAACCTTCTTAATAGCTCTACTAATCATTCTTTTTATATTAAAGACCTACCTAGAAGTAATTAGATTCGTACCCTTTAGCGGTACAACTGCTTCCTAGGTATTATTGCTTACTAAGGTAATAAGTTCGTTCTCGATTACCTCTTTCTATATATATCCCTATTCGGGGTCTCTTACGGCTACCTTATAGGACTTTAGGATTAGCACTTCCTACTAATAGGCTATAGCCTACCTAATAGTAGTAAATGTATATTCTTCTACGTCGTTTAGAATCTCCTCTACCTAGCTTATTGTAGGGTCTAGATAGAATATCTAGTCGATAAGAGCCTTATAGTGTTTAGCCTTATACTCTTTAGAGTTTTTATCTCCGTCCCCTCTTGACCTCTTATTGCCTATAACCTAAGGTAGCGCTAGGTGTTCGGATAGGTCGAACTGAACGACATCTTCTTTTTCTTTTATTAGAGTACCCTAATCTCTAAACTTCTAGTATTCCCTAATGTCCTTTAGAGGAGGGGGAAGTTATATAAACAGCGGTTGCTATAGTATTAATAACTTAGGTAGGTTCTGTATAGATCTACCGTTATCGGCCTTCGGTAGTATTAAAACCGCCTTAATATTTTCTCCTAGCCTTCGTAACGGTGTCTCTAATAATCCCCTATCGGAAAATTTCGCCCTAGAGGGCTTCCTCCTAATAGGATTACGCTATAGCGCTCGACTCGGCTAGTTAGTAAAGGTGATACTAAGATCTATATCTCTCCCCTTCTTATTCTTAAACTAGTCGACGTGACTATCCGCTTTTATAGCTTTTATATTAGGATCCTAGAACAGCTATTGTTTTGTAGTGTTTTCTAAGTAGCCTATAAACACGGCTTCTTTTCCTCGGTTTATTCAATTGTCTCTCCTTAAGCCTTAAGGTTAGGCTCTTAGATCTATATAGACTATAGCTTTATATCCCTAGACGCGGAAATAGTCGACTAACGGTGCTTAGCTAGTAAAGGCTTCTTCTAGTAAAAGAGTAATACTATTAATAATCGGACTATTAGGTAGTCTGTTTCTAATTATAGTCTATACTTATAAAGCTTCTAGCTAGAACTTAACTAGTATACTAGAGTCTTTAAGTATAGCCCGGACTATATTCTTAGAGGCTTGAATTAACCTTTCTATAGGTCTATTTTGAAGGGAGTTATAGGCATTAGTTATGTCTATCTAAGTACTAAACTCCTTCTCCTACTCTTTTAGTAAGGCGAGAATTTCCTTTATACTATTACTACGGATCGTAGATAGAAAGTACCTTGACTACCGTTCTACCTAGACCTTCTAATCCCGTAGGGCTATAGGAGCGTCGCTCCTAGCCTTTAAAGGGATTACCTACTTCTTCCTAGAGAAGTTGTCTATAATCTTAAGCTAATATTTATATCCTAGCATAAAGACTACGCCCTAAAAAGGCCTATAGATATTAATAGAGACAAGGGCTAGCCTTTCTCCTTTTCTCTCTATAGTAGGTCCCTTAAACTTCCTTATATTAGTAAGGGAGCATACCTTACAACTTAGGTATTTAGAAGGAATAGGGATAGGATCTTTCTTATTAGTAACTCTATAAAGGTTTCTTAGTAGTCCCTTACTAAGGTGTATACATCTTCTATACTATAGCTCCTACTAATCTTCGGTATTAGTATTAGCTATAGCGGTACCGTCACGTTCTTAAGAGAGTATACTAGTATACTATAGCTTAAGAATTTTCGAGATCGAGTAGATAAACGGTACTCCTCCTTGAAGTTTAGTCTAGACAACGGGTTTACTAGACAAGGATTTTAGGGTGAAACTAGGTAGTTAGATAGCAAACTATTAGCTAAACTAATTCTACGAAACAAGACTAACTCTAAGGCTAGGAATAAACAGGACCTTTTCTAAGACAATTTACTTTCTAGAAGGACTACCTATTACTACACTTCCTATATATATAGCTTGTAGATAGCCACCCCTAACCTTGATCCACTTCCTCTTTTAAAGAGGCTTTAGTGTCCTAAATAGTAAATCTTGGTCAGTTATATATAATGATATATAAGAGTTAAGTAACTACTCGGACGAGGGGTACTTACCTTTAGCTTCTATAGTAGAATAGGCAACCTCATTAACATTATTATCTTCTAATAGTATCTTAGAGTCTAATACGTCTTCCTAGGTCGTATAGACCCTTATAGGCTTCTTACTAGAGGAGGCCTTTGGCTTACGGCTTTCCTTTATCTACTCTATAAGGTCCGTTTTTACCTTAAGGACATTACGAAGGTTTAGTAATAATGACCTCCTACGAGGTAGTAACGGTTATCTCTTAGTAGGGTAGGTAACCCTAGCTAGTTTGTCCTTGTTCCTAATAGCCTACTAAGCTATAGAAAGGTGTAGGCACTTGCTTATAAAATAGTCACTACCGTAGAGATAGTACGTAAGCTTACCCTAGAAACCCTTCTTAGTAAATATAGCTGTCCCTTAATAAATTATTGATTCTTACTTTTCCCTAAGAATTATAAGAATGTCTTATAGTAAGAGATTTACCTAGGCATTAATTGTATCGCGAATTAAGCTAAATAAGTCTAGTAGAGCTACTAAGAGTTACTAGATCTTTCTGTCCTTAGTCTTAATGTCTTAGAACTAAGGCGAGATTAAAAAAGCCCTCCTTATAATTGAGCTAAGCTCCTACTAGGCGTTATCTATTGACTGGTCCTCTATCATTACGAAATTAGTATATTACTAAAGCAAACTTCTTCTAGTAGCAAGAAGTCTTCTCTTATATTTAGCTTTAGCCTATTCCTATAACTCCTTTATATACCGGATCTCGTATATTATCTCTTAGTTATATATTAACAGATAGATATATATCTTATATAGGGCCGTTATATTGTACCGTCTATACGATGCCTTCCTTATCGCTTAATCTAAAGGAAGGGATGACTCCGATAGTATAGAGGGTGTCGCTATAGATAGGGTTATAGCGGGAATGTCTGTAATAATATCTTCGAGGACCTAGTTAACCTACTTTAATACTAGGTGTATTCTTATTAGCTTGAACTATGTTTCGTAGTTCTCTCTTATTAGAACAGGTGCTACTCTCTTTCTTATAAACCTAGTCTCGTTCTCTATTTCTTATAAGTTAAGGGATAGGTTAGCTACCCTTAGGTAAAAGGATATATTTGGTCGTACGCGATAGGATCGAAATAGGATAAACCTGTTATAGTCTCCCTATAGAGTATATAGAAGGTAGGGACAGAAGAGCCTTAGAGTGCTTAGAAGTCGTTAAGAAGTAAAAGTCTAGCTTAGTATATAAGCGCCGAGAATTATATACCCCGTAACATTTACTACGGGACCTAGCCCTCTAAACTTACTACTCTACTAAACCTTGACAGATTCACTTCGGCTCGTAGCTATATAACTTACGGCACTCCCGCGAGTACCCGCGACTACGCTAGACCCTAGAAGAAGCACGTAGAAGACTCGGAACGTAGGGCAGGTTAGAATAAGGTTTTAAGTAAAGCTACTAAGCGCGGCTTCGTATAGGTTAGCCCTATTAATACGGGGACACGTACTCGCGAGGGTCGCGTATAAGTATCCGGCCTTCCCTAGGCCTCTCTTACTTTCTTCGTCTTTCGTTTTGTATAGCAATTATACTATACCCTTTATATCTGTACTTCGTACCTATATTCTTACTTTTACTCTTATATCTTATAGGCTAGGCTCTCGCCCTAACATCACGAAAGACTAATAAACTGTCAACTACTCGAGTTATACTTATAGGTGACTACGCTACCGATAGAGGTGTTAATCTCGACAACTAAGACACTCTATTCTACTTTAGTAAGTGGACTAACATCCCCTTCTCGAACGCCGCTACCTTCGGTGCCTAGGTAAACGCTAACCCCGATACCGCCTACGCTCTTATTAACTATACCGTCTCCTCTTTCCGTAAGACCGCCTAGCAGGTCGAGCAAGTAAACAACTAAGTAATATACCTTTAAGGTATTATAAACACCTTCTAGAACCTCGTACCGTACGCCGACGATAACCGCCGCTAGTACTTCTCTAAGAAGGTTAACGACCTAGACGAGTTCGACGGTAATAAGAGCAAGTTCGAGGCATTTAAGATATAGCTTACTATTAAGCTATTAGCTAATGCCGACCACTTTCCGTAAGAGAAGGACAAGGTTACGTACGTCTTCTCCCTTCTTCGGGGAGACGCCGCGGCTTAGGTATAATACTATATCGATAACGCTACGTAGACTATCGGCTACCCGGACGTCCTTACCTTAATATAGGACCTCCGTACTGCCTTTAGTAATCTAGACCGTAGAGCTACCGCCTAGAACGCTATCTATAACCTCCTCTAGAAGAATAAGAGCTTTACCGAGTACCTCGCGGCCTTTAACCGCGATATTAGGTTTACCGGCTATAACGAAGAGACTAAGAAGAGTACTCTCCGCCGTAGCTTATTAGTAGAGCTTCTTCGAGCCCTCGAGGATAAGGACGTCGGTACTATAAGCTTCCGTAAGCTCGTCGAGACCTACTAGCGCCTCGACTCTAATATAAAATATACCGCCTCTCTCCTCGCTTCCCGTTCTTAAGGTCGTTAGCCTCGTAGTCCCGGAAGTCACTTCGCTACTCTACTAGGCGCCGCCGCTCCTACGGCTCTCCCTCCCGTCTCTATAGGTAATACTATAGATCTTAGCGCTAGTACCGCCGTCCCTCGAGTCTAGGGCCTCGTTAACGGTAAGCTTACTCCCGAAGAGAAGCTTTGCCGTCGCTAGGCCGGACTCTATACCTACTACGGCGGTCTAGGCTATATCGTAGTTAACTATCCGTAGCTCGCTACCCGTAACGCCCGTAACCCGGTTCGCGGCGCTATCGGCGCTATCGAGCCTACTCCTACTACTCCCGCTAAGTAGGGAAAAGCCTAGGTCTTCCTTATCGACGCGTTAAAGACTAAGAATAACGTTTACCGAAAGTAAAGAGAGGAAAGAAGTTAAGGATCAATAGTATAGCTAGACCTATACGACGAGACGGGTAAGGACTACGCTTATAAACCGTTTGTTACGAATATAAATATCGGCTTAAAGAAACTCTCTTCTTCTAATCTTACTCTTATAGACACTAGCGTACTAGGCAAGTCTTTTATAGACTATAAACTCGTAACCTCTCTTAACCTCGAACCCTAGGAACTAAAATACCCTCGTACCCTTAAACTCTTTAACGGCACGGAGACTACTACTAGTAAGATTACTTATATTATATATACGTTAATCACTCTCGGAGGAAAGCGTATGTCGATCACTAGCTTCCTTACGTCCCTACCGTATTAGAAGTTAATCCTCGGCCTCCCCTAGTTTAGACGATACTAACCTATTATCGATTAGACTTCCCTTACTATTAGTTTCCCTCTAGAAGCTCCTCCGGCGCCTCCGCCTTCTCCGCCGCCTTAGCGCGGTCCTAAGTATACTAAGATCTTCTAGGTAAACGCCGCTACCTTTACTACTACTACTAAGTAGCCTAAAGCTTAAGTCTTCGCCGCCTCTCTCCGCGATATTGACATCGCCCTCGAGAAGCTCGATAAGAAGCGTATACCTACCGACCCTACTACGAAGGTCCCTCCTTAGGCATACTATATCCTCTACGTATTCGATACCGAAGCCGTAGACGAGCTACCTCCTTATCGCCCTTACGACTATAAGATTAAGCTAGAAGAAGGTATAGAGACACCGTTCGGACCGCTATATTCTATGTCCCGAGAAGAGCTTATCGTCCTTAAGAGATACCTCGAAGAAAACCTAAAGAAGGGGTTTATTCGAGCGAGCCGTTCTAGCGCTAGTAGTCCCGTTATATTCGTTAAGAAGCCCGGCGGTAGCCTACGCTTCTACGTAGACTACCGAGGCTTAAACACTATTATAAAGAAGAACCGCTACCTAATACCGTTGATTTAGGAGACGCTCGAACGCCTCTCTAAGGCTAAGTACTTTACTAAGCTCGATGTTATCGCTACGTTTAATAAGTTACGAATAGTAGAAGGACACGAGTATCTTATAGCCTTCCGTACTCGCTACGGGCTATTCGAGTCGCTCGTTATGCCCTTCGGCGTTTGTAACGGGCCTAGTACCTTCTAGAACTTTATTAACGATATCCTTTAGGAGTTCCTCGATCAGTTCTATACTACCTACATCGACGACATCCTAGTCTATAGCGAGACTAAGGAGGAGCACCGCGAGTACGTCTATAAGGTCCTTTAGAAGCTCGTAGACGCCGGCTTATAGCTCGATATCGACAAGTACGAGTTTAAGAAGACCGAAGTCAAGTTCCTTAGTTTAATTATTACCGTAGACGGCATTAAGATAGACTAAGAGAAGATCGACGCTATCGTCGAATAGGATACTCCTACGAACGTCAAAGAGGTCTAGGGTTTCCTAGGCTTTACTAACTTCTACTACCGCTTTATCTACGTATTCTCGGGCGTAGTACGCCCTTTAACGAAGCTTACGCGTAAGGGTAAGAAGTTTGCCTAGACTAACGAATACTAGGAGGCTTTTGACTTACTTAAAGCGAAGTTTATTAAGAACCCGCTTCTATAGTACTTCGATTTCGAACTAGAGACCCGTATAGATAGATAGATATTTTATTAAGCTATTGTAGTGCCCTTTGGCCTATGTAGCTATACTATCTTGTTTTCGTATATATAGAGGGGAAACCGTGTTAGTGAAAACCCCTCCTCCTTCCCGCCTATCTTTTCCTCCTAGTTGTTATCTTAATTTTCCCTTGTTAGGGGTACGCTAGTATTATAGGCCTGCCCTAATGACTACCCTATCTACTACCCCCTAGCTTCCGCCTCTTGTCTATCTACTCTCCCGTCTCGCTAGCGAGGCTAAACTACTAGAGGTATCTCTACTATAGTATCTACCGAGAGATTCGGCGAATGTTACCTTTGTCCCTAATAATTGACTTATAGTCTCTCCTTCCCGCTTAGTGCCTCTAATTTCCCCTGCCTCTCGCCTACTACGGGCATCGTAGTAGCATATATTCTAGGTTTTACGATAGGTAGCTATACTAGTAGGCTAGGCTATAGATGTCTAGTACGCGTCTTCTAAATAGGTAGGCCCTTAACCTAATATATTCGGACCTGATTTGGATCGCTATGCTTACCTCGGCCCTTATTAGGTCCCTATATAGCTAGTAATTATGTCTCTAGAAGGCTCGGAGCGCTATCGGGCCTATTGTCTTAGGGGGCTTCCTTTTCTAGTCCTACTCCTATAGGTAGCTCGCTATCTATTCCGCTAGGCTTTAGGTCTTAGCCTTGCTCCCGCCGGCCTAGCGAGTCCTACGCTCCTCCTCTTTTCGTGCTAGCCATTCGGTACTTGTCTATATAGCCGTAAAGGTAGTAAGGTCATCCTCTTTTTAGCTTATCCTATGTCCGGCCCCTCTCCGGTAGTAGCTTTCTATCTTATTCTTTGCCTCCTAGATCGTAGTTTATACTAGGTAACCTATCGTCCTTACCGCGTATTGAATTCTTATTCCCCGGATGTACTAGCCGATTAGTAGTGTTCCTGTCTCTATTTCTACCGTGCTTATTAACGTTGTCTTATATACGCCTAGTACCCTACGTAGGTTGCCTACCTATGTCCTATTTAGGGGTTACTCTATCCGTTTCGGGATCGGCTTGCCTACGCCTCCTATTCCCTAAATCTATGCCCCGTATAGCATAGCTAGTCTAACGATCGCCTTATATATTACTCTTGCCTTGTCGAATGTTGCTCCCTATATAGATGCCGTAAGTCTCTTTATCGAGGCTTCGTTAACTTATACTCGACTCTAGGCTTTCTTAACCTATATATTCTAGCTTAGCTTCGGGTCGAGCTAGATCCCTAGTACTCGTAGCTCCGCTAATAGCTTTGTCTCGTAGCCTTAGATTCTTACCGCCGCCTTTATATTATAGTATGTTCTCGCTTTACTAAAGTGTATAAGTTAGTACTTTTTAGGGGCGAACTAGGCACTATGCTTCTTTGCCTACTCCTCGCATTTCTTGTGCCTATCTTCGAGGAGGCGACAGTTCTCTTCTATCGAGTCTAACTAGGCTAGGATGTTTATATCGTCTACGAACCCCGATACTAAGGTTTACGGAGAGGTGAGTAGGGGGATTAGATTAGACATAAATATTAGAAACAGGATAGGGGAGAGAGTAGATCCCTAAGGTATTCTAGTCTCTACCTTTACCGGGTCGGACGTGTACCTTCCTAGGACTAGGTATGTCGTCCGTTCCTAGAGAAAGGAGTAGACGAACGTCGTTACCTATTAGGGGATACCTTTCTACTATAGGATATATATTAGCCTTTAGTATAAGACGTTATCGAAGGCTCCTACGATGTCGAGGGATAGTAAGGACGCCGCTCGGTTCCTACCGTAGTACTAGAGGGTCTGAATTTGCTCCGTAATTAGCTCTATTACTATTAGTGTCGATCGCTAGCTTCTTCCCCCTATCTGTGTTACTAGGAGTACGTAGTTGTCCTCGGCTAGCTACGTAAGTCTCTAGGCTACTATCTTTTCTAGGACCTTCCCTATCGTGTTTAGAAGTACGATTAGTCTATACGACTTAGGCTAAGTATAGTCCTCCTTCTAGAGCTTACGTAGCACTACTGTTATAGACTCTCTATACGGCTTCGGGTAATACCCTAGCCGTAGGTACGCGGTAAATAGGTTTGCTAGGCTCGGCGCGATCTCTTCTCTATACTCTTTTAGTAGTATATTTAGTATCCTATCTAGGCCTAGGGCTTTCCGTCCTTTTAGCTTACTTATAACTCCTTTTACTATATTAGAGCTAACCGCCTAATCTATGTCTAGGGGTTCCGGGTATATACTCGGGTCGATATCCGTAAGGTCTACCTCTACTTACGTCGAAAAGAAATGGTCGGCTAATGCTTTTGCCTTGCCCGGGGCGTAGCCTAGGCAATCCCTTCGCGGTCTACGATTAGGGGGAAGTAAGGGGTTTGCTGCTCTTTAGGTAGTCGTGCCTATTTAGTAAGTCTCTATATCTATTCCGAGTTTTCTATAACGAGCCCGATCGTCGCTCTCTAGTCCTATAGCTTGTCGCGTCTTATCTATACCTTCTTCTCTTATGTCGCGCGACAGTATTGCTCCTACGTCTCTTAGGTGTGCTCCTTCGTCTACTGTCGCCTTACCCTTCTAGCCTCCCTTACCTTCGTAGAGCATTTAGGGGTCTAGAAGGCCTTCTACTACGTTAAGAGCCGGAGTAACGGCGTATATTGTTCCGCTACTTACTATATAACCGAGGTAATCTGTTCCGCTACTTGATCTAGCTAAGCTATCGTCTCGAGTTCTCTATACTATAGTAGGTTCGCTATTAGGAAGCCTCTTATATCGTCCTAGCGTGCCTTCTTCTAGTTACGGCGTGGTTCGCTTACTAGCTCCTCTATCGCCTTCACCCCTAGCGTCGTTTAGATAGGGATATAGTCTAAGGAGGCTTCTAGCGCGTAGTTCGGTCGGTATTAGACTAGTCTCTCTTTAAGTTCTCGTAAGAGAAAGTATAGGTCAATCGTGCTTATACTTATACGGGCCTTCTACGTCTCTATTCCCTTTGGTATTACTAAGGCCATTCCGTAGCGTACGGTTATATCTAGTAGCTTTTCCCCTAGAAACGCGTACGGGGGAGTGAATTCGAGTCCCTACCGTAGGTAGTAGAGGTTGAAGTCGCCGAGGAGTACTTACTTTATATCTTAGCTTAGGGTCCGCTCTAGGTAGGCGAGGGTTCCTAGTTCCCTACTCGTCCGACCCCGCGGTAGCGGGTTATAAACGTTATAGATCTAGATAGGGCCTTGTATCGTATCGATCTAGATTAATATTATGTCTCCTAGGTTACCCTACTACGGTAGTATAACCTTCTACGACTCAAGGTCTATAGTCTTACTTACGTATATATATGTCCTCGGGATAACGCCTCGTTAGCCCGTAATTACGGTATAGTATCTCCGGTCATTATAAGTAGCTAGGAGTCCTTCGTAGGGGTTGATCTATAGTTCCTATACCGCGATAACGTAGTACCGTAGCGGGTCTAGCTCTTATAGAAAGTGGCGCTAGACCTTATCCCTACTTTTGTTTACGTTATACTATACGATAGTAATGTCGTCGTAAAGTATTATTCGTTATCCGTAAGGTCTATTTCCGTGCTAACCTACTATGTCTCCTAAGCCTATATCTCGCTATCCGGCTAGCCCTAGAGCCGCTAGGGCGCCCTAAAGATTCGTATTTAGCCTAGTTCGTTAGCGGCCCGGTTAAGGTGTCGAGGCCTACCGGGAGGTAGATACGTTTACGGTTAGGTTCCCTTGTTCGTCTCTTCTACCCTCTTCCTTTTACTCGGTTCGAAGCCCTTATATACGGTAGGTCCCTCCTACTACCGTTAGGGGTACCTAGCTAGTATAGAAATCCTTGCTTATCTCGCTCGTTCTTATACTACTATTCTAGTTAGGTATTAGCTTAAATACGCTAGGTGCCTTCTACCGTAGTATATATACCTACTCTCCTTTTTTAGGCATTCCCTTCCTAAGTGTAGGCCTACGTAGTAAGGACACCTTAGGGTCTTCTCCCCGTATTTTAGGGCTATATGACCGTACTATTAGCATTAGAAGCATTATAGTACCCTATAGCTACTCTAATAGATCTCCGTGTCTATTCTCTCGTAGTTCTAGAATAGCCTATTGTCTAGTATCTAGTTAGCTTGTTCCGCTATCTCTACCTAGATAATAAGCGATAAGTGTGTCTTTTCTCGGTCTACTGTCTTATATAGCTATACCGCCTTCGTTAGTCGTACTCCTAGGGAGGTGTTCTAGTTCTATACTTAGAGGTAGGGAAGGTCTTCGACCTTAAATGTCCTAGGGACCCCGTAGGCGATGACGGTATACTATTAGTAGGAGACTCGTACCGACTTCGCGACTTTAGTAGTCTACTCCTTATAGGTCTCTAGCTTTCGTCTATTAGACTCTTATACGGTAAAGAGTCTCACTACGCCTGTTGCCTCTACCCTCGCTCTAACTACCTCCTTTTAGCCTATTCTATCGACAATCTCCTTACTTATTAGGGCTACGATTTCTTGTTTTTCCGCCGGATTAGTAATGTATAGGCGTACCGCCTTACTTGCCTTCGGAGGGGGTTAATTCTTACCTACTACTACTATTGCCTATATAGTTAGTCTCTAGGCTACCTTCTGTGTTGCTTATTAGATTGTTTTCGGGATTTAGTATAATAGCGCTTCTAGCGCTCCTAGTAGCTATACTATAGTGTTCTTATATATCCGGGCTAGGTGTTCGCTATCCCCTAGTAAGTCTTCCGCCTCCGTATATAGGGTCGTCTACGCTATATTGTTTGTCGTTAGCCTCTACTTTCTATATAGTAGGCCTTAGCTTATATCCTAGGTTTTTCCTTAGTCTGTTCCCCGGTTTGACTCTTAGTATAGGGTGTTCGTAAGGCTGTAGCTCTCGTTAGTTACTATCCTTTACTACTATTCGGGGTCGCGCTTCCTAATTAGGCAGTTGTCCTCCGTAACTCCGTAACTCTAGGGTCTACCTTTAGGGGAACGGAACCTTAGTTTTAGGGTTCTTTATACTACGATTACGCCGCCGCTAGCGTAGGCGGGTCGCTACTACTTAAGTAGATTACTCGCCTTAATAAGGGCTGTCGAATAAATAGTCCTCGTCCGCTATAGGTATCACCTTTACTCTAGCCGGAATATAACCTCGACCCGTATAGAGACTAACGTATCCGACGGCGTCGTAGGCGGTATCCTACTATAACGCCGCTCGCCTAAATCCCCCTAGTTACCTATCGCCTTCCTCTCTAAGAAGATGACCGCTACGGAGTATAACTACGAGATCTACGATAAGGAGCTTCTCGCTATCGTTAAAGCTTTTAAAGAGTAGCGCCCCGAGCTCGGAGGCTCTACTATACCCGTCTAAGTAAGCTCCGACTATAAGAACCTCGTCTACTTTATAAAGAGCAAGCTACTTAATCGTCGCTAGGCCCGCTAGAGCGAGTTCCTCTCCCGGTTTAACTTTATAATCTCGTATACGCCCGGTAAGGCCAACTCGATAGCCGACGCCCTTACCCGCCGCCCTAGTAACTCTCTAGTTAATTGAAGAGGGGGCTAGCAAATCGTAGAGTAACACGTTATTAAAAAGTATAACCTCTCTTCCGAGCTTTAAGAGTACCTATCGAACGGCTAGCCTACGCTCGCCGCTTCCTTTACTACTCTCGTGCTCGCTCCTACCTACCTTAACGAGAGTGATAATAAATCCGAGCCTAAAGAATACGCCTCGGACGCTAAGGACTTAAACGACGATAAAGAGGGCTTAGTAACGACCGACGGCTTATCCGAATTAGACTTTAAGGGGTTTAATAATAAGGAGCAGCCCGAAGGCATTATAGTACGAGTACGAATAGCGTACGATACCGACATAGACGCCTAAGAGTTAGTTTAGGCCCTTAAATCTAGCGCGAGGACATTCCCGGGCTTCTCGCTGTCCGAGTACGAGCTCTAGGAAGGTATCGTCTACTTCCGTAAGAAGCTTTACGTACCGTAGCCCGAAGGCTCTAATATCCGAGCTAAGATTCTTTAAATTATCTACGACTCCGCCTCTAGGGGTCACCTAGGCGTAGCTAAGACCTATAAGCTCCTCGCTAGGTATTACTAGTAGCCGTATTCCTAGAAGGACGTCCGCCGCTACGTACTAAACTACGCTACTTACCGAAGAGCTAAAGCTAACCGCTACCGTCCCTACGGTCTCTTATACCCTCTCCCGGCTCCTAATCGTCCGTAGAAGTACATTACTATAGACTTTATTACTAATCTTCCTTACGGTAAGACCTTTAGCGGCGTAAAGGCAAAGGCCCTTCTAGTAATCGTAGACCGTTACTCTAAGGACCGGTATATAATCCCGTACTAGAGTATAACCGTAAAGGAGACTACTCGCTTATTCTACGAATTCGTCTAGCGCTTTTAAGGCCTCCTAGATAGCATTACCTCTAACAGAGGCACCTAGTTCATCTCGCACTTCTAGAAGCGTCTATATACTATCCTAGGTATTAAGTATAACCTCTCGACTAGTTTTTAGCTATAGACCGACGGCTAGACCGAAATTACGAACGCTATCCTCGAGTAGGTCCTTCGTTACTTCGTCGACTACTACTAGAAGGATTGGCCTTAGTATATCCCTACGGTAGAGTTTGCTACTCGTAACTAGGACTCGGAGACTACTAGCTACTCTCCCTTCTATACTACGAGAGGTTACTACCCTCGTATAGGTATAGAACTAGAAGAGCCTCTCCCGCCTACCGAAGACGTAAACGAGTAAGTAGTAGACGAGTTCGCTACTATACTCTTATAGATCTATAAAGAAGTCTACGACGAGATAGTATACGTATAAGTAATCTACGAGGATTAAGCTAATCGTCGTCGCTAGCTAGCTCCCGACTACTAAGTAGGCGATATAGTATACCTTAACTCTAATAACATTAAGACGGACCGCCCCTCTAAGAAGCTAAGCTAGAAGAACCTAGGTCCTTTTAAGATCACCGAGCGTATTAGTTTATACGCCTACCGTCTAGCTCTTCCTACGAATATAAAGATCTATAACGTTTTCTATCCCGTACGCCTTTAGCCGTCGGATAAGGACCTATTCCTAAACTAAAACTAAGACATACTAGGTCCTCGTAATAAAGTAGAAGTCGACGAGCCGGTTAACCTACCTTCTAACGACTATACCGTCCGCAAGATCCGGGGAATCTACGTAGAGCCTAACGATATTAAAGGACTACCGCCGATTAAGTATAAAGTCGAATAGTAAGGTTGCTCTAAGTAGGATACCTTATAGAAACCTATATAATATATCATCTTTAATCGTTAAGCAATCAAAGAATACTACGCCCGCGTAGACGGCCTAGAGGTTAATATCGGTAGGCTTTTTGAATCTAAGCTCTTCGACGGGGCTTACTAATAGTATATCGACTATAATATTAGGCCTAGGCCTAGTACTAAAGCTGAATATCCTCGATATATAGAACTACTACGGCTTTGTAGGAACTTAGCTTTGTTCGGGGGGGCTACTATTATAGTCTCCCTATAGAGTATATAGAAGGTAGGGACAGAAGAGCCTTAGAGTGCTTAGAAGTCGTTAAGAAGTAATAGTCTAGCTTAGTATATAAGCGCTAAGAATTATATACCCCGTAACATTTACTACGGGACCCTAGAAGAAGTACGTAGAAGACTCGGAACGTAGAGTAGGTTAGAATAAGGTTTTGAGCAAAGCTACTAAGCGCGGCTTCGTACGGGCTAGCCCTATTAATACGGGGACACGTACTCGCGAGGGTCGCGTATAAGTATCCGGCCTTCCCTAGGCCTCTCTTACTTTCTTCGTCTTTCGTTTTATATAGCAATTATACTATACCCTTTATATCTACACTTCGTACCTATATTCTCGCTTTTACTCTTATATCTTATAGGCTAAGCTCTCGCCCTAATAGCTAGATCTTAGAGGCTTCCCGCTATTAAAGGCTAGTATATAAGCAATAGCCGATTTATTACTATAAGAGAAGGGTCTTAAGCACACTAGTCTTAATTAGATAGACAGGTTTATTAGGCGGTATCGTAAGCTAAAGGTTCGTATAATACGTAGATACGATCGTTAGCGAGCCCTAATAGAAGATCTAGACGTTATCGAGAGGTAGTTCTTACTTATACGTAATATAAAGGAGAAGTATAGTATCCTTAACTAGGACGCCTATAACTTCGACGAGATAGGGTTTATAATAGGTGTTATTACGTCTTAGAGCGTCGTTACGGGTTTAGAAAGGCGTAGTAGAAAGAGGAAGGTCGTTTAACAGGGCAATAGAGAATAGGTAATAGTAATTAAGACTATCTATATAGACGGAATAGCGCTCCTACCCTACGTTATCCTTATAGGTAAATAGTACATTAGTACCTAGTACTAAGACGGCAACTTAGGTCTAGACTAGACAATCGGGCTAATAGAGAACGGCTAGACTAATAATAAGTTCGGTATACGGTAGCTAGAGCATTTCTAGAAGTATACTATAGCTTATACGACTAGGGTATAGAGACTACTTATTATTAATAGCTACGAGAGCTACAACTCGAAGGCATTCTAGAATCTATATAAGGAATATAAGATCTTGGCCCTATATATACTGTCGTACGCCTCGTACTTACTCTAGCTATTAGATATAGGTTGCTATTCGCCCTTAAAGAAGGTATACGGTACTTAGCTCTCGGGCTTAGTACGCTAGCGCATCACTTATCTCGATAAAGTAGAGTTCCTACGCGCCTTCTAGGTAGCCTATAGCGCTATATTTAGACAGGATAACATCCTATCGAGCTTTAGAGGCGCTAGTTTAGTTCTATTTAATCTCTAGGTAGTAATAGACAAGCTTAATATTAAGCTACGTACGCTAACCCCTCTAGCTCCGGACTCTACCCCTTAGGAGTCGAAGACACTACGAACTATAAAAGAATTCGACTCTTAATCGACACTAGTAACGAACAAAAAAAGTAGCCCGCTCGGTAGTATAGCCCGCTCGGTAGTAAAGCACGTTAATACGAGTAGATTAGTTCTATAATCGGGGAGGCTCGAGGGTAGGGTAATAAGGAACTTTATATTAGTTAGTAGGTAGAAACGTAAGGAGTACGCTATACGGCGTAGTGTATACCCCGAGTAAACCTACGAGGTATAGACGGCCGCTTTCTAGAGATAGGCTACGGTAACGCGAAGGGCGTTAAAACCTAGAGCGTAGTATATACTAGTAGCGACGGCTAATACTATCTATATAGCCCGAGAGAACGGATACGTATATCGGTTAATAGAGAGTACTAAAGGGCTTAGGCCTATAGAGGTAGATATTAGCTTAAGGAGTAATAGGGAGGGAGGGCGTAGAGGGAAGCTTTTACTCTAGGCTAACCTCTCGAAACGAGGCTATACGGTAGTACTAGATAAGTAGGAAAGGGCGGTTAAGACTTATTACCTTATCTTATAGCTAGCTTACTAAATACGATTCCTTCCTTACCTAAGGTAACTAGCCGGTAGCGCGGGTCTACTTCTACGTAAGTAAAGAAATCGCGATAATAACGTAGACGACCTATACCTACTCTAGCGACATAGCCTCTCTACGGCTACGCCTTACCGACGGTAAGACAATAGCTATCTATAACGCCTATAACCCGTACTTAAAACCGGGCTCGATAGAAGACGATAGCTAGTCGGCTACCCTCTACTAGCTCTAAGAAGCTCTCTAAGAGGAAGCTTATATATATATCCTAGTCGGCGACCTTAACCTCTACTACCTAAGATAGAGAGGCGATAGCGTACTCTCGGCCTATAGCGCCGTAGACGCGCTTATCGGTCTAGTAGAGGTATCCGGCCTTAGCCTAGTACTTCCCGTAGGTACGGCTACGTATTAGTAGAAAAATACGACCTAGATAATTAACCTAACCTTCGCGATATAGTAGATAGCCTAGCGGACTATCTTCTACGATACGGACCTAGAACTCGATACCGGCTATCTAGACTACCTAGCTATCCGTACGACGTTCGACGTAATATATCTATAGGCGCTACTAGCCCTTAAACTACGGCCTTAGTAGAAGAGAGCGGACTAGAAGGAGATTAATAAGGTACTATAAGAACGAATAACGGCCCTCGTACCGCCGGTACCCCTCCGCCTAGAGGCGGAAATCGACGCGGCGGTAAGGAGCCTATAGTAGTATATAGTAGGAGTAATCCGGGATAAGATCCCCTATACCCGACCCTCGAAGTACGCGTCGCTAGCCTAGTCGTAGGAATACGTAGACGTAGTCCGTATAACGGTAGCGGCGCGGCGCCGGTAGAACGAGATAAAATAGGACGCTATATACGTCCGGTACCGCCGACTAAATAATAAGAAGGGTAGGATTATTAGGCGCTAGGGTAATACTACGTAGCGTAACGCCGTCCGCGAAGTTATAGGAGACCGAAGTAAGGTCTAGAAGCTCGCTAGGTAGGCGCGTACGAGGAAGCTAGAGACGCCGCTACTACTACTATAATTCCTACCTATCCGTAATAGGTAAGAGGTCCTCTAGGAAGCCTAGTAAGGTAGAGCCGACGCGCTAGTAGAGGCGTTCTTCCCTCCTCCGGTCACTACCCGACTCGATAATATTAAAGGCTTTATATACCTAACGGAGCTCGAGACTAGCTAAGAAGTAACGGAGGCGGAGGTACTAATAGTACTAAAAGCAGCGCTACTAGACAAGGCCCTAGGACTAGATAAGATCCCTAACCGATTCCTTAAGTACTACTACTAGACGCTCGCCCCGTACCTCGTAGGGCTATTTACGGTATACCTCTAGTAGTTATACGTACCGACTCCCTTCCGGTACTCGAGTATAGTCGTTCTCCGTAAGGAGAGTAAGGCTAGATACGACGTTAAGAAGGCCTACCGCCTAATAGCTCTACTTAGTACGATCGGTAAGGCGCTAGAGCGTATCGTAGCCGATCGTATCTCTAAGCTAGCCGAGGAGTACTAGCTCCTTCTAGCCGAGTAGATAGGAGCCCGACTAGGGCGGTCTACGACGACCGCTCTAGAACTCGTTACGGAATAGGTTTATATAATCTAGGTAATATACCGATAATAGGTCGCTACCCTACTATCCCTCGATATCTCGGGGGCGTTCGATAAGGTTTCCTACGCCCGACTACTCTATAACCTCCGGGCGAAAGGTCTACCTAGCTAGCTCGTCGCGTTTATTAAGTCCTTCCTTAGTAACCGGTCTACGTAGCTCGTACTAGAGGAGTAGCGTAAACCTTAGATACGGCCTATAGAAATAGGGATCCCGTAGGGCTTATATTATAGTCTCCCTATAGTATATATAGAAGGTAGGGACAGAAGAGCCTTAGAGTACTTAGAAGTCGTTAAGAAGTAATAGTCTAGCTTAGTATATAAGCGCTAAGAATCATATACCCCGTAATATTTACTACGGGACCTAGCCCTTCAAGTTTACCCCTCTACTAAACCTTAATAGATTCACTTCGGCTCGTAACTATATAACTTACGGTACTCCCGCGAGCACCCGCGACTACGCTAGACCCTAGAAGAAGCACGTAGAAGACTCGGAACGTAGGGCAGGTTAGAATAAGGTTTTGAGTAAAGCTACTAAGCGCGGCTTCGTACGGGTTAGCCCTATTAATACAAGGATACGTACTCGCGAGGGTCGCGTATAAATATCTGGCCTTCCCTAGGCCTCTCTTACTTTCTTCGTCTTTCGTTTTATATAGTAATTATACTATACCCTTTTATATCTATACTTCGTACCTATATTCTCGCTTAATATATCTAGTAGTTAGAAAAATGGCGACGACGACGGTAGTAGACGACCGAGAGTAAGGGGGAGACGAGTAGAGGACGCTCTATAAGAAGGCGGAAGAGATAGTAGCGGTAGAAGAAGGGAGGTTTCCGGAGACAGTACTAAAAGGAGTAATAAGCGAACTACTCGGGGGACTAAAGGCGCTTAAACGATAAACAAGCACTACGATCAACATAGTAATCGAGGCAGTAACACGAAACGTAAGAAACAACCCTAAAAGAGACCCGAGACAGACCTAGGCAATAATCGCGAGCCAACCTACCCCCCCTTAAAGCACAATACTACGAGTCTATATTACGGACTAGAAAGAGAAGGAAGAGATAGGAAAGATGACCGGGAGGGAGATAGTCGAGAAGATCGGAGTAAAGGGAATAGTAGGGGCAAGGGTAGACAACAAAGGGGTCAAGCTGTTTATAGTACACGTATAGGACAAGAAGGCCCTCGAAATAGATAAGGAGTAGATACTGAAGATCGGGAGTATAGCGAAAGTCTCCTATCAATAGTATATAGTCATTACGTATAGGGTCCTACGAACCTTTGATATATAAAGGGATATACTAAACCTCTAGAGGCAAAACTAGGTAACAGCACTAGGACTATAGATCATAAAGATAGCGTAGGTCAAGAAGAAGATAGAGGAGGGTAAGAGGGCCTCCTCGCTAATCTTATAGGTTGTAACACTAGAGTAAGCGAACAAGGTCTTAGACTAAGGGTTATACTAGGACTTTAAGAGGCTAGATATAGAAATCTATTAGAGTAACTATAGAATCCTTTAATGTTTCAACTATCAATAGTACGGACATATTACCCTAAAGTATAGCAAAGCTATACTAGTCTACTTATACTATACTAGTGATCACGCGACCTAAGAGTACTAAAAACGGAAGGAGGACATAAGATACGTAGTATATAGGAGAAAACACCCGGTATAGTCAAACTAATGCCTAGTTAGACTATTAGCCTAGTAGAGAGCGCGGGAAGCAAGGGTAACAACACTAACTAGGTTCCTAGTAGGTAAACAGAAACAACTAGAGAGAACTACCCACCCGAATAAGAGACCCCGGCTATAAGAGGAGCTATAAATAGTGCTAGTAATAGGGAGACTAACGTTCTTATACAAGGTAGCGTAGAGTAATAGACAAATGAGAATCAACTAAATGATAGGGAGCCAACCCTAAAGGGAAGAACAGGAGGAGGGACGGGAAAACTAATAGTAAGACTAGTAGTAAGACCAAACGGACCTAGACATAAACATGTCCTAATGCCTTACACTAATAGACTATTAATCATTTAGTATAATGTGAACAGAAGCAAAGACAAGGTCTAAAGGAGCTTTCTATAAGCCTTAGACCCGGAGGAACACTACATTATAGTAATATAGGAACTATAGATCAACCTATACCCTAGGATTCTATTAACTATACGAGACCCGAGATACTACGTAGTAATGTATAGAACCGAGGGAGTCCTACGAACTTGTATCTATGTCAGTAAGAAGGTACTAGTAGAGGACTAGTAGGCCTAGCCGAGAACCGATAGGGATATTACTATAGTATAGCTCAAAACAACTTAAGGCTAGGTCCTAATCTATAGCGTATACAACCTACCTCTAGAGTCCAGAAGCAGTACATAACTATATACGCTAGGAAGGCTCCCGGAAGCAATAGACTAACAAAACCACAACATCGTGATAGGAGATTTTAACCTCTACTACCTAAAGTAGGGATCGGACTTCACCCTAGTATACTACTTCTTAGTAGGGAGGCTTATTGGTCAGATAGAAACAGCCCAAATAGACTTGATTACGCTAAAGGGAACAGAAACTTGGGCTAGAAACAACAGTTCTAGTACGCTAGACCTATACTTTATGTCCTACGCCTTAACACGACGGGTAGAAAGCTATATAGTTAATGACTAACTAGAGTCCTTATTAGACCACTATCTAATCCAAACCGACATCTAACTTATAGTTAAGGAGGAGAGGGAACCTAAGAGGAGGCTCTACTAGAAGCAGGCCGAGTGGACACTAGTATAGTAGCGGCTAGAAGGCGAACTAGAACAGGTGAACATTAACAATATATATATAACGGAGGGGATTAACTAAGTAGTAGAGTAGCTAATAGAAGCTATACAAAGGGTAGCCTAGGCCTATATACCTAAGAAGAGATGGTCGCTATACTAGAAGCTATACTAGACACTAGAGTATATAGCCAAAGTCAAGGAGGCAAGGAGAGCAAGAAGGAGATAGGAGTAACGACGTACCTAAGTAAACTAGGAAGCCTATAACAACGCGTATAAAGCAAAGAAGGCGTAGATCAGAAGAGACAAGACGTAGGAGTAGAGGTTAACTATAGGGATGATCACAGAACACCCGGAACAAATCTAGAGACTAGTAGAATAGGCTAGGAAACTAGACGAGGAACGAAACTCCCCGCTCTAGTTTCCCTTAATATAGGACTAAGATAGGGAAACGTAAACCACTCCGATAGGGAAAGCGAAAGTATTCGTAGACCACTTCTTTAGGACTTAGGTAGAGGCAGACCTAAGTAACATCCTAGGAACACACATTCCTCCGCTAAGGGAGGCTAACTAGTAAGTGTCTACTATAGAGATCGGAAACATTATTAAGAAACTGAAGGGTAACAAAGCCCTAGGCCTAGATAAGATCCCTAACTATTACCTAAAAGCTAGTAGTAGCCTTATTACTCTAGTGCTTACGCTAATCTTTACCTAGTATATAAAGTAGGGGTATTGCCTAAAGGCCTTTAGGCAATTACTAACTTATGTCCTAAGGAAACCCTAAAAGGAAGACTATACTAAGTTGAAGTCATATAGACCAATTACGTTACTAAACACACTAGGGAAGCTCCTAGAGAAGGTCGTAGCTATAAGGCTCACCGGAATAGTAGAAGAACATAACCTCCTCCCGGCAACGTAAATAGGGGGGAGATAAAAGAGATCTACCCTTATAGTAGTCGAACTGATTATAGAGCAAATCAGACATATCTAGCACTATAGCAACAATAAGGTAGCCTTACTACTTTCACTAGATATATTAGGGGCTTTCGACAACGTGTCCTACGTAAGGCTCCTACACATCCTTAGAATGAAAAGTATCCTAGCCTAGATAGTACACTTTGTATAGTCATTCCTTAAGGACAGAACAACCCAGATCCTCCTAGGGTCCTTTAAAGCCCCGTAGACCCTAATTACGAACACGGGCATCCTATAGGGCTCTACACTCTCCCTAATTCTGTTCCTCCTCTTTATAGCCGACCTGACCCCACTCCTAGAAATAGCAAATACCTTAGTATCGGGGTCCGTAGATAATACAAATATCCTAGCGTAGTCGGGGTCTATAGAGGAAAACTACGCACTCCTAGAGGAGAGACATAGACAATACGAAAAGTGGGCAAGAGAGTATAGGGCAAAATTCGTACCGGATAAGTACTAACTTATCTATTTTAGTAAGGTAAAGACAAAACACAACTTAGTAGTACTAGTAAAAATCTAGGGGTCCGAGACCTATCCTATAAGGGAACTTAGAGTCCTTAGGATATAGCTAGACCCGAAACTTAGCTAGGGACTATAAGTAAAGAAGGCGTAAGCGAGAGCGGACACTAATAGATAATTAATCGAGAGACTCACTACGTTAACCTAGGGGGCGACCTTTATAAAGGCCTAGACTATGTACAAGGCTATTGTCAAGCCCGCAATGCTATATAGAGCAGCAATTTGGGTAGCGGAAAAACATATCTCGAAGAGAATTGAGGACCCCCTTAATAGAGCGTAGGTAGCCTACCTAAAGAGAGTACTAGGGGTATATAAGTCAACCCCTTATAGGACAATAGAAATGGAATCAGGTACAGCCCCTATTAGGGAGTACCTCTAGGGCATAAGGTGTTAATACGTAGAGAAGACATTAGTATACCTAGCCTAGGGAACTATCTAAGTAGCTACTCAAAGGATAAGAACCTAGTAGGAGAGGAGGAGAAGACCTAACCGGCTATATATAATTCTATAGAAGGAAGCAGACCTAAAAACATTATAGGAAATCCTAGTAGCCCTTAAACAGAGAGAAGCTCTAAGGGAGTAAGCTAATATAGGGGACAAAGGGACAAAGAAGTAAAGCTAAGTAGAAAGGATCGTAGGTCACCTATAGGAAACGCGTTAGAACTAAAAACCGGTAAGGCTAGGAGCCCTACTAGCGGCTAGGACCTTCGGGAGGTATAACTACCTTATCTACAAAGACCTAAAGAGGGCGGAAGCAAGTATAGCTATCTAGATTCGCTCTAAGCACATTGGGCTAAGAGTATACTTACACTAAAGAAGAGTCCTAGGATACGATTCTAAACGTTGCCCCTATAGCTACCTATCCCAAAACCCGGAGTATATAGTGCTGAACTATACTAACTAGGTAAAAGGGAGAAGCTAGTAGAGGGCGAAGGCAAGAGATAGGCAATACTAGGCCATTATCTAGGACAGACAACATATAAGGAGAGTGACAAGATAGATCTTAACGAGGACTACCTAGAGCAATTCTCCCTAGTAGTAGAAACGGAAAGGTAGATAGAGAGGAGAGAGAGAGAGAGAAGAGCCGGGGAAATAGAAGGGAGAAAGGGAATCGAGAGGAGGACATCACTAGGGTTACGGGCAAGGTAGTTATAGGGTAATAACTATAACACTAGCGTACCCTAAAGGAAGGAGAACGAAAGGACAAGACAGGAAAGAACGAGGAGGGCAAAGACGAGGAGGTTTTTATCCGTTAATCGGGTTTCCTACCTATACAAATAGACCTAAATAGCGAGAGACCTATATAGGCTATAGGGTACTAAAATAGGCGAATGAATAATCTATCTATCTATATTCTCGCTTTTACCCTTATATCTTATAGGCCAGGCTCTCGCCCTAACATCACGAAAGACTAATAACCGTTAACTACGCGAGTCATCCTTATAGGTGACTACGCTACCGATAGAGGTGTTAACCTCGACAACTAAGACACTCTATTCTACTTTAGTAAGTAGACTAACATCCCCTTCTCGAACGCCGCTACCTTCGGTACCTAGGCAAACGCTAACCCCGATACCGCCTACGCTCTTATTAACCGTACCGTCTCCTCTTTCCGCGAGACCGCCTAGTAGGTCGAGTAAGTAAACAACTAAGTAACATACCTTGAAGGTATTATAAACACCTTCTAGAACCTCGCCCCGTACGCCGACGATAACCGCCGCTAGTACTTCTCTAAGAAGGTTAACGACCTAGACGAGTTCGACGGTAATAAGAGCAAGTTTAAGGCATTTAAGATATAGCTAACTATTAAGCTGTTAGCTAATACCGACTACTTTCCGTAAGAGAAGGACAAAGTTACGTACGTCTTCTCCCTCCTTCGGAGAGACGCCGCGGCTTAGGTATAATACTATATCGATAACGCTACGTAGACTATCGGCTACCCGGACGTCCTTACCTTGATATAGGACCTCCGTACTACCTTTAGTGATCGAGACCGTAGAGCTACCGCCTAGAACGCTATCTATAACCTCCTCTAGAAGAATAAGAGCTTTGCCGAGTACCTCGCGGCCTTTAACCGCGATATCGGGTTTACCGGCTATAACGAAGAGACTAAGAAGAGTACTCTCCGCCGTGGTTTGTTAGTAGAGCTTCTTCGAGCCCTCGAGGATAAGGACGTCGGTGCTATAAGCTTCCGTAAGCTCGTCGAGACCTACTAGCGCCTCGACTCTAATATAAAACATACCGTCTCTCTTCTCGCTTCCCGTTCTTAAGGTCGTTAGCGTCGTAGTCCCGGAAGCCACTTCGCTACTCTACTAGGCGCCGCCGCTCCTACGGCTCTCCCTCCCGTCTCTATAGGTAACGCTATAGATCTTAGCGCTAGTACCGCCGTCCCTCGAGTCTAGGGCCTCGTTAACGGTAAGCTTACTCCCGAAGAGAAGCTTCGCCGTCGCTAGGCCGGACTCTATACCTACTACGGCGGTCTAGGCTATATCGTAGCTAACTATCCGTAGCTCGCTACCCGTAACGCCCGTAACCCGGTTCGCGGCGCTATTAGCGCTATCGAGCCTACTCCTACTACTCCTACTAAGTAGGAAAAAGCCTAGGTCTTCCTTATCAACGCGATAAAGACTAAGAATAACGTTTACCGAAAGTAAAGAGAGGAAAGAAGTTAAGGATTAATATAGTATAGCTAGACCTATACGACGAGACGGGTAAGGACTACGCTTATAAACCGTTCGTTACGAATATAAATATCGGCTTAAAGAAACTCTCTTCTTCCAATCTCACTCTTATAGACACTAGCGTACTAGGCGAGTCTTTTATAGACTATAAACTCGCGACCTCTCTTAACCTCGAACCCTAGGAACTAAAGTACCCTCGTACCCTTGAACTCTTTAACGGCACGGAGACTACTACTAGTAAGATTACTTATATTATACACACGTTAATTACCCTCGGAGGCAAGCGTATGTCGATCACTAGCTTCCTTACGTCTCTACCGTATTAGAAGTTTATCCTCGGCCTCCCCTAGTTTAGACGATACCGACCTATTATCGACTAGACTTCCCTTACTATTAGCTTCCCTCTAGAAGTTCCTCCGGTACCTCCGCCTTCTCCGCCGCCTTAGCGCGGTCCTAAGTATACTAAGATCTTCTAGGTAAACGCCGCTACCTTTACTACTACTACTAAGTAGCCTAAAGCTTAAGTCTTCGCCGCCTCTCTCCGCGATATCGACCTCGCCCTCGAGAAGCTCGATAAGAAGCGTATACCTACCGACCCTACTACGAAGGTCCCTCCTTAGGCACACTATATCCTCTACGTATTCGATACTAAAGCCGTAGACGAGCTGCCTCCTTATCGCCCTTACGACTATAAGATTAAGCTAGAAGAAGGTATAGAGATACCGTTCGGACCGCTATATTCTATGTCCCGAGAAGAGCTTATCGTCCTTAAGAGATACCTCGAAGAGAACCTAAAGAAGGGGTTTATTCGAGCGAGCCGTTCTAGCGCTAGTAGTCCCGTTATATTCGTTTAGAAGCCCGGCGGTAGTCTACGCTTCTACATAGACTACGGAGGCTTAAACGCTATTAATATGAAGAACCGCTACCTAATACCGTTGATTTAGGAGACGCTCGAGCGCCTCTCTAAGGCCAAGTACTTTACTAAGCTCGATATTATCGCTACGTTTAATAAGTTACGAATAGTAGAAGGACACGAGTATCTTATAGCCTTCCGTACTCGCTACGGGCTATTCGAGTCGCTCGTTATACCCTTCGGCGTTTATAACGGGCCTAGTACCTTCTAGAACTTTATTAACGATATCCTTTAGGAGTTCCTCGATCAGTTCTATACTACCTACATCGACGACATCCTAGTCTATAGCGAGACTAAGGAGGAGCACCGCGAGTACGTCTATAAGGTCCTTTAGAAGCTCGTAGACGCCGGCTTATAGCTCGATATCGACAAGTACGAGTTTAAGAAGACCGAAGTTAAGTTCCTTAGTTCAATTATTACCGTAGACGGCATTAAGATAGACTAAGAGAAGATCGACGCTATCGTCGAATAGGATACTCCTACGAACGTCAAAGAGGTCTAGGGTTTCCTAGGCTTTACTAACTTCTACCGCCGCTTTATCTACGTATTTTCGGGCGTAGTACGCCCTTTAACGAAGCTTACGCGTAAGGGTAAGAAGTTCGCCTAGACCGACGAATACTAGGAGGCTTTTGACTTGCTTAAAGCGAAGTTTATTAAGAACCCGCTTCTATAGCACTTCGATTTCGAACTAGAGACCCGTATAGAGACCGACGTATCCGACGGTATAGTAGGCGGTGTCCTACTATAACGCCGCTCGCCTAAATCCCCCTAGTTACCTATCGCCTTCCTCTCTAAGAAGATGACCGCTACGGAGTATAACTACGAGATCTACGATAAGGAGCTTCTCGCTATCGTTAAAGCTTTTAAAGAGTAGCGCCCCGAGCTCGAAGGCTCTACTATACCCGTCTAAGTAAGCTCCGACTATAAGAACCTCGTCTACTTTATAAAGAGCAAGCTACTTAATCGTCGCTAGGCCCGCTAGAGCGAGTTCCTCTCCCGGTTTAACTTTATAATCTCGTATACGCCCGGTAAGGCCAACTCGATAGCCGACGCCCTTACCCGCCGCCCTAGTAACTCTCTAGTTAATCGAAGAGGGGGCCGGCAAATCGTAGAGTAACAAGTCATTAAAGAGTATAACCTCTCTTCCGAGCTTCGAGAGTACCTATCGAACGGCTAGCCTACGCTCGCCGCTTCCTTTACTACTCTCGTGCTCGCTCCTACCTACCTTAACGAGAGTGATAATAAATCCGAGCCTAAAGAATACGCCTCGGACGCTAAGGACTTAAACGACGATAAAGAGGGCTTAGTAACGACCGACGGCTTATCCGAATTAGACTTTAAGGGGTTTAATAATAAGGAGCAGCCCGAAGGCATTATAGTACGAGTACGAATAGCGTACGATACCGACATAGACGCCTAAGAGTTAGTTTAGGCCCTTAAATCTAGCGCGAGGACATTCCCGGGCTTCTCGCTGTCCGAGTACGAGCTCTAGGAAGGTATCGTCTACTTCCGTAAGAAGCTTTACGTACCGTAGCCCGAAGGCTCTAATATCCGAGCTAAGATTCTTTAAATTATCTACGACTCCGCCTCTAGGGGTCACCTAGGCGTAGCTAAGACCTATAAGCTCCTCGCTAGGTATTACTAGTAGCCGTATTCCTAGAAGGACGTCCGCCGCTACGTACTAAACTACGCTACTTACCGAAGAGCTAAAGCTAACCGCTACCGTCCCTACGGTCTCTTATACCCTCTCCCGGCTCCTAATCGTCCGTAGAAGCACATTACTATAGACTTTATTACTAATCTTCCTTACGGTAAGACCTTTAGCGGCGTAAAAGTAAAGGCCCTTCTAGTAATTATAGACCGTTACTCTAAGGACCGGTATATAATCCCGTGCTAGAGTATAACCGTAAAGGAGACTACTCGCTTGTTCTACGAATTCGTCTAGCGCTTTTAAGGCCTCCTAGATAGTATTACCTCTAATAGAGGCACCTAGTTCATCTCGTACTTCTAGAAGCGTCTATATACTATCCTAGGTATTAAGTATAACCTCTCGACCAGTTTTTAGCTACAGACCGACGGCTAGACCGAAATTACGAACGCTATCCTCGAGCAGGTCCTTCGTTACTTCGTCGACTACTACTAGAAGGATTGGCCTTAGTATATCCCTACGGTAGAGTTTACTACTCGTAACTAGGACTCGGAGACTACTAGCTACTCTCCCTTCTATACTACGAGAGGTTACTACCCTCGTATAGGTATAGAACTAGAAGAGCCTCTCCCGCCTACCGAAGACGTAAACGAGTAAGTAGTAGACGAGTTCGCTACTATACTCTTATAGATCTATAAAGAAGTCTACGACGAGATAGTATACGTATAAGTAATCTACGAGGATTAAGCTAATCGTCGTCGCTAGCTAGCTCCCGACTACTAAGTAGGCGATATAGTATACCTTAACTCTAATAACATTAAGACGGACCGCCCCTCTAAGAAGCTAAGCTAGAAGAACCTAGGTCCTTTTAAGATCACCGAGCGTATTAGTTTATACGCCTACTATCTAGCTCTTCCTACGAATATAAAGATCTATAACGTTTTCTATCCCGTACGCCTTCGGCCGTCGGCTAAGGACCTATTCCCGAACTAAAACTAAGATATACTAGGTCCTCCCGATGAAGTAGAAGTCGACGAGCCTATTAACCTACCTTCTAATAACTATGCCGTCCGTAAGATCCGGGGAATCCGCGTAGAGCCTAACGACGTTAAAGGACTACCGCCGATTAAGTATAAAGTCGAATAGTAAGGTTACTCTAAGTAGGATACCTTATAGAAACCTATATAATATATCATCTTTAATCGTTAAGCAATTAAAGAATACTACGCCCGCGTAGACGGCCTAGAGGTTAATATCGGTAGGCTTTTCGAATCTAAGCTCTTTGACGGGGCTTACTAATAGTATATCGACTATAATATTAGGCCTAGGCCTAGTACTGAAGCTAAATATCCTCGATATATAGAACTACTACGGCTTCGTAGGAACTTAGCTTTGTTCGGGGGGGCTACTATTATAGTCTCCCTATAGAGTATATAGAAGGTAGGGACAGAAGAGCCTTAGAGTACTCAGAAGTCGTTAAGAAGTAATAGTCTAGCTTAGTATATAAGCGCTAAGAATTATATACCCCGTAACATTTACTACGGGACCTAGCCCTCTAAGTTCACCCCTCTACTAAACCTTAATAGATTCACTTCGGCTCGTAACTATATAACTTACGGTACTCCCGTAAGCACCCGCGACTACGCTAGACCCTAGAAGAAGCACGTGGAAGACTCGGAACGTAGGGTAGGTTAGAATAAGGTTTTAAGCAAAGCTACTAAGCGCGGCTTCGTACGGGTTAGCCCTATTAATACGGGGACACGTACTCGCGAGGGTCGCGTATAAATATCTAGCCTTCCCTAGGCCTCTCTTACTTTCTTCGTCTTTCGTTTTATGTAGTAATTATACTATACCCTTTTATATCTACACTTCGTACCTATATTCTCGCTTTTACCCTTATATCTTATAGGCTAGGCTCTCGCCCTAACAGCTTATCGCTCTCTCCGATCCTCTTCCTTTTCTTTGCCTCTACGCTCCTTCCGCTACTTAGGGGAAGCGCCGGCGGTACTAACTCCTATATAGGCTTTATTAACGATACGAATATCCTAATATATAGCGACTTAACCGAGACTAATTACCGCTAACTCGAAGCGGCGCTCGAGGTATATAACGACTAGGTAGCGCGATACGGGGTAGTCTTTATACCTAAGAAGTACTAGATAATCTACCTTACGAGGATCCCGAAGAAGTATAACCTCTAAGCTACGATCGAGGCCGGGACCGGCGTAAGCTAGATTACTCTATAGCTATCTATCCGGGTCCTAGGATTCTAAGGAGATATATAGCTCTAGTAGTACGCCTACCTAAAGTAGCTCCGGTAGCGAGGAGACTAGAATAAAGCCTTAGTTATACGCCTCGCGGCCTCTATATAGGGCGTAGCCTTCGTAAAGGTACGCTAGCTATATAGCTCTATCGTCCGACCGGCGATTACCTTTAGGGTACTAGTCTAGTATCTATCCTACGCGACTAGCTAGATAAAGTAGATTTAAAACGTATAGAACGAATATTTACGTAGGGCGACCGGGGTATACCGTACTATACCGACGTAAGTCCTAGAAGCGGATACGTAGATCGCGCCGCTAGACCTTTACCTCTAATAGCTCGCTATAGGCTATACGCTCTAGACGGCGAATAGTAAGGTAGGGGGCGATATCCGCGCGGCGTACCGGGCGATTACGATACGCCTTCGATCTATAGCGCCTAAAAAGAAGATAGAATTATAGGCCTAGCGGTAGCTAGAGACGTAATAAACCCCGATAGTAAAGTTTCGAGTATCGGCCCTAGCTAGTAGTATACTAGTAATAGGGGCGAGATAGGGACGCGAAGAACGGAAGGCTATAGTAAACGCGGTCCGTAGATATATATAGGGAATCTAGAACGAGCGCTAGGAGAAAGGCGAACGGTACCCGAACAGGTAATTACTACGGCGACGAGTATACCGACGAGAAGACGAGGTAGCGGCGAAGATAGGACCTATTAGCCGAGATAGAGTAATACTCTTCCGAGCCCTTACCCGCCTATAGGTAATAGTCGCGATACTACTCTACTCGGAATATATTAGGTTTAAGGACTATCTATACCGCCGAAAGGTACCGGGAGTAGATAGTAGCCTATATAAATATAGACGTATTTAGACGCCGAAACACGTCGTACTATTCTACCTACGCTTTATAGAAGCCCGGTAGGTAATACGCCTCGAGACGGGGGCTATAGACTTCTAATATATAATATATATAGCGCGTAGGATACGAGTAGCGGTACGAATAGTAATACGGACCGGCCTACTATAGTAGTTCTAGATAGCGGGTAAGATAATAGTAAGAATAGGGGAGATAGCCTAGGAGGAAGAGCTCTAGGAGGCCCCCGAAGGCGCCCTACCTATAGACGTAGTAGAACTCTAGTAGCGCCGACGACTACGTAGGCGGGTAGACCGTAGCCTATAGCGACCCCGAGTATAGGAGGAATAGCGATAGGAGTACTTATAGAGTATAGGAGCCTAGAAGGGTCGACTCGTCGTCTACTCGACGGCTAGCTCGTTTTCCGCTCGACGGTCGACCTGTCTCCTACTCGATAGGCGACCCGCCTCTACTAAAAGTCGACCTATCGTCTACTCGATAGTCGACTAGCTACTAATACTCGTTCCTAGGTACCGGGTAGATTAGTACTCCGGGGCGGCTAACTACCTAGTACTTACCGCTTCTAGTACGACAGATTAACCGATGTTAAGAATATATAGGCCGTAGGACAAGTATATAGGTATAGGTGTGTTATATAACTAGATCTCGTAACTAGGATTTACTAGCCTATAGGCTAGTAAACATCCGGATACCTAGTATCTACCTATACTAATACCGGCGATACTATATATAGATATACGCTATCCTATTAGGTCCTTCTTCGTCTTTCGTATAATCCGCCGTCTTCTACTACTACGTAACTCGTATCTATTTAATAGGTTTTAAGCCCGAGTTAGTAACTCGATATTTCACCCTCGATAAAGTCGTATTAGAGTTATATTACGGGTAGTAATCTATAAGACGATAGTGTAGGGTTGCCGTAAAACAAGCGTTATTCGGTAAGGCTACGAAAGAGAAGCGCGAAGCGCGTAAGATATATAAGAAAGCGCTAAGGCGCGCGACGTTACGGTAGTAGTAAACCGTAATAGTACCCCCCCCCCTTTAGATCGCTATTCGTCCTCGGACGGCTCTATTACTATAGTAGTGTATCTACGAGAACTATATCATCCTCTAGTCCACCTTGTCTAGCTTAAGCACCCTCTAAACTCTTAATATTCATACTCGTATTAAGTCTTATCGAGCGGCGTAACGTCCTTACTTATAGCTTAGACGCCGTTACGGGCGTATTAGTTTACGGTATAACTACTAGTATAGACGTACTCGCGTTCTCCGTAGGTAACTACCTAGACTTAGTATAAGATCGTAGTATACTAGTAACTCGGTCCTTATTAGGTACCTAGTCGTACGGCGGCTTAAAGTCGGCGGGTATAGACTTTGTCGGAAAGTTGTAGTAGAAGTCTATAATAGAGGCGGCTGCTCCTACTAATGCTTCTAGTATCTCCTAGCTCGGCTCGCGGTATCCTTTCTACTTTACTAGGTACCTATACTCGTCTTGCTTCGGTAGTAAGTATTTTAGTAGTCTTCCCTTTAGCTTAAAATATTTCCTATTAAGTATGTCCTCTACGAAGTACTCTTCGGATGTTTCGCCGTCGTCGTTACGGGTAATCTCGATTAGAGGCGGCGGTACTAGGATCTATCTAGGTTCGGGGTTATTAGTAGCTAGTTATAGGAGCGAGGCGTAGAAAGTGTTATAGAGATTACCTAACTAATCGGGTATTATAACGCGGTAAGTATTTTGATACGGGAGTACTACGGTAATCTCGTACGGCCCTACGTTCTTAATGTCGAGCTTCTTAGACGGGCGTGTTATTGACTAGTTAGTAGTATTAATATAAACTTCGTCGCCGATATTATAATTCGGAGGTAGCTAGCGATATACGTTTATAAAATCTGCTTATAATACTTAGGCTAACACAATTTCTTACCTTAGATATACGTATATCTAGTTTAAACGCTTAGTAAACGTATTCGTAGATTCTATATCGAGTCGTTACTTATAGGGCATAAGCTTTATAGGGGTAGTTAGACTAGTATCCGTGAATTCTAGGTTACGACCGGTATTAGCGTAGAAGAGTAATACTCTAGTAGTAGCCGATATATAATTATTAGTAGTAAACTCGGCAAGTAGTAACTAATCAACCTAATCATCTTAGGCGTAGTTAATGTAGGCCCTAAGGTAACGTTCTATAACCTTATTCGTGTTTATAGACTGTCTATCGGATTCTAGGTAAAAGGCCGTCGATAGTCGTTATTAAATACTAAGTAGAGAGTAGACTCGTCTCTAGAACGTAGACGTCTACTAGGAGCCCCGATCCGAGACGATACTCTTAGGAATGCTATAACGTACAAAGATATAGCGGATAAAGATATATACGATATATAGGGCGTCTATCTATAGCACTAGGATTAGGTGTCTCTCCTTAGTAAGCCTGTCCGTAACTATAAGGACGTTCTTATACGTTTGTCTATCGGTTAAGTTCTTACTTACGAGCAAATCTATAACGAAGTCAATAGGGATATCCTCCTATACTCCGAAGGGTACCGGTAATAGTATAAGGAGGCCCTAATACTATAGATTTGACAGAACCGTTATTCTATATATAATATAATTACGTACGAATCTCTTAATCGTTTATACTATACGTAGCTAGCGGTAGTATCTACTAATCAACTCGAATGTCTTTTTAAGGCCGGGATACCTAGCCGCGGGTATGTCGTAGAAACGTTTCGTGATTAGAGTACGAAGTTCTACTACGCTAGTAACTTCTAGGACAAATAAGCTATATCCTCCGTAGGCGTTCTTTATATAGATTATACTATCTTCTACTTTAGACGTACGATCGTCAATCTTATATTCACGTAATAGGGGTACTTACTAGTTCTAGGATAGCTATTATATAATAGCCTAAACGGTCTCTTCGTTATATAGAGCCTTGACTTATATAAGTAAATCCTACTATACTGCCTACTACGCTACCTCCCCCTCCCGTAGCTCGCTTAAATTGAGCTTAATATCGAGGCGAGCGGGCGGTAGGATGACCTAGCTCTAATACTATAGACGTGAATCGCTTAGATCCGACGGTAGATCTTACGATCGTCTAGTAAGGCTATTAGGCTTTATGCCCTATATACCTAGACGATAGGTGATTTTGAATACAAACTGTACTAGGAACTATACCTAGCGTGCCTACCGTCTATTAAGTTGTTTTATGCTTATAAAGTATTCTAGGTTCTTATAATCGGAGTAGACAATAATAGGATTATTATCTATATCCTTCGTATTCTCGAAATCGGTATCTATATTATCGTCCAAGTTAACGGTAAGCTTAGGTCTCTATTCTTCGAAGGCGAGGACGATAGCTAATAGTTCCTTATTATAAATCTCGTAGTTATACTCCTATAGTAACATCTTCTTAGATATATATACTACCGGTCTCTAGACGTCTCCGTGTTTCTATAAAATTACTACGGTAGTAACGAAATTTAAGGCATCTGTTTCGACTATAGTTTCTAACCCTAGTATAAAGTATACGAGTACCGTGTCCGTTAAGAATGTATCTTTCAATCCTTAGAAGGCTACTTCGTATTCTATTGTCTAAACGAATAGTATCGGCTTACTATTCTTACTAGTCTTTATTAAATTTGTAAGGGGTATATAGACTTTAGAGAAGTTCTATATAAACCTTCGATAGAAGTTTCCAAACCTAAGGAATGCTTATATATCCTTAAGACATATTAGAGTAAGCTAGTTCTTAACTACGTCGACCTTTTCCGGGTCTATACGGATACCGTCGACTCCTATAATAACACTAAGGTACTTCGTCTCTATTTAGTAGAACTCGTATTTGTCGATGTCTAATTATAGGCCGGCTTTACGTATACGCTATAGCACTTTACGTACGTATTATATATATTCCTCGAATATGTCGCTAAAGATCAGGATATTATCTAGGTACACTAAATAGAAGTCATCGAGATACTCCCTAAGCGCATCGTTAATATATTACTAGAATGTTCCTAGAGCATTATATAGGCCGAAAGGCATTACTATATACTCGAATTGACTATAGCGAGTACTAAACGTAGTTTTCTATTTATAGCCCTCCGTAATACGAATACGGTTAAAGGTAGAGATGATATCGAGTTTAGTAAAGTACTTCTTCCTATTTAGGCGGTTTAGCGTTTCTTAGAATAGCGGTATTAGGTATCTACTTTTACCGTAAGGGCATTAAGAGCTCTATAGTCGATATAGACCCGTAGACCGCCGCCTAGTTTACGTATAATTAGTACTAGTATAGAAGCCGGGCTCGTGCTTCGTTATATCGCTCTAGATTCTAGCTAATTATCGACCTACTTCTTAATTACCTTATTCTCGCGAGACGACATTACGTATAGCCGCTTAAAAGGAGGTGACTTAGTTTCGTCTTTAAGGTGTATTTCATAGTCTTTACTAGGGCGGTAAGGTAGGATCTTCGATATATCCTAACGGTTAAAATAGTCCTTAAAAGTATATAGTTCCTAGAGTAAGTAGACCTTAGTATCTTAGTCCTTATCTTTGCCTTTTATAAATCTGTCGAAGTCGCTATTTACTATTCTTATATATACTGTTAAGAGGTTTACTAACTACACCTTCTAAAGGTTTATAGCGTAGAGCCTAGTAGGATCGAAGTCTTACCTAGTCGCTACTATTACGTAGGCTCGTAATAGGTTAGCGTAGTGCTTCTAACTAGGTAGTATAATCTATATTATATAGACTTCCGCTCCTTTCTTACGAGCTAGTTTCGCTACGTAGGGCGCGGAGATGTTTACGATATCGATCTCTAGTTCTAGTTCGACAACTCGTTACTTTTGTTTCGTATATTAGTACGGTCGCTTTAACGTCTTGACGCTATCTACCGGTAACGGTTATCGAGTATATATACGGAAGTTATCCTTATCGTCTTCGAACGTCGTATAGAACTATAGTTAGGGTATATACTTAGGTAACGATAGCGTAGGAGCGGTGACTTCGTCGGAGTTATCTTCTACTATCGGCGGTCGATAATTGCCTAATAGTACTAGTATAGCTAGATAGTTAATAGACTATACTATTAGGTACTTATTAGACCTCTAGTTTACCTTATAGGTACGGCAACTTAAATGATTCATTATTATAATGCCCTTCTCCTATTATATCTCTAGTTCGTAGTCTACGAACTAACTAGAGCCGAGCATAATGTTATACTCTAGTGATTCTACTAGATAGTAGCTAAGGATTTCGACGTAGCCGCCGATATCAAAAGGAAAGTACGTAGACTCGGTAATAAGCTCGTTAGCGGAGCCGCTATTAGCTAGTCCTAATTAAAGAGGTTCTTCCTAGAGTCGAGGAAGATTATATATACGAGCGTATACAGAATTTATGTACTAAGAGGTAGCACTATAATTAAGGAAGGTAAGAGCTTAATTACTATCTACACTACTAGGCATTATAAGGTAAGGGGATACTCTTAGCCTTAGTGCCCCTCGTATAATAGGCGGTGTTAGAGAGCTTACTAATATACGTAAAGCGTACTCTAGTCCTTATATTACCGCATCTCGCTATATTTCCTTCTTAGTATTATATTCGTAAGTAGGACTAACGGTTGTCGTACTTAAGCGTTAGTCTAGCCATTTCCCTATTACTAAGGGTTGGCCGGTATCTATATTATAGAGCTAGTATTCGCGCGCGGCGGAGGGCGCTTATACTACTTAATAGGGTAGTCTAGCGAGTATAAGTTATAGTCTATACGGCGGTAGCGGACATAACTACCTACTACGATAATACTAGCCTTCTTCTTAGGCTCGAGCTTCTTAAGTTCCTTAAATTCGCGCGGTATCTAAGCGTATAGCTTAAGGCCTGAACCTTAGGCTACGCCGGGCGCGGTAGGTATAGTGCCGTTACTACCGCTAGTACTACGAGGTAGTCGTAGTATAGCTAGGGTCTTTGACTTTAGGTGCTCGAACTTAGCTTCGAGCTTATAGTATAGGTCGACTAAGTCTTCGCGGTCCTTAGTCTCTATAGGCAGTGCCTCTATATATTTGTAGTTAAGCTTGCCCTCGAGTAGGCGGTGATTAGTCTTAGCTAATAGGTCGTATAAGTTGCGCTATTTGTCGTACTTAGCGATAAAGATAGAAAATGACTCGTTCTTACCCTACTATAAGACCTAGAGCTTCTAGAAGGCCTTGCCTACGACGTCCTTCTTACTATACCGGTCGATAAGGAATTAGATTATCCTATCGATAGACTTGAAGGGGTTAACGTAATTGCGCTTAGTACGCTTAGAGGGTACTCGCGGATTATATAGCTAGTACGGGTACCCGTCGAGGTAGTTAAGGATATAGCGTAGTCCGTCCTCGATAGTCTAGAACTATATTACGGACAGCTTGACCTCTAGCTAATCGAGCTAACGGTCAAAGTTTATATTCTTATTATCGAACTTGCTTTCTAGGTCCTTAACTAACTTGTTAGTATATATAATATTAACGGAGGGTTCGATAGTAGTGAACTGGCTAACGGCGGTATTGCTAGTTACCCTAGAAGTACTACTAGGTATGTCCTAGCGTTCTCGCCGTAAGGAGTTACGGCATAGGTAACGGCGTAGTCGACTATTATCTCTACCCTTATCGTTATTAGAGTTGTCTCCGTCGTTATCGCTACTACCTCTACTACCTCCTCGTCGGGTGTCTCTACCTATACGGTCCTACTAAGTAGGAGGCGTAGGTGATCGTGAAATACCGTTACGACGAGGGGAGTAGACGCGGACCTAACGACTACGGTTATTATTATTATTACCGTTAGTACCGCTAGTATCGCTAGTACCGTTCGTGTCCTTAGCTACTAGCTAAGCCTTTAGCTCTACTTCCTCCTTATTTAGAGCCTAATTACGCTTAGATAGGGCTTTAATGTCCTTAGGTAATATACCTACCTACGACTCCTCGACCTATCCGAAAAGCGTATTGTTATCCTATCGGAGGCGCTAATTAGCTTCCTTAAGGTCTTATATCTAACTCTTATACTTCTAGTATTTGTTGAAGTAGAATATAAAGAGGCCCTTAACATCCTTATCCTTTTCGAGTTAACTAAGACTCTCGGATACGATGTTACGTTCCTTCTTTATATCGGCGTACTTACGCTATATAACCTTATTAGCCTTCTTTAGGGACTCGAACTAGTTAAAAAGTGTAATGAAGTCTAACTATATCTAGCGAACGAGGTGAAGAATGATCTCCGGGTATACTATAGTACGAGTCGCGAACTCGGCTAGGCTCTTAATAGTAGTATACTCTAAGGCGATTACCTACTTCTTAGGTTAGCGTATGTCATTAGTTTCACTATCTTGTATAGATATATTATCTCTTAACTCTATAATCTTATACACCTTAATTCCTCCTTCTTCTAAGATCTATTCTTCGTCGAGGAATTGTACGAAGTTAATAGGGTCGGAGGTCAAGGCAAACTACTATTCTTTAGGCAGTAGATCCTTCTCGATCTCTTATTATTCGGCGGCGAATACGTTCGAGTCGTCGTCGGAAGGGAAGGCACCTAGGGCGGTATCGGTACCTAGGTTATTAAGTATCTACGTTTTAGTAGATACGGTTAGGAAAAGCTTAGCGCGTACGAGCGACTAACGCTTATACTTACTAAGATCTAGATAAAGAGGTTACTTAGGCAAGAGCACCCCGTTAGTAGTACTACCGGGTATAGCTATATTATACTATTACGTAGTAGATAAGACTACTCTATTAGTAGGTATATAAGGGCCCTATAAGAGTAGGGAGGCGCGCGTTTTACGCAAAGGAGAGAGGTGATCTATTGACTTGACTAGTACGCTTGTTTACGCGACTATAGTTGTTATTAGTACGCCTATACGCGCGACTCGACGGTTAGTAACTATAGTAAACTTGACCTACCTTAACGCGTTTTACGCGAAGGAGAGAGGTGATCTATTAACTTAACTAATACGCTTATTTACGCGACTATAGTTATTATTAGTACGATTTAATTATGACTACTAGCCTGACTAGATAGACCGCTTATAGACCGAATAAACGATTACGGGTAGTGATCTATAAGACGATAGTATAGGGTTACCGTAAAACAAGCGTTATTTAGTAAGGCTACGAAAGAGAAGCGCGAAGCGCGCGAGATATATAAGGAAGCGCTAAGGCGCGCGACGTTACGGTAGTAGTGAACCGTAACAAGTTATTCCTCTTTAGAACAAAAGGAAGGTAGACTAAAGGGCGTATCCGCCTTATATAGAAAGCTATAGCCGTGCTATAGGTATATATAAGACGTGAAAGAGCCTAGTAAGGCACTATTAGACTCCGAGTTAGGGAGCCTATACTAATACCTTAGACAAGTAGGCGAGCTTACTAAGAAGAGTCGCTCTCCGGACATCGCGTTCGTATCGACTAACTGTTTATTCTAAGAGAGCCGTAGTGTCTTAGAAACCCCCTCTACTAAGAGAGTTACGCTATAGTGTCTTAGTACTAACACAATCCTTCGACTTTCCTCCTCTTCCCGGCGGATAGCTATCCTCTCCGCTATTAACCTCGCGTTCGTTTTATCCCATTTCGATCCGATCGTATACGACCGAATATATCCTTTTACCTAAGGGTAGCTAACCTGTCCCTTAACTTATAAAAAATAGAGAACGAGACTAGGTTTATAAGAAAGAGAGTAGTACCTATTCTAATAAGAGAGAACTACGAAACATAGTTCAAGCTAATAAGAATACACCTAGTATTAAAGTAGGTTAACTAGGTCCTCGAAGATATTATTACAGACATTCCCGCTATAACCCTATCTATAGCGACACCCTCTATACTATCGGAGTCATCCCTTCATTTAGATTAAGCGATAAGGAAGGCATCGTATAGACGGTACAATATAACGGCCCTATATAAGATATATATCTATCTGTTAATATATAACTAAGAGATAATATACGAGATCCGGTATATAAAGGAGTTGTAGGAATAGGCTAAAGCTAACTATAAGAGAAGACTTCTCGCTACTAGAAGAAGTTTACTTTAGCAATACACCAATTTCGTAATAATAGAGGACTAGTTAATAGATAACGCCTAGTAGGAGCTTAGCTTAATTATAAGGAGGGCTGTTTTAATCTCGCCTTAGTTCTAAGACATTAAGACTAAGGACAGAAAGATCTAGTAACTCTTAGTAGCTCTACTAGACTTATTTAGCTTAATTCGCGATACAATTAATGCCTAGGTAAATCTCTTACTATAAGACATTCTTATAATTCTTAGGGAGAAGCAAGAATCAATGATTTATTAAGGGATAGCTATGTTCGCTAAGAAGGGTTTCTAGGGCAAGCTTACGTACTATCTCTACGGTAGTGACCATTTTATAAGCAAGTGCCTACACCTTTCTATAGCTTAGTAGGCTATTAGGAATAAGGATAAACTAGCTAGGGTTACCTACCCTACTAAGAGACAACCGTTACTACCTCGTAGAAGGTCATTATTACTAAACCTTCGTGATGTCCTTAAGGTAATAACGGACCTTATAAAGTAGATAAAGGAAAGCCGTAAGCCAAAGGCCTCCTCTAGTCAGCCTATAAGGGCCTATACGACCTAGGAAGACGCATTAGACTCTAAGATACTATTAGAAGATAATGATGTTAATGAGGTTGCCTATTCTACTATAGAAGCTAAAGGTAAGTACCCCTCGTCCGAGTAGTTACTTAACTCTTATATATCATTATATATAACTGACCAAGATTTACTATTTAGGACACTAAAGCCTCTTTAAAAGAGGAAGTGGATCAAGGTTAGGGGTGGCTATCTATAAGCTATATATATAGGAAGTGTAGTAATAGGTAGTCCTTCTAGAAAGTAAATTGTCTTAGAAAAGGTCCTGTTTATTCCTAGCCTTAGAGTTAGTCTTGTTTCGTAGAATTAGTTTAGCTAATAGTTTGCTATCTAACTACCTAGTTTTACCCTAAAATCCTTGTCTAGTAAACCCGTTGTCTAGACTAAACTTCGAGGAGGAGTACCGTTTATCTACTCGATCTCGGAAATTCTTAAGCTATAGTATACTAGTATACTCTCTTAAGAACGTGACGGTACCGCTATAGCTAATACTAAGTCCGAAGACTTATAGAAGCTATAGTATAGAAGATATATACACCTTAGTAAGGGACTGCTAAGAAACCTATATAGAGTCACTAATAAGAAAGATCCTATTCCTATTCCTTCTAAACACTAGAATTGTAAGGTCTGCTCCCTTATAAACATAAGGAAGTTCAAAGGACCTGCTATAGAGAGGAAAGGGGAGAGGCTAGCCCTTATCTCTATTGACATCTATAGGCCTTTTTAGGGCGCAGTCTCTAGGCTAGGATATAAATATTAGCTTAAGATTATAGACAACTTCTCTAGGAAGAAGTAGGTAATCCCTTTAAAGGCTAGGAGCGACGCTCCTATAGCCCTACGGGATTAGAAGGTCTAGGCAGAACGGTAATTAATGTACTTTCTGTCTACGATCCGTAGTAATAGTACAAAGGAAATTCTCGCCTTACTAAAAGAGTAGGAGAAGGAGTTTAGCACTTAGATAGACATAACTAATGCCTACAACTCTCTTTAAAATAGACCTATAGAAAGGTTAATTCAAGCCTCTAAGAACATAGTCCGGGCTATACTTAAAGACTCTAGTATACTAGTTAAGTTCTAGCTAGAAGCTTTGTAAGCATAGACTATAATCAGAAACAGACTACCTAATAGTCCGATCATTAATAGTATTGCTCTTTTACTAGAAGAAGCCTTTACTAGCTAAGTACCGTTAGTCGACTATTTCCGCGTCTAGGGATACAAAGCTATAGTCTATATAGACCTAAGAGCCTAACCTTAAGGCTTAAGGAGAGACAAGTTGATAAACCGAGGAAAAGAAGCCGTGTTTATAGGCTACTTAGAAAACACTACAAAACAATAGCTGTTCTAGGATCCTAATATAAAAGCTATAAAAGCGGATAGTCACGTCGACTAGTTTAAGAATAAGAAGGGGAGAGATATTGATCTTAGTATTACCTTTACTAACTAGCCGAGTCGAGCGCTATAGCGCAATCCTATTAGGAGGAAGCCCTTTAGGGCGAAATTTTCCGATAGGGGATTATTAGAGACACCGTTACGAAGGCTAGGAGAAAATATTAAGGCGGTTTTAACACTATCGAAGGCCGATAACGGTAGATCTATACAGAACCTACCTAAGTTATTAATACTATAGTAACCGCTATTTATATAACTTCTCCCCCCCTAAAGGACATTAGGGAATACTAGAAGTTTAGAGATTAGGGTACTTTAATAAAAGAAAAAGAAGATATCGTTCAGTTCGACCTATCCGAATACCTAGCGCCACCTTAGGTTATAGGTAACAAGAGGTCAAGGGGGGACGGAGATAATAACTCTAAAGAGTATAAGGCTAAATACTATAAGGCTCTTATTGCCTAGATGTTCTATCTAGACCCTATAATAAGCTAGGTAGAGGAGATTCTAAACAACGTAGAAGAATATATATTTGCTACTATTAGGCAGGCTATAGCCTATTAGTAGGAAGTGCTAATCCTAAAGTCCTATAAGGTAGCCGTAGGAGACCCCGAATAGGGACATATATAGAGAGAGGTAATCGAGAACGAACTTATTGCCTTAGTAAGTAATAACACCTAGGAAGTAGTTGTACCGCTAAAGGGTACGAATCTAATTACTTCTAGGTAGGTCTTTGATATAAAAAGAATGATTAGTGGAGCTATTAAGAAGTTTAAGATAAGACTAGTTATAAGAGGGTTTTTATAGAAATATAGGGTTGACTTCGAAGAGACCTTTATACCTGCTATTAGACATAATACTCTCCGAGTATTTATAGTATTGGAAGTATGTGGATCCTCACCAACTGAGTAACGAGCCAACAGAGCCTACTCACTTGACGTTTGAGGAAATCCAACAAGCGTACACGGCAGGAGACGCTACATCAAGAGATCTCATCAAGCTACGACAAACAGACGCAGACCGAAGGCAACGGATGTACGACATCTTTGCTACTGCGCGATCAAAGCTCATTACCTACCTCATCCGTACGACGACAGAGCTAGGGCAAGAGCTAATGCACGGCCAGAACACCCTCAGAGCGAAATACCAGGCTCTCAAGGATCAGTATGGTCCAGACGATATGCTGCGTAAGCGGCAGCTCACGCTTGAGCTGTCTAGGCTTCAGAAGGCTAGCGCACGCAGAATCGATGACTGGTGCTCAGACTGGTTAGTTTTGCAGACCAAGATGCTTAAGTGCAACCACGCCGAGTACGACGACCTTAGTAGACACTTCCTACTTGCTATTCAGCAGAAGCAGGCTCCAGCCTACGGTGCTTCTCTATACAACGAGTGGAAGCGTGACAAAATGTCACTACAAAAGCTTACTGAGCGTTACCTCGAATGGATACGCGACACCGCACCAGCAACAACCAACGGTCGATCAGTCTTCGCAACCTTCTCCGGAGAAACCTCAGCAGAAGCAGAGGATGAAACAGCACCCACAGGTGCTGGTCAAAAGGAGGGTGACCGTGGCAGCAGCCGTGGTGACAACCGTGGCAACAGCCGCGGTGACAAGGGTCGTGGCAGCAGCCGCGGCGACCAGAACAAAGACAAGGACAACAACAGGCCAAGCGGCTGCTGGAACATCACCGGCGAGCCCAAGGACACCTGTCACAAGGGCCTGTTCTCATGCGATGTGATCAACCCCGACAAGCGCCCAGCAAAGGATCAGCGCTCAGAGCAGTGGAAGAAGTACTGGAAAAACTTCATCAACTACTGCTTGAGCGACGACGGCGAGCGTCTGCTTGGCGTGTTGAATCGCAACAATCGCAAGGACCAGGAACGTGACAAGGCTATTGCTGATGCGAAGAAGGCATCACCAAGCGATAAGGGCTTTGTTGGCCTTACTGTTCTTTCTAGCTCAATTAGCAAGTTGAGCGTCAACTTCAGGGATTGCTGGGTGTATGATAACTGTTCAGACACTCATGTGATCAATCATCATGACCAGGAGGGTGTAGAGTTCATTGCAGAGCGCCTCACCACCTCAGAAATCCAGGCTGGAACAACCACCTTTCCAATTGCAGCGTTAGGGCGCGTTCATATGTCAATTGGGGGCCATTCATTCACCTTGCTGGATGTGGCTTACTGCCCAGGCTTTCATGTGAACGTCATCTCTCACACACGCATGGAAAGAGCCGGACTCTGGTGGCACGGACGCAGCAATTCAATGTGGCACAACGACACTAAATTGATGGACCTACACCGCCCTACTGGTACAATCCCTTTCTTCAAGGTGGTCACACCACCTAAGTCACCCATCATTTACCAATGGCCTACAAAAGAGGGCCTAGTACTGCCGAAGGTCACTGAAAAGATGCGCAACGCGCACTTCATCAGCACTATTGGCAGGGGTGCAAACATCGGCGATGAACCTGCCAACAGCGCAGCATCTCCAACTACTCAAGAGGATGGTGATCGCACCGTTCTCGCAGTCATGAACAGCACTGGGGGCACTCAAGGTGCAGCTACGTCCAGCAGGACCCCCATCAAACACCGAAAGCTCTCTGGCCGCCAGTGGCATCAAATCTTTGGTCACATTGGCGCTGAACGCATCAAGCAGTTGCCGCTCAGAGTTGAGGGGGTGATCATTAACGATGGTCCAAGCGCACCCCTCACTGCACATTGCAGAGCATGTGGGCTTAGCAAAGCTCACAAGGTGCACAATCGGTCTCAGCCCATCAGGGTGATGACCCCATACGGCCACATGGCCATGGACTTGGCAGAATTCACTGTCGCCTACAACGGTGACAGGTACCTCGTCCACTTCTACGATCTGGATACCTATGGACACTTCCAGTTCACCATCAAGAACAGGGATCAGCAATCGGTGTTGGCTTGCTTCAACAGCCTGCTGAGCTTCATCAACTTCATTGGTCGCAGGTTCGTATGCTTCTACAGCGACAACGAGCCCGCCATTAGGAAGGTGTTTCGCTTAGTCATTAACAACAACAAGATTGAATGGCACGCAACCGCGGAATACGCGCCTGCGCAGGACCCAGCAGAAAGAGCTGGAGCTCTGATCATCACCATGAGCAGAACCATTCGCATCCACGCACGATTGCCGGAAAAGCTTTGGCCAGAATGCACTGCAGCAGCGGTGTACATCCTCTGGCGATCCCCTATCCAGTCAAAGGGCTGGAAGACCCCATTCGAATTGGCAACAGGACGAATTCCGAACGTGGGTCACATGGTGGTGTATGGCTCCCTTGCATACGTGTTCATCCATGGACCAGATCAGCCTGGCAAGAGCGAGAAACTCCAAGAGAGAGCGCTCATAGGCTACCTTGTGGGATACGACTCCACTAACATCTACCGCGTATGGGACCCATCAAAAGATAGGGTTATGCGAGTCAAGGACGTCCTCTTCGATGAGACCACGTTCTATGACCCATCACGCCTGACAGCAGGGTACACGACCCCTGTCGAGAACATCGCAACAGCGGAACCGGCTGAAGAGCCTGAACAATACTACGACCTGTATGTCGCTCATCACGAGCAAGACACAGCACAGGCCGAGGGGGTGGAAGAACAGGCTCAGCAGCCGCACACCCAACAACCTCGAGACGCCCACCAAAAGCTCCTTGGGCAAGAACCACACTGGCCGCAACACCGCGAGTCAGCAACATATAACCAAAAAGACCGGCAAATCGAGCACGTAACAGATCACGTGACTCAAGACAACACACAGCAGTCAGCACCCAACACCACTGACTACTACGACACCCTGCAGCAGCAGATAATGGATGCCCTCACCGCAGAAGACCGTGAGGAGATCATGGGCAACACGGACCCTGATCGCGAGCCATATCCATTCACATTCACACCACCAGAAGACGCGTTAACACACAACGCGTCCAACACACCACTCTTCCCCCTGGAGCCAGAGCTCTACACACCAGAGGAGTCCAACTATGCAGTCACAGAGAATGGAAAGCGCCTACGAACGGCCTACTTCCACTATGCACTGCACCAGATCATGGTCGCTAATGTAATCATCGGCCAGATGTCCGGCATACGACCCAGAACACGCGCCTATCGCGACAAGAGCGATCGAAGCCCTACACGAAGAGGCAACAGCCCTCTAAGGCGTGTCAACACCACTACCTCTATGCACCGCGATGACCTTCCGCCCGAACCTTCTAACTACCGAGCCGCTATGAAACACCGCTTCTCCCAACAGTGGATCGAAGCTATGGCCAAGGAGTTTGCCAAAGCCCTGGCAACAGGCACATTCAGATGGGCAACAAAGGAAGAGAAGGATCAGGATGCTCAGCAAGAGGAGGGACTTCAGCCACTACTGCCGCTCAAGTGGGTGTACAAATACAAACTGGACGAGCACGGCATGCTGAAGAGCTTCAAGGCTAGGCTATGCGCAAGAGGCGATTTGCAAGGAACACACTTAGACACATACGCCGCCACACTGCCAGCAAGCATGTTCCGCCTCTGCTGTGCTATGGCCGCGAGCTTCGACCTAGAAGCCGAACAATTCGATGTTGTCAACGCCTTCCTGAACTCGGACCTGCCATACACCATGTATCTGCAACCACCTCCTGGAATCGACAGGCCATCCCATGGACACGCCCTCAAGCTGGTCAAGGCCCTCTACGGTCTGAAGGAGTCCCCTTTATTGTGGTACAACTCCCTAACCGAGACGCTGGCCTCCCTTGGACTAGTACCCCTGTCGGACTCCGAATGCATCTACCATGACAACAAGGTTATGTTCTTCTTTTACGTTGACGACCTGGTTATGCTCTACCACCGCAAGCACAAGGCCCATGCTGCCAACATCAAGCAGCGGCTGCTTGCCAAGTACGAGATGCACGAGCTCGGTGATCTCTCCTGGTTCCTAGGAATCAAGGTTACGCGCGACAGAAACAAGCGCTTGCTGTGGCTCTCTCAAGAAGACTACATTGAGAAGCTAGCCGCCAAATTCAGCATATCCACGAATGCACGCAAAACGACAGTGCCAGTAGATCAACACCTTGATTGGACCGTTCCAGAGGGTCATCAACCCACCTCTATCGCCATCCTTGCGTACCAACAACGTATAGGATCCCTCAACTTCGCCGCCACACACACGCGGCCTGACATCGCCTTTTCCTTGTCCATGCTATCGCAGTATCTGACCAAGCCAACTGAGACACACCTCAAGCTTGCAGATCAGTGCTTGCGCTATCTCCTGGAGACCAAGAACCTCTGCCTTGTATATGGCGCCAGCAAACACATCACTGGCCTTCACAGCCAACCAGAGCACCTCGGTAGCAACCACGAGTTCTTTGGAGCATCGGACGCGTCCTACGGCATGAATAATGACAGGACCAGCTCAAATGGCTGGGTCTTCATGCTGTTCGGTGGACCAGTGGATTATAAGGCATCTAAACAAATCACTGTCACCAAGTCCTCAACAGAGGCTGAGCTACTCGGGCTTTCGCAAGCCGCCTCAGAGCTCATACAGTGGGAACGAGTCTTCGCTGAGATACACCTTCAGTTCAATCAGCGCACCCACTTGTACTGCGACAACACGCAGACCATCCGCCTTGTCAACCAACAAGGGCAAAAGCTTGACACGAAGCTACGCCACGTTGACATCCACCACCACTGGCTCCGACAGCGAGACCAGCGCGGAGACATTGAGATCAAGTATCTCAGCACCAACGACATGCCTGCAGACGGGCTGACCAAGCTGCTTCCACCACAGAAGCACAAGCACTTCGTCAAGCTGCTCAATATGGCTGAGGAAGGCGTGGACCCACGCACCTCAGGGCCCTCTGCAGCCGCATCAGGAGGTAACGGGCCAACAGACGCCTGAGAAGCCCGCAGCAGCGGCCTCACCTCATCTCGAAACGAACACCGAACGGCTTCATCTTTACGGACACCTCTCTGGAAGCGCCAGCAGGCGCAAAACACGGCCACCAGCAGCGACCAATGCTGAAACAACGAGGCCAGGGCAAAGCATCCACCATTCACCGGTGCGGCCCTGGCACCATCATCAACAGGTGTTTCTCGGACTCCCATTGGCTAACAGCGCAAGGGCGAGAAACACCCCTGTCACCAGCAGCAGCGCACGCGCGCGACAAAAGCAGCGCGTCCAATCAGAAAGCGAGAAACGCCTCCAACTTGCTGCTAGCAACAACACTACCACCTTGTCACCACATCATCCGCTGCTTTCGCACCTCACACATAGCACACACTTGCCCAAAACAAAAAGGTGTCACCACCCTGAGGTGATGGACCTTTGAAAGTGCAGAAAGCAAGGCACCCCGAAGGTGCCTTTTCAACTTTCCGATACCGTTGCTCCGGTGTTACCCATTGGAGCCCCATTACACCTCACATGGTGCAAGCTCTGTCGTAGACAGCCCAGTGCATTGCGCCACTGACTAGTATCTCATACTCCCCAGGGGCAGAGCGAGCTCTCTCACCATTCGCCGGAGCGAAATAACTTGGCACAGAGCAATTATCGGACAATTCAATAAGTTGAGCGGACGACAATATATGTTTAAGCATACGATAGGACTAAGGCTACCCCTGGATTGAACTCAGGACCTCTGATGTTTGCCGGTGGGTGAGATGATTGCACACTCAAGTGAAAGTCCGTGCAACGGGACCATCACCTGAGCCATCTCACCGGCAACAGTCACACATTCTATGCTTTATTATATAGGTAACAATGGCAGCAGTGAAAGTGAGGAATGAGGGAAGGGGTACAAAGCTCACCTCACTTCACTTGAAACAGCTGACTTACCCTCACTGCAGCAGCAGCAACACCGAGGGCCTGACGTCACTGCCATAGATAGGGGGGGTAGTTATGACAGGGTGCACGCGATCACATGGGAATCAGCTCATTCACTCCAGCGCACGAGCTGAGGGGGTGTGTCGCGATCCGAGCGTGCACATGGGCAACATCCCATCATCAAAACTTGAGGCCACGTACGCTAAGAATCAGGTGACTGATTAGTCACCTACAGCCTCTTCAAGAGCAACACTTGTCCATTCTAGATAGACACATGCAATACACAACCTGCTTTTGAAACACCCTATATGAGCCCGTACAATAACTTCCCACACTTCTAACGTGATAATCTATACCGATAGAGACCTTATAGTCCTTACCTATATAGATGACATACCTATTATAGCTCCGAAGCTATTAGATGTTTAGTAGTTTAAGGCTAAGCTTAGAAAAGTGTTTAAGATTAAAGATCTTAGGTAGCGTACTCCTTACGTTTCTACCTACTAACTAATATCAAGTTCCTTATTACCCTACCCTCGATCCTCCCCGATTATAGAACTAATCTACTTATATTATACGTCTTTACCCCGTCCTAATAGCCGTCTTTCCCTTACTTAGGCTATCGTCTTTTCCTTGTCGTAATCTACTATATTAGACTAGGTACGTTATATAGCGGGATAGATAGTACCTTAGGTAAAACCCTCGTTCCTATACCGGGTACTTTATAGGCCCTTATAGGCTTCGTCGCGTATCTACCTACCTACCGTATTGCCCGCTAGTAAACACTAGATTATTTCGTAGTCCGCTCGACGCCGCCGTATAGTCCGCTTAGTTATTATTCTATAGTCCGCTTGTCTAATGTTCGTCGCTTAGCCCGCTCGGTTTACGGTCTCCGGAGGCAAAAATTCTATACTTATACTAGAGGTGTCCTATCGAGCGTATAGGCTACGGTTCCGCGCCCTTCTTATAAAAGAAGAGGGACTCGCTCCCGACACGAGTATACGCTCGTCGGATAGTTTTTATACCCGTTTTGCTAGTAGTCCTCTATTCGCCGCGGCCTCGCCTACGTTACGCGCCCGTCGCGCCTACGACGCTCTAGCGTAAGAATACTTAGCTCTCTCGTAGTAAGACGAGAGGTTTATAGCCGACACTACGTATAGGTAATTCTCGTCGTCGACTAGGTAAGAGTAATATATAAGGCGATTATTAGACTAGCTATATTATACGGGGTATAGATTTAGGGTATAGGAGGCGTAGGTAAGCCGATCCTAAAACGGATAGAGTAACCCCTAAGGAGGACTTAGGGAGGTAACTTATATAGAATACTAGGGGTATATAGGATAACGTTAATAAGCACGGTAGAAATAGAGACGGAAACACTACTAATCGGCTAATATATCCGGGGAATTGTTACGAATATAGGTTAGTAGGCATGTTATACGGTACTAAGACTAACTTAGTATATACTAAGCTAGTCGAGACAATAGTACGGCAATACTATTATAACACCGCACGAATCGTAGGATAAGATATAGGTGAAACCGATAAGGCGTAGTGAAATAGAACTAGGACTAGAGCAATATCCCTCTATATAGGTATAAGAGACGTAGTCTCTATACCGATAGTAGAGACACCTTTAGTACTAAACACTATTCTACTATATACCTTTATATACTATATTGGTCCTTCCTCCTTCCCTATTACGTATCCTAACTTCCGTATATATATATATATACTATACCTATTTAACAGGTTATAAGCCCGGGTTTGCTTAATAGGACATCGATATATTAAGGAAGTATAACGTAGGGTATTATACCCTATACCCGGAATCCGTACGGTAACGTACTAATAGACTCGGGGAGTCTACTATACGGAACGCTACTAACAGACTCGGGGAGTCTAAGCTTATTCTAACTACCGTAGTCAAGTAGAGCTTGCTATATATCTAAGGCTACCTTTACTATAGAAGACTTAACGAGTTACGAGGGCCCCCGGAAGATCGGCCCTACCCTTACTCGTAAGAACTAGAAGCGCTAGTTCGTTATACTACGAGACTATCTCGAAAGCCGGGAGGTATTCTAGGTTATCGACGACTCGTCGGTTAATCTCCTAGAACCCGTTACGCCTAAGATCACTTCGAAGGCGAACGGTATAGCGAGATATACTATCTTAGTATATTTATCCGAGGAGGACAACTAAGAAATCTTAGATATACGAGATATAAAAGAAATCTAGAAACTTCTATAGAAGAAGTATAGCAAGGTCTATAAGGCATACGTAGTAGCGCTTATAAAATAGCTAGTGTCGTTTAAGCTACCGGACGATTAGATAATTAGATAAGGGTAGACATATCTAGGTAACCTGTCTATATAGATTACCGAAACAGATAGTAAAGAGACCTACTATAAGGACCCTATCCGAAGGTTTAAGTACCTACTAAGTAGCCTCCCGGACGTCTACGCTAGTACTAGGGACACTATCCTAGCCTAGCTAAACCTAGGCTAGGAATCCGCTATAACCTTACTTAAATCCTACGAATTACGGATCTAAGAGAGTAAGGGCGAGACCGCTCTATACTCCTAGAGGCAAGGGGGCAAGAGCGGCTACTTTATCTACGATAGCAACTACCTCGTTATATCGTGCCCGGAACTAGATTCCGTAAAGGAGTTTATTAAAAAGAAGAATACCTAGAAGTAACCGGAAAAGAAGTCCTATAAAGAGCTAGTCCGGGATCTAAAGAAGGCCTAACACGCCCTTAAGAAGTCTAAGAAACAGTAGAAGGATAGGAGAAGCTAATCCGACAATAAGACAAAGGCAAAGGCGATACGAGCCTATACCTTACGAGAGAGCGATACCGAGGAAATATATAACGACGAAGTCGCCTATTCTACTACCGAAGCAAAAGGTAAGTTCCCCGCCTCCGAATAGTTACTAGACTCCTATACCTCCTTATATATAACTGACAATAAGTCTCTATTCAGATCGCTTAGGAAACTAGCGAGAAGGAAAGTAATTAAAGTCGGTAGGGGGTACCTAGATATATTCTATAAAGCAATAGTAACTATAGGAGGCCTAACGGGGAAACAAATTGCGCTAGAGAAAGTCTTGTTTGTTCCTAATCTCGGAGTTAATCTGGTTTTATAGAGGCAGTTTAGTAAGTAACTCGATATCGAACCTCTAAACTTTATACTCAAGTATAAGAGCGGAAAGCCTATCGTATAAATAATACTATAAGGGGGGGTGCTAGTAGTATCTTCGATATCCGACTCCCTAAACTAGGTAGATAATAGACTACCGGAGGTACTATACGAGGAAGCTCTAGCCGCGGTAACTACCGAGGATTAGTAGGAGCTTTAGTATAGAAGATTCGTATACCTAGGAAAAGGGTTGCTCCGGAACGTCTATAGGGTAAGTAATAAGAAGGACCCGATCCCTATCCCGGACGAGTATAACTATAAGGTATACTCTATTACGAATATACGGAAGTTTAAAGGCGCTATCGTAGAACGAAAGAACGAAAGACTTACGCTTATATCTATCGACATCTACGGACCCTTCGAAAATACGACATCTAGGCTAGGTTTTAAATACTAGCTAGAGATCGTAGATAACTTCTTAAGAAAGAAGTAGGTAATCCCGCTTAAGAACAAATCCGACGTACCGTAAGTACTACGATAATAGCGGCTAACTATAGAGAAAGTATCGAAATGCTCCGTAAGAGTAGTACGGAGTAATAATGCACCTAAGCTACTAATAGTTCTAAAGGAATAGGAGAAAGAATCGGGGGTTTAATACGATACGACGGATACTTATAACTCTATACAAAACGGAGTAGTAGAAAGGTCAATCTAGGTATCGGAGAACGCGATCCGCGTAACGCTCGAGGAATCGGAGATGCCGGTAGAATTCTAGCCTAAAGCGCTAGAGGTATAGGCGGTTATACGTAACCTACTACTAAACGGACCGTTACTTAACGGTATCTAACTTTTACCGGAAGAAGCATTTACTAGCAAAGTACCGACGGTAGATCACCTAAGAGTATAGGGTTATAGGGTAGTAGTTTACGTAGAACCGAAATTATATTTAAAAGGGCTACGATAGGATAAGTTAATAAACCGGGGTAAGGAAGCTATTTTCGTTAGATACGGTTAATCGACTAAGTAATAGTTGTTCTAGGAGCTAGATATACGAGCTATTAGGCAGTATAGCCAAGTAGATTAGTTCGAAAACGAGAAGGGGAGAGATCTAGATTTAGGTGTCTCCTTTACGAACTAACCTAGTAAGGTACCCGAACAAAGGCTAGTCGGTCGACTACCGGCGGTCTCGCGACCACTACTATAGCGACTAGCGGATACCCCGATAGTAATCTTACGATCCTCGGGTAGTATAATACCTAGGCCTAACGAGAGTGACTCCTCTATAGAAGAACCGACCTAGCTAATCCCGCTCCCTACGTAGAGACCGAACCCGCTACGGCTAGGGATAAAGGACTAACTGTCTTAAGACCGCTCTATATCTAACTTCCCGGTAGACTAGATAATATCGCGGACTATAAGAAGATCGAGGAAACCCCGGAGCTACTAAAACTAATCGTCCGGAGGAAAAGGACTAGGGATCCTAACGATAACTACGGCTAGGACTAGGACTATAAGGCTAAGCACTATAAAGCTATAATAGCTTCGTTCTACTAACTGCCCTAGGTAAACAATAGACTTACCGATGCCGACGAACGTATATTTATAGCTACGGTAGAGGAACTGTTCGACGAAGTCTAAGAATACGCCTTTACTACATTCGGACCTAGTATCGCCTACTAATAGGAAGTACCTATCCCGAAGATATATAAGGCTACGGTAGGGGATCCTTAATAGGGCTACTTATAGAAGGACGCTATCGATACTAAGCTACTCTCGTTATTAAGTAATAATACCTAGGAAACGGCTATCGCTCTAAGGGGGGCAAATATAGTCACCTCTAAGTAGGTCTTTGACGTAAAGAGACTTATTAGCGGAGTAATCGAAAAGTTCAAGGCGAGACTTATCGTAAGAGGGTTTTTATAGAAATTTGGCCTTGACTTCGAAGAGACATTTATACCTATAGTACGCTATAACACCCTAAGGGTCTTTATAGTAGTAGTTTACGAGCGGGATCTCGAGATATACTAGGTCGACATTAACAATACGTTTACCTAAAGCTACCTAGCCGAAGACATATATATAAAACCCCTACTAGGAGTCGAAACCCTACCGAATACGGTCCTTAAGGTACTCCGGAGTCTCTACGGCCTAAAGTAGGTAGCTAGAGACTAGAATAAGCTCTATGTCGCTACGTTAGTCAAAATAGGATTCTACTAGTCCGAGGTAGACCTATGTCTCCTAACTTATACTAAGAGAGACATTATACTACTTATCTATATAGACGATATACCTATTTTAGTACTAAGGTTGGCCGATATCTAATAGTTCAAGAAGTAGTTCGCGTAATACTTTAAGGTTAAGGACCTCGGGGAACCGGAGAAACTACTAGGACTAAAGATTACTCGTAATAGGCGTAACGGTACCCTAAAACTCGACTAGGGCTATTATATCCGTAAGGCCCTTACTAAAATAGACATAGGAAAAGAAAAGGCAAGCCTAATACTCTCGCTAATAGATAGTTACGATGATCTCCGTCCTATAGCCCCGAACGACGAGAGATGTAGCAAGGATAACTACTAGAGCGACAATAGGACCTAGATATAGCTAATTACTATAACGAGACCGGACCTAGCCTTCCTACTCGGGAGAACTAGTACATATGTCGCGGATCTAACAAAGCGGTATATAAAAGTACTAAAGAAGGTCTCGAGATACCTAAGGTCGTTCCCCGACCTAGGGTTAATGTTTAGACGTAGTAGCGGTACCCTAACCGGATACTTAGACTCCGACTACGCGATAGATCGAGTAGATAGGGTCTTAATTCTAGGACATGTCTAGCTAGTATACGGTACGCCTATATCCTAGATAAGTAAGAAGCAAAAGTCTATAGTAACCTCTACTATAGAGGTAGAGTTTATAGCGATAAACGCCGCCGCGAAACAATCCTAGTTCCTAGCGGCTATCCTCCGAGAGATAAACTACCCGGGGCTAGTAGGAGACTACTCTTTCTAACTAATAGTCCTAGCCGATAAGAGTACTGTCGACGAACTAAGACTAGTACGCCTTATAGGGGATAACTAGGCGGCTCTGACCTTAGTTAAGGACGCCTATATCCACGAAAGATCTAAGCACATTAATGTTGCCTATAACTATATTAGACACCTCTAGTAGTAGAGGAAGATCAAAGTAGAGTACTACTATACTAAGGAGATAGTAGCAGACGGTTTGACTAAGCCGCTAGCCGGTCCCTAGTTCTAGACCTTCGTACGATAGCTATAGCTAGTATAGTAGGAACAATCGTTCCTTACCTTACGACCTAAGTAGGAGTGTTACGAATATAGGTTAGTAGGTATGTCGTACGGTACTAAGACTAACTTAGTATATACTAAGCTAGTCGAGACAATAGTACGGCAATACTATTATAACACCGTACGAATCGTAGGATAAGACATAGGTGAAACCGATAGGGCGTAGTGAAATAGAACTAGGACTAGAGCAATATCCCTCTATATAGGTATAAGAGACGTAGTCTCTATACCGATAGTAGAGATACCTTTAGTACTAAATACTGTTCTACTATATACCTTTGTATACTATATTGGTCCTTCCTCCTTCCCTATTACGTGTCCTAACTTCCGTATATACACATGTTATACCTGTTTAATAGGAGGGACAATTAGAAGAGATAGTTCAACCTTTAGAGATATAAGATAGAGAGCTAATTAGTATTCTTTACAATTGATCACCTAATAGAAGTGTCTTTTAATAACATTAAGGGCAAGACTCTAAAACTCTAAGAAGAGGCTATAACTAAAGAGATCCTTAATCCGCTAATATAGACAAGACACAATATAGTATACAACTTTAGTATCCTTAGTAGGATTATAGAAGAAGATAAATTTGAGCTTAAGGGCTTATATAAATCTAGAAGAGCTACTAAGAAGTAGGTATATCTCTAGAACAAGTATAGCGAGGTACTACTAACCTATATATATAAGCTTATAAAGCAATTTGTGACCTTTAAGATAAGTGAAGAGTTCACTATTAGATCTGTATAGACACACCTAGTTTCTCTTAGAAAAAGGATTGCTAATATTGACCTAGAGGGTTAGTATTATAGGAAAGCTAATATAAGGATAACCTAGCTCTTAAGCTCACTACTACCTAACTACTATATAGCTAGGGATACTACTATAGCTCAGCTAAAGATAGATTATAAAAGGACCTTAAAGATCCTTAAAGCTTAAGAAGCTAGGTTAGATCCCTCTAAGGCTAAGTATAGTATAGTAGCTACCTAGGTCAAGCCCTTAGGTCTAGTAAGACTACTCTCCTACCTTCTCTATAAGAAGGATCATCTAATTAAAGACTGCCCTAGTCTACCTAAGGCAAGAGAGGTCCTTAGATCTCATTCCTAACTACTATCTTCCTAGAATATAACATATATTAAGAAGAAGAGAACTCTACTACCCACCTTAAGGAGGACACTAAGAGAGAAGTCCTCTATAGAAGAACTTAAGAAAATGGTAAAGAAACTCAGCTCTAATATACTATTACTCTAGAAGAACTAGGCCTAGTCTTATACCTCTAAAGCAAAGAAGACTAGAAAAGGTTTTTCCGCCTAAGAGTCACGTGACTTATACAGCTCGTCCCTAGAGACGATGTCTAATAATGATAAGTATAATAAAGTGGCTTACTCAACTATAGAAGTCTAAGGCAAGTTCCCCTTATTAGAGTAGTTACTTAACTCCTATACTTTATCCTATATAACTGACTAAAGCTACCTCTTTAGATCTATAACTCCCTTAATAAGGAAGAAATAGATCAAAGCAGGAGGTAGGTTTTTATTAGCCACTTATATTAGGAGTGTAGAGATAAGTAGGAGAGCTAGTAGAAAAGTTGTTTTAGAAGATATCCTACTTATACCTAAGCTAGGAGTAAACCTGGTTTTATAGAACTAGTTCAGCAAGCAGTTTAGTGTTCAACCTCTATCATTTTCTCTTATTTCCCTCTAGTAAGACTGTTGTCTAGACAAAGCTCCTTAGGGGGTTTCTATTTATTACTAAGATTTCTCCTCTCCTATAAGAACGGGCACATTACTCATTATGTATACTACTAATAGAGAATGCCTTTGTGACTACTTAATTAGAGACCGACCTAAAGTAGTAGGAGCTTTAGTATAGAAGATTTGTACACTTTGGGAAGAATTTGCTCTAGAATCTTAATAAGGTAATAGACTTGAAAGAACCTATTCCTATCCCTAAGGATAGCTTTTACTAGTGTAGAGTATATTCAATGGTAAAGATGAAGAAGTATAAAGGCAAAGTTATAGAGAGAAGACCTAAAAGACTTGTCCTTATATCTATTAATATATATGGCCTACTACTAATCTTAAGACTAGGATTTAAATACTAGCTTAAGATTGTTAATAACTTCTCTAGGAAGAAGTAGACCTTTCCTCTTAGGAAAAGAGAAGATGCTCTAGTTGCTCTCTAGTACTAGAAGATCAAAGTAGAGAGGAAATCATTAGCGTAGCTAAAAGTAGTAAGGCTTAATAATATAAAAGAACTTATTATATTAGTAAAGCAGTGGGAGAAGGATTTAGGGATTGGGCTCGAGCCGACTAAGGTATATAACTCTCTACAGAATAGACTAGTTAATAGGTCAATACAAACCCTAGAGGACTCTATAAGGACAATGCTTAAAGAGGCTAAAATTCCGGTTGAACCTTAGCCTAAATTACTAGAGGCCTAAACTTATATAAGGAACAAACTACTAAATAGCCTAGATTATAATAGGTTCAAGGTTTCACTAGATAAGGCTTTTAATAGTATTAAACCGACTATTAACTATTTAAAAGTTTAGAGATACAAAGCTGTTGTCTATATAGACACAAAATCCTAACCTTAATAGGCAAGAAGTAATAAGCTAATAAATAGGGGTCAAGAAGTAGTGTTTATTAGGTATATTAAAAACATAGCTAAAGCCTAGCTCTTTTAGGAACTAGACATAAGAGCTATTAAACAACACATATATATAGACTTCTTTAAGGACTAGCCTAGAGGTAATATAGGTCTTAATGTTCTAACATTAAATCTACTAAGCAGTATACTAGCTAGGAAGCCCTTAGGAAGGCCGAGGAAGAACGTATCCTTAGGACAATCTACCTACTATTTAGGCGTCTATTAAAGTACCCCCGAAATAGATTAGCTAATTAAGAGCCCTAAAGTCGCTTAGCCGAGAAAGCTGTTTATATAACTTCTCTAACCTCCGGAGAACGTAGGGGAATTTCAGAAAATCGATTAGCTAATTAAGAGAAGCTCCCTAGATCCCTAGGAAATAGACGTTACTAGGTTATAAGTAACGGTCCCTAAATTATCCCTTAGAAAGAGAAAGGCTGACTATAATGTTAAGGGCTATAACATAAAACAGAAAGCCCTAAAATCTATATTCCCTAAGCCCGAACTAACTACTAAAGTAGGAGAAGTAATAGATCTCTTAGAGAACCTTACTGCTTTTTACTAAGCTTTCCTTATAGCTATATAATTAGTAGACAGTTCAATACTATAGGATAGCGAATTCCTAGAAGAAGTTAAGGAAATGGCCTTTATAGCAACTATAGAAGCCATTATATATAAGTAAGAGGTCCTAACTCCAAAATCCTATAAGGATGCTATAAATGACAAGAAATAGGGACATCTTTAGAAGGAAGCAATCTAAAAGGAACTAGATACTCTATAGAGTAATAACACCTAGGAAAATTCTGTTCTACTAAAAGGAGCAAATCTAGTTACATTAAGATAGGTCTTTGATATTAAGAGAAGCATTAGTAGAGCTATTGAAAAGTTCAAGGCTAGACTAGTTATAAGGGGCTTCTTATAGAAGTTTAGTATTAACTTTATAGAGACATTTGTACCTATAGTAAGACAGGACACCCTTAGGGTGTTTATAGCTATTATGTATAAGAAGGATCTTTATCTTCACTAAGTAGATATAAACAATGTATTTATAGAAAGTACCCTCTATAAAGACATCTTTATGTTACTACTACTAGGAGTTGAGCTTCTACTAAACATAGTGTTCAAAATCCTTACAAGCTTATATAGACTTAAGTAAGTAGCTAGAGATTGGAATTAACTCTATATGTTAAAGCTTAGAGAGATTAGATTCATATAGTTAGAAGTGGATCTATACCTACTTATCTATAAGAAGATAGAGATTATAATCCTTATATATATAGATAATATTCTAATTGCTATACTAAAGTTAATAGATGTTCTCTAGTTTAAAAGAGAACTTAGCAAGATCTTCAAGATCAAAGATCTAGGTGAACCTAAAAAGATTCTTAGTATAAGAGTCATAAGGGATAGGAAGAGAGGAATCCTAAAACTTGACTAAGGACACTTTATTAGGGACAGCCTAGCTAAGATAGGAATGAACTATAAGAAGGCAGCATCTACATACTCACCTATAGATAGCTATAAGGCCCTTAAACCTTCAAGCTATATAGATAAGAGGTATAACAAGGTAGAGTACTAGAGTATCAATAGTACTTAGATATAGCTAGTAACAATTATAAGGCTAGACATTGCTTTTGCCCTAGGAAGGATAAGCTCATTTGTAAGTAACCTATCCACCTACTATATAAAGGCTTTAAAGAAGATCACTAGGTATCTAAGATCATACCCTGATCTAGGACTTTAGTTCTTAAAGTCTAGAAAAGGACACCTTATTAGATACTATAATTCTGATTATATAATAGACAAAGTAGACAGAGTCTCAATCCTTAGGTATGTCTTCTTCCTCTATAGGGCACTAGTTTCTTAGATAAGTAAGAAGCAAAAGTCTGTAGTAACATCTATATTAGAGGCTGAATATATAGCTATAAATGTATATACGAAGTAGTCCTAATTCCTAGCTTCACTACTAAGAGAAATAGATTGTCTAGAGTTAGTAGGAGACTGTTCCTATTAACTAAGAATCACTAGAAACTAGGAGACTATATCAAATTTGAGACTAGTCTAATTAAGAGGTAATAATCAAGCTGCCCTTACCCTAGTAAAAGATATATATGTTTATAACAAGTCGAAGCACATTGACATTGCCTATAACGCTATTAGGAAACTTTAGTAGAGGAGGCTTATTACTATTAAGTACACCCTAACCTCTAAGATAGTTATAGACGGGTTTATAAAACCAAAGACTAGTCTACACTTCTAGAGGTTTATAAGCTAGCTTAACCTATTATAAAAAGGTCTAAGTACTATTGATAGGAAGTGAGTAGACTGTAACCTCCTATACGAGATAAGTTGGAGTATTAAGATATAGGATCTTAAAGGGAGTTAATAATTAGGAAGTGATCTAGTAGCCTAAGGCATCTACGATAACTTAGCTTATAGGGAGATACCTTCTCTCCCCTTTAGCTTAGATAGACATCTAATATAACCAATATATTAGTTCCTAATATATTGCTATATACTCGTACTATTAGTTAGTTAAAGATTGATCTCTTACTCTACTCCGCTACTATCTACCCGTACTTATTTAACATAAAATCTACTTTAGGGCTTTCTTATTGTAGTAAATATTAGTAAGCGCTAGCCGGGCTTATAACTATTACGTTAGAAGTATAGAAAGTTATTATATAGGCTTATAAAGGGTGTTTTAAAAGTAGACTATATATTATATATATCGATCTAGAACAGACGAGTATTGCTCTTAAAGAGGCTATAGGTGACTAATCAGTCACCTAATTCTTAGCGTACGTGGCCTCAAGTTTTAATAATAGGCTATTGCCTATATACACGCTTAGATCGCGACAGAGACTACGGTACTCGCCGAACTTACGAGGCGACCGTAGGCTCTAACGCTATAGAGATAAAGACATCTACCGCGTAGCACCGTAACGACGTGTGAGCCTACGAACACTCGAGCGGAGGTCGCTAAGCCTAGCGGAGCGGCAGAAACACCCCGCGCAGCCCGCCCGGCGAGGGGCAAAGGGGGGTCTAGGGGGTCTCCCCCGGAAACAAAGAGGCGGATCTGCATTGCGCCCGAGCAGTCGATGCGTCCGCCCGAGCAGTCGATGCGCCCGAGCAGTCGATGCGCCCGAGCAGTCGATGCGCCCGAGCAGTCGATGCGCCCGAGCAGTCGATGCGCCCGAGCAGTCGATGCGCCCGAGCAGTCGATGCGGTAGTACGCTCGCTGCGGTAGTACGCTCGGCGATGTTGACACTCGTAGATACTGTAGATTCAACAAGGAGCCTTCGTCGGACTCTACGGGGCTTGGCTCTGCCGCCTCGCAGCACATTTGAGAAACTATTGACCAAAAGCCTTCAATATGAACGAATGTTACGACTAGGACTTATGTTGGATAAGGTCGCAACGTCGTCCGTCTATCTGCCTGCTTACTATCCCTTTCTACCTGTACGATTTACTCGCTAGTTATCGTACCTCTCCCCTCCTCTTCTCTCCACTTCCTCTCTAGTCCTCTAGTGGACACATTGTAGCTTATGAAAGTCGCATCTGCCACATTGACCCAAACAGTCGAAGGCCCTAGTACAACTTGAGTTACAGTAGTCTAGCCCGACTCCCAATCCTACAGGGAGGGCAGCTGCCCAGCAAAGTGGGAGAGTAGTAGCAATCTAAATAATGTAGTTAGTATATATTGTAATAGTAATAGTAGTGCTCGTAGTATATTTACTAGGAGAGCAAGCTCTACGCTAAGGAGGGAAAGCTTCATGATAGATACGTAAGTCGATAGACTTATTAAAATGACTATGGCTACAAAGACCTTAGTAGGCTTGAGGATTTTTCGAAATTCGTAGTGTTGATTTAGTAACAGTAGAGTAGAAGAGATCTACTGTCTACTTATACCTGTATATCTCTCTCTCGGCCGGATCTACTGCCTAGGTAGATATCTAGTTAATATCAAGTTAGCTAGCTACTGAAGTTTGCTATACCTAGCTGTTTCAAGGTTGTATTGCTCTAGGTAGATATCTAGCCAATATGAAGTCAACTAGCTATCTAGGTTTCTAATACCTAGCTGCTTGCGATACATATTAATAGCACAACAGCCGATAGATATCTTGCCCGCCTATCCAAGACCCGATAGCGTTTGCGACGGCGCCTATCGACGAGCGTAAAACAGAATGGCAGTATCTTCCTCCCGAATCAAACACCTGACACTAGGCATATTACGACCGGTGCTACACAATACCGCAGAACAACAGACAGCCTCGCCCACTGTCGCTCCCTAGCCTTGATAGAGAGACTGGTCACCTCTCGGCACATCGGACAAGGTCTAAGGAGCTCCCATGCCCACTTGTCACCCTGTTTCAGCGATGCGCGGTGTCGGCTTATTCTGTTTCGTCCTATTCTCCCCAGTTGCCTTGCTATCTTGTGACCAGATGCTGCCTCAGGCATACCGCCAAGGCGGCTCTCTGCGGAGCGTCTGGTGACAAACCGCGCCCTATTGCGGAAAGCTACATCCTCACTAGTAAAATGTGCTGCGAGGCGGCGGAGCCAACTTCTTCTAGGCCACGGAAAGTCACACAAACAACTGCGTGAGGCGAAGAAGGCGGAGCGAGCAGCCGCAGGAGGCAAGCCTAGCAGGAAGCCGAAGGCTAAGAGAGGTCATCAAGCGAACCAACAACCAGAAGATCTAGTTGCACCAGCCTCGTTGCCGACTCGACAAGCACTTACACGTGTGCGACCTCGCTTCTCGATACCAGATGTGCCTTTGCCATTGCTACGTGCAGACTATGAGCAGCACTTCCGGTTCCGTTACGACATAATCCTTAGTGATCTAGAGTACACACTCGAACACATCTAGCAACTCGTCCACGATGCGAGCAAGACACCAGAAGCCCAGCCAGTATGGCACGACATTATCAAGAATGGCTTAAAGTGGTGCTTACGCCAGTTGTATAGACAGGACACCACAAAGGAGCCAAAGCAAATTCAGATCGACTCGTTGATGGGCTTGATCTTCGGACTAAGTGACACCTTGCTTGCTGTCCGTACTGGTGAAGGCAAGAGTCTTATCTACTAGGGCTTCGTTATGCTCACCGGCTTGATTAGCATCTAGGTCACACTACTTAACCGCCTCGGTGTCGAACAGGTAAGCGACTCCGCCCGTACAAACGCGAACAACAACTTAGTCAACGTGCTGTTTATCAACGAGGAGACGAAGAAGCCGAACCCGAAGTAGGCTGAGCAAATTGTTCAAGCACTAATTGAGTATATCATCGCCGAACCGGAGCAACTCTACAGCCCAGCGTTCCTCTCGTTGCTTCGAGAGATTAGCAATCGAGTCGGCGCGATCATAATTAATAAGGTCTTCACTGTAGAGCAATGGGTGGGCTTCCGTCCGGAGTTTGCACAGCTTGCAAAGATTCGTAATGTGCTACCACTACATATCGTGTTCTATGGCTCGACTGCAACATTGCCGCGGCTTATAGAGGACTGGCTGTTCGAACACCTCGGGCTCCGTCCACGTGGCCTTGATCCATATCAGACGAAGGTCATTCGCGGCAGCTGTGACAGGCCTACTATTAGTCACCTTATTAAGCGCATTTCGCAAGAGTACCTCGGTGACTTCGACTTCCTGTATTTCGAGTGCGATGAGGCGGCGCAGATAGGCGACGACGGCATGATAGAAGCCACGCCCCACAAGATTCCAAAGACCCTCAACTTCGTCGATAGCTACAAGGCAATCTAGAACGGTGTTGGCATTATGCGAAAGTAGTTTGTCGACTTGACTAAGGACCAGACTAATGTAAAAAAGAAGTACACCTAGGATGACACTGGCGTCAATGTGAAGAAGGTCATCGGCTTCTACACTGCTTATATAGCTAAGCATGATTAAGACTGGTTGTATAGCGAGTTCGAGAAGGTTGGCCCACCTCCAGATAGCTCGCTGCTCCGCATTCTGTAGGCGACAACCATTATGAGCACCGGCATCAACATCGGCGATATCAAGCGTGTTACACAGACTCGACCGCCTATTACTCGCAACCTTTCTAACCTGACCCAGCGTCTTAGGCGTGCTGTCCGTGCTATTATGGAACAGGGCCAGGCCATTACCTTCCTGCAGTACTATTACTTCAACGACGAGAAGGATGACCCTCTTCCGCCTAGTGTCGCTCCTGGTGTCGCTCCGATTGTAGCAACCGCGGGTCCATCATCGGATCTTGTACGACGCAATCCATCGCGTACTCGCATGTTGCCTAGCAGGCTTCGAAAATCCCAAACACCCGGCGAAGAGGCTGGTGTTGCTAAGGATGAAGATGGTGACGACTTCACCAATGCTAGCTCCGTGGTTAACGAGGTTTCTGACCCAGCCTTCGGTACCCGTAAGAAGAAGCCTAAGCAGTACGGAGCCAACGGTTTGAAAGTCTGGAACAAGAATGAGATCCAGGCTCGCGAGAAGATCCCGCCAATATGGCTCGCCCTCGTTAACAGCGGCTGTCCTCGCAAGGTCATAAATGAGTATCTGTAGGAACACAAGCGGATGTATTATCAGGACCTACCGCCGGAAGGCCAGTGCTGCAACCAGGAGTTCCTAGACATTGACGTGTATCCAGAGAAGGATTTGGAAAGCACGAGCGGTATTATCTTGCCGCCGCAGCACATGCGTCGCATTAAAGCGCCGACTGCCTTACCCAATGTCGGAACACGCCAGTATTGCGCCGTGCCTCTGCTCGAGCAGTGGCTGTCACAACATGCTGCATCCAAGCTTCCTGGATACGATAATCCCTTTGGCAACATGTTCTTCGACATTCCGGCGCAGACCCTCATGGAGCAGACTCTGATCTGGGATCTGGCTAATGTCTTCACTCAGGCAGCCAAGGCAAGCAAGTGGTCGCTATTGACCGAGGCCGCAATGGATGCGAAGGCCAAGGAGTTTGCGGAGTGGCGAAAGCTGAACCAGGCCAAATTCGACGCCGTCGGCCTGAGCATACAGAATCTGATGACTGCCTTTAATAGCATGGCGCCGCAGGTGTATGCCGACTGGGAGGCATACAAGGAGCGTGTGGCTGCTGAGAAGGACGCTCGCAAGAAGGCTGATGCACTTGCTGTCGCTGCTACGCTTGGGGGTGATGCAGGTGTAGGCACTGCACAGGCTAGCGCCACATCTGACACCGAAGCCTCTCGTCGTAAGCGCATGATGGATGCTATCGCCAGATCCGGTTTGACAGAAGCTGGTCGTCTATCGCAACAAGAGAAGCAGTCGCAGTCGCAACCGAAGACACCAGCAGCCGGTTCATCTAAGCAGAAGACTCCAGCAACTGGTTCGTCCAACACTGGCGGTGGCGCACTCCCACCTCAGGACCCCGTCAACTACGTTAGCAACTTCGACGATGAGCCATCTTCTAGAGACCAGGCCAAGCTGTGGTGTCGCTTCCTTGACCTTCCACCATACAACGTCGGTCTCGCTGTGTATCGCGCTCGCTTGAAGGAGTACTACGCACCAACTGGCAAGACGGGTGTTTCTTTCCCAACCCAAGAAGACATGAACCGCAGCTTTGCCAACATCGATGACACAGACACCGAGGATGAGTTTGGCGGTGAGATCGACCTGGGTACAATGGACATCGACCGTCCGCAGTCCCCATTGTCTCGTCGTCGTGAGCAGAACGAGTCACCACCACCGGATGAGCCAGTATCCAAGCGTCCAAAAGCCGCCATACAAGCACCATCCTCAGATTATGGCTCCACCTTGGACCCAGCGACAGCCGATCTAGCGCTGTCCAATGCCCATCGCGAGAGTCGTACGCGCGGCAGGCAGCCAAATGAGCAGTACCGGGAGTTCATGTCCAGCAGTCGTGGTGGCAGTCGTGCGGGCAGTAGGAGTTGGCAGTAGGATTGTGAAAAGATGAAGCTGTAGGTCGTGAGATGGTTGGCATTGCTCAATGTTGCTGTCCTCGAAACAAAGAAGTTGAGGATGGGAAGGATCGAATTGCGGGTGCTGCCGTCTACGCAGAATGTAGAATAGCCTGCCAAATGTGTGCGTACTGCTGAGAATAGTTTCGTCATCCCATGCTGTCTTTCCTTTCGAGTCCATTTTCGAATCTTCAACTACCTCAACCATTGCAATATTCCCAAATACTTTTTGTGCGCTATTATATATTATAGCGCACAAAATGTCTGTGGGATCCATGTGCACCCAAGGATCGCAGCGAACGAGCAACACGCCGAAAGCGATGCGACACAACATGACACGCACGATCACATTAAGTCGAGAGAGGACGATTGAGACGAGAGAGACGAGAGAGAGAGGACAACGACATGCTCGGAAGCTGCTCAAGAGCTGGATATTATAATACCTATGCCTCACAAGGCTTGCGAAGCTAGCGGCAACGCCCACACTTCCCTCTACCCTGCTCACCCTCCCATTGCTATGCTGCAATGCGGGTGTATTTACGGCACGGATGCCTACCTCGCAAATCACTAAGGCAGCGGCGACATAGTAAGGTCATAACCTCAGCCTCCCTAGCAACCTCCTCAATACGATCTACGTGTAAGTACCGGCGCTTCTTAGCTTCGCGAAGCCTATCAAAGTCGTGCTGCGTTAAAACGCGATAATACCTTCCAGCGACGACAGGACGATAGTATGCGGCACGAGTGCTACGAGGCCGACCTATCCGAGCTGGCTGTGGCACGAATGCCGTAGTAGCAGTAGTACCAGCAGCAGCAGTAGCAGCATTATCTTCATCCTCGTCCTCATCCTCGTCCTCTGGATCGGAATCCGGTACATCGTAGATATTGCCTCGAGAGGCCGGCGCAACAGCAGATCATCCTGATGGTGGTGGTGCCAGGCCAGGGCGAGGGAGACGGCCGCGTTGAGAAGGCAAGCGACCAACGCGAGCCGGAGGCTGTTGTGGTGGTGGTGATGGTGAGGAGCTGTATACTTGTTGGACAATACAACTCAGACAACGCGATTACATCGAAGACATACGGAGCAGGCGGCACAAAGTCATCTTCTTGTGTCGGACCAGCCGACGACGAAGCAGCAGCGCCGCGTAAGACTTCTTCTGCTGTTCTGCCGTCCTAAGGGGCAGCAGTGACGGCGGTGGTAGTGCTACATTGCTATTAGATGACAACCACAAATAAGGTGGGTGAGGTGCTTACGATTGAACGTCTGCTATGTCGAGAATACGCCCGACGAACGAGTCGTCGTTAGACATGGTGGTTGGTGGTGATAATAGTGGTGCGGACTTGCGAGCGAGAGCGACAAAGAACAACGACGGCAGTGGCGACGACAGTGAGGTGTGCTGGCGGCGGTTGTTCTTGAGGAAAGGAAGAGGAAGTGACACTGCGAAGAGTCGAAGTTTTGATATCGCTAGCTGCTATTGTCGACACGAAGCTATTGTTGGATTCACCTCACATGCTGTCTCACATGCTGTCTCACATGCTTTTTGTGCGCTATCTATTGTTATAGCGCACAAAAACTTACGCCACTCCACTACGTAACAATCCTTTCGACCGAGGGCTTAGATCCTGGCACTTCTTATAACAATCGGCTCAAAAGCCTTATTGTTAGCACTACCTTGTCTACTACTACTCGTAATACCCTATGTAGCCGTCTTGAACCACCCCTAGGCCTAACTACGCTCGCTAGTTAGTAGCCTAGCCGCATCTTCACCTGGATTAGTCAAGCCGATAGGCTCTGCATCGAGCAATGTTAGGATACCAGTCCCATCACGAAGGCGCTTACTATATGTCTCGTCCTCCTCAGCACCATCTGTAAGGGCGCCACGGTCGACTGCACGGACACGCTCATACGTATCAGCCCCGTCAATATCGTCTACACCGAGTACCGCATCTTCAAGAGTTGAGGTAGCTTCTCTATTGTAGCGAGCCTCGTTCTTACTGTTCAGCGTATCGACCTAGGCTCGGACAATGCCTACACTAGTCTAGATAATGTTACGAGAGTAAGTACTAGGGTGGCCAGCTTAGAACTTCACCAATCCGGTAGTGACGAGGTTGTGGGCAACATCCTGGCTCAAGTCCTTCGTGGTGTGCGATGTGCTGTTCTCGACACCGAGGTCACGACGTAGCATCTTCTTCAGCACACGACTAGCCTCGCGATTGCCACCCTGCTTACGAAGGGCAGCAGCCACATCACTGTTGCTACCGAAGTGCTAGAAGTTCTCGCCGTATTCGCCATTATGAAGCTCAAGCTGCTCGTCCGTAGCAAGCCACTTACCCTCCTTACTAGACGGTTAATAAGGCTGCTGACCAAACCGGTTAGGGTTAGGTTAGGTTAGGGTTAGGGTTAGG